>NC_137468.1:136060655-136709405 GCF_964235325.1 Thermobia domestica | reverse complement strand
GATTAAGGAGCCATATCTTGCGAACCGTAAGTCATAGAGAGATCATATTGGTGTTGATCAATACCTAAGAAGATGATGAACATTTTGGTATCAAATAGTAACCGGTGGCCACTGGCTAACTGGTTATCGTTCCCCCGATATTGTCCCAAAAATTTCGAATTTCGGGAGGTTTAAGGGGCCATATCTCGGGAACCGTAAGTCATAGAGAGATTATGTTTTGCGAATTTTTACGAGAAACAAAAGGAGGTGCGAATAAAAAGATTTACTTTTACATGTAGGAACAATCACAGTTACTCTTCCCGATCCATCTCTCCATTCTTTTAAGTTCATTCTGGCAATGCTCTTGGAGCATTCTCAACTTTTTTTTGAATCGATTTAGCATTCTAAGTATAGGTACATCTTATGTCTTAGCCCTATATTCAAACAGGAAGTACCACAAATCAATCACTTCCGGTTTAAACACTGATCGTCATAAAACAAAAACCGTAATAAAAGTATACTGAAATCAATTAAGTATCCCAAAAATATATTTCATTCTCACTCTAATCTGTCTACTATAACCAGAAGTGGCAGAAATAAACCACTTCCGGTTTCAACGTTTATTATTAGAGAATGAAAAAGGTGAGTAGCGAGAAGGGGCTTTCTGTAATGAAGCGTCCAAAAATATATTCCATGCCTACTCCAATATTTACACTAAAACCGGAAAGGCAGAAATACACGACTTCCGGTTTTAATGTTGATTGCTAAAGAGTAGGAAGTGAGATTCGTTTTACAGTGTAAAAATACGATGGACTTCCAAACTATGGCAATTCAATACTCAAACTTCATGTAGGTCATCTATAACTACTGGTTACAATAAATTAATACGAACAAAGATAAAACCAATTAAATCAATATCAAAAATCCATTACTCGCTATGCCTTACTATTTTTGTTCTATGGCAATAAAGATTGAAACCGGAAATCAGTAATTTGTACTCTTCCGTATTGAATAGATGCTTACGGCAGGAGATAGAACCTACTCTTGAAAAGCTGAATATATATATTTTTTTTAAATCCTCTTTTCGATATCGCTAACCGTTTCTGCTCTACAGAAATCAGTATTGAAACCGAAAGTAGTAGTAAATTTCAATTTCTTCCGGTTTTGGTAGAGTGTTGTGGGTTGTGATGGCATCGTGAATCGTTTGCAGGAAAAGGCTTGTTATTATTTAATATCATTTTGTTCTTTGGTGATACATGTTGAAACCGAAAATTGTCATAAATCACAACCACTTCCGGTTTGAATGGAGGTTAACAGATAAAATGAAACCTATTCTTGGGACGCTGAATCAATTGCAAAGAACTACATCTCGAATTCTCTATTTTTACTCTATAAAAATCAATATTGAAACCGGAAGTGGTAAAAATTACAACCAATTACGGTTTGAATAGCTGGTTAACGGAGGAGATGAAATCTATTGTTGTGACACTGAATCAATTGCAGAAAATTGTATCTCTGTTCGTTTTTGCAATATAAAAGTCAGTATTGAAACTAGAATTAATAAATTTCAACCACTTCAGGTTTCGGTAGAGTATTATTGGTTGTAACAATATTTCCTTTTTAGATACTAAATCGATAGCGGAAAACCGCTTGCCGCTATCTATTACCATTTGGCGATAAATGTTGAATGAAGAGTGTTCGATATAGTCATCGTGCATGCTTTGAGACGCTGAATCGTTTGCAAAAAACCGCTCCTCGCTATATGTTACTGATTTAATTCTACAACAATAAACGTTGAAACCGAAAATGACTAATTTGGACCACTTCTAGTTTGAATAGAGAGTTAACGAACGAGACGGATCCTATTCCTGGGACGCTGAATCGATTGCAGGAAACCGCATCTCGATATCTCGTACCGTTTTTTGTCGACAGAGGTACGGACGGACAAAGCCGTTCTATGACTTCCGACAGTTATGCATAGCATAGTTTAAAAGTCTAAAACTTGTAATAGATAGGGGGTAGCTATTTCCTGCAATAGATTAAATGTCCCAAGAATACATTTAATTTCCATCTTTATGTTTGTATTGAAATAGGAAGTGGTAAAAATCCAATATGACTTCTGGTTTTAATATTGGCCCACATACAGCAAATACGATAAGAATCCTGTTTTAACGTTGATCATTATAAAGTGAAAAGGTACCAGATAACGAGAAGCGGTTTTCTGCAATTGGTTAAGCGTACCAAGAATATATTTAATATCCTTTCGAATTTCTCTAATAAAACCGGAAGTGGTTTAAATAGGATCTACCACTTTCGATTTCAATAACAAGAGAGAAAATATCACACTATAAAAGGCCAAACTCCTTCACGTGGTCCGCCAAGTGAACTTTGTAGTGGACAAACACCGTGCTCGTATGTTTTCTCGGGGTTCTCCCGTTTCCTCCCACTTTCTTCATTAAACCATTTCACTCATCTCTCATCATCACCGTCTCCTTTAGCCTAACCGGCATAACCGTAGGACTTAAAACTTAAAGATTTCATTTCATTTTTTTTCCTTCACGTGATGTACACGCAACACTACTACTTGTTTATTAAAAGAAGCATTCCAAACAAAATTTATTACAGAAACAACCTTTCCAGCTCCTCATTGACATACAGCGGTACCATTAAAAATACAAAATTCTAAATTATGCCATGAACAAACTTCAGAACCTGACAGAGAATTAGCGAATAAGTTAAACATTCTGACTCCAAAAGCAGTAGTAAATTAAAATAGTCCGACGGTTGAGATAATAAGTCTATACACTAACCGTACTATTTTATATTTGGAACTCCAAATAGCAAATGCGAAAAATGTTTTAATTCAACCGTAACATGATTCTAAATCTGACGAATCAGAAACAGCCCAAGTTTTACTGCAGGAAGGACAACAATTATTTGATTTAAGCAGAGGAAGCGCACATATAAAGGAAAGTTCACTACATGTTTTGAGTTTTCATACATGTTCAGATGGAATAAGAATAGAAAAGGAGAAATAAAGAATTTTCAACATAAAATTCAGCTTTTTAGAGAAAAAACTGTTTGTTAGATGCCAATATAACATCCTTCATGCAATGTAACTATGCCTTACACTATTACTTTTTACAATTGTGAAGGGACAAGTTGAAACAGTGCAGGTGATTTAATAGTTGTACCTGTTTCCATTATTATGTTTGTTAAAGTTGAGTAGGAGACAAGATGTTGTTCTAATAGTTGGAGTTAGTCGGGATAATAAAGTACAGAAATTCGAAAATTGAAATTCCTGTAATGAATATTACGACGAGTTGGAACATATGATCCGATATTTAGTTTTCTTAACAAAGATATGAAGCAATATTCAGTATTGTAATGGAATGGATCATGTGAATTAATTCGCATTGACTTGATGAGTGTACAGAGATTGTTCAGCCTACGTTTGGCCGATTCCGTTCCTTCCCCCTCCCGGGCAGAATGGACTCACCCGACCTGAATCGTGGCGTCCTGCAGTGTTGTGCAGTGACTTCCTGGAAACAGAGTTGTTTTTCTGCGCGGACGACAATAACGCACAAAACAGGACCATTATTGTGAGTGTTCTGTTAAATTTGTTTGCAAGTGTGTGGGTTTCCGCTCTGTGATCAAAATGCCGCCCAAACTAAGCCGGTTTTGGGAAGGCTATGTTGCGGCTCTTTATGACGCCCATTCTGTCATTAGAAAACAGTGCAAGAAGAATGGTTGCAGCATCAATTTAAGTGGAATAAAAAATGTTATTAAAAAGTACAAGAGCAACGAAGCTCCACCATTTGGATCACCAACGAAGTTGCCTAGGAAGCGGGAATGCACCAAGGCCACCTCCACCATGCAGAGGAAACTTCGCAAAATGGCAATGCAAGAAAATCCACCAACACAAAGGTGTATGGCTAATCGTCTTGACGTGTCTTTGGGGACTGTGAGCCAGACGTTACACCATCAACTCAAGCTGGAGAAAGTCATGAAAGCTCACGGCCATCTTCTCACGGATGCCCACCAAAAGGAACGAAAGTGTAACGCTCGGAAGCTGTACGAACGGCATCTGGCAAAACAAAGGTGGATGTACGTCGTAACGCTCGATGAAGCATGGATTTACCTTTCCGACTGCGGCAAACAGAGAGCCATCATGTACCGAGAGAAAGGCGCCAAGAGCTTCAGAAGGTGGGTCCGTGTCTGTAAAGAATCCTTCCCAAAAGGGTTCATGGACGTTACTGGCTACTGTTACCGAGGTAAACTGAAGATTCGTAGGGTGGCGAAGAACTACAAAATAATTTCGCAGTATTTTCAGGAGCAGATCATGCGGCCGATCTACAAGATGAGATTCCAACAATGTACGAAAATGACGCCAATCTGGTGCGCATTCACATGGACAAGGCCTCATCATATACCTCACGATCGTCCCTCGCATTCTACAGGGAGATGGAGGAGGCAAGTGGTATGCAGGTGATACCTTTCAATGAGGTACCTGTTAAATCTCCAGATGCAAGTCCTATGGACTATTGTGGATTTGGATTGCTGAAGCGGGCTTTGGGAAAACGGCGTGTGACAACTGTGGAAGGACTTTGGAAAGCTGTGCAAAGGGAATGGGACAAGATTCCCCTTCCAGTTCTTGAGAGAAGCCTATTACAATGGAAATTACGCTGTCGGGCTATTGTTGGGAACCAAAGGAAACACATCGAGCACTTACGGACCTGGCGCCATGGATTCTTCTAAATTTTTAGGTAAGTCGAAATTGGCCAAATGTAGACTGAATAACCTCTGTAAGTTCGAAACAATTTATCAATGTGGATAGATTTGAGTAATGCCCAAGGTGGAATGCTGTAGAGATTGTCTGATGTTTGTTAAGCTAAGTGCAAAACCGGTAGATATTGTGATAATATATGTGCCAACAACCGACCACGATGACAATGAAATAGATGTAAAATATGACGAGAAGAATGGCATATTGCATAGAGGGAAGAAGTCAACGCCATTGGAATGGGGAACTTCAACACCATGGTGGTAGAAAGAGTTACGAGTAATGTGATGGGATCATTCGGATGAGGTAGAAAAAAGCATAGGGTCTGATACTTAATGACTTCTGTAGGCAACATGATATGGTGGTCACGAATACGTGATTTAAGAAAATAGAAAAACAAGTTGTACACGAGGTAAGGAAAACGCAACCACATCGATTACGTTCTTGTCAAACAACGTTTCAGGGGTAGTATACGGGACATGAAGACACGACCAAAAACAGATACTGATTCGGATCACAATCTCCTAATTGCGGAAATTCAAACCTGGCTAAGGTCTCTCCAGGGAAATGGGAGAAAAAATCGAAAATAAAATTTTGAATGAGTAAAAAGCATGGAATTAGCATGAAGGAAGAGAAAGAATAAAAATTCTTTGGAATGAACGATGTGGTAGACAGTGTAGAAAATAGCTGGAAAAAAGATAAGCATGTTTTACTAGATACACTAAACAAAATTGGCAAGATGGGCAGGGTACCGAGAAACCGCAGGTAACTAAAGCTATGCTTAAGAATATAGAGGAACGAAGAAGGGCGAAAACCATAGGCATCAAAATTATGAAAGGGAGAATAATGAATTGAAAAGATAATCTGACACAGCCAGAGAGAAGTACATGGAAGAGATATGCGAAGAAATAATGGAACTTCAACGGCGCGGCAAATATGATTTGATGTATTAGAAACACAGGAATTGGGAGGGAAAACTAACAAAAGTATTCGTACGTTTAAAACCTAAGTCAACAGCATCATTTACTCTAGTCATTGAAGATAGTGGAATCCTTAGTATCTAGGAGGAATATATAAAGGATCTATACGGCCAGAAGAATACTCCAAGAAATATTGCGATCGAAGCAGAGAAAGAAGCAGATGATGAAGAAAGAGGAATCAATATATTAGAAAGTGAAGTAATGCATGCTATCAGATGCATAAGAGGATAAAGGCCACTGAAGACAACAACACACCTTCGGATTTACTCAAGAAATTAAAAGACAGTTCAGTGAAAGTACTGATTTCACTTATTACTAAGATCTACCTGAGTGAAGAATGGTGAAAAGATTTTATAGATGTTTCAATGTTGCAACACCTAAAGAAAACCAGGCAAAGAAGTGCAGTGATTACAAAACTATCAGCATTATTTTCCACACTTAAGTATTGCGTGTATGCTGAATAAGCACTGGAAAATAAGATAGATGTTGAACAAAGATCAATTTAGATTCCTGAAAGGAAAAGCACCACAGATGATATTAGGTTGAAGAAAACTATATCAGAACTTCTTTATGTAAAGGATGAGTCATATTCGTACTTCAATGACTGGCAAAAACCTTTCGACCGGTTAAATTGGACAATATTTCTTAAAATACTTAAATAAATCGGGGTCAACTGGAGGGATCATCAACTCATCCCCAACCTGCACACAAGGCAAACAAAGACTTAGATTACATCTGAATGAAGGAGAAACTAATAGTGTGGAAATTCGGAGAAGAATCAGACAAGGGCGTAATGTGTCATCTCAATTATTTAACGTATACAGTGAAAACTTAGTGAAGAAGCATTAATGGAAGTTGGATGTTTTAAGATTTGAAGAAAGATCATAAACAGTATAAAAAAAGTAGATGGCATGGCTTTTATTGTAGCTAAAACTGAGCAAGGACTACAGGAGATGATGGCTAAAGTAGTTGACACTGGGAAACAGTGCAGAAGGGAAATCAACATTGATAAAATAACAAATAAAAAATGACTTCGGTGAAAATTCATCGCCTTATCTGAACTGAAGAACTAAGGAAACGAATTCCGAATCAAAAATAAAGAAATAGCTGTGTTGTCGGAGATCGTACAACACAGCTTTTATCGGAGCTTTTATAAATCGCTTGTATACTATGAATGATTGTAGATGGTAAATTCTCTCTCTTTCCCTCCAATTTTATTGATTTCCTTTCCTTTCCTTACAATATGCATATATTCGAAATAATTGTGATGAAAGTTTTCATATCCACATTGTAGGAAAAGGAACAAATTATTTTTAAGCTTACCAGGATTTATTCCAAAGTTGAACCTTGAATCTGGGAACAACCTATATATTTCCTGAAACGGTGTGTCGAGCAATTTCCAAAACAAGTTTCTGTTCTTTGCCCGGGTGAGCTGCATCCTTATATGGAGGTTTCATATATGCCCAACTTCCACTAACTTTGAAAAAGTGTAAATTACGTGGCCCTCACACTTTAAAAACAAAGGCCAAGTCCTGGCAGCACCGTCTTTCCAGGATCGTGACGTGTGAGTTACATGGCTCTTATAGATGACCAAAAACAAAAGTCAAGCTCCGGTAAGCATCATCCACTGGAGTCTTCTTCCCTTTCGTTACCCGAGCCTTGTGTTGCGAGAGGGCTTAAACCAGGGATGCAAATAAGCAACAACATTTTACTAGCCCAAGAAAAAAGCTACTAGTCCACATCCCACAATAGAAACCATTTACTTACATTCGGTATGCTATTAAATACTCGCCCACATCGATGAATCACTCGCCCCCCGCGAGTGGTTATTTGCATCCCTGGCTTAAACCCTAAAGGGTAACTAATTGGGTTTATACAGCTTACCAAAAAAAAAAAAAAAAAAAAAAAAGAAGTTGTTCGGATCGAGTATAGAGCTCAAATTACCACCACTAGTTTTCACCTAAGTAGTAACTCAAAATCTATTGAATGTTTTTGTACCGTGTGACCAATCAAACAACTCGTCTAGATGATCAGTTGACGAATATATAATGAACGTATGAAACTGACAACGTATAGGCCTATAGGTGAAATCAAGGAGAATATAGAAATTAAAATATACCGAATGTGTCACATCTAGCCACAACAATGGATCGCATTAGTTGTGGTGATACCAAGTGACTTGTTGTTGACTGGAAATTATAGATATGCCTTTCTCAATTTTATAGATCCACTAATTTAGGAGATTTATAGTGAAATAATCATTTTGTTTTGTTTTATTACCTTGATATAGGATATAATTGGTAGGTTATATTATATTCTTAATCTACTAGTATGCAGAGCACTTTAATATATAGGACATATAGGTCAAGCTGTTCTAAATATTTCCTCTGAAGGGGCGGGGTCACTTGCGGACAAGGAATTGAAACATGTTTTGAAACTTGCTCGACAAGCCCTTTGAGAAAATATATATGTTGTCCCCAGATTCAAGGTTCACCTTTGGAAGCATTCCTGGTTAGACATAATGGCTGTTGACGTTCGCCACGTTGACTTTTTGTGAAGTTATCTATCGTATGTCACCTGGACTGTCACCACGATTCCAACGATATTTTATTTCTTGGGGGGGGGGGGAAGTAACGATTCAGGCATTAGAGCTGAAGAGTGGAACTAATAAACATGAATACATAGATGCTATATACGGAAATGCCAAACACAATACCCTCCGATTGGCTTCGCCGTATTCGGGTAAAATGTCGAAAATCATGAGAATATCCTGTGGAAACACGCCGTTGCCGGTCAAAGTAGAACAAAGAGAGTTTGAAGAGTCAATCATTTGAGGTCAAGAATTTCCGTACGCAAATAGGCATTCGACAAGAAAAGATTACTCTAACGGGCCTAATATTAGAATAAGGGTTAAGTTGATCAAATGTTATATGGGATATTGGACTATGTAATTCGGAGATTCGGAACTGAGAGAACTTCAAACTGTGGTGTTAGACGAAATAAAAAAGATAAAATGGACGGAGAGAATAACAGACGAAGTTGTTTAAAACAGGAAGGAGAGAAGAGGACGCTATTAACTAGCATTCTTCGTAGGAAAATTAATTAGTTTGGACATATCTTCCGAAGGAATTGTCTTCTTCATAACATCACCGAGGGAAAGATGGAAGGAGAGCAGAAATAAGAACAAGAAGAATGCAATTAATCGATGATGTGAAAAATAGAAGAAAAAAGTATTGGAAGTTGAAAGAGGAAACTAAGGATCGAGAAATGTAGGACATTTTCAGACTCGAACCTGAAGTTAAATATTTATGTAAGTCCTAGGACCTGCCGACAAGCACAATATTTAATAATAACAATATTTGTACACAGTGGCGTATTTAAGGGGCTTCCGAGCTTAAGTCCCCCAAAATTTATTTACTATAATATCTTGCAGAATTTTTACGCTTCCAGGAATAAAGGTAGCAAAGCCCACCGAAACAAAATCGTAAATACGCCATTGTATATACAGTATTGTTTGCTTTTGTTTATAATGTCATTATTGACACACTACTTAAATCTCGCTTGTATCTGCCAACCGTAACTATATTTACATTACTTTACCTTGACCTTGCTAATAACAGCTTCTAGTTCTCTGTTTCAGAATACATAACGAGACAACACTGTACTTCGATTGAGCGCTGTATTAGCTCACTATCTGGTAACCGACCAATTCATTTAATTCGTTTTAATTTACTTCATTGTGTTCGTTCTAGTCCTTAGACAGAATCTATTTTATTCAAATATTCCCTCTAAAAAGGAGAGGCTCCAAAGTTGACAGTCTGCGATTTTGCTCAAATTTTGCTCATAAATAGTACCCCACCAAAAAGCAATAGAATTGGAACGGTTCACGGTACCACCTAATAGAACTCGAGATATAGGGGTTTGTCTGATTAGCCAAATTAAAAGGATCTCAATGATTTATCCTTCTACAAGCGAGGTTTTCTTTCGCAGAATAACCTTTGGATGTAAAATTCAATGAAACATACCATAAAGATATTGAACAATAACATGATTTTCTTTCTGGCAACCGTGTTAGAATTACAGAAGTCTGGCTACGTATATTCTGTTTTCTTTCCTATTGGTAAGAAGTTAGCTATGGTCCAGGAAACGAAAAGTTCTCCTAGAGCTCTAGTTCACGAGCATGTTCTACAAAAATAAAAATGAAATGTAAGAATGTTTCACGAGCACTTCACTGAATTTGATGACTATTGGTACATTACTGTATCACGGTCTTAGATTTCTCTCGCATTATTAGCATGGGAGGTGAGAAGGGTGAGGACTGGATGAGGAAAGGGGTGACGTAAAAATAATCCAGAACGACTGATATTAATGTCCAATCAATAAGCTTCGTGATTGCTGAGATGGGGGTTGGAATGAGAGTTGGGAAGGGGTGAAATTAAAGTTAATCGGAAACTCCAATATTAGTGTTTAGTCCATAGTTTCCGAGATCGCTGAGATGAATAATGACACTCGTGATGCCGTTTAAGTTCAGCCCCAATCGGTATTAGGTGAAAAGGGTAACAAAATAACATCACTACATTTTTATTAAAGTTCATATCCAGGGGGTACACAGAGAAAAATCCTTTCTCCGGACAGCGGTATATTGTACAAATATACTGTATCCTCTTGCTTACTGTAGAAATCAGTACGGAGCATACGTTATCCGTATACTACATAGGCACTGCCCTTAGATGTTACATCATGCTGTTGCAGGATGTCTGACATCTAACAATTTCCCGTATATCACATGCATATACTTATGTTACCTTCGTCAGCTATATGTTATATACGTCCATTTGTATGTGAGATCCTGACCGCCTACATTGTTTCATACGGAAAGTACTTATAGATGGAACTCTTATACAGAAAGTATTATAAAACATGCGTTTTCAGTTATACGTCTGCTGTACGTTAAGTCCAAAAACTACAGGAATTACGCATGTAACCTATCTTTTTAAGTACGCCACCTACAATTTTTTTTCTCAGTGTAGGGGTTCAAATATTTTCATTAACCTAGTTTTTCCGTGCGAAGGGTGGCCATTTCAGGTAGTTATTTTATAAGGAAAAGAAATACCATAAGGAAAATAGAAAAACCAAATTAAAAGGGTACAAAGAAACCAAATTATGTTTATATTTAGCTTTAAACACTTAATGCGTTTCACAACACATTTGGCAACCTTTTTCAAGCTTTGGATAATACTTATGTTGCTTTCCACATTATTCAACTTTTGAATTGACTTGAGATATAGAAAAAGTTTGAGAGTTAAAGAGACATTCGAAAAATGCCATGTTTGTTTAGAAACCATTATTCAGATAGCCTTCTATCTAAAGGAATGTTTCTCGATCCCGAAATTTGAGGTTTACTGTGGTGGAAATGACAGATTTGAAAAATGAAAATCATCCCATCAAATATTTCTCTTTTAAAGAAGCTAAACATTGTAGATTTTTTAAAAATATTTATTTTTGTATGTAATAAATTTAGATTGTCACCTTCACTACAGATCTGCATGATGAAAAACCAAAACCTTGAACACAAACTAATGTGCTCTGTAATGGATAGAACTGTAGTTCATACCAGGCCCGTATCCAGGGGGAGTCTAGGGGGGTCAGCCCCCCTAAATTTTTGCTGGCTCCCTAAAATTTTCACGGTAGGCTTGCAAATGAACTAATGATGATGAACTATAATATGGTTGGATCGGTGGATTGCCCCCCCTAACTTCAACCGGGCCCCCCTACATTTTTGGGCTGGCTACCGGCCTGGTTCATACGTACAGGACGTATGCATATTGATCCTCGATCAGATAGTTAAAATCATACAAATTTGAAAAAAGTATAGTCTAGTAAGTAATCACAAGTCTTTCAGTGTGCGTAATTCCGTGTTTGATTCTTCGTTTGAGAGTATGAAGCTTAAGTGCTGCAACTCTTAACTCCTTACTAGTGATGTATCCAAGAGATTCGGGATTTGAATATCCCTTGATGGAATCCTACGTGCGTCATTACTAAATTATAAAAATATAACTGAGATACGATAACAAAAATATAATAATCTACTAGTTGGTCCGCTTTTCGAAGTTGAACTACTGTGTCGGTTCAAAGATAAGTTTGTTTTAGCGAGCCATGCTCTTTTCTGTTCATCTGCATGCTCTCTTCGATACTAATTCGTTTAACAGTGGCATAGTGGCTCAGTGGTAGAGACCTTACCTTTGGTGTGCGGTCCCTGGCCAAGTAAGATTGTGGTGAACAACATCGTATCCGTGGCTGTCCTCTTTCATTCTCAGAGCTCACTCGTGACTAAGTTGTTAGCGTACGCGCCTGTGGCTTGGGAGACCCGGGTTCGATTCCCGGCGGGAACTCATGTGGTTTGGATTCCACGTTAATCAGTAGGTCCACGTCTCATATAGCCTCGCTGCTGAAAGGGACGCTAAACTAAAATCAACGCAACTCTTTCATACTCATTCCAACCATTCCTCCATCATTATTCACTTGTCTTAATCATAGTCTCTCTTGGCCTAAAGGACATACTCTTTGGATCTTCAACTGATGTATTCGTTTACTAATTCGTTTAAAATTTTGTTTCAGAATTAAGTTACTTGTCCAGATATGAAATCAAAGTTCCGTTTAGAAGAAGAACTAGCCAATAGAAATGGTTAGGATTAGGAAGTAGATTTCTGGACTTTCGACATTTATGGCCATGTTAGCCCGTCACATATAAGAGATAACGTCTCTTGGCGTAACTTCTGGGCGTCTCACATTACCCAGCAGATTGGGGAAGAAGGAAGTGGCCTGGGACCATTATGTTAGATAACATCCCAGCATTTATTTGGTGTGAATGGAGAAAACTCAGGAATAGAATACTTCACTCAGGGTGCTGACCTGGAAAAGCTTTTACACTTTTTCGACCTAGTGTCCCTACCCCACCGGTACCACTCGCACCAAAGGCATAATAATAATAATAATAATAATAATAATAATAATAATAATAATAATAATAATAATAATAATAATAATAATAATAATAATAATAATAATAATAATAATAATAATAATAATATATAACAATCATTAGTTCACTTCGAAATTGCAGCGTAGATTCGTGACCTGCACAGCACTTGTACATTTGGTAATATTTTGTTCCATAAAAAATGAACTTGTACTACAATTAACTGACATAAAGCATTGCTTCTACTTTCACACTACCACAAGTATGTGCTAAATAATATGACCAAATTAGAGAGGCAACTAATGATTTATTGAAATACGTTCAATCAATCTATTGAATTCAAAGAAGTTTTTTTTTTTTTTTTTTTTTTTTTTTTTTTTTTTGACAAGTAGGAATATTTTGATGTAAAACGATTGGAATTAACTTCTCAGATATTAGCACTCTTGCGTCATACCTTTCAATGAAATACAACTAATTTCAGTTTATTAAGTTACATATTCTTCATACTCAAATAAAGGGAGTTCATTGGTTTCTCTCTATATATAGACAGATAGATTGTAACTCTGATCACAATTTGGTAATTACGAAAATAGGAAAGAGAAAGATGTAAACGGGTCAGCAGTGTTTGAAGTTAGAAGACTAAAGAAACCAAAATTCCAGAAAGAATTTCAGATTAATATTCATAACAGATTTGAGGTTCATGGAAGGGGATAAGGCATAGACCATGATGACAATGAAAGTAATAATTGAGCTTGTCCGCGGAGACACTCGTCAGCATGTACGTAGCTCAAGGACACGCCATTTAGCTACTATGGTCGCATATCTGGGCCCAACGAAAAGGAAAGCTGCAGGGAACATCAGAAATACAATGATTGTATAATTTTGAAAATGTCGTCCACATCAGCAGATTAATATGTAGATTAATTGTGGTTCGTGTGCTTCAACACATAGACTAACAATAGAACTAATGTAGCAAGCGTCACTAACTAGTCGAATGTCAAGGTGATTATGAATATCAAGTTGCTTTAGCAGAGACATCGAACAGATGAGCAAGAAATATAACTATAGAAAAATCTTGGACCGAATTAGACTACGGTAAAATCGGAAGAGAGCAACGCGGTCAGCGCCCCAGATGCTGGGAAAGTACACAAAATATGTTTAAATATCAGATACAAGCGTACTTAAAATTAAGAATGTGCATTGCGGAAGCTTTCGGATTCCACGTTAAGCTGTAGGTCCACGTCTCATATAGCCTCGCTGCTGAACCGGACCCTCAACTCTAAAACATCCAACCAATCAACAAATATGCATTACCCATAATCCAACCGTGTCAACGAATTAAGGCTTACTGCCACCAAGATACAGATCCAGCTCCAGAATGCAAATTTGTTAGTGGTAGAAGTGTACAAACTAAGATTTCTTAGCAGAGAAAAGAAAGCCTGTCTCATTCGATCAGCGAACAAAACGATCTAATCTCAGTTGAATTTGTCGAGTAACACTAATTGTAACATCAATGTAGAGTAAACGAAAGGTAGAAGCGTGCATCTACGAGAGAATACTGTTGACGGAGACAGGAAACAGAATTACACTAAGAAATCTGTCATCAGGACACCATTGTCCTGCAGAAATTTCTGTAAAACATTACAGGGAGTAGACAAAGTGTGTATGAAACGAAAATTCAATAACATTATAATTGTTACGCTTATTAATATTAAATTTTTGGGTAAGGAGCAGGAAAGTTTTTTTTTTTTCACTATTAAGTGACGCTTACTGGTGATCATGACTCAAGATAGCGTCAATGCAGAAAATGTTCAATGTTTGCGGTGGTTTTCCAGAGTTTATGTGCGAAGAACATTTCAAAGAACGCATGAGAAACTATCCCTAGTGGAATCAGATATTAAGAAATGGTATGAAAAAATCAAAGATGAAGGAAGTATGTTAATTTGCCATGTAGTGAAAGGCCAGGAACAAATGATAATGTGATACAGAAGACCATGCATCTGAGTCCAGTGAAATCGCCTAAAGAAAGATCCTCGGAATTAGGAAGATTCCAGCAAAAACCGAGCAAGACCGGCATGCAAGCAATCATGATATCGCCAATGATCTAGACATACATCATCAAATAATGTTAAATCATTTACTATAGACAGCTGGCTACAAAAAGAAGGTCGATGTTTGAGTGCCCCGTATTCTGACCAAAAAAAAAAAAAAAAATTATTCGATTGACTTTCTATCAGAGAATTTCTATTGAAACATATCGAATCCAACCCACTTCTGGAACGATTGATCACGAGTGACAAGAAGTAGATAACCTATGACAGCAATGTAGGATAAACATCGTAGTCGAAGCGAAGTGAAGCTCCACAGCCTATGCCAAAGCCTGCATTTATCCCTAGAAAGGTTGTCCTGTGCATTTGGTGGGATTGGAAGGTTATCGTACATTAGAAGTTGCTGCCGCCGGGCAGGACGATAGAGTCGAACCTGTACAATGGACAATTAACGCGAGTTCACCTAGCAATTCAAAAGATACGACCGAAACTGGTCAACATAAAGGATGTCGTATACCACGCTGACAACACCAGATCGCATACATCTTTAGCGATTCATCAGAAATTGAAACAACTTGGGTACGAAGCTTTAATACATGCACCGTATAGGCTGGACATAGCAGCCTTAGGCTATCATTTGTTTCGGTTTCTGCAGAACTCCTTGAATGGTATTAAGTTACTTTGAAAATAGATCTGGGAAAATTATGTGTCACATTTTTTTTAACCAGAACCTGCACAAGTTTTACAGCGAGTTGATAATGATGTTGCCGGAAAAATTGAAGGTTATCGAACAAAATAGTGCATATCTGGCTTCAGAATGTAATTTTCAAATAACAACAAATGTATTACCAATTTTGACCTCCAAAAGTTCAATACTTTCCAGACATATACATATGTTAGCATGTATATGAGAAATCTTACTTGTTTACTTGAAGTGCTTCTTGAAATGCAATGAAGTTACATTTGAAATGTTTATTGTTGTTTTTCTAAGGCCACGTGAGTTTCTGGTGGGAAAGATCTTGTCCGTGAGTTTTCTCAATGTTTTGCCGTTTTCTCTGACTTTCTTATTTCACCAATTGTTTTAATTATTCGTCTCCTTTAGAGTAAATGGCATAATCGTGGAACATAAAACTAGAAATTCATTTGATTTAATTTCATTAAAGAATACTTTTGTAGCTAACAGAAGTAATAACTAAATAAGGTGGAACATTTCATAATATGACTCTACTCACCTAAAACATGCTGTAATATTCTTCGTGACATTTGCAAACTAAACACTTTCACCTTTAATTCACACTTACAGAATTTGCAATACATTTTGTTGGCGCTATTGACCAGATATATTATACATCCTTGGAATTCTATTCTCTGTCTCCATTTGTTGAGGAAATTGGTTGGTTTGGAGTTTAGCGCCTCTTTCAGCACAAACGCTATATAAGACCTGGACCTATAACTTAACGCACTACATGAAATGTCTGTTGGAATCAAACTCGGATATTTCGCCCTGAAAATTCGTGTGTGGCCAAGAAACGAGAAGTACCACTTTTTCATTCAAGAAGATGCGCGAAGGATGACACTTACCGTCTCGTTTTCTAACGGAGAACCCAGACGAGATGAGAAATTTCACGGGCAACACTACTTCACACAAATCTTAGGTCTCAAACACTGTTTTATGAAATCAAATCAAATGATATCTTTCAGTTTAACGTCCCACGATTGTTCCCTTTAAGCTAAGGGAGATGATTAAGGCTAATGAATGATAATGGAAGAACTGGAGGAATAAGAAAGTGGGAGGAAACGGAAGTACCCCGAAAAAACCACGGACATGACGTTGTCCACCACAAACTTCCTTGTCCGGGGATCGAACCACGGACCCGACACCACTAGAGGTAAGCGCGCTACCACTGAGCTATCCTGCCCTCAAACACTGTTTTAGTGTTACATGACTCATAAGAATTAATGAAGTGGTTGTACGAACACAGTGAAAAGCATTTATCAACGCTTAATGATACGCAAACCATTACGGAATAATTTAAAACATTGTTATATCACACGCTGCGTAGTCTTCTTGTACACAAAAGTATGCTGGTAACTTCCACACGAAATTGAAAGAAAATCAGGAAATAAACTTTGTACCGTACATAAATTTACAAAATAAGACAAGACGAGAGGAGAAAAAATTCGTCAAGAATCGAAACGAGACGAGATTTTTACAAAATTTACGAGACTAGACGAGAAAACATTGTTTCTTGTGTCCTTTAGTTTCGTTGGCAACACTACTAACTATGCAGCCACGAGGGAGCTTAGTCGTAGAAATGTTGCTACAGATTAATGCAATATTAATCTAGCACAACATTAAAATTACAGACCCAGCTAAAATTAAAAAAAAAAAAAAAGAAAGAAAGAAAGAAAAAAGAAAAAAACTCGAACAATGAAATGAGCTGTAGGAGGACGACAGAATGTTTGGAATCAGGATTTCCGGTTAAGTAATAGATATACATAAGATACATTGTGGTATGGCAATATAGGTAAAACTCGGCAAGCAGAAGGATTAGTAAAATAATCAGTCACACCGTCATGTTCATGCATATTTTAAAAACGTTTTTTATTGAAGAATTATTACCGATAAAGAGAAATGGTTAGAAAGTGTCAGCAATGAATTCAGAATTGGTCAAAAATATAACTAATAGTTAACAACATTTTACTTGCTAGTACGGTAATTGACATTTGAATATGGCTACACTAGCCACAAAATCACTAAACTGATAATCATGGATGCTTGGAAATCCGTTGCCACGACAACCCTAAGTTATCCCTGCTCTTGGAAAAATACGTTTCCCAAACGATGGTCTGAAAGAACGGAGTTTCCCCGTACATTTTATAATAGAAAGATATGAACGGATCCATCAAAAGACAGGTGATAGAATTCATGCTACTTCTTATTACTTGTACATTCCTTCAAAAACAAGTACTCGGAATTTCTCATTTAAACAGCCGGCTCAAAATGTTCTGTAATTCATTTTCTGTTCTAATATGGCACCACTATGTCTAGTTAATGACGTGCAACATGATGGCGATCGGTCAGTTAATTTGTCCACACTTGCTGATTTTTTAGTCGACCTCAAGTGTGTCTTGTGATTTTTAAAATGAATAAAAATATTGAGCAAAACGTTTGCCCGAAATTTTGTGAAAACATAGAATTAGAAGAGGGGCTGCGATGGCTCAGTGGTAGAGCGTTCACCTCTGGTGAATGGTGTCCCGGGTTCAAACCCTGCTCCCGCCAAGTGAACTTTGTGGTGGACAAATACTGTATGCGTGGGTTTCCTCAAGGTTCTCACTTTCTTCATTCCAGCATTTCATTCATTTCTCATCATCGTCTCCTTTAGCCTAGCCGGCATAACCGTAGGACGTAAAACTCAAAGATTTCATTTAATTTTCATAGAATTAGAAGATAATATTACTGTTATTGAAGGGCAGACTGAATTTCTCCTATATCATAGCAACAAAATGAGATTCAGCCATCTTTGGAGTAAGTATCTCCAGAAATCAGGATACAAGGTACTCTAGCCCAAGGCAGATGTTGATATGCTGATTGCAACCATGGCTATTACAGAGGCCAAGAAAGGCCTTAGAGTTATTTTGAATGGTAAAGACAAAGATTTATTAGTTCTTCTAGTTGCCCTTGCTCCACCAGACACATCTTTAAAAATGATGAAGCCAGTCCAGTGAAGATTTGCCCAGACAAGATTCATCATATTGGAACTATTCAAGATGATGTAGGTGATGTGAAGGACTTTCTTCTAATTGTACACGGCTTCATAGGATGCGATTCAGTTTCGTCAATTTATCGAAAAGGCAAAATCGCTGCTTACAAAAAGTTAGAGTAATAAGGAATCTAGAGAGAAACTAATATTTTCAATAATTCTCGAGTGTCAGCTGAAGCTGCGGCTTAAGCTGGTGAATCTTTCTTTCTGTCACTGTATGGGTCAAAAGATATCGGGAACTTGGACATTTTATGCTACCAACTATATGAGAAGAAATTGCCAAACAGCCTATACATTTGCAGTTTAACTTAGCTGTACTTCCTCCTACAACAGGAACCGCTCGTGATCATTCACTCCGAGTCTTTAATCAAGTGCAGCAATGGCGTGCTGTTAACATGGACACTTTACGCTAGGGTTTGAAGATAGTCAATAGTTTCCTATGTCCCATACCAACTTCGAAGTCCGCTGCTCCTGAGGACTTACTAAATGTTACCTCATGTTCCTTGCACCGACGACTGTGAATGAAGTTCTAAATGCTGGAGAGGTACACTGTATGTTAAAATGCTCAATTATGTATATGTACTTCGTATTGTATGGACGTACCAACTGAAACATAGAAGATGAAGTGGAAATGAATGGAGATTTGCTAGTTCCCGAAAAGGATATCGAAGAAGTGACATTCCAAGATGCCAAATATCCTCGTCTGGAATAGATTCAAGTAAACGTAAGTTACTTCCAAATCAAAATTATCTAAGTTTGAAACCTTTACATAATAAAGAATTACTAAGGCCTTTTTGTAGCTCAAACATTACGAACTTTTATACGTTACTAAACATGATTTCTTTTAAACAATTTTGTACACACGTCAAATTCCTCCGACTAATCTGGCTTGCTAAGAATAAAGCATTAAAAAAAATTCTCAAATTTTGGGATTTTTCCTTTTTCCCTTCCCCAAAAGTCAACATCGGGTTAAGATATTGCAGCTTTTTCAAATGTCTATCCATGATAACTTCAGTCAAAACTTGTGGATGCACAGGTGCAAATTTTACAATATTTGGACAAGAGGGAATTTAACGCATTACGTAAATCTGAGTTTAAAATTCCAACTTTAGAAGGCAATTATGTTGTGTATTTTTAACGTTTTACTGAGAAAGGTTTAGCCAACAATTTGCACATATTTTATGTTTCTTCTCCCTACAATATTGTATTACAATAAAGACCAAAAAACAAAATATTTCACTTCTGTTTTGAGAAAGTTTGTGGGATTTCCCTTTTTTCCTCTAGGGAAAGTAAAAATTTCCTCAATTCTCATACAATAAGAACAACTAGTTAAATATATTTTCAATGAGGTATAGTTTATATCTCCGCTGTGTTTATAACCTGTATTATAATCAGTTAAAGTGAATGCTAGGTCTCTTCGAAAACTTTTGGCATTGGAAATTGGCTACCCAATATGCCGGCCATTGGGCTGCGGTGGCTCAGTGGTAGAGCGTTCACCTCTGGTGCTAGGGGTACTGGGTTCGATCCCAGCCCCCGCCAAGTGAACTTTGTGGTGGACAAACACCGTGTGCGTGGGTTTTCTTGAGGTTCTCCCGTTTCCTCCCACTTTCTTCATTCCACCATTTCATTCATTACTCATCATCGGGAACTTGGACATTTTATGCCACCAACTATATGAAAAGACAATTGCCAAACAGCCTATACATTTGCAGTTTAACTTAGCTGTACTTCCTCCTACAACAGCTGTACTTCCGCCTAACCGGCATAACCGTGGGACGTAAAACTCAAAGATTTCATTTCATTTTTATGCCAGCCATAGTGACCAAACTCGACGCGGGATTTTTTTTTTTTTTTTTTTTTGGATTTTCTCTGAGTAACTGAATAGAGTATCATGATCATTTTAGAAAAGATCCCGGATTGTTTTTATGTTTCTTCTTCCTACAATGTTGTAATAAAATCTCGAAACTGAATTTTTCACTTCTGTTCTGGTAAGTTTTGTAGGATTTAATTTTTTTCCCTTTTG
The DNA here is from genome assembly GCF_964235325.1 of Thermobia domestica. Lineage (NCBI taxonomy): Eukaryota > Metazoa > Arthropoda > Insecta > Zygentoma > Lepismatidae > Thermobia > Thermobia domestica. The sequence continues at coordinate 136,688,849 of NC_137468.1, read as the reverse complement.
GGAAAATGTACATTTCAAAAATATTGACACAATAATAACAACTAATTAAATATCTTTTCAACGAGGTATGGTTCATATCTCTGCTGTGTTTACAACCTGTATTATAGTAAGTTAAAATGAATGCTAGGTCTCCTCGAAAACTTTTGGCACTAGAAATAAATAGGCGCTATCCAATATGACTGCCATAGTGACCAAACCCGATGCGGGATTTTTTTGGACTTTCTCTGAGTTACTATATAGAATAGCATGATCATTTTAGAAAAGGTTCGGCTTTTTTTTTTTTTTTTTGAATGTCTGGGTTCAGACCTAATTGCACTGTACTATATATATATATATATATATATATATATATATATATATATATATATATATATATATATTATTTATTTATTTATTTATTTATTTATTTATTTATTTATTTATTTGTTTATTTATTTATTTATTTATTTATTTGCGAGTCTGCACTCGTACAATATACATTTTCGATATTTTATACCTAAATTATTATTTACATTCCAAAGAGTATATTTTTTAATTATCACATATAATATATATTTTTTGTTAATAAACAATTTAAATATATATTATATTTATTTTCTTTTCATTTTATAGCTATTTGAGTTATTTATTGAGCTATTCCAGCTAATTACAGATATAGACTTTGTGACTTTGAGAACACTTGTTATTTATTACAAAAGTGAAAAGATTGTGGCCTCAAAAAGAGGCAAAGAACATTGCCGCTAATCTTTTCAACAGTACTCCATCTGCATTTATATGGCAATAGATGCAAGCTGACACTAAATGAGGCGGACAATGATGTACATTGTACAGTATAACTCCAATTATTAGGGACACCGCAGTGGCACAGTGGTAGAGCGTTCTCCTCTGGTGCATTGGGTTCTTCGTTCTATCCCAACTTGTGTCACGTGAATTTTGTGGTGGAGAAACACCGTGTGTGTGGGTTTTCTTGAGATTCTTCCATTTAGCTGCACTTTCTTCATTCCACCATTTCCTTCATTTCTCGTCATCACCATCTCGTTGAGCCTAGCCGGCATAATTGTGGAACGTAACACTTAAATATTTTGTTTCATTTCATTTTTTCAATTATCACGATTGAGAAATATCCGAATCGATATAAGGAAATAAATTGAGTAGGCCTAATTACAAAAAATCTACTGACGAAAGGAAACCAAAAAAAAAAAGAAGCTAAAAAAGCAATATCAATTGAAGTTATGCAAAATATCATCGTAAAAATTCCTGGCTGTGCTGAGCGGGCCACATAACTGAATTATTACAACGAGATTCAATGCGATTGCAAATTTTGCATGAATAAATTATACATAACTTAGTGTACGAATAGAAAGTCCTGTTTTTCAGTATTAGGTGTACCTCCATCCAGCTTTTCGGCCTACTATGGTCTATTTGGAAAAGGGAAGCGAATCTTGCTATTGCATAAATATAATTGGTATTGATATAAAGCACTCACATTTCTTTGTCACTTTCAAATTTTTAGGTGTTTCTCATATATAACAAACTTGTTAATAATAATAATAATAATAATAATAATAATAATAATAATAATAATAATAATAATAATAATAATAATAATAATAATAATAATAATAATAATATGATAGCGCATAAAATCTTACCTCAATTAAGGAGATTAAATGTCAAGTTGAAATATTACCCCATATCGACGAATTTACGTCGTGCAATCGAAGCAAAGTGTCACTAATTGTGAATTTATTTAGGCTTATTTTCTTAAACCAGTATTTAGTAATAAGTAGTTAGAATGCCTGTTCTTCGCTTAGTAAAAATAGCTTTATGGAAAATATTTTAAAAAATCTTCTCTCCTTAAGATATGCAATTCAATAAGTGTACTGATAAAACCATATGATACTGTACATTTGCCATAACATTTTAGTCTCCTTTGCCCCTCAGAGTATGCCCTTTAATCTATGTTACAGGATAAATATTCAGCTTGAAGTAGATAGCAAATCTCATTCAAAATTCGTCTCAAATTTAGAGGCGGATCCAGCCCGGGGCCTAGCCTCCCCCCCCAGTTTTTTGAGTGACAAAAATAATCGAAGCTACTGCTTACATATTTTTTAAACTTTATAATAAACATTTGATATACCTATCATAATCTGGGGTCTGGTTGGACCTTCCAGTTTTTACCTTCTAGATTCGCCTCTACTCAAATGGGTCACTATCATAAACAACAAACAACTTTTTTCGATTTTAATGCGGCGAAATAATATAGAAAATTTCGCCTCCCTTAAAACAGGGATATTCAAATCCGCTGGGGCGCTTTTCGCTTATTTTTAATGAGGAGAATATACCGAGTTTTGTCTTCTTAGCTTGAGGCGCTTGTGGGGTACTCGATTTTTCACACAAGTTTCGAATGGTCTTGACCTCTTAGGATATACTCTTTAATTAAAATGACAGGATAAAACGTAACTCGAGGTAGGTACAATGTTCCAAAATTTATGTGAAACGCGTCAGCTGTTTTCTGGTTATGCAATCACAAACAACAGTCAACACCGCTTTCAATGTAGGAAAAAATATAGAAAGTGTCTTCTTCCACCTCCCTCAAAACGGAAACATTGAAAAACTCGATACTCGATGGCACATGTCCGCTTATTCTTAATGAAAAGTTTATAAACCGAGTTTTGTCGTCCTAATTTAACAGGTTTGTGAGTTACTAAATTTTTCTCTTAAAATTTTCTTCCACCTCATCCTCCACTAGAATATGAATTTTAATCGAAACATGATATCAACGCAGCTTGAGGTAGAGGATAACATATATTCAAAAATTCATTTCAAATAGTTCAGCCATTTTCCCGCTTTGTGATCACAAACGGGATTTTCGATTTTCTTTTTTGTGACACATGGAAAAGAAGAACTGAAATGGGAAATAAACGAAGAGAGAACTTACCAGTAGTAATTTCATCCTCGGTACACTAGTATTCTTGGAGGATCAACAATCTTCTGTTCATCAGTCAGCCATACTGAACCTTTATAAAGTGCGGTAGTTCTTGTTTGTAGTATAATACACATTTCTACTGCAAATATCTGAAGGAATAGATATTTCACTTTCTCCCGAGCTCCGTTTACCCTCTCTCCCTCATCCTACGAAATGAAGCATCACGAAGGGAAGGAAAGCGAAAGTTTATTATTATTATTATTATGTTCTATCAATGTAAGCTGGTTAGTATGCTTTTTGTGTACTAATGTTATTATCATGAGGTAGATTTCGAACACAGCGGGAGAAGTAGGTCTGCTACTAACGGATATGACCAACTCACAAAGATGTTCTGCTAACAGAGTTAGATAAACATTTCGGATCAATTAGAGCGTCCTCGTGGTGGTGGTGGAGGAAGCCAGTGTCCTCAGCTGTATACTATATGCAATTAGCATTGCGTGTGCTTCACATTAATACTGAGAAAATATGCTAATTTTCTGCTTCAGAACATAAACAGACAGTATGATCTTGGGATTCCTTTCTTCTTTATGCTCTTATCAATGTTTAAAAACAATTGTGAAAAAGTAGATACAGTTCTCAAGTTACGTTTCTTTGTTAAATAAAATGTCGGAAAGCAATCAGTCACATCAATAAGTGTGTTAATTCCTATTTGAAACAGTTTAAATAAATAATTTTATTCTCCCTTGCTTATAGTCCAAGTATGTGAATTCTACAGTCTATCATTAGATATTTCAGTTAAACCTAAACTAATAATTAGGATCTTATATCAGTAATAAAATACAAGTAGTATATTAGGAGAAATCAATCAATGATACATACAATCTGATACTTAATGGTTCGTATTTTTCTCATATCTATATATATAAAAGAGAACGCACAAATCCTTTGTGAACTCATCACGCTAATACGGCTGAACCAATTTCTTTCATTTTTGGGGGGTTATTAGGATTTGGACCCTAGATGGTTTTTATCATATCACTTTAATTTTTAATTACCAGTGTCTTGAGATAATTGACCATTCAAGTGTCCATACGTACAAATCCTTTGTTATTAGTTCATCATAGGTAAAAATAAACGTATTTATATGCAACCCGCATGACCATGTGACTCGGCGGGTTAACATAAATGACAGGCGATATAATGTTAACATTTACTGCAATCTACTATGGTTTTTATCATATCACTTGAAAGCGAAAAAGTAAAAATTATCTAATTAACAAGGTTTATTGCGTTCCGGGGTGACCCCAGCGAAGCGGGGTGAACGCTGCTAGTACTACATAAATCTTCTAATATACAAAATTGAAAGTGACTACATATGTTTGTGACTTAATAACTCTTGAAGCACCCTACCAATTTCGATCAAATTGTCAATATAGATGAGGTTCGGGCTTGGGATGGTTTTTATCATTTCACTTTGACGGTGTAACATAAAGTTTGGGAGCGGGGAAGATATATAAAAATGATCAAAAGTGACCATTAGTAGTGTCGAATCCATAATTTTCGAGGTCGCTGAGAGGAACAGTGAGACTTTCGATGTCGTTTAAATCCAAATCCACCCCTTTATGACCGAAATGAAAGGTATTCTCCGAGTGCGAAGAACGGGTATTCTTCTAGTTATTAATAAAGTAATCTTCCAACAGAATAAAAATTATTAAGTGTGTTAGATTGGCAACGAATAACATACATTATAAAACAATAAATATTCGGTTGTCATTATTTTCGCAAAAACTACGCATGATAATTCACCTTCGAACATGACATTTTGTTCATCTCAATGCGATCTATTGATTGGTATACTGTATGCCTTATCTTTGGATAATACCATGGTAAAGTAAGAATTAAAGTTTAAGAGTAGAACATAATTTTACGCTATATCCCATTAATCATATTGTATATTGTTGTCTCGCTAGTGTCATAATGAAAAGCTTAGTAAGTGTATAGCTGTTTCCGCATTTCACATTTGTCTCACCGTTTCCGATTTATAGGGGTGAAAATGGACTTTTCAATTAAGTTTTTGTTTAAACTTTGACCCGTCGCCATTTTGCACAGGGTTGTTGTAGAGAGTCGAGACTTGCTGCATTTTCTTTAATTTTACAACAGCTTTCAAATGATGTGCCACTTAACTCACCTTGCCATTTGAAAATTTTGAGTTGGACACCGTCTGGGACCCTGAGACAAAGTTTTTTACCCCAAAAAGTTTGTCGTTAAAAATGATGGGATACGTGTTGGCCGAGTTTTCCATTTACCCAACCGTTTCCGAACAAATGACTCGGTTCAAACTATTCTGCCAGTTTTCTTTTTTTTTTATTTATTTTTTTTATTTATTTATTTTTTTTTTAAGTTCTTACATTACAAAATATGTTGTAACTCACGATATTCCGCCCGGTGACACGTATAACTTTGGGATTCATCTAGTTATAAGATATCAAATGTAAACACAATTGTCTCATTCGGATCTCAGCGGAGCCACTGCGTGACCCTTCCTTGTCAATACTTACTGCAGGTGCGAACCCAGAAAATTTTGTTGGGAGGGGTCCAAGTTTCCGGGGGGCGGGGTCCAATACTACAAGTCACTACGTCTATACAGTACTGAACGGGTAATATACTGCACTCGAAAAGACAATAAGTAATTGTAAAATGCTGCCACCTACATTTAAAAAAAACGATAGAACTAGATTGTTTTTATAAGAGAAAGAGTAGAGATAAAGTGTAAGATCAAATTTTCAAGCTAGGCTATATCAATCATTTCCCTGGTAAACAAGTATAGTTTTATTGAGAAAGTGTACAAATGTATGTTGATTTAGGAAATTTTGGGAGGAACTGGACGAGTTGAACCCTTTCCCCATGGGTGCGCCCCTGACTTACTGAGAGATGGTTTTATAAATACGGGACTTTTGTTTGCTTGTAAACGTACCAAACAGTTAAGAGTCTTGAGATCCATTTTGTTATTTTCGCTCCTTTTATCATTAACTTGTCTTGTGAATCGGAATCTAAAGTGAAATCATATTTCTACAGTACAACTTAGTAATTAGACAAAAACACACTGTAAAACCTAACTTCTTGCTTTTACTCATAACGTAGTAATTTTTGTGCCTGTTTATCAGAAAAGACAAAATCGCAATATTCTGTTATGCCCCCTTCCGTTTTTCTTCCTGAGCTGCTATTTCCCACGTGATATGTTATTCTTTCTTGCTAATGTCATTAAAAGTTTATAAAGGGTGTCTAAAAAAACAGCCGGATTTGAAGCTACTATAAATCGAATTTATTTATTTGAAAGAAGCAAACAAAACACAACATTCTCTTCAGGAGATGTTGAGGTTTAAACGTGAAATAGAATATCAGGCATATGACCCCCCCCCTACTAGCCCTATACGCGAACGCTAGATCCCTGAAATTAACCATCACAGTAACAGAATCACGCACAACAGTAACATTTGCCACACTCCGGCAACTTCGAGGACTTCCAGGGCTTTTAATGTCTTTTGTGTTTTGAGCATAACTGCAAGTGTAGAGTGACGCTCCAGTTGGTATCCTTACGCTGACACGAAAAATTACACTCTATTAATTTTTTCTATATGGGTCCAAACCAGGGTGCGAAATCATTTGAAAATGGTGGGGGGAAGAAGTTCAGCGATCCACACTAATGCTTCGTGGAGCCACCAAAAAATTGAAATATTACCGGTAATGGATTATTATTATTATTATTATTGTTAATAATAATAATAAATGTTCAAACTAGTCGTCATTGTTATTTAAAAATACTTTAATGTTATTTATTCATTTAACCAAAATTGGTACACTTATCTACTGCATTTAATATCTACTGCATTTCGGTGCGTATGATCCAGGGATAGACTCCCATGGGAGCACATTCCTCTTGTGTTTACCATCATATTGAAGATTGCATTCACTAAAATAGCAGTATGAGATCTAGAAGTAAGAAATAATAGCTCCTGAGAATCGTTGTGCTAACCAAGCATTAGATCTACTAAGTTGAAATGTTCCACCTGGCCAGCCATAGATCCTCATGAGCTGTAGAGTCAGAGTATAGCTTTTATTATTATTTATGAAATTACCGTTTCTTCGCTAAGTACCGGTATGTAGTGTTTCAGTTTGGTCGTTCAGATATCCGGTCACCTTTGTAAGTCTAAATAATACTATGTATCTATATTGTATTATTAGCAACAATATATTATTATAAATAACAGATATGATTTCAATACAAATACTTGATAGACAAGAAAAAGCCGTGTTGCCTCAGTGGTAGAGCGCTCACCTCATATGCGTGGGATCATTGGCTGGATCCTAGCTCGCGCCAAATTCTGCTTGTGGTATACAAACAATTGTGTGGGGGTTTTCTCGGGGTCCTCCCGCTTCCTTCCACTATCTTAATCCACCATTATAATTCATCTCATCATGACCGTCTTCCTTAGCCTTGGTGAATATTCGTAGGACGTTAAACTTTAGAAAATAAAAGCACAAACACTATAATACGATTGATTTGCTGATTTAAGTTTAATGACCCTTTTCAGCAGCGAGGCTATGAGATGTGGACTTACAGTTTAAGGTGAAATCCGAACCACGGTAATCGTTCAAATTTTTGAAAGGCGCTCCCACCGGGAATCGAACCCAGGACCCCGTGCACCGAAGATGGTGCGCGCGTGCTAGCCACTAACCACCGAAGAGAGCCACAATAATACGAGTATTGAATGATTGTGTTACTGTATTTATAGACCTAAAATATAGTTTGCAATAACGTTTCTTATCTTAGAGAAAAATTTTAAGATTAAACTTCACTTTCTTTCCGTGTGTAACGAGAGCTGGACATGTGATGGCGAGAAGAAACCCACGTACGAGCAGCAGTAACAGCATCACATAATTTTAAAGGAAGTCCACTGAGTTTAATTATCAATAAAGATTGCAAGGTACTCGCCAACATACGGTTTCTTTCGGAACTTTTAATATGAACAACATTGAATCCACGTTCACAGGCAGCAGTTGATAATGGCATAGAACGAACTTTCTGCGTTAAGGTTTTAAGAACTTGAAAATCATTTACCGACTTAGGACTTGACTTGTACTCTCTCCATTCTGACACTGTAGAACCCCTGCTTGGTCTAGTAGCTACCACGCTTGACTTCGGTTAGCGTGGTCCCTGGTTCGATTCCCGGTGGGGTACAGTTGAACGACCAAAGTGGTTTGGATTCCATTATACTCAGTAGGTCAACGTCTCCTTTAGCCTAGCAGGCATAATCGTGGGACGTTAAACTAAATCAAACCAAATCATTCTGACACTGCAGTATCAAGATTCAAACCAAACAATTGAGCTGCTTTATATACATCTACGTTACCGTATAAACCACTCGTGCTATTACGATCTTTATTTTCAAACACTGAAAAGCACTTTAGCACATCATTAGAAGGAAACCTTCTTTCCACTTCGTCTACTAAACCCTGGATTACCTGCCCCCTTATTTGATCAAACTCACTATCATTACTCCCTGTATCAGATGCTTGTTTGCGGTGCACTAAATACTTATTTGTGCAAAGATTTTGGTAGACATCATCTTTCATACGCATTTCTCTCAGAGCATGGATTGTAGGTTCAATTTTTTCTCTATTTCATTGTACGAAACTGGTTCCTTTTGCATCGTTTCACTAATATTAGACAGAATGGACGCAATACCAGAAGAAAACCGAACAATAGAATGTTCATTTTCCCCGACAGTTATTTATTTTTTTTTTTTTCGTAAATACCACTCAGTTTAAAACTGTCTGTTGAAATAGTCATTATTTTCATACTCCAAGAGTAGGAATTGCATCATACAAGAAAAATATGTAAAAACTGCCAATAATGCATCCTTCTAATTTGAAATCCAACGTATGTGAAACAATAGTTTGATTTTCAGCAGTCCTGCGGCATCTGTGACTATCGCGATACTTTTAAGTTTTGCTGCTGTAGAAGACTTATTGAACACCTTGTAAAGTTCGCCTAACAAACATTCAAAGTTGTGAACAGCATTAACATCAAAAACTCTTTCAGAAACTAGGTCCATTCGATGTGCCTTGCAGTGTACGCTAATTAGGCACAGGTTGACATTTCTTCTAATTTGAGCAGCAACACCTTCGTTTCTCCCAGTAAACACTGCATCCCCGTCCGAACTAAATCCAACAAGTTTTTCTTTAACACTTTCAGCCCCATGTGTATCTTTTTGATACACAGTGAGGGTTTACTGATGGACCACGTGTATCAAATAGATACACATGGGCTGACAGTGTCCATAGCAAACTGTAGTCTGGTCCCGGGATGAAATTTACTCAAACAGGGTTGGGGCTGAGAGTGTTAAGATTAAAAATATCTATGCCACCTTCGGAAAATGCTTGAATAATTTTCTCTTCAAGGGATTTTGCATCGGCATTTTCTACAGACACTAATTTATAAAAACGACAACAAGGTTTATTTTCTTCGTCCACATATGTTACATATAACAGCAAGTGCTTATCCGCAAACCTGTTTGTAGATTCGTCCACTGAAAATGAAAAACAATCTGTTTGTTTGAGAAATTTTACCAATTTTGCAGGTAACTGGTACGCTGGAGAATAAAGGTCTTCATCTCGTCAAAACCGAACAACCGAAAAAGTTAAACCCCTGATCCTTTTACATATAAACTACGCTTTTTTTTAAAAAAAACACCATGCATTTAAAATTATTGTTTGTCTGAAAATTTTCATTACAGACCTACTTATATTTTCCTATTAAGGTGTCCCCCCTTACAGATTTTGGTGAGGGGGAAACGCAAGTGTAAAATTTTTGGTGGGGAGGAAATCCCTCCCGTCCCCCCCGGGATTTCGCACCCTGGTCCAAACTTCCCTAACCCTAAGCTAACCCAAGTCTACTCTACCCTACTTATACCTTCTCTACTCTATTACACTCTTTTAAAGCGGTCCTACTTATCGATGCGCAACTGGAACGTGTATATACCTTATAAACTGTAAGTGATAACATGGAATTCATCCTCTTATGGTTACACAAATATTAATGCCCAAATCTAACTATCGTTTTAGCCCTTCTCCTAAAATAACAAAAAGACCATTCATGTTCGATATCATCATATCCATCTTGAAATAATCAAATTGAAACAATACATTTAAGTTGTGGCAGAGCGCTCGTCTCTAGTGCATGCGGCCCATTGTTTGATCACAGCTACCGCTCAGTGGACTTCCTGTTAAACAAATACAGTTTTCGTGAGTTTTCACGGGGTTCTATTTCTTCCCACTTTCTTCATTCCAGCGTTATCGTCCATTTCAATATCGCCGTCACCGTCCTTCGGTGCATAATTGTGAAACGTTAATTAAAAAAAAATAACGATATAATGGGCCATATGCAGAGTCCTTCTGACGTGTGATTAGTGCAATACTAAAGCGTTCGACTTACATTTGCTTCCTGCTAGAGATGCAAAAAAGCCGGCTTTTTTGAATCGATGGTTTTTTGCACATAAAAAGCCGGCTTTTTTGGGAAAAAAACGAGAATTTTGGAAATTTTGGCTTTTTTCATTTTCATGATTTTTCTATCTAAATAGCTTTCTTATAGTATATTCTATAGTTAGATAAGAATTCCATGACCTAAATGCCATATTTCGCTCTGAAATTCACCATCAAGATGGAAGGAGCACATGTTTTACGAATTAAAGCTAACATGAAGAATGTAGTATTTGAGAGCAATTTTAGAAGCTATTTAACTTTATTTTAACTTTCGAGTTATCGACTTTTTTTTCTTCTCTAGATAACTTTAGTTTGTCATCCGTGTTTCATTTCTAAGAAGTTAGTACTCTAGCTTCTAGCGCAAAAGTTAAACTTATGTTTTTCTATATATCCGTCAAAGCATACATCTTAACTATATATAAAACTACATGAGCTGACATAAATTATTGAGCACTTCCTGTAGGGCTACAATGATTAAATTTGGCATGATTGTAGCTTTCAGGAACTAACCCACAGGAAAATTACCAAAAGTGAAAATATTTTTAATTTTTAGGGGGTCTAAAGAGGGGATGAAAAATTTCCCCATGTTATTTAAATGGGCCTTTTTTTTGGACCTATAATCTCATGTTTTAGATACTTAGAATTGGAATAAAAACTTGAAATTTAGTATGCTTTTACGTTTTTGTTAGCACTACCTAAGTAAATCAGTAAAAATAAAAAATTCCAACTTTAAAATGGTTTTATAGGGAACTGAAAAATCTTTCCCATGTTATTTATATGGGACACCTTTTAAACCCTCAAATTATTGAGCACTTCGTATAGGGATACAATGATTAAATTTGGAGCTTTTGGAGACAAATCCATAGGAAAATTCCCAAAAGTCAATATTTTTAATTTTTAGGGGCTCTAAAGAGGGGATGAAGAATTTCCCCATGTTATTTAAACGGGACTTTTTTTAACCTATAATCTCATGTTTTAGGCACTTAGAATTGGAATTAAAATTTGAAATTCGGTATGCTTGTACGTTTTCGTTAGCGTTCTGTGAAAAGAATCATCAGAAATAAAAATTTCCAATCGTAGAGTGGTTTAATGGGGAACTGAAAAATCTTTCACGTGATATTTTATATGGGACGTCTTCTACACCCCAAAATGTTTAGGTATTTCCAGCAGGATTAGAATGATGAAATTTGGCATGATTGTAGCCTTTCGGGACTAACCCACAGTAAAGTTGCCAAAAGTTAATATTTTTAATTTTTTAGGGGTCTAAATGGGGATGAAGAAATTCCCATGCTATTTAAATGGGCGTTTTCTTGGGATACAAAATCTTATCTTTTAGATAGTTGAAAATAAGGGAAAAAAACAATAGAATTGTGGGTCCAAGAGGGGGAGGCCGTAGGCCGAGCAAACTCGGGGGTCTGGGGGCGGAGCACCCAGCTAGCCAAAGGCTAGTTTTTCAATATATCCGTTAAACCGTACTTCCACATTTCTGTTATACTGTAGCTGTGCAATGATTTAGCAATAATTTTCCGGATACAACCTTGAATACCAATACATACAAATAATCAGTAGCGGATTTAGAAAAGTACTTTGGGAGGGGTTTCTCTGATTGTTTCGTTTTCTAAAAAGTCCTAATTTTATTTGGGAGGTGCTTGAAGTTTATCAGTAAAGACATAACTAATATATATTTCGTTTGTTTTAGACATTCCGTAACCTTGGGGAACAGGCTTCAGTCCGAAAGACCGCCCCCCTAACCTTCGCAAAACCGTCACTGCTGGTAATTAGTAATAATAACGATTTAAAAACAATAAGAAAGGAAGTCGGCCAACTCACAGTACACGCACTATTTCTACATTCAAAGATGGAATGAAGAAAAACTTTGTCAGAATGGTCGAATGCTGGGTTGAATCCCGGACTTCCCGATAGAAGCGCAAAAGCTAACCACGCAGTCATGTTTGTTGTGCAGTTGTATTTAGCTTAACTTAAATATATTCCGTAGTCCTTTTTTTTGGGGGGGGGGGTCCGTAATGAAATGTTGTATTCCTCTTGTTAAAAATTCAGAAAACTTGAGGATTGGGTAAACCGTGATGGTGGTTATATAAAACTTAACTGTAGAATCTCAAGAATATACAGAGCCCAAAGCTCTAGATGTGCAGCCATTAAGTGTATCATATAAATCTAAGTATTTCTCTTACGTTTTATTTTATTTTATTTTATTTTATTTTTTATTATTATTATTTTTTTGTTTCAAAAAGAGGGTATGAAATATTTTGAAGTAAAAATACTACATACAATTTTGCTAGTTATTTGTGTATTTTTCTTAAAGAAGTGCTTACTTTTAGGATTGGCTGGTTTACACCAGCTGTTTTTTCTTCAAATAACTGGTTTAAACCAAAAAAATAAAAAGAACGAAAAATGCGAATCGTGTGAATTTTATGGTGACGTTTCCACATATCAAACCATCTGCATTAGTTTTATTTCTTTTTTACCTTTTAATCAAGGTGTCCCATGTTCAATTCTTGTTCGAACCACAACCCTTCTTTCATGCGTAAACCAAGTAGCGGTTCGGATGTCACTTTAAGCAAAAGTCTTCTCTTTGATAACCTCGGTATTAAGTAAAGATGTTAAGCCTAAACATACGAAATGAAGCCAAGGTTGCTTAAATATATTGACAGAAATTGGCAAAATTTATCGATTGCCTAAGTAGCTTCCTTTGTAAAAGTTGGACTTTTAATGATATCTGCATACTAAATTTGTAATTTAATACCTCAGTTTTAGCGTACTGATTATGTTACGTTGACTTTTAATTTTACATACAAAGCAATAACAGGATTTTCCCGTTATTGTTTTACATTTAAAGTAATGACGGGATTTTCCCAATGGCTAGCGCGGGAGTTTCTCAATTTAAGAAATTTACTGACTTTAAGCCTATGGGACCTCTTCCAGCATAACCCCGTTGTTGCATAATAACCAAGGCGAAACAAACTTATTTCTGTGAATATGTAATATAAGTACATAAAGCAAAATATCTAAATAAAAAAAACCTGGTTTAAACCCAAAATATCTGGTTTAAACTCCCCCCCCCCATTTTTTGGGGGGGCATTTTCAAAAACAATCATGGTTCTTGCCAACCCTGCTTACTTTTGTATATAAGAGGTTAAAAAATTCTTATTATATACATTGGTTAATCCTTTGGGATTAATAATGTAAATATGTTGAAGAAAAATTGTTTGAAATATCTTTTCGAAATTCATGGTTTATTTTCGAGATTTTATATTATTATCGGCATCAACAACTAATTAAATGATTTTTTGTGTTATAGAGAAACGAAATAAAGTCTGATTTATCAATTTAAAACAGAATTTTGAAAAAAGCCCAAAATTTCCCGAGCAAAAAAGCGAAGCAGAAAAAACCGAGTTTTTTTTTCAAAACAGCCGGTTTTTTTCCGAGCCCTTGCATCTCTACTTAGGAGGCCATCCATCGGTCAGTCTTGGTGAGACTTTTCCGTTAGAATGGACCAACGTGGCCCTTTCGAAAGATTTTGTGCTAAGGAGCCAGTAATATTGTGTTTCTTAAATGTATTTTCATTAACAATATTATTATAGTGGTCCTATGGAAATATCCACAAAACTTTATCGCGGCGTTCACCAGGGTGTCTACTAGAATTCCAAAATGAAATTTCGTGACTTTTTCATGACCTTTTCTTTACTGAACCACAACATTTCGTACCACTCTAAAGAGCGAATTTGGGTGTGAATTAGGCCGAATTTTCATGCATGCGATAGAAACATGCTTTGCTTGCGCTTTGGTAGCGTGTAAAGCTGATTATAGACATTTTTGGTGGTGAATTTTGACGTTTTATAGAATAAAATTTTGTAGTCTGTACTTATATTTGTACAGATAAAAAATTCGTGACCCAAAAGCTAAATTTCGTGACTTTTTTTTTTTTTTTTACTTTCATGACCGTTTTCTGATTTCGTGACTTTTTCATGACTTTCGGGACTTTCGTGACCGATAGACACCCTGTTCACCGTGTTAACTATGAGGAAAAGCCTATGTCCTCTTACTCACACATCATTCTCCAAGATTCGAGCGCCAAAGGTGGCTGGTAAGGCTTGGCCGTTACTCGCTTTACGCTAAGTAGTCTAGTTTAGCTTTCTCAATAACTTGGTTTATCGGAATGTTTAAAAAAATGAAATGAAATATTTCAATTTAACGTCCCACGATTATGCTCTTTAGGTTAACGGAGACAGATGATTAATCAAATGAATGATGATAGAAGAATTGTTGGAATAAAAATGTGGGAGGAAACGGGAGTACCCCGCGTAAACCCAAGGACACGATGTGTCCACCACAAACTTACCTGGCCGGAGTTCGCACAAGAGACCCCACGCACCAGAGGTAAGCGTGGTTCCCTTATGTCAGAAAAGAAAACCTTCCGAATAAATTAAAATTGTATAACTTATGTAAATTAAGTAGAAACTAAAATGTTGAGAGATGAAGGAATTTAGTCATATCCAATGCATATTTCATATAACAAGCTGTAGTGTAACATGTACACCACGTGAAAGAGTTTGGTTTGTATGGTGTGATATTTTTCTCCGTTAATATTGAAACAGGATAATAGACTAATAAATTTCTACCACTTCCGGTTTGAAAAAGAGATAAGGAGTGAAGACAGAATATGTTGTTCGGGCTCTTAATTGATTGCAGAAAGTCGGTTCTCGCTATTAATTACTGTTTTAACTCTGTAATATCCAATGTTAAAACCAGAAGTGGTTGATTTCTGCCAGTTTTGGTGTACATAGAAGTTTAAGATACAAGATATTATCTATTTTTAATACGCAAAACACTGTAGATTTGGAAAAATGGCGGTGAATGGATCGCCTCCACCAACGAATTGGAGTCCTTGCTTTCGACTTTCTGGATTTTGGCATTCAGTTGAAATTAATTCGCATATATCGAGGTTTCTCGAACTGGAAGTCGGAACTCGTAGGGGGGTCGCGAGAAGAATTCATGGGTTCGCGAAGGCAGGTGAAAACGATAAATCTAATTAGGATCTAATAAAGAAGAAAGTATTTTTAAAGATTGATTGACGAATATTAAACAAAGAATCGTTGAAAAAACAATTGGAAAGGGATTGGTTTCTTTTTAGATCCTTTGTTATTCCATTGAGAGAAGTGAGTCCAAACCGAGAGTGAGCATCAGCCCAATTAAGGAGAGTGAGCCCGAGACCGAATGAAATAAGTGGAGTGCGAATCAGATTGAACATGAGTTCAATTGAAAGAAGTGAATCCGAGCCGAAAGTGAGTACCAGCTCAATTGAGAAGAGTGTATCCCGAGGCCGAAGGAAATAAGTGAGCTCAAACCAGAGTGAGCGTGGGTTCAATTGAAAGAAGTGAATCCAAATCGAGAGTGAGCGTGAGCACAATTGAGGTGAGTTATCTCGGGCCCTAGCGTGAGTGAGAGAATTGAGCCTGAGTTTCAGTAGGAGTGAGCTCAATTGAGAGAAGTAAGCCAGATCGCTGATAAACACACACCCTCACCATATTTTCTCGCTTTCGCCCACTCTCATTCTCACTCTCATCCTGATTTATTAAAATGAGGAAGAGGAAGGGTGACCCTCACGAGAGTAAAATGTGTGAGGGCACCACCACTGTTCTATTGTTATTGAATATAATTTTAATTCATGTGAAATTTGTGCACACTCCGAGCCAGATTTAATACAAATATTTCATAAAATTGCACATAAATGTGCACAATCGTGATCAAAATGAGTGATTTTGTGTCAGATTCTGCTGCTTGCAACTTGCTCAATGGTCCTCATAATTCTTAATTACAAATATCTTAATTTCATACTAGTAAAGGAAGAAGAATACTGTATTATATCTGAATTTTGACTAACTATTGGCAATTAGTTATTGGAAAACTATTGATAAAATCAAATTAAAGAAAAAGTTTCTAGATGTTCTCTTTAAATACCATGGACAGGCGTTCGGCCAATCAGAGATAAAGGTTTGTTCACATTTTCCAGTTTTGACCAATCACAACCAAGCATCTGCTTACGTCTTTCAAGTGTATCGTTTACCATGTATCTTACGTGATTATCCTTTCATTTTCCTATAAATTATCATGATATTAGTTTACCCACTATAGTTAAAGTTTTTAAGTGTCATGAGAAAGATTGGCGAAATTATAGTCCGTAATTTTGTTTTTCTCAAAGTTCCGGTGTGTAATAAGAGTACATTGTTTCACTGCATTAGTGTAAACTCAAACCAAAACTCTGAAGGCTTTATTCCGCACCAGTATTCGCAAAAATTGCGGAACGCAACACAACCCGAAACATGCAAAATTCAATTATATACTGATTGTAGCAAATTCAAACCCAGCTTCTGCGTTGAGTTGACGCAAACTGTTATGGAATAAGAGCCTGGGTCTTTACTAATAGTGCAAGATTTAAATATAGTAAAGATTAAGACGAGGATGGATTGGAAAGTTCGTGGCCTTATTAGGAAAGAAGCAATTATTTTATGTTTGTATACATTAGCTGCTTAGCTATATTCATTGGTAGTCACTGAGTAGAATTTCATTTCTCTATTGTTTCAGGTGAGAAGTTTATAAGGCTCTAAGTCAGAAATTTTTGACATGGAGAAAATCGAGCATCGAGCATCGAGCTGTCATTAAGTACCTGCATAAAAAGGCTTAACACAGCAGGAAATTCATATGGACACTAGAAGCTACGCGCCCTTGTATTCTATGGTTGAAAAATTGGATAGCTGAATTTAAAGTGGCAGAAACAGCGTTGAAAATGACCCTCCGCAGTGGCAGGCCTTCAACGTCGACCACTAGAGAAAATGTCAATAAAATTTTGAATTACCGCAGAATCAAAATCCAAGAGATAGCTGACTGAGACTATAGGTATTTCTTATGAGCGCGAACAAAACATTATCGTTAACAAATCAGGTTTATTTTTTTTTTAAGGTGTCCGTGAGATGGGTACCAAGTTGCTTTCAGTTGAACATAAACACAATTGACTCAATCTTTCCTGTGGTTATTTGGAACTGTTTGAAAGTGATTCGGAGGAGTTTATTAGTAGATTTGTGACTATAGACGAGACATGGGTACACCGTCATACACCGGAATCAAAACAATCGAAGCAATGGGAACAACCTGGATCTTCAGTCTCTAAGAAAGTCAAACAAATTTTGTCGGCAAATAAGGCTATCAATTTTTTTGGGGGGGAGGGGAGATGCTAGGGGCATTATCCTGATTAATTTCTGTGGAAAGGGAAAAATTGTCAATTCTGAATATTAATGCACCCTTCTGCTACGTTTGCGTGAGGAAATCAGAATTAAAAGGCCAGAAAGTTGCGAAGAATGATGTTGTTTCATCATGTCAATGCCCGCGTTTACACGTGCCTTGCATCCATAGCAGAAATTCGTTCTTATGGGTTCAAACTGTTCCCGCACCCACCCTATTCGGCTGATCTTCCCCCTCGGGCTTCCACTTGTTTAGAAACCTGGAAAAGGCTCAAGGAATCATTTTTTTAAAAGTGGTATAGAAGCGTTACGGGAGAGGTGGCGTAAATGCATCTCGGTCGAGGGGGGATTACGTAGAAAAAGAAAACATAACTTACCAAAATCTTTTCTAATTTTGTAGTTCAGACCATGAACTTTGCAATCCATTCTCGTATTATGTATTAGAAAGTGTAACTACTCATTCCTCTGTAATTGATTTTGTGTTCATTGAGCAAGACTAGCTCTTTTTGGGCAAAAGCCACAACAACATTTTTCCTTCAGTGAAAAGTAACGAAATATATGAACGGACAATCACCACGACGAGCAAAAAGCACGTTGCTTTCTCGTTATCTCTTACCGTTTTCGTTCTGATACTTGTCGACAGAGGGACGGACATAGCCATTCACATGAAACTTCCCATACTCAGGGATAGCATAGATTGAAAGCCTAATGAAAGCCTACTTAAATGTATGTCTTCATTAGGACCCCCCAGTTTGGCGCCAAATTTGTATTATGACAAAAATAATTTGAGCGGAAGCAGTGCCGTGCTTTGGAAAACCAGTGCCCGGGCCGAGAGTATACGGCAGCTCTCCTGTACATATGGGTGGGTCGACAGATCAACCACGAAGCACCACCATGGTTGGCGCGTAGCGTAAGAAAATTTTTAAAAATAAACTCTGCTTTTCCCTTTTTATTCCATTTTATATAAGTGCACATGCATTTTCCTAACATGAATAATATTATAGGACCTCTTTTTTTTCTTTCCTTCTTGTCTTTTCTTTCTCCCCCGGAATTTTTCGCCCCCTTACTTCAGTGCCCGGTGCCGTGGCCCCTCCCCCACGGCACGACATTGAGCAGAAGTTCCTATGATCTCTGCTTTCAAATGTTCTATGCTTTGGCCTATTTGAAAATATATCTTTACTTTTTAGTGACTCCGAAAGTGAAAATTCATGAATGTTATTCATCGTTCAAATAACATCTATCGAAAACAATAGTTTTCCGCTAATAAAAACATCAGATTGAGGTACGCAGCTTTTTCAAGCAAGGGATTATCATATTGAACTATCACTCTTCGGATATGTAACTGCCTTTTGAGTTTTCCTGTAGCACAATGTGGTCTAAGATTGGAATTTTGTGCAAGATGAACTGTTAGTTTCCTTGCTTCTCACGTAGGAATATCTGGGTTTCAATCTTCTGGTCGAGCATTCTGACTGAGGTTTCTGCAAGGTTATTCCTACGAATATCGAAACAAAATCTTTAAAACAAAGGAATTATTCTATTTTCATTTGTTTGTATTTCCTGTATAAAATCGTCACACTAAGTATCTACTAAATTTTCTTTAAAAAAAATAAATCAAAAAATAAAACACACTAGTGCTTTTCAAAAAAATAACCTGATAATTTTATTTGTAAATGTATCTACTCTTCTTCATGGGTTTTACAATGGCAAAATGCGAAGTATTCTTTCTAAATATGTGTCGAAACGTGAGTGGCAGAAGCTGCTGGGGGATGAAGATAGAACACCACTCAAAAGAATTGTTCGTTTTCTTGAAAATTTGATTTATATTTTTCGCAGCTCCTTGGGAAGTTTTCAAACACGTTGAGGAGATGGAGGTTCAATCCAAGCCAAAATGGAGATCTAACCATCCTCTCACTCGCCGAAATATGTTTATTTCTCCACCTGATGATTTTACTATGAGTTTTAACAAGCATCTTCTTCATAATCCAAAGAAATGTGACAACCATACACTGAAGATCCTTTGGCTGGATCTAAAGCCTGTGTTCTTCGATGGGGCATCCAAAATGCTGCTTTTGATATGTTAAAGTGGTTAAATTCCATGTGTGATTCTGCTAAAAATTGGATGGCCACACATGTTACTCCATGAAGAAGGTTTCCGTTATATACCATAAGGGTGAAATCCAAAATATATAAGTTTTGAGAATTATCCAAAAGAGTTTCAAAGAGTTTCAATTGCTACTTATGGGCGACTTTTTGAAGGTACATTTCTTCACGTTTTCTTATGCTGGCACAATACAATCTTCTTTCTACTATTCTTCCAAATGAGTGGCGGAAGCTGCTGGGGAATAACATAGAGCACCACTCGGAGTATTGAATTCTTATCTTGAAAATTTGACTATTATTTTTCACAGCTTCTCTTGATATTTTCAATTAAGTTGAGAGAATGGAGGTAGATTCCAAACCAAAACGGAGATATAACCATCCATTCACCTCGCCGAAAATCTTGGAAGAGATCCACTTTTCAATTTGATTTTTAATATGAACTGTCAGCAAAGTGCTGTAATTAGTAATTAAGATGAACTTTCTAGCGAAATACTAAGACCATGCACAAGGGATCCATTCGCTGGATTCAAAAGCCTTGTGTGATGAGGGGGAACCAAAAATGTGGCTTTTGTCTTGAGAGGAACAAATACTAACAGGAGTGATTATTATTCAAATTGGGTGAACCACGCCTGTTTATCGTGGAGAAATGTTTACATATCTATGAGGAGGCCGAAATGTGTAAAACGGAGAATTTTTTTGTACTTTTTTTTATTGAGGTTTCTTTCCTGAGGGCATTAGGATGCTGTTGAACAGCACTTGCCCATTCGAGCAAAGCACCGTCCCAGCCTTCTGGTCACGTCAGCGACTCTCCCACGCAGTCCAGATGGCCTTTGTGGTTTGTACGTGGCGCTTATCTCCTTCAGCAGATTCTGTATAGTTTTCATTTCCTGTTTGTACCATAACTTAATCATTTTACACTGATTGTTCTGCGTTGTCATGAAGTCAGAGTCCGGAATCATAGATCTAATCATTTGAATGCAGGAGATAATAGATTTTCCAATGGAGTCCGCAAGTTTTTGTGCTTCTTTCTCTATGCTGTCATGATATGGATTCGCAAGAGGGTAGCAGTACTGATACGCTTCTACCAAAGGGGTGGGGAAGAACGTAAGCTCTTCTTGTATTTGACGAAGTCTTAAATGAACTTTTTTGACCAGTTTTGTGTAATATTTTTGGAGCAATTTTGCTGCTTCCAAATACACCTCGTGACATCTAAAGTTTAAGAGAGCCTGTAATAATCTGTTAACCAATACGCACGATGGAGATTCAACAGCTTGTGTTAGTATTTTGTTAATCTCATCCATCACTGCATCGTCTGTAGGCAAAGACGTACTTTGTTTTTGTAATGACATTAGTAACAATTTATTCCACACCTTTCTTGGTACTGTTGATGGAACGAGACGATCATGACCCCGATCGTAAAACAGAAGGATGTTTTCGTTGTTCACGCTGCTGTCTTTCACAAATTCATCATCATCTTTACTACGTGGTTTACGTTGTATTATTGTGCCTGATGGAGAGACCTCCAAATGGGTTATCAGATCGTGTTCCGTTGGATACATCTGTATAACTTTCTCGAAATTCTTTTGCAAAGAATCCTGCTCAGATGATGAATCTTCTGCAGTCTCTTGAGAGCATAAAAGTGGCAAGTAAGGATCAGCAAACTTATAGCAGTGAAGTGGTTTAAACGCCATATTATAACATATGTAATTTTCATGTTTGTTAGAGAATTTATCACCAGCAAGATCAATTGCATCATTTACTGCATATGATATTGGATCTTTTTCAATTGCTGGCAACGACGCTTCAAGAGTTTCTACTTTTTCTATGGTGTTCAGAGAATTGGTGGATTGTTTCTTTGTATGTTGCGTATCAATTGGAGCTTGCAATTCGCTTAATGGCATACTATTGCTGGAGATCACTTGTGGCAAACGTGGAGGAACGGGAAAAGAACTAACAGCAACTCCCTGTGATGGCAGTACATAATCAACAGCTGCTTCGGTTGTCGTTGAAGCTGCGATGCACTCAACTTTAGACTCAAATCCTAAACGAGAGACTGAAGCTTTTTCCACATCCGATCCCGAAGTAACGCTGGAAGTCTTTTCAGTGATAGCATGATTTTCTGGTGACAGGGAGTTTGTAATACCACTTGTCCGTGGTTTCGCACTCTTGTACGAAATGGAGGGATAATACTGACTTAATAAAGAGAATTCGCTTAGATGCGATCGCACAATATTATACCCTATCACAATACGCTGTAAGAACATTATTGGAGAGGCTTCAATTGACTTTACCATCCATATTACTGTTTCCACCTTCAAATTCATGTCTAATAAGTGCAGGTGAAACTGTTTCCAGATTACAAATGGCTTTCTATCACTGACCTGATATATCGCACTAGATTCTACAAACTGATCTTGATTTTTGTTTTGAGTTATTGGTAGAGGTTCAGCATATAAAAAGCTCCTATTATCATCAATGTCACTCTTGATATCGGTTTCTTCTCGAATGTCATCTATGACGTCACTGATGCGCGCACGTACGCTCTCGACTTTCATTCTAATATCTGAGGGTGAATAACCAGCCTGCATCCACAAGTAAATGAGTGCGCGAAGGCCTTCCCTGAACGAGTTTTCACAGCTGTTGGCTATTTGTTCAAATGGAGCTATACATGTTACAGAATCCTGGACCGGGACAATCTTTTCAGCCATTTTTTTTTAACAAAATAAAGTTCAAAATAAGAAAGAGTGGTACGAGAGACGGCGTGGATATTTGTTTTTACCTTACCTCAGTGTGTGTCTAGCTAATTCCGCAGATAAGAGAAAATTATTTTACATCAAGTTAATCTTCAATTGCTATGGAAAAAATAATTGTTGGATACTCAATAATAAAGAGAAACAAATGATAGTTAACAATGGTAGTTAGAAAAAAGTGAAATATTACGTACAAAATTCTAATTCACACACATGGAAGGTAATGCTTACATACTAAACAGAAATTCGATTAAATCATTTAACTTCAACTGCTGTAATAAACACTTACTGATTTTTATTAAACAATTTATTTTTAAACCGTTTTAGCAGTATAATTTGGTGTTCTCAAATTATACTGGACCTGTACAAATTAAGGACAGTGTTTGTAGGTTTTTTAAAAGAAAATGTTCCCTTTTCTTATAAAATTTTCACGTATAGCAAGGAAGCCCCCCACTTTACAAAATTGAAACAATGACTAGGTCATTCCTTTGTACTACGTTTGTACCGTTTGTATCGAAAATATTTTCGTTTGTACCATTTTCCTTACAGGGTTACTTGAGAGGGCAACTGGGGGGTCTATCTTGACGCCAAGATAGCTCCCCCGTATCACAGCACAAAAAATTGAAATACACAGTTCGAAAGCAAATCGTTTGTACCGTTTGAACCCAAAAAAAGTTTTGTTTGTACCCTGATATTTTTCGAGGAAGAGGGGATGACATTTGGGGGCTATCTTGTACGCAATATAGGCCCCGTAATGTGTACTTTTTCTATGCCCATTAACAAGTATTATGTGTTTATTCATGTGAATTTATGTGTATTTAGAATTCTGGTTGTGCATATCCAAATAATAATAATAATAATAATAATAATAATAATAATAATAATAATAATAATAATAATAATAATAATAATAATAATAATAATAATAATAAAATAACTTTTCGGAAATAACGTTAGAATTGAATCGGCGAGTGGGAAAACAGTGTGAGTCCAAAATAAGCCATTTTGAAGAAAAGGCAAAAATAACACTAAAGATGTAGAACTACAAGTTGTAATGAAGAGCAGTACAATTTCCAAGACTTCGCACGTTATAACAGAATGCTATAATGCCGACTGTACATTTGTGGCATTAACAAACGAAAGTTCTTTCTTCAAATAGCTCAAAATGCGTTTTGTGGACTAGTAGTGTTTTTCCACGCGGCGGGAGCTGGAATAGGAACGTCCATCTTCAACCACTGCCACGACGCTACTGAGACAGTGTTGCCACAGTCCAAGCTCTGGAGTGGGCTGAAAAATAGTACCAAATTGAAAGAAAAAGGGCTGAATTCATAATCCTATACCAGTGTAGTACATGACTCTATAACACGAAACTAAAAGAGGTAAAGTTATAGAACACTCGCCCCCTCTTCCAAGAGTTCAAATAAAGAAAGTGTTCTTTTTAAAAATTACTTTTTAAAAATATCCAAGAGGATCCCGAACAACCGTGGAATAGATTAAACTTTTCCCGCACGTAGAAAGTATAACAGAGGCCGCAAATTAAAGGGGAAAACAGTTATCATCTTCGGTACGTATTGTAAGGAAACCAAACGCGCCTCTATTTCAAAGTGACCAATACACCAAAATCGTGTTATGGCCATATATGAAAAAATACATAAAAGTAGGAACAAATCAATCATCTCCGAGTTCTTGTGTACACAGTACATTATAATAAAATATTAAAATATAAATTATTGCACTTATTCTCTCTTATTTCACGACCGAAGGAGGATAGTAGAATGTAAGAAGAATATAAGGTAAGTAAACTGACATTTGTAAAAAATGTATAACCGGTCCAGGGTCCTAGAACCTTCTCTGAAAGACATCACAAGAAAGAGATGTAGGAAGAGGCTTACTGACATTTTTGAAAATTTGACAAGAATATTGTTAAATGGTGCTGAACTAGGTAGAATTGTACCAAATTTTTCACAAAAGGGGCTGAAAATGCCAGCGTGGTACCAACGGGCCGTTGAATGACAAAAAGGGCTGAATTTGGTACAATTGTACCAAGTGTGGCAACAGTGTACTGAGAGCATTAGGGAAGTTCCGCACCGTTTCCTAGCTATGGGACGCGTGGGAAACTTACTTTCTGGATGCGCCTCGTATATACGTACCTATATACTACATACCTGTCAGAATTCTTTTGAACTTGAGAATATCTTTTATATATTCTTTCGCTTTACACCTAGCTTCTGGTTTGGTATTTTCTGTAGAAGCAATTAACTTTATTATTATGGTCAACTCTATGTATATACAAAGCACTTTGTAGGTTCGAAAAATTACCAAAACTTTTCTGCAAAGTACAGTGTTTTCCACCATCTTGTTTCCGCAAGACGCTTCTGTTGACATTGATCTTTCAAATGTGCATTCGCAAATAATACTTACGCATAAATACTCTCAGTCATTCAGCATAATCAGTGGCGTATTTAGGGGGGGCTTCCTGGCTTAAGCCCCCCCCGAAATCTTACTTACTATAGTAAAGTATATGAAATATCTTTGCAGAATTTTCACATTTTCAGGCAAAGACCCCCCCGAAAGTTAGCAAAGCCCCTCCCGAAACAAAATCGTAAATACGCCACTGCGAGACAGAATCAATGCAACTTTTTGTCGATCGCATATGACAAGATTGAGTATATGAGCATAACAAGACACGTGTAACTGATCACAGCTGTTTTGAAATATTGTCCTTGCATATTACTTGCGCCATCGGTTGAATTTCCAGTACATTTCTTAATATCTAACGTAAGTTCAATTTCTGCAGAATTTCCAGCAATAATTCTTTCTTTAACAACAGTTTTAACAACATACCGTAAAACAACAGACCCCTGGCCTGTTGAGTAGTGTCTAGTAGAACAGAAAACATTCCAGCTTGAGAGACTTCTTTCGAAATATCTTCTCTGAGAAGTGTGTTGATAGCAAAATCTTTGAGTTTTACGTCCCACGATTATGCCGGTTAGGCTAAAGGAGATGATGATGATGAGTAATGAATGAAATGGGGAATAAAGAAAGTAGGAGGAAACGGGAGAACCCCGAGAAAACCCACGCACATGGTGTTTGTCCATCACAAAGTTCACTTGGCGGGGGCTGGGATCGAACCCGGGACCCCAAGCACCAGAGGTGAACGCTCTACCACTGCGCCACCGCATCAGCACCAACGGCAAAAGCATCAGCTTCTACTAAAATTGTTTTCTTTCCACGACGCCGCATTGATTTTCACAATTTAAAGTTTGGTTCTTATCAGTCCGTAATTGTCTTCTATATATTGCATCTTGGGGGCGATTCGTTAAGGGGGCGCACCGGGCGCCGCCCGGTAGCCCGATCCGCCCCTGAGTACGATCCCAGCTTCCACCAAGTGAACTTTATGGCCGCTGTAGCTCAGTGGTAGAACATTCGCCTCTGGTGCGTGAGGTGAATGGGTAAGATCCAAGCTCACACCAAGTGAACTTTAGGACCGCTGTGGCTCAGTGGTAGAGCGTTTACCTCTGGTGCGTGGGGTAAATGAGTACAATTCCAGGTCCCACCCAGTGGACTTTAGGGCCGCTGTGGCTTAGTGGTAGAACGTTGACCTCTGGTGCGTAGAGTGAATGGGTACGATCCAGCTCCCACCAAGTGGGCCTTAGGGCCGTTGTAGCTCAATGGTACAGCGTTCACCTCTGGTGCGTGGGGTCCGTCGTTCTATCTCGGCTTGCGCCAAGTGGACTTTCTGGTGGACAAACACCGTGTGACTAGGTTTTCTAGAGGTTTTCCCGTTTCCTTCTATTTTATTCAGTCCACTATTGCATTTATTTCTCATCATCACCGTCTCTTTTAGCCTAGCTGGCATAATCGTGGGACGTAAAACTTAAAGATTTCATTTCATTTCCAAGTGCGCTTTTTAGTGGACAAACATAGTGTTCATGTGTTTTCTTCAGGTTCTTCTGATTTCTCCCATTTTTTCATGTCATTATTATCGCCCATTTCCACAAAAATACATATTTTAATCCAAAAATAAATTGATAAGTTACTTGTAAAACATTTCTTAAATTTCAGTTGATAAGTTCATTCACTATTGATTAAAACGGAGATGTGAGTCAAGCCAACAGTTCACCCATCCGAGCCATCTCGAGCCGAGGGCTCACAAGAGCCGAACAGAAGTGACCTGACGGGTCACTCCAACCGAGCCGGTCGAGCTATCGGCTCAGTTGAGTCGAGCTGATGGACTCGTTTCAACGGAGCCATGGGTCACCTGAGTCGAGTCGGTGACTCATACCAAATAAGCCGCCTCGAGTCATCAGCTTATTTGATCTGATTCGATGGCTCGTCCTAACCGAGCCGGCTCAAGTCATCAGGTCATTTAAGCCGAGCGATGGCTCATCCTAAACGAGCCGGCTCGAGCTGTTAGCTCAGTTGAACCGCGCCGAGGTGGTTGACGTCACTACCCGGGTAGGCTTTTGCTTGTACTCAAAATTTCGACTGTACAGGTCTCAGCCTTGATGGTAGGTGCTACAATATATACTTATATTGATGCTCAGGACATTTGAGGCTGTCTCGTGATAAAAATCTGTCTCGTTATCGAGACGAGACAAGATGCGAGTAGTGTCCCTTACATTTCTCATGGCTTTCGCTTTTCAGTCTAATCAGGCCATGATTTCAAAACGAGTTAAAACGAGCTGAACGAGCGAGCCATTCATCAAAGACGACTCGACTCGAAACTCGACCTCAGAAACAGTGACTCGACTTGGAACTCGACTTGAGAAAATTACCTATGATTCGACTCGAAACTCGAGTCGAGTTTTCGCTCGACTCGAAACTCGAGTCGAGTTTTCGCTCGACTCGTGCCCATCCCTATTAGACAGGTGGTCAACTTACAGAAAATATGTGTGATTGGTGTATTTTTAGAATAGGATTTCTAGTGTTGCTTGACGTTAAATTTTTAATGAGCAATGGCACGAGAGCTACTTTTAAATAATATGTATAAAGTAATTATAACAATACACAATACTAGAAAAAAAATACTGCAGTAAGTTCAATGTTGCTTGACGTTAAATTTTTAATGAGCAATGGCACGAGAGCTACTTTTAAATAATATGTATAAAGTAATTATAACAATACACAGTACTAGAAAAAAAATACTGCAGTAAGTTCAATGTATGTGCATACCTTTCTCTTCCTGAAAACTAGTCTGGTATACTGAATTATTTGGTTTGAAAGCACATTAACCTTGAGAATTTTCCGGAATTACTAAAGTTCCCCACTGACCAAAGGAGTCGATATTGTTAATGGTTTTACCAAAACAGACAGGGTAAACAAACACGTTCAACCATTTCCTGAATTCTTGTAGGTGCTTTTTCTTATTCACAACTTCCTTCACTACTCCTTTATCAGGGTAGTGTTCTGACCGTTGATCTACAAGAACAAATCGTGGGAATCCATGCGTTTTTGTCTCGTCACAAATGCAGAACATATGCCTCTCATATGGGAATACGAAAGAGTTACGAAAAACAGGAATTTTAGGAATGATAAAAAAATGAATCAAAAGATTGTGGTTTTGACCAAAAGTAGTTTTTGGATCAGGAGCCACAAAATTTTTGAACGGCTCCTCAATCAAGATTTCTTATTTTCTACAGAATAAGCACATCATACTGAGTTAAGTGACAGTTTGGGGTTGACTACACTGTATGTAGTTCTAAGGCCTACAACAAAATTTTTGATCCATTAACAAAATAGTATTTGGCGTGGCCAAGATACGAAGGTAAATTTATCAACATCATCATAGGGTAAACTTTGCTTCAATGCGTCCAACTTCCAAGATACGCAGGTGGACCAACTTACAGTGTAACAAGTAGAGCAACCCACATTATGCTTTATTTTTTGTTTAATTATGCTTTATTTTTTCCAAATTATGCTTTATTATTAATTTCAATCATTGTTTTAAGTTAATCGTGTATAATGTATAATATTTACTATACATTAAATATTCTAAATATCTTGATCTATTTATTAATATTTTATGCAACCAGTTTCTTTCATATTTCATGAATTTACTACTTAATGCACTGTAAAGAGATATGTTTTACTCGAGTCAGTTTTTTTCATAACTTATGTGCACCTAAGAGTGCATATATACAAAACGAAAAGCAAAAGATGCCACCAAAAAGTACAGAAAGTGCTAAAGTTCAAGGGGTACACCGTCTCGATTCGGTTCAACTGAGTGAACAGCTCGAACCGGCTCGGTTGGGATAAGCCATCGGCTCGGCTCAATTTAGACGACGGCTTGAGCTGGTTCGGTTGGGATGAGCCATCGACTTAACTCAAGTGAGCCGATAACCCGAGCCAGCTCGGTTAGGATGAGCCACCGATTCAGCTTGACTCGGCTCAGGTGAGCCTTCGGTTCGAGAGGGCTCGGTTGAAACGAGTCCATGGGTTCGGCTCGACTCGGTTCAACTAAGCCAATGGCTTCAGTAGGCTCGGTTAGGATAAGCCATCAACTCGGTTCGGTTCCGCTCAGCTGAGCCACCGGCTCAAGGCGACTTGATTGGCATGACCCATCGGCTCGAATAAGCTATTGTCTCGACTCACTTCTCGGCAGGGACATGCACGAGTCGAGATTTAAGACTGTTTCGACTCGAAATTCGAAACGTACGGGTACGAGGTTATATAAGCGTTTTTTTAAAAAAATAATTTACACTTTACGTAGCAAATTGGGATACAAATTTCAATTTTTATCGCAATTTTAGGACATTTTATGCACTATAATGAATATTTATATATTCATAAAGGAAGTCCAATAAATGATAAAGTACTTCACAATTCCATTCATTATGAATGGAATTGTGAATTACTTTCGTATTTATTAATTTCTTCTATGAATATATTATTATTATTATTATTATTATTATTATTATTATTATTATTATTATTATTATTATTATTATTATCTCGACTACAATGATACAAAAAACAAGAATTCCGTCACTAGTAACTTAGAAGCGAAAATTACTTCTAATTGGAAATAATGGATCTATGCATTTAGTTCCGGGGAAAGTCTATAGGGGTACTTTAGAGTTTACTGGTTTTCTTTGCAATTCACGCTCAATGTTGGATAAGCATTATATTTTATTATATTATTTGTCAAGTTTAGTTAAATGAGAGTCTTACCAGAGCGGCAAATTGAACAATTAGGCTAAGAAAACTATGAGTGTACTATGAGGCATCAGTAAAATTGGGACAATAGAAAAGCATAAAAAAAAGAAGAAAAAGAAGG
The DNA here is from genome assembly GCF_964235325.1 of Thermobia domestica. Taxonomy (NCBI): domain Eukaryota; kingdom Metazoa; phylum Arthropoda; class Insecta; order Zygentoma; family Lepismatidae; genus Thermobia; species Thermobia domestica. Next base: position 136,658,993 of record NC_137468.1, on the reverse strand, counting down.
AATTAGTATTAGTATAAGTACTTCATATTCATGATCTGACCAAATGCCCAAAATGTCTAAACAATTTCCTGTTAATATCTTAAATACAATTTCCTTAATATCACACTCTAAAGGGGCCGGGGGGCTCATTATTTCCAACATAAACCTAACCCATTTCCTGATTAGGTTGGGAATTTAAGGTAACTAGAGGTTGGATTGGGTTTTATCGCCCAATACTCGATTGTGTTAGTAAAATTATGTTGGAAATAAAAATTGTGGGGGGGAGAAGGTCTCTAAATTCATGAAAATAGGTATGTCCGGTAATGATTCTCAATTTTATATGGTCGTGCGTATATATGTTCTAATATCTTCTTCTAGATGCTGTTTCACAAAATGCGTGAATTGCTCGACATCTCAGTTTCCGTATCCGCTTTTAAGAATACACTATATAGTTGGAAATGTACGAAGATTTTACGTTAGAATTCCTTAATTCCAAGACGGTAGAATGCGGCACTATAATCTCTGTACCAAAACTTCCGTCACTAACTATCAATTCTTCCGGAGGAGGAGGTAAACTCAATTCAGATACTGAATGTGCATCCTCATTTCTGTTCGACGTGGCGAACTTTTCTGGGGTCACTTCAGGTTCTTGATCTCTTTCTTCAGTCCTCTCGTTATATTTATTCTCAAAACTCTTCATCTGCAGTGGCGTATCGTCACCAATTTTTTTCATTAAACTTTTCATAACTCTATAGAGCAAAATTAGACTTACAATTGCAATAACGGTTTGCACAATGTCTAAAAAGTAGCTCAACTCTTGCAAGGAAAATTCCGTAGACGCACTACATTTTCTACAAAACCATATAAAATTGAAAATCCCATGTTCCCTTAGCAAATAAATAAGTAGAAGAGTGATGATGATATTCCAAATAATAATAATTCCTGGTATAAAATATTCATGCTTATAGATAGGCATCTTAATGGGCGTCTGGTCAATTATCGTAAATGCTGATATATTCATATGTCTGATCGAAGAACTCCAAACATCGTTAAGTAAAGATGAAACATTAAAAAATTCATTCCCTTTATACGTAGATCGTAATAACATCAGATCATTAGAGACTAGCTGGCTCGGAAAAAGATGTAAAAATACAGGTTCTGTAAGATCATTGTCGAGACACGGAAAATCCGATCTGACGAAAAGATTTCTCTCCACAATTAATTTAGTATTGCATGGTATTCGAATTTTAAGGGCTCCGTATAATCTGGCTTCTTCTGGAACTCGAACAGTAGACACATTTTCTCTAGTCTTCAAAGTTAGAAATTCTGGTGGGTGTGTTAAAACAAACTCATGCGATCCAATGTCTATAATCTGTGCCTCTTTCGAATCATAGCATGTATGGTCACAGTTGTGTAATATTTCCCTTACTGTACTGGCAACGAAAGCTGCGTGAGCACAATTTATTAAACGAGATCGTGTCACAGTGTGTGTAGGTATCTTACATAACTTTGATTGGCTATAATGACAAGCAAGAAGGCTTGTTCCTGTTATTGGTATAAGATCTTTTTTATCTTGAACTACCATAACTAAAGGCTGAATATCAACGGTACAAGTTTGGTTGTATACAGCAAACGGAAGTGGTTGCACATCATATAACTCAAACGAAGGCTGTATTTCAACGATCGGAATTTTCATCTGTAGGTAAATGTACGTGTCGGTGATAGAACAAGTCAAAACATTAATTGAATAATACATCTCCAATAATGACTTATCTATGGCTAACTTATATCCATTTTTCAAAATGATATTCTCAAATTCAGATAAATGTGCGTGCAACACTTTATAAGGAATTATATTAGGGTTCAGCCTAGCATCTGTACACATCTGAATTGTCAGATCATATTTAAAAATTTGTAGAAACTGTACAAACTGCGTTGAAATCGAATAAAACTCTTGGATGAACTAAATGACCTCTTTATGGACTCGATTTGCAAGCTTATTAAGATGATCTCCCAGATCATGTTCTTGATCCAATATTTTTGCCGAAAAGTTTCTAATTTTATGAAAATTATCCTGTATCTGATCTTGAAAACTTAAAAATTCTGAAGTTGTGTTCTGAATATATAAATTGTTTTTCAACAATTGTTTTTGTAAACCCAGTACTGTCTGTTCCAAATGAAATTCCTTCTTGTTTATCGAATCAATAGAAGAACTGTCAGCTACGTCACAACACCAATTCAATGCTTTCCCAATGAACCCTAGCAGTGCACGTGGAGATCTGGTTGATAATCGATGAAATCGTGGATTTGGAGGCTTTAAAAAGTAATCGCTAATGTGGACTTGCAGATCATGTAAGTCTTTTGCAGCTTCGCAGACATCTGGAGCTAGAGTGTCATTTTCGTTGCAAAGCAGAGATTCAAAAAGAGAAGAAACCTTAACATCATGCGGAAAGGAAAATGTCAAATTGAAAGATATCGGTAATGAGTGTTGGTATAAAATAACATTTGGGAGTTTACGGAAAAACAAACCAGATGTTATTTGGAACTCGGTGTTATTAGACGTCACATGTGGGAAAGAGAAAGATAGGATAATGCAGCTTAAAACAAAATAGGTTATCTGAAACACAAATTAAATATAATGAGAAATTTAGAATTTTCACATGTTCTATTGATTATTATCTCTGTTAGCCTAAGTATATATGTTCCTGTTAAATTGCGTTACTAATTTCAATGTTTCCTTTTTTTTAGGTAAGTGGAATGCCTACTAGTACATCTCAGTACTTCACCTAATTTTATTTTCAACAATGAAGGTAGAAAAGTAATAGCTGAAACTATTTTTGGGAGATGGTTTAATAATTCCTCTGGACCTGCATTTTAACAGAATAATGGACAGGATTTTTTTTGATGGTAAAAGGTTGTACTAACATACTGCAAATTAACATAGAAATAGCTCCCTGTTAGGCCAATAATAAACTAATCTAGGTTAAGTACACTGTATATATTTTATGCTCTTGTAAAGGACAAAAAACTTATTTCGGGAAATATTCGTGCATCACTTTTTCGTAAATAATTTGATTTTGTTTATCGAATTGAACAAAAATTAGTTTTTCAAAATAATCGAGATACTCCTCGAGATACTCCCGTACTACGTTCAAAGCAATTCTTGCAGCCTCCAATTTCGGGTAGTTAAATACTCCTGTAGCTATATTTGGAAAGGCAATGGTCGTTATGTCATTGTCCATAGCCAACTGTAGGGATTTCTCATAACACATCTTTAGGCGCTTAGCATTTTTATCATCGGGTGCAGATACATGTATAACATAATCTACAGGTAGATTATATCCTGAGGTTAATACGGCGTTACCTGGGTTCAAGTGACCAATTTTCTTGCACTCCTGCCTCATTTCACTTCCCGCCAAAGACTGTACCATCAAGTCTACACCTCCTCTTGGTTGCAATTGGGTGTTGGATGAATTTACGATCGCTTGTCCTGCCAGTGACGTAATAGAACCATAATACAAAGCAACTTTCCGGTTAATTTCCTCGTTAACGGCAAACTTCAGTTTTTCTACATCAGCCACCGATTTAGTATCGGGTCCGGCCTGTTCCCACGACGGAATTTCGGACATCAATTTCACATCTCGAATGAACAATGAATCCGCTTCCCCCGTGCTTTCCTCTTCCTGATACTCCATCAAAAAAGAAGTGGACTCCTCCTGCTGCTGAAAATCCTTTTCCTGGACTCCTTCACCCAATATTTGTGCGTCCTGATTCTCTAACTTTTGCAAGTCCTTAGACATTCCCTTCTCAAGTGGATAATACTTCTTAAGCCGGTCTATAGAAAATGAGTCTATCTTAATCTGTCCTCTAGGTGTTCGAAACTTAACATAATAGCTGTTGTCATGTTTTTTGGACACAATTTGACCAGGTCCAAAATACTTTCCCGAAAAGGCAGCACATTGTCCTCGTTTTCTAGACAGGTCAAAAATCCAAACCGCTTCACCCTGCTTGAATTCTTGTTGTATCCGCCTCTTGTCGTAAGACTTCTTGGACGTCAGGTGTCGGTTGTACAAATTTTCTTGGGCTTTTTCGCGTATATACTTCAGTCGTTCCAATCTGTCTTGGTTTTCCGAAAATTGACATTCCGTATTCAACATGGCGGAATGCAACAACCGAGGAGAAAAGCCGTGGAGGAGTTCGAAAGGAGAATATTTCATGCTCAAATTGCACGTGACGTTATAGGCAAAGGTCACTTCTGGTAAAAGTTCAATACAACGTGATTGGTCAGTTTTGTATCTTCAATTGCTGTTCTATATTTCTCACAGCTATTTCTACGCTCCCAATAGAAAAATGCCCTTGAAGTCAGCGAAATGTATTTGAGTCCCCAGTATTTTACATAACTCCTTAAATAATTGACTGGTAAATGCAACACCTCTATCACAACAGATTTGAGTTGGTATCCCATACTTCAATATGACATTGTCATATATGAAAGCACTAACAGAAGCTGCAGAAGCATCTGGTAGAGAACCAGTAATACAAAAACGAGTTCCTTCATCTATGACTATAATTAGAAATTTGTGGCGTAAGATATTATTACTAGGGTATGTCCCACCGAGATCCACATAAATTCTAAAGAAAGGATGGACGCTAGGATGTGTCTGAAGACTACCGAACTGTTTTCCACTCCTCTTTTTTAGTAATTGACAAGTCACACAAGATTGGCACTTATCATACACAAATTTTTTCATATTAGGGAAATAGACAGACTTTACAAAAAGGTTGTGTTTTCGAAAATCCACCATGGCACGCACCCAGTTTCCCACAATGCAGTTTCTCAAATACAATGTCTCGCAATGTCGATGGTACTGCTAACAAATAGACTTTACCAAATGGTGTCTTATTCACTTTGTATGCTACATTATTCTTCAAAACAAAATACGATGCCTGTCTTTCATAGGCTGGATCCTTTTCTGCTTGATCCTCCAAGTGATCAATAATTTTCTTCAGTACTGCATCTTCTCGCTGTTCTTTTGTGATATCAATGAGGTCCATGTCTTCGATTAGGAAAATTCTCGGGTCAGAGGCACTCTCTTCTTCATCTTCCTTGTCGCGACTATGTTTAACAAAGCGACTCAAACTGTCGGCTTCTATGTTGTCGGTACCTTTCACGTGGGCGATGGTAAAATCGTAACAATCAATCTCAGACATCCAGCGTGCTAATTTACCTGTCAGGTTCTTACTGTGGCGAAGGAACGTAATAGCTTTGGAGTCCGTATGAAGATAGAAATGTCGACCCACCACGAAATATCTGAAAGATCGCAGGGCATACAGCAGAGCCAAGAGTTCCAAATGGTACACGGACAAATTTTTTTCTGAAGGTCCAACTGCTCGACTGGCATATGCGATCGGCACTAATTCAGCTTCAGGATCGTCTGAAATAGGTTGTTTTGCTACAGCTGCGAGGCCCTTCTTGCACGCATCAGTGTAGATATGTAGATCCCTCTCAGGTTTGTATGCCATCAATGTTGGGGCTTCCAAAATTGCTTTTTTCAGAGCTTCAAAAGATTCTTGTTGCTGGGTTCCCCACTTAAAATCTTGGTCTCTTCGAAGCAGAGTTTGAAGAGGATAAGCGATTTCCGAGAAATCCTTAACATATCTTCGCAAAAAGGAGCACACCCCTAAAAAACTTTTTAAATTCTTCTTCGTGCGTGGACGTTGGAAATTCTGAATCGTGGCTAACATTCGATCCGAAACTTGCACTCCAAATTTTGATAAACGATGTCCCAACACTATCAAAGAATAATGTGCGATCTTTGTCTTCTCGGGAGACAATTTTAGTCCCCGTTCTCTAAGTTTTTCAAAAAGGACCTTGCACCAATGCACCATCTCGTCTACAGATGACGCGATAATGTAGAAGTCGTCCACATAATTCATAATATTTGTACTTGGAATGCCTGCTAACGTCAATTTGACCAGTCTATTAAGCGCTGCTGCGGAAGAAATGTGTCTCGTAGGTAGGACACAATATTGATAACTTGACATGCCTGGTATCGAGAAGCCTGTACACTCTTTCGACTCCTCTGTAATCGGAATTTGGAAGAACCCTTTGGTCAAATCGCTCAAGGTATAAAGGAGATGTCCTGCCATACGATTGATTATGTCATCCACCGACGGTGTCGCAAAGTTCGAAGGATGGGATTGCTGATTTAGACCCCTCAGATCACTTACGAATCGGAACTGATTATTACGCTTCCTAATCAGCAAGACGGGGTGGTTCCAGGGCGAGATTTTTTCCCTCAGAATTCCTTGACGAAGCATCGTGTCTAACTGCTGCTTGAGTATTCCACGGAGATGATAAGGCACTGAGTAGGGCGTCTTATTCACGGGTGTGGGATCGGATAGACGAATTTCATGAAGGTAGTCTCGTGCGAGTCCTATGTCCTCCTCAGACCAACTCCAAACATCAGGAAATTCTCGTATGAGACTGTAGAATCTTTCTTTGTCTTCTGGAGATAGCTCGGGGTTGACGTCGACACGACTAGGATCACAAAGTCGCCTGGAAAGCTCCATCTTCTCCGGGGACGGTAGGCTTTCTTCTACCGACGAAAAACTCCTCTCCTCAGGCTCTTCTGGGACCTCCTCAAAATCTTCAGCATCCCCAAGATGTGTACCTTGTCGCAGTTTGATCTCCTTAATGGTGGGATTCGTAACATACACCACGGGGCATCCTCCATTCACTATCGCACATGGAATAAAAATGTCCAGTATTTCTTCTATCCGGCGAGAGGGCGACAATAATAACTTCTTCCCCGAAATATCCCAACAACTGCGTAGTTTCACCAGAGTATGCGAGCGAGGTGGTAAAATCGTGTTTTCCAATACTCTAAAAATAGCCCGAGATCCCTGCGCAAGCCTGGATGTTAAGACCTTTGACAAATTGACTTCTAAATTCCTCGGAGGTAACGTTTTCGAAGGAGGGCGACCGAATCGGAAGAGAGTTAAATTTTGCTTATTGTAATCTAAAACAGCCCTGTGCTTTTCCAAAAAATCGGCGCCAATCAAAGGCCCATAATCAAAATTTGGAATAACTCTGAATACATGAGTAAACCATTTTTTACCAATCCTAAATTTTAATAAAGCTATCTCAGAGACTTGTATAGACTTCCCTGTTACTCCCCGAAGTCTAGTATTAATACGGAAACGTTTAGCATTTTCCGGGACCAAATTTTCCCCCAGACAACTGATCTGGCTGCCGCTGTCAATCATCAGTTCTACGTCTTTCCCGTCCATAAAAGCTGACACATGAGGCAATTCGTTAAAGGACACTATAGGGACTATAACGCAACCTTGAGTAGATTCGTCCCGATCATCTACTCTGCGTGTTTAAAGCAGGCATACGACAATATCTTGCAATATGATTGGGTAATTTGCATTTGTAACAAATAATTTGGCCTCTATCCGGGATCGAACCCTGACCTGGCGAAGAATTACTATTACTTGAGGACGCAAAATCACTGCCACTTTTTATTAGTATTAGCATTATTATTCTGACTTCTATTGTTTTGATTACCGTTCCGTTTTCCTTGGTAATCCTGACCTACATTTTTCGGCTGATTAAACTGCTTTTTCCTATATTGAAAATCATCGCTTCTTTCACAATTTGTTGAAGGAGCTAAGGCTGAAATCTGCAGCGTCAACTTTGACAGTTGTTGCTGTATGTCAGTCAACGGGTCGATTACCGATTGGTTCTGTTGAGTCTGCTGGTTTTGCAAGTATGCTGACTGTGTATTATACGGTTGAGCAGTAATCGGACTTTGAACCCTTACTTCAGCATTATTCTGAGTATGAGCATCTATGCTAGCCGGAGAAAATAAAGACGACTGCAAAACAGCAGAATTCTTTTTCAAGAATTTCTCTAATTCCTTACGCTTCAATAACAATTTAGTCCTTTCCTCGATAATTAGGTCGTTCAGAAGGTCACTGACCGTGTTGTACTCCTTTCGTACTACAACTTTAAAGTAATCGGGTAAAAGTTCCTCCACAATGAATTGTAATTGTTTCTTTTCATCGGCAGTCGGGTCTGCGCGTAAAATCAAATCCTGCTTCGCATAAACATACTCTAGAACGGATTCTGATTCATTCTGTTCACGGGCTCGCATCTGAGCTTCAGATAATTGTGGCACCAAATTGTCCTTAAAAGCGTTTATAAAAGCTTGCTTGAACTGGTCGTAAGTCATTTGAGCAAATTCTGGTTTTCTTTCTATGCCAGCAAACCAGTTTTCAGCGGGGCCACGGAGTAGGCTCCCTAGCACCAATTTTCGTCTCATACCATCCCACGAATTAATGCTAGCGATGGTCTCATATCGTCTGATGTACGTGTTTACATCGTCACCCAACCGGGCATAAAAAGGCTCCGGTTTCACAATCGTGCCGTGCATGGACGGAGGTGGATCGTTTCCTCCTGTTGCCATACTGCTAGAACTAGAACCACGAACAGTTACGTCTAAAGAATCAAGAGAAATATCCGAAAATGATTCCGAAAATTCTAGCTTCTTTTTAAGTTGCTCTAAATAATTACGTGTGAATTTAGTCGATTTAGGAGAGGAACAGGCCGCGGGATCGAAATAGACAGTATCACTTAAGTTAAAAATATCCTCTAAAGGTATCAAAAATTCGTCCGCTAATCTTCGCAACATATAACACAAGTAATAAAACTATTGGGCACAAGTCAAGACCTTAAATATGCTATACCTACACTAAAAACTAAATACAACACATAAAACATACACAAGAGGTATTGGGGCTCCACCACTCTCCGAAAAGGAGAGAAAAAGAAAGGTAATTATAGAATAGCATAAGGAAGATTGCTCAAAAATTAAAAAAACAAGAGAAGAAAACTAATTTCATAGAGGGTTGGTGGCGGGGAAGTTGGAGGTGATTCTAAAAAGCCTTAAAAAGAAGAGAAAAAAGTTTAGAGGTTTGAAAGAAAACTAGCATTGATCACCATCTTAAGCTGATGAGAGAAAAAAGATCAGCATCTCCATCATCTTACGCTTGTGCATTCGGTAGGAATGCTTTCGTCGTCGTTTTGAAGAAAGAAAAGAAACTATAATCGTTAACTTGGGAAATATAGCTCACTGGTAGAATTGAGAGGTAACTGAGAAGACGACGAGCGTTTTTAGTTTATACGGCATGTGGGTAGAAATAAATAAATAAATAAGAACAAATATTTAGAAAAAAAGAGAGAGTCGAGAGTTTGTTTAGGAAGAAAGAAAAGGAAGGTTGTTTGGGCGTTTAGGACCTTGGATGTGTATTCGGTACCTCAGTTCCTGGACGTCGACTGGTGGTCTCCATGTCTCGGCTTCTGTGTCGAATTGGCGTGGAATTCGGTATAGATCTCTCCTGCCGTTGCTCACACTCGCTCCTCGTGAACTTTACCGCTCCTCGTGTATTTCACCGCTTCTCGAGTGCTACTCTCCTCTTCCGGGTCCTGGGACGTTTTTATATGAACCAAAGTAGGAAGATGGCCGACGAAATTACGGAAAAACATCCAAAGTACGCACGTGTAGGATTCAGGAAAGTGCAAGGTAAATGGAATTCTCGACTTATTTAATAATTTGTCAACAGTTACAGAACACTTTGGTTACATCAGATTATATAAGTTACATAAATTTACCAAGAATGAAGAATGAGGAATCGTCTACTAAAGAGAATTTTGAAATGTTTGCTGACTGTCTTATTATTCCAAGTTGCGTCTGTCTCTCATCATGCACAGAAAATAAAGAAAGAAAAAAGTAAAAAAAAATATAAAAAATAAAATCGTTTTTGAATCTTGATTTGTTTATATACTGAATATTAATAATATGAGGGAAATCCAATATCTCTACAGTATGCCTGTTCTTTCTTCAAACATATACACATAAAGAGAGAGCTCATTTGGTCAGGATATTTTTTGTTAGCTTAGTGGCATCTCGCAAGGAGAAATCTTGGAAATACAGTATGTTGGTTTTTACAAGGGACGTAAATGGACATCCGTTATATCAGTACTTCAAATGAAAAGCAAAAAGAAAAGAGCAGGATTGCCACATTTGAGACTTACGAAGATGCCAAACATGGACCTACCTGAATTATGCTAGATTTTTGTAAATTATGCCAGATTTTTAAATTGTCTTCATAAACGAATTTTAAGTACACGCCCTACTTATCTTCATTATTTTAATGAAGTGTTTTAACTGTATTCATGTTCAAAGCTAATATGACGCTGTCAGAATTCCTTTCTCAAAAAAACTTGCCTTATGAACAGCCTGGGTGCAAACTTCAAAGTTTTCATGCCGAAAGATTATAGAGACCTAGTGAACAATATAAAAAAAGAATTAGGAATCGAATTTTAAAAAAAATATCCTCAGTTTAGTATTCACAGAGAATATTTTTACAAAATTTAAATTAGATGGGTGAATCAGTAGACTTTTAATACATTCACATTGTATCCACTGAGTTACGAAATAGTGTACCTCCAGACGCACTTAATTTCTCAACCATTCTCAGATTAATCGAACAGTTTAATACATTTGAATGTGACTTAAATTTCTATTCGTGCCTATTCTTCTCAAACACGGAGATTATGAAAGAACGAATGTACTGTACAAAATAGAATAAAAGTATCTCATTCGGATTTCTATCATTCCGCAATCCAACCCAAGACTGAACTCCAAGAGATGGGCTTTCTGATTATAAACAAGATGATGTGCCTACCTGAGATTTTACATCGTAAAGATTATATTAGTGAAAATTATGCAAATGCAATTTTACAATTAAATAGATGTTACTAAATATTGAGCTTCCCCGTGGCTATGTGGTTAGCGTACGCATCTTCGGCGAGGGAGTCCGTGATTTGATTCACGGTAGGAGCTCATGTGGTTCAAATCCCACGTTAAACTGTAGGTTCTCGTCTCATACAGCTTTGCTCCTGAAAGAGACACCAAACTATAATATAATTTAATATTACTAAATATTTTTAATGGCATAATTCACAAGCATTTAGTATCTAGCATCTTGGCCAAATCTAGCATAATTTCATTCTCCCCTCTGGAGAACAGAAAAAGAACGAAGATTTAGATAGTACAACGACCGTCGGGAATTATCCCTTTTAGTTGAAGCGATTGTAGGAGTAATGAAACCAATCAGTATTTCCGCTGTTGTATTGTTGAATTCACAGAAATGTTTAAAAATATAAGCAAAATGTGATTCTATAAAAGAGTATTTACTTACCCATAGTTTTATTACTGTCAACTGTAGAGATGCAAAAAAGCCGGCTTTTTTGAATCGATGGTTTTTTTCACATAAAAAGCCGGCTTTTTTGGAAAAAAAAACGAGAATTTTGGAAATTTTGGCTTTTTTCATTTTCATGATTTTTCTATCTAAATAGCTTTGTTATAGTATATTCTATACTTAGATAAGAATTCCATGACCTAAATGCCATATTTCGCTCTAAATTCACCATCAAGATGGATGGAGCACATGTTTTACGAATTAAAGCTAACATGAAGAATGTAGTATTTGAGGGCAATTTTAGAGGCTATTTAACTTTATTTTAACTTTTGAGTTATCGATATTTTTTCTTCTCGATATCATTTCAGTTTGTCGTCTGTTTCATTTCTAAGAGCTTAGTACTCTAGCTTCTAACGCAGAAGTTAAACTTACGTTTTTCTATATATCCGTCAAAGCGTACGTTTTTCAATATATCCGTCTAACCGTACTTCCACATTTCTGTTATACTGTAGCTGTGCAACGATTTAGCAATAATTTTCCGGATACAACCTTGAATACTAATTTATACAAATAATCAGTAGCGGATTTAGAAACGTACTTTGGGACGGGTTTCTCTGATTGTTTCATTTTCTAAAATCTCCTAATTTTATCTGGGAGGAGCTTGGATTGTTTCATTTTCTAAAATCTCCTAATTTTATTTGGGAGGAGCTTGAAGTTTATGAGTACAGGCATAACTAATACTGTATTTCGTTTCGTTTATATATTTAGCGATAATCTTCCGGATACAACCTTGAAGATCATTTTATACTGAGAATCAGTGGCGGATTTAGAAAAGTATTTTGGGAGGGTTTGTTTCTTACTAATGTTTAGTTTTTCTAAACATTCGTAATTTTTATTTGACGGCAGCTTAAAGTTTATGAGTAAAGGCATAACTAATAGATATTTCGTTTGTTTTAGACATTCCGTAATTTTGGGGAACAGGCTTCAGTCCGAAAGACCGCCCCCCCTAACCCTCGCAAAACCGTCACTGCTGGTAATTAGTAATAATAACGATTTAAAAACAATAAGAAATGAAGTCAGCCAACTCACAGTACACGCACTATTTCTACTTCATAGATGGAATGAAGAAAAGTTTTGTCAGAATGGTCGAATGCTGAGTTGAATTCCGGACTTCTCGATAGAAGCGCAAAAGCTCCAGTCAATCATGTTCGTTGTGCAGTTGTATTTATCTTAACTTAAATATATTCTGTAGTCCTTTTTTTGTGTGTGTTGGTGGGGTGGGGAGAGTTCCATAATGATATGAAGGGTGTGAGCCAAGAACATGGTAACTAACAAATTTTCAATTGCTAAGTTACGCAGCATCAGATAGGCAGCAACGCATACCGCTTCGTTTAATCCCTCATGTATAGACTTATGTGAAAAATCAGCTTTCCGACTTTCAAAATGGATTGTGCAGCAGAAAATTTCTAATTTCTTAAAATAGTAAAATTATGGGTTACCATGTTCTTATCTCACACCCTTTATGTTCAATCCCTCTTGTTAAAAATACAGAAAACTTGAGGACTGAATAAACCGTGATGGTGCTTATATAAAACTGTAGAATTTCAAGAATATACAAAACCAAAAGCTCTAGGTGTGCAGCCTTTAAGTGTATCATATAAATCTAAGTATTTTTCTTGTTTTATTTTAATTTTATTTTGTTCCAAAAAGAGGGTATGAAATATTTTGAAGTAAAATACTACATAGAATTTTGCTACTTATTTGAGTATTTTTTTAAAGAAGTATTTACTTTTAGGGTTGGCTGGTTTACACCAGCTGTTTTTCTTCTTTTTTTAAAAATAAACAACTGGTTTAAGGTTATTCAATACTTCTAAGTAGTTTCAAGCTGAGCCATCAGATGGCGCAACCCTCGGCCAATAGAAGTATATTAGGAAATAAAAAAAAGATTGAAACACAATAACTACATTATTTAAAGTAATAATAAAACCAAACTAAGAACATTATCGTAGCTCAACATTATCTAGTGCATTATTTCCATTGTTACAACCATTCATTTTTGAAAACGCTGGACACGATATCTCAGTAATTCACCAATGGATGTCAAATCACGCAGACGTATGTACTAATACATATTTAGTGCATTATCCGTGCAGAATTTTGATCTTTCTAATTATTTCCATTGTTGTGAGCACTCCATTGTTGAAAACGCTGAACACGATATCACAGTCAGTCATTCACCAATGAATCTCAAATCACTTGTAAAATATCGTAAAGTAGAAATACTAGCTAGAATAAGAGAAGTCATCATTTCTAAACACTGATGTCAGGGCCGGCCTTAAGCCGATTGGACCGATTGCTCCCAATCGGGCCCCGCGCCTAAGGGGGCCTCGCACTAGTGCCGTTTACTCTACTCTCCAGTCTAATGTATTCTCCATTGCCGTTTTAAGAGCATATTAGGTCCCAGAACAAACACGTGTGTTGTGGTCCTTGTTATGACTAAATCTTGCTCCTAATACATGTAATTAATACATGCCTTACTGTTCGCGGAGTCCCCAGTCCTTGCGGGGCCCCCGGCCAAGTGACTATGGTACAGTTAAGATGGCTCAGCTACTCTCGTTTGTCAAGTACACACAACATATTGCAATACAGGTACATACATGGACTCCACAAGGGAGGGTATGGCCTGTCCTTGACAATTAAATGAATAGTTTGTATTAAGTTTCCGGACATAAGCAAATATTTTCTGAATTTAATGATGTTGTAGTTTCTTTATTTTTTTACTTTGCAACTTCTGTTGTAAAAATAGATATTATGTCCAGGGAGTATTCTGCACACCCCTAACACTTCCCCAAATTTCCTTACATACATCCCTGGGCGTAAAAATATGGTTTTCTTTGAGTCTGTGTAAAAATGTATATCATTATTCTGGGTGCACACCCTCTTTTATTTTGAACACCCCACTACGTAAACGTTCATGGCGTTCTTACTGATTCTGTCATGTGATACTACCGTGAATACAGAGATGGTATCAAACAAATCAGCGTCAGTGCGATTTCTTTGCATATTCTTTCTCTAATTATAGCTATATTAAAAATACAAAAGCAGAGAACGAACTTTGCCTTCTCCTGCGAAAAATCCTGTGGATTTTTTTTTAAAATCAAGTCAAAAAAATCGAATGTACTGTATAATATTGCGTACGATTAGATGGTTGCTTATGAAGGTTTGTCTTCTAACTCGAATAATCCAATAGAAAGTATGTCATCCATCTTTCATGAGTTCCTAAAGGTTTATGATCGTCTCATCGCAATTTCATTTTTATCTGCAGTCGATAACGATTTCAATCTGATTATACCTTTCATAAGTACCTACCTACGATGTTCTCACTAGCGTACATTAGGTTTTCCTAACTTGAATTCTTTTCAAAAACATAGAGCTGTTAAAAAATCTTTGAACCAACGAATTCTTATCAATGTGCATTTCATTGTGTCTTATAAATATAAACTTACGGTAGACTTCACCATTGTATTTCTCGTAAAATTCTAACTCAATTTGATATATTACATGACTCCCTTTCTGATTAAGAGAGTCGAACGAGATACAAGATGGCTGACGTGAAAATGGCGACCATGATAAGCATACCCTCAAACAGAGGGTCTACTTCCTCCCGGTGTCAGTTAATGTATTTTTGTTTTTCATCCCTTTACCCGTTTTACAAATAAAATGACATTTTCAAACTTGAAACACATTGTTATCGCTTATTCTGATCAATCAGGTTTTTGGCCACTGAGGAACGCCATGGGGAAACTAAAACGTAATTTTAGAGCTTCTTTTAACAACTTTAAAATTTTACGGGGGGTCCGGGGACCTCAGTGTTTGGTAATGTGGGGACTGAAAACGTAATTTTAGGGCCATCTACATGCCATCGGATACACAGCTTTCATATTCATCCACAAAAACAAAACCATTCAAGAATTTTCTCTTTGGACAAAGTAGCTTGAGGACTAGACATTCTGGCCCCACTTCACGGGAACGAACCAACACTTCTTGTCTTGTCTTGCCTTTTCTGAACTAAACTAAATTAATTGTTTAAATAAATAATTTCACAGGCACTAAAACAAGTAGTATTATGACTATGACCTTTTTAGATATGATATACTAATATTGCTAGTTGTAGATTTACATATTATTATAATTATTAAGTATTCTGCCTTTTGACAGGCCCTGGGTCTAATGAGGTTTTCTTCTTTCCTTCTTAATTTTCAGTTTGGATCTGGAAGTGTTTCTTTCATGCTTCTCGATTTTCAGCTTCCTCTTTTAACTCCCAATATTTTCTTCTATTTTTCAAATCATCGATCACTTGTGTTCTTCTTACTATTTCTCGCTTTCCTTCCATCTTTCCTTCTATGATGATATCAAGAAGATAATTTCTTCGCAAAACGTGTCTAATCCAAGCAGTGACGACGCCAGCTTTAGGTTCTTAGGGGGGCAAAGGAGGGGCAGATACATTTTCGGGGGGAGGCGGTTATTTGCCATACCAAAAATGACATATTTATTACGTTTGACTTATTTTACATTACATTGTGTATTTTGTTGCTGTTTTCATATTAGACCTATATGATTATAAATTAAAATTATTTGAAGTAAAATTTGTAACTAACAAATAAGTAACGTCTGGACATGAAATATTTTTCAATGAAACTTTTGAAGCATAAACATAAATTGAATTACTTTCACGTATGCCACAAGTAACACATTCGTCTAGTACTATATGCTACGTCTCTCTCTCTTTCTCTCCCTCTCTCTCTCTCTCTCTCTCTCTCTCTCTCTATATATATATATATATATATATATATATATATATATATATATATATATATATATATATATATATATATATATATATAGAGAGAGAGAGAGAGAGAGAATTTACGAGGAGCTGCTGAAAATGCCATAGTCCAATCCACAAGGAGTGTAGGTACTAGGTAGAAAAATGATACTGTAGTTTTGCAAAACCTATCTCTGTATATACAAATACAAATTTTCATATTAATAATGAAATTCTTATTGTTTCTCAGGCCTCTGAAGTGATTATTGTGCCCAAACAGCGAATTTCACGAACATCCAAATCCTAACTATTATAACATTTTTGTTCCACCAAGGAAAGTCACCGAATTAAATTAATTAGGAAATCCGTGAAACACCACGGGACTCTCCTCCGTTATATACAGTGCTGAAGAAGTAAGTGGCTTAGTATAAACGTCGCGATGTCTTAACAAATGATGTTTGCATCCAAAATGATTAAAAGCAATGACTCTTCCCGAAATCATGGGTGCAATTTGTGACATTATTCTTGAAACTTGCAGCATTTCAGTCAGTGGTGAATATAGCTCAGGGCCTAGGGCACCCCAGTTTTTTAGTGACAAAAATAATTTAAGCTATTGTTTATATAGTTTTTAAAATGTATAGTAAACTCACGATATACTTATTATAGTTGGGGTCTAGCTGCAACCCGCTTTCTCAGTTTTTACCTTCTCAGCAAAACTTCTGTCAGAGATTCTGGGCACTTCTTTGGAACTCGTCGGTAGCATAATTCAGAATGGCTTGGGTGTACGCAAGTTCTCGGCATAATGGGTTCCCAAAATATCTGTTAGGAGAATAGAGTGACGGCATTAAGAGAAATCTTCCAATTTGACCTAATGCTGATCAATTTCGCTCACGAATAGTAACCATAGATGAAATATGGTTGTACCACTATCATCCTGAATCGAAACAACAGTCAATGGAGTAGTAGCACTCATTTCCCCATCGCCCCAAGAAGTTCAAGACACAGAAGTAGGTTGAAAAACTGTTTGCAACATTCTTCTGCAATAAGTATGGAGTCATACTCATAGACTACCTCCGCAACGGTCAGATATTTAATCCAGAATCTCTACATTACTTACACAACTGAAAGAAAAATTCAAAGTTCAACGCCGCGAAAAATGAAAAGAAAGGAATTCTGTTCCTTTAGGAGAATACACCTGTCCATAAAGCCCTTGCGAACACAACTGACATTGCATAATCTAGGATTACAATGTCTAGATAATTATTCTTATTCCACAGATTTAGCTCCGTCTAACTATTACGTGCAGACCTCTACTTATTTCCCAAACTTGAAAAACACCTGAAAGGCCACCATTTTAGATCTGATAGGGGTAGTGCTACGAGCAGTGGTGCGAGGAAATCTATAGATTTTTTAACTTTTCTGCAAAAACTGGAGCACTGTACAAGGTAGTATATTGACTCTCATGGGAAATGTAGAAGAAGTAAAATTTCACCATTCCACGTGCACTCCTTCTGGGTTGGGCTACGAATTTTTCAGCAGTTCCTAGTCAATATGGTAGACGTCACGTCAGTACTTTGAAACAAAATAAGTAAGGGAGCACTAGTACATACCAATTACTAACTAAAGATCAGTGACAATACGTTTTATTCGGAATCAATTTAATTCCTTAAATTTATTATTATCATTTGCAGGAAGGGAAAACACAACTCTTTATCCCCTTCAAAAAAATAAGTCCTGGTAGTTGCAAACTAAGCTGTTATATAAGCACATCCTCTGGATATTGAAAGCCAAGAATAATGTTTCAGAAAAAAGAAGTATAGAACCTTTAAATAAAACAAAATATGAAACTAATAACTTCAAACCTGGATAAATACAAACAAGTTACGTAACTGATTTTACCTTTCTTTTGTTTCCAATCGAAGTTGATCCAATGAGAAGAAAACAAGTCGACCAAATCTACTATTGTTCGCTAAGCACAATAATTAAAAATCATAAGAAAGAAGTATAACTAAAATTTACCTCAAAAGGCGCTAAATTAGAAAACAGAAATATGCGTGCATACCCAGACGCTCAAAGAAGAAAGATGAGGACTAATCTGCCACATAGTAAATGCATGGAAAATAGACTACAATTTGACAATGAGATTGGTTATGATACTGATATAAAATACTACATGTAGAATGTTTAAATATTGTAGGAGTCTGGGGGGCAGTCTAGGTGGCAGTCAGGGGGGCAAAAGTAGCTACTAGGGGGGCGCTCGCCCCCCTTGCCCCCCCTCTGGCGTCGTCACTGAATCCAAGTGGCTTTTCTACGAAGGATAGTGGCTAGAAGCGTTCTCTTCTCTCCTATTCGCTTTAAAACATCTTCGTTTGTTATTATCTCTGTTCATTTTATCTTCTTCATCTTCCTCCAACATCATATTTCGAAACTCTATAAATATTTCTTCTCTAACTTTCGTAATGTCCAAGTCTCTGTGCAATAATGTCCAATACTCCATATATAGCACTTGACCAATTTCTTCCTTAGTCCAGTATTAAGGCTGCTAGTTAAGAGTGACGTTTTCTTGTTGAGTGCATCTTTGGCTATGGTAATTCTCGACTTGATCTCTTTTTCGCAGTACGCATCTTTCGTCAAAATACTTCCCAGATATTTGAAATGGTCAACCTCTTCAAGTAATCTTTGTTCTACTCTGACCCGTAAGGGCGCATTTCCATGGGATATTATAATGACTTACGATTTTTTAAATGTTGATTTCCATTCCATATAGTTTGCCAGTGTCAACTATTTTGCCAATCATCTCTTGTAGTCCTTCTTCGGTTCTAACTATAATAACAATATCATCTGCATACCTGATCTTGTTAATGATCTGCCCTCTAATCTTGAAATCCCCAATTCCCATTAATGCTTCCTTCACTGTAAGTCTTGAATAATTGGGATGACATACTACATCCTTGTCTGAATTCTCTTGCAATCTCCACATTATTGGTTTCTCCTTCATTCAAGCGCATCGTGACTCGTTGTCCTATGTACAGATTCCGAATGAGCCGTCGGTCTCTCAAGTTGACCCTAATTTCTTCAAGTATTTTAAAAAGTTTCGTCCAATTGATCGAAAGCTTTTTGTCAGTTACATATATATAATTTTATATTGAAATGTACCTTATATATGTTTAGTCTACAAACTTTCACGCAATATTTAAGCGCACACTTCGATTGCAATCCATTCTGGCTGCAAAATCTCTATTAAACTTTTGAAATGAAATGAAAATGATTTTTTTATTTGGCGTCCAAGGCTTTTTCGTTACGAGAAGATGGATGATTAATAAAAGGGAGTGATTATGAAAATAAATTTTGTGTGTTCTCCCAGCGGGAATCGGGCTCAAGACTATGTACAGCACAGGTGCACGCGCTAACCAGTAGACCAACAGGGAGAGCGCAATATATATATATATATATATATATATATATATATATATATATATATATATATATATATATATATATATATATATATGTTCTACAGACTTTGGTGCAAGTTAGTTGTAAACCTGGGGCCCCGCAAAATGTTCCCAATCGGGCCCCGCACCACCTAAGGCCGGCCCTGACTGATGTTGATACCACAGATTTATCCTGATTTTATATTGTTTATGTACAATTATAAAATATTTGATTTTAAAAAGTTCTATATCACAAAATAGTATTACAAGATAGTATCACAAAATAGTAAACATCTTGGCATATTCAGCTAAACGAATAAAACGCAAGCTCTCGCGTGACGTTGCCAAGTGATAAAGGGGTGTGGCTATGGGTAAGCAGACAAACTAAAGCGAGATCAGGTGACAGGGGATAGACGTGGCTGCGTGCAAAATAAACCTGGCAATACCGCTGGCCTCTCATTTGCTAGCAGCATTTAAAGACAACTTGGAGCGCCGCCTTCAAATGCCAAGATGTTTGTGACGCCGTTTAGTTTTGCTCAGGTATGGTCATTTACATATGCTAGAAAAACTATCTTTCTATGCAAGTCATATTAGCTGCAATTCCCCGCTGATCTAGTGGCTGGCGGGTTCGATTCCCGCCCAGTAGAAGTGTATAAAAATTTGAACACGTGAATCAGATTCCAATATCGTTAGAATATCTAGTGTATCTTTAGAATGTTTTTTTTTTCATACTACATTTTACTGTATCTTGAGACTCCCTTTCTTTTCATATTGTATCTTACTATATCTTTCGAACGCCTTTCTTTTCGTGCTACGAGGCGTGATTCAAAAGTAATGATAACGAATATGTAGTACGACAATTATGGTTTAAAATTATATTTACTTTCCTATATCTCTAACAAATCGATACATTTAGTCCATCTTTTTCCTAAATCCTGAATATCCTTAGAAAAACAATCCGCCCTCGTAAAATGCTTCCACAGTGAGCATCACCTCGCTATCATCTTGAAATTTCTTGCCCCTGAGCTTCAGTCGAGAAAAGAGGTAAATCTCAACAGTAGTGGCTTGATCTGGAGAATAGGGCGGATGCTCGAGCAGTTTGAAGCCTCGGCCAGGGTGTCGACCGAAAAAAAAAATAAAAGGTACGAAAAATGCGAATCGTGTGAACTTCATGGTGACGTTTCCATACATCAAACCATCTGCATTAGTTTTATTTCCTTTTCACCTTTTAATCAAGGTGTCCCATGTTCAATTCTCGGTCGAACCACAACCCTTCTTTCATGCGTAAACAAAGTAGCGGTTCGGATGTCACTTTAAGCGAAAGTCTTCTCCTTGATAACCTCGGTAATACGTAAGGATGTTAAGCCTAAATATACGAAACGAAACTAAATGGTATATTTCTGCATGCCTGAATGCCTGTTGTTTTATAAAGAAGCCAAGGTTGCTTAAATATTCTGATATAAATCGACAAAATTTATCGATTGCCTACGTAGCTTCCAACATTAGCTTGGATTGTACTTTCAATGATATGTACGCACTAAATTTGTAATTTAATACCTCAGTTTCAGCGTACTGATTATGATACGTTGACCTTTAAATTTTACATGCAAAGCAATAACAGGATTTTTTCCGTTATTGTTTTACATTTAGAGTAATGACGGGATTTTCCCGATGGCTAGGGCGGGAGTTTCTCAATTTAAGAAATTTACTGACCGGACTTCTTTAAGCTTATGTGACCTCTTCCAGCATAACCCCGTTGTTGCATAATAACACCAAGGCGAAACAAACTTATTTCTGTCAATATGTAATATAAATACATAAAGCAAAATATCTAAACCGAAAAAAACCTGGTTTAAACCAAAAAAGCCTAGTTTAAACTCCCCCCAAAAAACTGGTTTTTGGCATTTTCAAAAACAACCGTGGCTCTTGCCAACCCTGCTTACTTTTGTATGTAGGAGGTTTAAAAAATCTTATTATATACATTGGTTAATCCTTTGGAATTCATAATGTAAATATGTTGAGAAGTAAAACTGTTTGAAATATCTTTTCGAAATTCATGGTTTATTTTCGAGGTTTTATATTATTATCGGCATCAACCACTAATTAAATGACTTTTTGTGTTGTAGAGAAGCGAAACAAAATCTGGTTTATCAATTTAAAGCAGAATTTTCAAAAAAGCCCAAAATTTCCCAAGCAAAAAAGCGAAGCAGAAAAAACCGAGTTTTTTCCAAAAAAGCCGGTTTTTTCCGAGCCCTTGCATCTCTACTTCCTGCAGAAGTCGGGCGTTTAGCATGACGCTAATCATTTGTCAAAACGACTCTGCATAAGGCGGAATATTACTGTAGAAACAACTATTATTCATCAAACCCACAAGGGATAGTACGAAAATTTGTTTCACCTCTTATTTTTCCCAGGAAAGCGAACATCAATGGGGGAAAAAGACAGCGGTTGCACGCGCAACACGCCCACACACAAGTAGATATCGTTGGCCCGCGATCCTGCAGATGGCGCCGTCGCATCGCCTGCGAAAGGCGGAGGCGTGTCTTTCAGTTTAAGCCTGGCAGCTATGGACAGAAGGCGCATTTTGGGACGCACAAGGCGTGTTGTTGCTTAACGTTTTGGAGATTGGAACCATAACTGCTGCGCGGTATACTGTCACACCCTGTTGAAATTGAAGAAGCGATTCGGAACAAGCGGCCTTCTCACATCTGGTGTTCTGTTCTTGTATGACAATGTGAGACCACACTCAACGGCGGCAATCCAAAACCATATTGCAACTCCTGGGTGGGAGTACCTTGCCCATTCACCATTCAGTCCTGATCTCGCACCCAATAAATTCCATCTGTTTCCAGCTTTGAAGAAGACTCTTGGCGGCAAGTGCTTTGGAAGCAATGCTTAAGTCACAGAAGCTGTTCGACGCTTCTTCCGTACGCAGAGTCCTGAATTTTCCCCGGAAGGGCTTTTGAAGACAGGCATAACAAATGTCTCAATGTACGTGGTAATTATGTGGAAAAATAAAAGTTACGTCTGATCTTTAATGCCACATGCCATTTTTGGTCTTGTATCCCCACCTCTGTCTACAGTCGCCTGGGGAAACTTATTTTCCTACTCCTCGTAAGTATAGATAGAGCGATATTCCTACTTTGAAACAATCAAATTGACAGAAAGCAGTTTTTTTAAAAGTTGCAATTAAATAGTGAGAAATCTTAAATTGGCAAATCACCTGCACGCTAGCGAAATCTATTAGCGTAGACAGGTAGACCCTAGGAAAAGAATTCAAATATTTCCCATAAACCTTTTCTTCCCATGCGAAGAACGGGCATTTCAGAAATAGCAGTTTTAATAAATAATGTTGGAATTAAAAATTTTCAACTTATAATTTCTAAATATTATTTTAAAAAATTCTAACAAGAGCAAACAAGTTTTAACTTAAAAAGTAATCAAAATTTTTCAAACTTTTTGGTTCCTTAATTTCGGAATTCCCGTGATACTTCCAATATATATGAATATAAAATTGAAAGTAATTATGTTTTGACTCTTAATCTCTTGAACCACCCGATCGATATCAATCAACATGAATGTGGTTCGGGCTTGGAAAATTTTTCATTTCATTTTGACTGTAGAACTTAAGGGAGGACTTAATAACTCTTGACTCCCGACCAATCTCGATAAAATTTTAACATAAATGAGCTTTGGGCCTGGGATACTTTTCATCATTTCACTTTGAAAGTACAACGTAGGGGAGGAGGAAGGGGTTATATATTAAAAAATGAAAATGGGAGAGACTTCTTTCTGACTTAATAACTCTTGAACCACCGACCGATGTCGATAAAATTTTCAACGAAAATGAAGTTCGGACACCTGGAATCGGTCTTATATTACTGTGACGGTGTGCAACTCAGGGGAGGGAAAGAAGATATGATCCAAAATGACCGATATTAGTGTCCATTACATAATTTTGAGGTCGTTCAGACGAAGCACTTCCGATGCCGTTTAAAACCAAACTCAACCTCCATTACTCTCTACGTCACGAAGAACGGTTTAACAATTTTAAAGAGTACATTTTTTGAGTGGGTTTAAAAAAATGTGTCGGTGTGTGTGAGGCTCCTTAAAAAGTGTGAATTATTTTCGGAGTTTGCGTGGTAGCACATATTTTATTAAATTGTTTTCGAAATAAGTCTATTAACGCAGTTTTTGGAGTAGGTTCAAAAGCGATTGGTTGTCGTGGCGGCCTAGCGTCATTCTGGCCCCACCCACAATAAGACCTTTATTTCGGTGCTTACCATGATACAACATTTTTTGTAATTGTTGATCTTGAAGAGCACATTTTTTAGGTGAGTAGAGGCAGCTACTGGGACCCCATGAAAAGTACTGTTATTTTGGAAGTTCGGGTGATAACACATTTTTCATTAATATTGTTTGTAAAGAACACACTATTCACACATTATTTTGCAGCAGGTTGGAAATCAATTGGTTGTGATTCTGGCCTCAGCCACAAAAAGGCCTTCTTTCTGGGCTCTTTGTGATAGCATTTTTTTTTCTAATTGTTGATTTGAAATTTTTCTAGTATTACGTCACATTTTTAGCACTTTTTGGGTTTGGTTTTAAAAATGCACCGAAGTGGATGAAGCTAGTCTCACGCGAAAGCTGATCTCTACCCGATAGCAGCTATAACAAGGAAAGGATTCGTTAAAAAGAGAAACAGTGTCTGGGAACAATGAGGTTTAATTTTTTTAAAAATAGAGGAGGTTCTGGCGAAAGGAAAAACCAGATTGAAGTGTCGAATAGATTCTCGGTTTTGAAAGATTCAGAATGTACTACATATACTAGTGTTGATGATATGTGAATTAAAAATAGCGTAGCATTAAAATTTCAGTAGGACGAAAACTCGGGACTGCGCATTGGGAAAATTGGGGAACGTGCATTGCGAAAATTGGAAAAGCAGAACGGAAACACAGGAATACCTTATGGTTTGACCAGGAATACAGGCAGAACTGCGTTGGCAGTAAAATCTAAACAATAAAACTAAACAAACATCACGAGTGAAACTTAACTTTAGAACAAAGAAACATTATTTTTGGAAATCTAAAATTATTGAAGATAATAGTAACAATCATTTTAGGTAAAATGGATCAAAAGATTGCGATCTTGCCCCATAATTAATTTTACACAGATTTCGATCTTGCCAATAATTAGTTTTTGAACCAGGGGCCACAAAATTTTTGAACGGCCCCTAAATCGAGTTTTCGTATTTTGTACGAATGACCACATCATATTGAGTTATGTGATAGTTTGAGTTTGGCTATAGACCCGTAGTTCTCCAGATATAAGGCCTAGGCTACAAGAACATTTTTAGTTGAAATACCTAGGTATATTGAATCTTTTTTTTATCCCAAAACAAAAATATTCGGCACACACATAAAATTAATAACAAATTTAAGAAAGGGTATCAACCTCGCCCTTACATATTAAAGAATACGGACGGAATAATTGTCACAGATATGAATAGTACGGTAGACTTCCGATAATCCGTCACGTTCGGGAATTTGCCTATGTCGGATTACTGAAATGCCACATTTATCGGGCATACCTTTATAGACTGATACACCTATAGCATGATGTTTGGCAGAAAATATCGTTAACCAGAAACAATAGGAGAATCATTTCAACCAAAGTAAACCAAAACTTAATTTTAGTTTTACTGTAGACCGACAGTAAATAGGCTTTAAAAAAAAAATCCAACAGGGCATCGGACATTCCAGACTGTTGGAAGCCGGACTAACAGAAGTCTACTTATTTTGAATTGGTGAAAAGATCTACAATTTGCAGTATTACGATCCTGGCGAATTTACATGTATTTAGTTTTCTCTGCATTTACTTCTAAACCCATGTCTCTGCAAACGTTTGATAGAATCTTTGAGTTTCTTCTTAAGCATTCAAACAAACTTAGTTACGGTCCTGGTTTACTTTTGGCACACCACATTTTGGAATGTACTTTGTATGAAAAGACATATTTATAAAGAATAAATTTCTACAAGCGATATAATTAAATACAAAGTAATACACCTGTATTTTATGTTTACAAGTTTAAGATTACTAGTGTAAAATCCTTAGAAGTGTTTTACTACGGATAAAACAAGTGAGTGCATATGAAATATGACTGTATTAGAAACTATTTTCACCGGCGGTGTATTTCTGCATAGTCTACATAAGTTGTATTTTATGTTTACAAGTGGAACGCTACTAGTATGAAACCATAACAAGTGCTATTGAAACTCTATCATTGCTAAAACCCACTCGTTTTCATTACCCTCGCTTATGCGTATACCCACATTCGCTGACGTGCCTGCTCCCTTCGAACGCACCCCTTTGCTAACACTCGCGCCCTGTCCTGACTCGGTTAGATAGAATTCATGCTTTTAGTAGCCACCTAGCACAAGTTATAGTTTTTATGCATACATGCAGACGCCGTATTTATATGCAAATCGTAAAAGAATTGTAATTTTTTAACAATTGCTTTTGATGGCACCCTTGAATTTTAACTATGTCATGTGAGATGTTTTTATGTCGCCTAGCACAAATCATTTAGGAAACAATAAGGAGGAAATTAGTGAAAGAATTCTAATTTTTGAACAATTATTTCGAGTGGCGCGCAAAAGGTAAACGTGCACGTTATTTACTTTCAGTTTCAGATATAACTGAAAAGGTATTTCATTCTGAAAAATAAACAAGTAAAAGAAATTTTGGAAGAAATCCGGCTAGGAAGATACTATTTTGAAAGTATACATGGTGTTTCAAAAGAACACCGACAACGTTTCAGAGGTGAATCCTGACAAGATAAGACAAAATGTATAGACCAACCTGAGTGCACAAATGCTTCCTTTCGGAGTTATAGGCTCCCGAAAACATGAAAAAAATGAACTTTAAAAGCCCATAGCTCCAATACTATGGGACCTACTGTAGTCGGGTCAAGACTTCACTTAGGAACTACTATGTGCGCTATCTAAAAATACATGTTTCAGAATCCTAAGGTACTCAGGCAACAATTTTTGTACAGGGAGCTTGGCTACGGGTATATAACTTGGAGTACTCACCAACTACCTCTACAAAAATTGTTGCGGTGCTAAGCGGTTAGCATACGCGCCCTTGGCACGGAAGACCCGGGTTCGATTCCCGGCAGGAGCTCATGTGGTTCGGATTCCACATTAATCAGTAGGTCCACGTCTCACATAGTCTCGCTGCTGAAAGGGACGCTAAACTGAAATTGAACTCAACTCAAAATTGTTGCGGAAGTACCAAGGATTGTAAAACATGGATATTTGGATAGAGCACGTAATAGTTCCTAAGTGAAGTCTTGATCCGACTACGGTAGGTCCCATGGTATTGGAGCTATGGGCTTTAAAAGTTAGTTTTTTCATGTTTTCGGGAGCCTATAACTCCGAAAGGAAGCATTTGTGCACTCAGGTTGGTCTATACTTTTTATCTTATCTTGGTGTCAGGAATCACCTCCCAAAGGTTGTCGGTGTTGTTTTGAAACACCCTTTATATTGAAAGTACCATCTTTTATAACGTGATACGATTGAGAAAATAAGCTGGCCTAATTACGATGTATCGACCCAAGATATCAAGGTATATAAAATGACCAAGATCTCACGATTGCAATGAACAGCGCAAACCATTTACATCATACTGTTTTAACCTTGTATTTTCTTCTCCTTAATTATAAATGAAGGGACTACTAGTAAGCCAACGTATCAACTACATAGGCCAATAATGGAAAGTTTAACCTATGAACCAAACTTTAAATTAAAATGGAACATTTCATTCAAAAGCAATAATAATACGTACTATATATAACTAACTTTTCAACATATATTTGAGAAGCATGGTTCCAATGGTATCGATAGACACCCGACGAATGATCAATGTAACTTCTCGGTCGTGTAATTTGTTGTACCTAGCAACACTTCACTCAGCACTTTCAGGTTTTAAAGATTTATGAATTAGTGTAGTAATTCTGTCTTGAGATTTATTTCTAAAGAACAGCTGAGTGTATAGATTTTAAACCAGACATTTCATTAGCAACTGTGGCATTCTTATTTTCAGCTAGATAAATGTAACACATGCAATATTATTTACCTACGTACGATATTATTCAACAAAGTACAGGGTGTTTTAAAAAGAGTTACTTGAACTTAGTAGTTCATATGCATTGATAAAAACATAGTAGAAAAATGAGATGGTTAAATCAGATCTGAGAGGGACATCGTTCCTCTTTTACTTCATACCTGTCAAGCAAGTGTTTCTTCAAGCTCGAGTCAGCTTCGTCCCCCATTCCCGAGCAGCATCTCTGATGCTATCAGATCTTTTACCCCAGGCGGTAAGACTAACACGTTTCAGAAGGGAGAAGTAGAGAGTTTGTGAGAAAGAAAAAAAACTACATATACTTGTATTTTTAATTACAAGGTAAAAAGTTATTGTAATTCATAATCTGGACTTTTCTAAAGCGATTTCTACGCTTGAAGCTTTTGTAATTAATGTCACAAATAGTCCGATGCTATGTGATATGTGTCAAAGAAATAAATGCATGTTTTTAGCAGGATAGTATCGTCTACCCCTTTCTTCTATTGATGGTATAAAAATAATGTTGAGTTTAACGTTCCTTTCAGCAGCGAGGCTATATGAGACGTTTACCTACAGATTAGCGTGGAATCCGAACCACATGAGCTCACACCGGAAATCGAAGCGGGTCTCTTACGTCAAAGGTGCGTACGCTAACCGCCTAGCCACGAAGGAAATAGGTATAAAAATAGAATACAGCACATTACCCCATATTACTTCACCGAAAGATTTCTGTTTTATGATCAATTAAAATAGTATTTCTGGACACCGTAGCGAAAAATGTATTTGCTTTCTCATATTTGCTTTGTACAAAAATTACAAAGAATAAACACAATAGAAACGAAACAAAGAAAAGGATTCAATGTAAAGAGCTTTACCTCTCTCGAATAAATCACTCAATGTATTACAAGTGCATATCAGGAGCATTTCCAGTAGAACTATTAAAACGCGCTGCCTTTATAACTTGCCTGTGTGGTTTAGTGGCTAGCACATGCGTCTCTGGTGTACGGGGTTCGGGATTCGATTCCCGGTGGGAGAACTTTTTGAATTTTAAATGTTCTCGATGTGTCTGTGTTTGTGTCCCTGTCGTTCAAGGTTACTGGAAATAACTAAAACGTGTATAACCGAGTAGGAAATATACAGAAGTTACTGACAAGGGGGAAAGCAGATTTTGGTGTATATTCGATGATATACTATATAAGATGCTATATATATACGATATACTATATACACGAACATACTAAAAAAAAACGGGAGACCCGGGTTCGATTCCCGGTGGGAGCTCATGTGGTTCGGATTCCATATTAATCAGAAGGTCCACGTCTCATATAGCCTCGCTGATGACCGGGACGTTAAACTCAAACTCATCATAATCACTACCCGGCGGGAGTTCACGTGGTTCGGTTTTTACGTTAATCAATACGTTCACGTCTCATGTTGAAAGGTACACCTTGTCTCAAAAAGGTTGAGCGCATTCTTTATTGGTGTTTTGAGGGAAAATTTTTCAAAGTCCAACTTCGGGTATCTTCGGGAAATAGTAAATCAGGTTCGAACCTCCAAGCCAGCCTTTGCAATCGGGAAAAAGTTTGCAGATGTGTTTTCCTTCTTTTAAATATAATAACACTTGTTACCAAGTGTAGAAAAAAAGCAACATTGATTGAAATATTTAATGATACAATATTTCGAAACTTTGTATTAATGTCAGCAAATGTTTGTTTGTCATTTAGCTCTCCATACGTGATGGAACATTTAGATACGTAAACGAATCTTTCCATATGTAAAAGAATGCTCAAAGTTAATACATAGAATATAATTATCACCTGAGTACTAAAATAAAAGTCAAAGTAGAACAGAAACAGCGTTTGTAGTGGATATGAATGTCATAATTGTCTTGAGAATATTTATACATCGCTAAAAGTACCTTAGCAGAAGTCCTTGTGTTAGCTCACTGGTAAGTTGTCGGACCTTAAATCATAAGGTTATGAGTTCGAATCTTATCTGGGTCAATGCCTTTTTTTAAAATTATATTTTCCGCAATGCATGAAAAATTATATAAAATAATGACATTAAATACATCAGTTGTATATATATAACATAATCATTGCAGAATGTAGTAATTATTATGTTTAAAATATAAAATCTGAGATAATTTTCACAGTAGGTCGGTATTATATATGAGAATGTTAAATGCAAGTTAAAAAAATTGTTTAATAGCAATAAATAAATTATGTAGTGTATTTATTTGCAGCTATTTGTCATACAGATGTAACTTCTCAATATTCTCAATACAGCATGTCATTTACATTCGTGAAATACAGTATATTCCTACGAATATAAAAAGTGTGTAAACAGAGTATCCAAAGTCGGATCCTGCTTCAAGACACATAACTTTTCCCGATCCCCTTTACGTCAGGGGAAGAAACACAAATTCTCTTTAGAACGGAATATCGTTACTTAGAGTCTCATTCGAATACGTTGAATTTGCTTTTGTATATTCATTTCTCTCTCTCTCTCTCTCTCGCTTTGTTTATGTGTTGCGGAATATCCCAAGTTGAACACAACATTTGCAAAGTATATGACCATCAGTGTAATGGAATACCGGAAATTGAAAGTCGTGTTTCTTCAGGTTGGATTTGCGTGTTCATGTTAGCTCACTGGTAGAGTACGGGCTTGTTAATGAGGTCGTCTTGAGTTCAAAGCCTGCAGAGAATTATCTTTTTTTTTTTTTGTTAGTAGAATTGCACAGAAATCGGATTCAAGGAGTGGTTTACTTCTAGAAATATTTTCAGAAGCGTTTAGGTAGCCCTGAAAAGGACTGTTTTCGGGAGTTAAGGCGGGAACATTAATATTGTGTCCAATACTTATTTTATTTATTTAAATCCGC
Organism: Thermobia domestica; assembly: GCF_964235325.1. NCBI lineage: Eukaryota > Metazoa > Arthropoda > Insecta > Zygentoma > Lepismatidae > Thermobia > Thermobia domestica. The sequence goes on along the minus strand of NC_137468.1, from coordinate 136,628,479 downwards.
TGACTTTAACAGGAGAATCCCAATTACAGGAGTCTTACATAAAATATTACATCTATGTTATCAATTTAAAACAAACACTAGAATAAAAAAATCACCCTTCTGAATTTATTACACGCCCTATTCTTCTGGGCATGGAATCTATTAAATGGGTGACAAATTTATCGCCTTCCCCTACCTCCAGCTATGCTTCGGAAACAAGATGCCACAGGTCATCTTGGGTTCTGGTGGATCTGCCTCAGGCCAACTATCCCTTAGAGTACTCTTCACTTCTGCCCACATATTTTCCATGAGATTGAGGTCTGCTCCACGAGGCGGCCAGTCAATTAAATCAATCTCAGGCTGCCCTGCGAACCATTCCTGAACCACACGGGAAGTATGTATTGGCGACTGGTCTTGCTGGAACTGAATTACACCATCAGGCTGAATTACTCGTACAGATGGCACCATGATATTACTCATAATATCTAAGTACTGAGCACTGTCCAAGTGTCCTTCAATTCTGTGAAGCTGTTCTGCTCCGCGCCTGAAAATCCAACCCCAACATGAAATAGATACATGGCCACTGCGATTTCAAGCAGCAACACATCCAGGGTCATATCGGGTGCCTCTCAGGTGATACAGAAAACGGCGTCCCTCATTTGATGTTGTGAATATGGATTCATCTGAGAAAACTACGTCTTCCCAATTGCGACCTACATTCGCCTGTGCAAACGCGAGACGGTAAATTTTATGGTCGTCTGAGAGTTTTTCCTTCACGGCAGCAACACAGCCACGTAACCCGGCATGACGAATCCTTCGCAGAGCTGTATGCTTACTACCAGGAAAAAGAGAAGCTTCCCTTAGCTGTCTAGACGTCCTTAGTGGGTCTAGCCGGGCTTCGTTTACTAATCTCGCATCTTCGGCTTCGGTTGACACATGCGGACAACCAGAAGATCGTAAATTACCAGTTTGACGTGTAGGACCATATTTCCGAATCCATCGCTTTCCTGTGGAGGCCGGGACACCTACTCGCCTGCTAGCTGCAGTTGCAGAATAGCCTTCCAACTCCCATAAAGTAGTTACTGCTGTACGTCTATCCATAGTTACCAATGTTCTGAGCTGTGAGCAGGAAGCAATAGGTAAAAGCTAGTACCTGACGCATGGTTGGTTAATTGCACGACACGCCTATTGTGAGGAACGACTTGGTCAACGACTCGCGAAAGAAATCTGAAAATGGTGCGCCGTAATAATAATATTAAAAACAGTTTTTATAAAGGAGTATTAATACATACGAAAAGCTGTTTAAAGAATGAATTGTTGTACTGACTTTACACGTATAAAAACATATACCATATACCAAACAGATTGAGCGATATGATGATAGCTGTATTGAGACGAACACTTTCGAAGTCCAACTTCGGGTATCTTCTGAAAACAGTAAACTAAAGCTGCTGGTTCGAACCTCCAAGCCAACCTTAGCAATCGGGATAAAATGTACAGATATGTTTTTCCTTCTGTTAAATATAATAAGACATGTTGAAATGGTATTAAGTGTAGAAAAAAGTAAAGTTGATTGAAATAGTTAATGATACAATATTTCGAAACTATATATTCACACTCTCGTTTCGTCATTGTGATTTCCATACGAAAAAAATAATTTACGTATGAGCTCAGTTATATTTCAGAAGCAGCTTCCGAAAAGCGGTCATGTTAGCTCAGTGGTACACCCCCGAGCGTTTAAATCGTGAGTTCGACACCCGTTCAGGTGAGATTCTTTTATGATATTCTACTTTCCTCAATGCATGAAAATTATGTAAAATAGTTACATCACAATTCATCAGTTGTATATATCAGTTGAATATATATATTCATATCATTTCACGACATAAGCAATTCTTATCTTTAAAATATAACATTTGAGGTATTGACAGAACGTCGGTATGTTATATGTGAATATTAAATACAAATTAAGAAAATCGTGTAATAGCAATAAATAAGTTATGTAATGTATTTATTTGCAGCTATTTTCATACGCAGGTAACTTCTCAATATTCGCATTACAGCATTTAGGTAGAGCATATCGAAAATCGGATCGTGGTTCAAGACAAAAAAAATAGCTAGCCCCAAACTGTCACGTAAGAAATTCACGAATCGCAAAAGTAAAGTGAAGAGATTGAGAGCGGTAATACCTTAATCGCTCTCTCTCAACTCTCTCTTATCTGCATTTATACATATAAAAGTGTATGTATGTATGTATGTTCCAGCATAACTCATGTATGCCTAGAGCAGGGTTTCTCAACCTGGGAGTCGTGGCCCCTAGGAGGTCGGGAAGATAAGCGGAAGAGATAAATATAGTTAGAATCTAATACCGGAAATTATTTTGAATTTTGTTCTGATAGGCATCCTTTAATTTTTATACATACTGTACAGAACAATAAAAAATAAGTCTACTGAACATTGTCAAAGGGTGCAGAGTTGTTTAAAAATGAATTTAAATAAAAGACGTATGATATGATACTAATGAGAACTGTATATAGAAATACTAGAAAAATACACATAAAACAAAACCTACACATTGAAATACAATTAAAATTGAAACCTAATGAGATACCTAAGCATGGTGTAATTTCACTAGTGCAGCAATGCCCGGTTCAATCTTCGTGACGAACATTATGAAGCCATTTTTAACTGATAAGCGATTTCTTGTCTTTGTTTTAATGTTTACCATGAAAAAAAAAAACTTTCGCACAAGTACGATGTAGCAAATGGAATTATTACTTTAAAGCAGCAGACACCAGACCAGGATATTCTTCTCTCCTCATCAGGCAGAACTTGTCCAAGTCTTTGTTACAGAAAACCAGTTGCAAAGACTTGTAGCATGATCATTCTATTATTTGGTTAAGAAGTTGTGGGCTTAGATCAGATACGTTAATGGCCTCTTCAAAGAAGGAGTTTAACATCCATCTTGAACCAGCACCTTCGTCGTTGGGAATATAGATAGTACAGTTACTGTATCCACTGTCAATGCCGGGTGCCGAAAAAAGGGGGCACAAATTTCGTAGGAAGTGTGTTACTCATGTTAGGAAAGTAGGGATGCACGCGAGACAAGACGAGACGAGAAATGGAAAAGTCTCATCTCGTCTCGCAACCTCAAGCGTTGGTCTCGTCTCGCAAATGTGAAGTCTCGTCTCGCGTCTCGCATAAAATCTTGAGTCTCATCTCGCGTCTCGCGCGAGAATTTCTTGAATGGTCTCGCATATATTCTAGGTCAAAATTTTGCAATGTGTTATTCTATGGCTGTTAATGAATGATGATGTGATATTCTGTCCGAAGGCAGGTATTTGACCTAAAAGTCCCTTGGCAAGGTGAATGGTGGTTTGCCATTGCTTTCCATGGGATGAATGTTCATAACATCCTAAGGAGATGGAACCTAGAGTTCAATATGGTATCCGAACTTGTGTCCCCTCCGCTCCAAATTAAAAGAAAAGTTGTGCTGGAATTTGATCGCTGGACCATTAATTTTCGTCAAATTAATAGCATAATTTACAGCAAAACCAGCATAAATTGTTGCTGGATCCAACATTGTTTTCCAGCTTAGAGGTCTCCAGCAATATTTGCCTCCTCTAAAATATCGTCGCTATTATCAACATTTACACGTTTTGGTCGTTTCCTTGAAGGGTGATTTTACAGTATAAACATGTTTTTATACCACCAAAAGCGCTTGTACACAACAAAAGAACTCCTCAAAACACAATACGGCCCAATTCTTTTGGTTCGTTCGGGCTTGTAGCAATGTTGGATTATCGCATTTTATCAATTTTCGCTTTCAACTTATACTGCCAGATCTAGAAAATAAAATTACTGACAGATATAGGGCCATTCCTACCATCACCCACGAAACCTATAGGGACATCCTGCCAAACCAGTATTTGAATTAAACTTCCGAACTAGAGGGGAATGTTTTTGATAAATATATAGAAAGAAAATACTTATTCCATGTAAAAATATGTTATTTCTGCGAGCCGGGCCGGGGATAAACTTTGACGAGAGGGGATTTCCCCGCCATCCCCCAACATTAATCGCTAGTAGTAATGTGAAAAAGACAGAAACAACAGAAATATCATATTTCGCAGCAATAGGAAGTCTTATTCGCTTTTCAGACCAAAAATAGAAGTTCATGTATTCGTACGCGCCCGCGTGTTTGTGTTTGTGTCGCAAAATAAAGTCTTAAATCGATGCTGTAATAAATTTCCAATTTACAAAGCTTTTCTTTTTTAGAAACTAAAGAAGGCTTTAATTCTGAAAATTAACCTTGATTAATAATAAATCTCATAAAATGTCTATTACCCCAATCACTTTTTTGTTCCTGAAGGCATTAACGCTCAACTTAGAAAACTCAATAAATGTAAAATTACTAAATATACAATTAAATGTAATTCATAAATGTTGCGAGACTGCGAGAAGTCTCGCGAGACTTCTCGTGCAAGACTTAACCGAGTCTCGTCTAGCGTCTCGTCTCGCATGGTTTAGTCTCGTCTCGCATAAAATTTTCACTCTCGTCTCGTGTCTCGTATCGCAAATGCGAGACGAGACGAAACTTCTCGCGTCTCGCGTGCATCCCTATAGGAAAGTGCATGTGCACATGTATAAAATAGAAGGAAAAAAGTAATAAAATGTGCTCAAAATCAAGAAAAGGCAGAGTTTACTTTTGAAAATTTTATTGAGCTTCGTGCCAACCATGGTGGCGCTTCGCAGCTAGTCTGTCGACCTCACTCATATGTACGGAGACATCGTCGTATACTCTCGCCCCAAGCGCTGATTTTCCATGCCACGGCACTGTTCACTATAAAAAAGAAATGGATTCTACTATTATAGAAATAGGTATGTTAAAAATCCCACACAAGCTTATTATAAAACACAAATTATAAAAGGGTCGCTGGCAAGAGAATGTGATAAAAGGGAATCGTGATAGGAATTAGATTGAGAACCACTGGCCTAGAGTAATTTTAACCAAATTTCTTATAGTCTGAAAAAGAGTGCTGTCGGGTTACCTATGGTGAATGGGAGGGGGATACATATAAAAGATTGCTAGAAAATGATCGGTATTAGTGTCGTATTCATAGTTTTCGGGGTCGCTTAGATAAATAGTGTGACTTTCGATTTCGCTTAACTCCGATTAAGCTCTCATTAGTAGGGATGGCCACGAGCGACTTTGCTTTGAAACTCGACTCGACTCGAAACAGACATCTTTGAGGTCTACTCTAGGACTCGGCGCGAAAAATATCCTCCAACTCGACTCGGATTAGAGTCGAGTCAAACTAAAACGAGCCAAATCCTGTGTGTAGTCCTACCTAGACAATACATAGACAATATAATTATTCTATTATCAATTATACTACTATTACTAGAAATAATAATAATAATAATAATAATAATTATTATTATTATTATTACAACACCGTGTATAAACATGAACGATAGATGGTTAGTAAAGGAATACTAAAAGCTGGTTGACTGCCGACGTCGGTAGTCATGACGTCTACAAGGCAAAGACATCGTTCATTACCCTAAGCTGTAAGCGTCGGTGGACTACAGATGGTCAACTATTGACCTCTCGCCAAAAATTGGTGGCCCCGCAGCGACAATCCGCGGTGGCCGCAGTTCCATTTTGAAAACTTTACTACCAGCGGCAGAGACGCGATGAAACGACAACGAACCACAAAATTACTCTCCCAAAATATGTTTAAATGCCTATATGTGTGATTTGTTTATATTTAGGGGAATCAAAAAAAAAAAAACTCAAAACAAATACCCCGGGGTGGACGCGAACTATCAATATTACGATTACTAGGCACGTGTTCTTCTGATTTCCCTACGGAAACGATCATAAAAAGCTTGCTTGTTGATGGATAAATCATTGACGTCTTAATTTAGCCAATCAGACAAACCCCTACATCTCGAGTTCTAGGACGTGATACCGTGAACCGTTTTAGATTTATTGCTTTCTGTTGGGGTACTATCTATGTGCAAAATTTGAGCATAATAGCCGACATGCATCTTCGGTGCCTCTTATCTTTAGTACAATTTTAACCAGAGATGGTGTGGGTCAATGAAAATTTGATTCACGACCCACCATGATCCAGTATCACCCACCACCCAAATGACCCATTGGCCCACACTGACCCATCATCCATCGTGATCTACTCTGACCCACCACCAACTATGAACCACTCTGAACCATTGCGACCAACCCCGACCCATCGACATCAACTCTGACCCATGATCCACGTCCTCTTCTCCGTTGACTAAAGAGGCTACACTTGTAATAAAACAAGACTGTGAAATTATCACTTACCGGTGTTTGAATTTCTACCGTCAATGGCTCAAGCACCTCTCTGTTACTATGCTGGTGGATCTTACCTTTACGATATATAATGGCAAAGTGTTTCTCAACTTCCGAATTAAAATGAATTTAAATTTATCATATATAATTATTTCTTTGTTGCCTTACAGACACATTTCAGTAGAAAATAGGATGAAATTTGAAAGTCTCAAATCAAGGAAAAGTAGACCAACGTAAAAAAAGAAAGAAAAACTAATTTTCTATATCGTTGAGCACCTGGAGTGCCACTCTTTATCTAATCCACCTCGAAAATTATGGATTCGACACTAATGTCGGTCTTTATATATACATACATACATACATACATACATACATACATATATATATATATATATATATATATATATATATATATATATATATATATATATATACATATATATATATATATATATATATATATATATATATATATATATATATATATATATATATATATATATAATTTTGATGTCAGCCCCTTTGATTTCTCCTAGGAGAGCAAACGGATACTGCCACCGTTAGGACTAAATTTGGTCTTAAATGACATTAAAATTTCTACCAATTAATTTAGCGACCAATGTTGCATTTAAAAGCTCGGCGCCTCTACGCACTTTTGCTCTCGGCGCCCCAATAACTACATACTTCTCCGCCCCTTCATCCCTAACTTAAAAATAAAACTTAATTCGAATATGCTTAATTAGTGAATTTATTACATTTAAATACCACTCACTACATGCTACAGCTAGAACTACGTAACAAAAAATAACAAATGTGAAACGTGTTCTGAATTATTTTTAGATTTCTTACGCTATTATTATACATATTAGAACAGTAAAAGAGGATTGTTCATGAAATAGTATATTTGCTCTTGATTTTTAACTTTTTCATACGGAAAAAATTAAAATATTATTCAAGTTTTAAACTTTGCACTCTGCAAATATATTGCCCTCTAGGCAATGGGACTAATGTGAAATGTGGACTAATGTGGACTAATGGGAAATGCGGCACTGTTAGCGGCGCTGAAAATTTACGATTCGATTCTAATATCGGTTGATTTCGATATTTTTATGTCGCTACGTAACCACCCTGGGTGCTAATGGGAACTTAATTGGACTTGAATTGAAAGTAGAACTATTCACCTAAGCAACCACGAAGCTATGGATTCGATACTAATATCGACCAGTTTCTAGCATTTTTGATATGTATCCCGACAGTACTCTTTTCCAGACTGTAAGAAATATAGTTATAATTGCGCTAGATATATCAGAATTATGTTGAAACACACACATACATCCACTTTTATATTCTGTATAAATAGAGAGTGAGCGAGCGAGCGAGAGAGAGCGACTAAAGGCATCACCACTTCCACATTGCAAAAGCATATATCAGGAATTGAATTGAAAATCTATGTAAAGACTTTCTGCTGTGGCGTGCTTCATAAGGACAATTCCAGTCTGCTCACGTGACCTTTGGGGTTCATGAATTTCTTGCGAGCGTTGCGACTTTGGATTCTCTGTTTAAATCTTCGGTTTATGCATCGAATAAGTTTTCAAGAACATAAATGACATGCTGTATTATGAATGTTGAGAATTACCCTCTATATGACAAATAGCTGCAAATAAATACACTACATGATTTATTTATTGCTAGTGAACGAGTTTCTTAACTTGTATTTAACAATCTCATATATATAATACAGACCTACTGTGGACACCTACCTATTTCAGATGTTATATCTTAAACATAATAATTACTACATTCTGCAATGATTATGTTATATATATACAACTGATGTATTTAATGTCATTATTTTATATAATTTTTCATGCATTGCGGAAAATATAATTTTAAAAGAGTATTGACCCAGAAGGAATTCGAACTCACAACCTTATGATTTGAAATCCAACAGCTTACCAATGAGCTAACACAAGGACTTCTGCTAAGGTACTTTTAGCGATGTATAACGGTTCTCAAGAAAATTATGACATTCATACCCACTAGAAACGCTGTTTTTGTTCTACTTTGACTATTATTTTAGTACTTAGGCGATAATTATGTTCTATGTCTTAACTTTGAGCATTCTTTTACATATGGAAAGATTCGTTTACATATCTAAATGTTCCATTACGTATGGAGAGCTAAATGACAAACAAGCATGTGGTGACATTAATACAAAGTTTCGAAATATTGTGTCATTAAGTATTTCAATCAATGTTGCTTATTTTCAACACTTGATAACAAGTCTTATTATATTTAAAAGAAGAAAAACACATCTGCAAACTTTTTCCCGATTGCAAAGGCTGGCTTGGAGGTTCGAACCTGGTTTACTATTTCCCGAAGATACCCGAAGTTGGACTTTGAAAATTTTTGCCTCAAAACACCAATAAAGAATGCGCTCAACCTTTTTGAGACAAGGTGTACGTTAAACTCCAAATCAACTCATTAAGAACAGAGTTCTGAGTTAAATACCAACTTGATACCATACGTCCAAAATGAAAATTATTCATGCTCCTCATACCTATTCCTATATATATATATATATATATATATATATATATATATATATATATATATATATATATATATATAGAGAGAGAGAGAGAGAGAGAGAGAGAGAGAGAGAGAGAGAGAGGGAGAGAATAAATATGGTTGTATTTTTCATAGGGCCGCGGTGGCTTGGTGGTAGAGCGTTCACCTCTGGTGCATGGAGTCCTTGCTTCGATCCAAGCTTGCACAAAGTGAGATTTGTGGTGGAGAAACACTGTGTGCGTGGGTTTCTCAGGGTTCTCCTGTTCCCTCGCACTTTCTTCCTTCCAAAATTTTCATTCATTTCTCATCATCACCGTCCCCTTTATCTATATGGATGTATAGTGCTTAAAATTGAATTAAATCGCAATTTCAGTAATCTGCAATATCTTAAGTTTCTCATTTAAATCAAATATTTAGTTATTTCATACTTTATATCAAGAATATTAGCTGTTATATAACACACAATTATCTATACCTTTGTTGTCGGAGACCCTGGTTCGATTCCCAGCGGGAGCTCAAGTGGTTCGGATTCCATGTTAATCAGTAGGCCCCATCTCATATAGCCTCGCTGCTGAAAAGAACGCTAAACTCAAAATCAACTCAACTCAACAATTATCTATAGATTGAATTTAATTAGGAAATAGATTTTGTTATCATAAGAGTAAGTTTATGAAAGTGAAATGTTTAATAATGTTTGTATATAAAATAGAGTTTGCGTAATGTTGTATTGCCCAACTAGCGTTGCATAGTGGACAGTTCAACTGTCCATCCCATCATTATAATTATTTCGCTTCAATGTTCATGTTCATGTTTCAAAGTAGTGCTCGAAATGCATTGATATACCAGACGAAAGCACGCAAATAGTCGCTGCTCAGACGGTAAAGTCATGGACTATTAACGTGGGAGCCTGTGTACGAATCTCGCTCGGTCATAATTTTTCATAGATGGAATTTAATTGCTACGAAGCATATTTTCATTTTTGCTGAAGCATTTGAATCTCTTCCATTTCTAGCAGTAGCTTCTATTTCTATCAGTATGTGCAGTTGGTTGCCCCAACAGCTCATAAAATAGTTTTTATTTGCTGACAGCCAGGATCCACTCCTTATTTCGATTATGTTGTTTGACTTAAAGTGAGCACTGCACAACTGTTTAGTATTCTGTTCCACTTTTGTTTCACGCAATTTTTACACGTTAAGAGACAATTTTGTACTGATCTTGTAAGTGCCTCTAGGCATAAGACAAAATCAAAATGTTAAAAGAAATGTTTTTAATATAACATACTGTTCTGAGAGAACTAGCTCAGCAGAGGTTTCGATTTATATTTCGTTCCTATGTTTCTGCTCTCTTTAGAAATGACCAGTGGCGAAGCGTATTCCCACAAATAGGGTAGGCCTGACAAACTAATAACACAAATAACATTTAATGTATCATAAAATGTTTAAAATTATAGTCAGAATACTACTCTTCTTATTGAGTTTTTTTTAAACCTACTTGTTTTAAAGAGCTTTCTAGCTGTATTTCCAACGCTGTTTAGACTTGAATTTATGTGTACTTATACATAGTAGTTTTCGTTGTTGTTTAATTTAACAAGAATGAATATATAAGCAAAAGTAGACGGAAAGTAGTCTATTATTATTATTCAACAAATGTTTACACGAGGAAAACACGTAATATGTATTAATGGAATATTCCCATTTAGCTCCACTACAAATATTTTGATGTGCAGTTCATACTTTCTTCTGTCTGTGATTTGCAGGGGGGATAAAGGGAATTTCCTCTTCAGTTGCTGTTTTCATTTCCTGCATATTTGAAAATGGAAGGAGAGAAAGAGAAAGTACATTCTTACAGTTAGCTGTCAAATTTCTTGGGTAAGCGTTTGTTACTTGGATCTCTCACTTTAAAATAAGTACAATACTACATTTAATTAATGCACTCCCATCTCCTTTAGCCGAACGTAAAACTGAAAGATTTCGTTTCATTTTTTAATTAATGCATCACGTGATAATGACTTCACTAGAAAAGTCAATGCTCAGAAGGAACTTTAATTGAATCAGCGCAAGGTATTTAATATTGTATTCTATGGAGTGGCATATTTAAGGGGGTGGCTTTAGGGCTTAAGCACTCACTGAAATTTTATCGCAATTTTTTATTGTTATTGGAGAATTTTCACATTTCCAGGAATAAAGTTAGCAAAACCCCTCCTGAAACAAGCAGAGCCTTTCGAAACAAAATCGTAAATACCCCACTGATTACACTAGTTAACAAAGGTTTTGTTACATAAAAGGAAATACCTGTTCTTAAAGGAACTTTTTGCGCTGAATTCGAATATGCACTCGGTTTTTCTCCATCACGTACGATTTTCCCGTAACAGAGGGATTTTCGGGAAAATCCCTCAAAAATTTCCCTTTTCGTTTATTTTACACCCCAAGATCTTGTCCCCTTGCATATACTAACATAGAAATTATACCTAAGTATACTTTGATTTAACAAACCCTCCAAGTTTCGTAATAATCGCTTTATTCTTTCTAGAGAAATAAATATGTTTGTATGTATACTGTGTGTACTGTTTATTGCACCTTATAGTAATGCTTTCAGATCTCTTAAGTTGAGGTAAAACGTTTTGCTTTATTACCACAAACACATATATAAAATATAATACAATATAATTTACAAGTGTGACAATTTACAATAAACAATAATACAAATGTACCAAAAGGTCATGAAAAGACAATCAAAACTATCACAATATATGAAACTTCCATTGGGTTACAAAAACGTACACTACTTCCTTCTTTTGTAAGAAATGTTGCATTCTCTAACAAGACCCCAACAATAGTCCCCCATCATTGAAGGATCCCATCGTCCCTGGTACCTTTTCTCCATTGCCATTATATCTTGGTGGAATCTTTCCTCCTGTTCGTTGCGAAGAGCACCTAGGTTAGCAGGAAAGAAGCTGAGGTGGGAGTGCAAAAAGTGGATTTTTAAAGACCTCCTACAACCCAACTCTTTGTATTTCTGTATCATGTCCTGTACGATTTCTGTGTAACTCTCAGCTTTGTTATTGCCCAGAAAGTTGCGCACAACACACTTAAATGCTGTCCAGGCAGCTAGCTCAGCACTGTTTAACTTGCTGTCAAAGCTATCATCAAGCATTAATTTCCTAATTTGGGGACCAATAAACACTCCCGCTGAAATCTTAGCATCACTCAGGTTAGGGAACTTATCTCGCAAATACTTGAAACCTTCACCAGATGTGTCCATGGCTTTGACAAAGTTTTTCATAAGTCCTAACTTGATATGAAGTGGCGGTAGTAATATCTTATTAGGATCTACCAAAGGAGCGTATTTGACGTTGCATTCTCCAGGTACGTAATTCACTCTAGGTTCCCATTCCTTCACTTCATAATGTTTGTCATCAGCTCGGCTATCCCATAAACATAAAAAACATTGGTACTTCGTGTAACCGCACTGCAGTCCTAATAAAATACCAACTACCTTGGAGAATTGTATATATATGTATTAAGATATACATATACTGTACGTTTAAAAAAATATACGTTGGAAGTACATTCTATTTTTATACACGTTTCTAATTTACAGAGAGCAATACAAGTGTGTTGTTGACTATTGTAAATATTCATTTTTATGTCTGTGTTTGTAGTAATAAAGCAAATCGTTTTTACCCCAACTCAGGAGATCTGAAAGCATTACTATCAGGTGCAATAAACAGTGCACACAGTATACATACAAATATATTTATTTCTCTCGAAAGAACAAAGCGATTTTTACGAAACTTTTAGGGTTTATTAAATATAAATCAAGGTATACTTAGGTATAATTTCTATGTTACTGTATGTAAGGGGACAGGAGCTAGGGGAATAAAATATCTGAAAAAGGGAAATTTTTGAGGGAATTTCCCGAAAATCCCTCTGTTACGGGAAAACTGTACGTGATGGAGAGAAACCGAGTGCATATTCGAATTCAGCGCAAAAAGTTCCTTTAAGATCAGGTGATTTTTCTCATGTAACAAACAAAAAGTTTAAATTTGTTAACTAGTGTTATATGAAATAGAAAACTCAACTAAAATTAGACACAAATATAATTATTTTATCCTGTACGGTAGAGTTTAGTAAATTTATCAGGGGTGCCCACAAGGGGGGGCTATGACGCAAACTGCGTCATTGAAATATTTGGGGGGGGTTAAAAATCTATATAAATATGTTTGGCGGGGGGGGGTAAAATTAATCGAAAAGATTTTTTTTCATGGAAGAATACCTATAGATAGACAATTGCGGGGGGGGTGCGTCATGGACATAAGGGGGGGTGGGCACCACTGAATTTATACATATGTTTAATGTATCAGACTTATATTCTACAAGCTATTATGGACCAGGCCGTACGTAGAAAAGAAAAACAGCTACTCTGAGTTACTCCTGAGAGTATATGCCTAAATTAAACAAGTTATCACTAATATAAATACATAATTCTACACAGAAACTTCTTACTCAACATACGGAAATCATTTTATAACATATTAGCATTGAAAGATGCCTTCAACGCTAAAACTAAACTCCCAGAGGCGAGCCTTCACACCCTACCAACAATGCGTGCAATTCCCAGCGATAATAGCTTCGCTCCATGAGCGGCGTAGCCCGTAATCCTGTCTACCGAGCTGGTGAGGCTCAGACGGAAGGGACTCCGAGTGTTTCCAACCTACTATTTTGTTACTGAGAAAACTGAAATATTGAAGTATTGATTTTATTTTATAAGAAACCAAAGCTAAAGAAAATATACGGTAGAAAACAGGGTAGATCCGGCCTCGGAGCCTCATAGTACGCTTCGCCACTGGAAATGACAGCTTTTTGTTTTGGCCCGTATCAACAAATGAATTCGTTCCATTACTGTTCTTTTTCAACGTTCAATGTTGAATACAACATTTCAAAAACATTTCCCAGTACAGGGAGTCCATAAAGTCCTGCAGGAAAGTAAAACTCTATAACTTGGAAACTACGTAATGTATTAACAAATACTTTTTGGTGTACTTACAGAAAGATTCAAAGTTTTGTTTCAGCTAGTTAAGGTCCATTGCCAAACCTACAATTGTGCGCCATTCAAGTCCAAACACTCTTGCAGTCTTTTCGGGAAACCAAGAATTGCGTGTTGGCGGTGCCTGTCTGGAATGTTCAAAATCACATCGGTTATTTTGTTCTTGAGATCGTGCAGATTAGCTGGCTTCTGCGAATACACCTTGGTCTTCACGTGTCCCCACAGCCAGTAATCACAAGGTGACAAATCTGGTGATCTTGCAGGCTAAGGTGTTGGTCCTCTTCGGCCAATCCATCTCTCCTTAAATTCTTCGTTAAGAAACTGTCGAACTTGAAGGGCATAGTACGGCGGTGCCTGATCGTGTTGCATGTGGACCTCATTAAGGATGCCTAACCTAGTAAGTTCTGGCAAAAGGAATGTCTGTAGCATGTTCAGATAATTGTTACCATTTACCATCTCTTCCTCGAAGAAAAAAAGGGCCGATAATGTGGTGCATTGAAACAGCACACCACACATTGACTTTGGGGCTACCCGCTTGTGCTCCTCGAATTCAAGTGGATTTTCCACCCCCAAATTCGCCAGTTGTGCCTGCTCACTTTTCCCGACACATGAAATGTGGCTTCATCTGAAAACAGAATCGAGACAGAAGGTCAGCATCTTCTTGTAAGCAAGTAAGCATTGACTCACAGAATTCCATCCTCTATCAGCTCGTGCACAAATTTTAACTTATAGGGCCGGACCTTCAAATTCTTGCGTACGATCTTGTGTAACGTTGACTTCGGTATTCCCAGTTCCAATGACCTACGTTTAAGCGACTTCATTGGACTCCTGGCTACGCTGTCCTGCAACGTGTGAATCACATCGTCACTCGTTCCTGGCCTCCCACTGCGTGGTAAATCTGACACACTTCCCGTTTCTTTGAACTTCTCGTACCACCTCTTGATACTTGTTTCTGCTGGGGGTGTTTTCCCATACGTTGTTTGGAACTTTCTCCACACTGAAACGCAAGATTTTAATTCCACAAAGCGCACTGCGCATTTTCTTTAATAGACGCCATCTTAAGTCACGTGATTACCAGCGCAAACGTCATCGAGCATTGTGGCCAGAACAAAACTTTAAACTTCCCTTCTTCCAACCCCAAAAATTTATACACTTAAACATAACGGTTTTCGAGTTATAGAGTTTTACTTCCCTGGAGGACTTTATGGACTCCCTGTAAAGCTAAACAATCATTTGTTTCACAGAAAAAATAAATATGGAAAGTTTTACTTTCCTGTTTAAAATTTAATCATTTTCCAGTGTTTCATGTGCTAAACAGTGCTTTATTTGTAGAGTTGAAGAGGAATTTACGTAATTACTGCTTTCCCAGGGTGGGAAGAGTAGATCCACTTCTTTAGAAACCTAACGATTCTCATAAGCATTATCAGTTAGGCAATATTCCTTCTACAATACTGCAACTATAGTTTGCATCTCAAGTAATATGTAACATAATAATAATAATAATAATAATAATAATAATAATAATAATAATAATAATAATAATAATAATAATAATAATAATAATAATAATAATAATAATATTTTAGTATCAAACGAAGAGATTTTTATATGATACATGTATTCATGAAAAGTCACTACTTGTTACGTATTCAGTTGGTCTTCCAATCCCACTGGGAGCTCGTGTTCGAATTCGACGTTAATCAGTAGTTTCCGTCTCATATAGCCTCGCTGCTGAAAGGGACGTAGAACTCTACAATGAAACGAAATCTTTAAGTTTTACGTACAACGCTTATGTCGGCTAGGCTAAACGAGACGGTGATGATGTGAAATGAATGAAAGGGTGGAATGAAGAAACTGGGAGAACCCCGAGAAAACCCACGCTCACGGTGTTTGTTAACCACAAAGTTCATCTGGCGCTAGCTGAGATCGAATGCACCAAAGGTGAACGCTCTACCACTGAGCCACTGCGGCCCGGTTTAAAGTCTACAAGTCTAATATGTAACACTTCCCAAGTGTAACACTCCGATTTTGATAAAATGTAGCAGGTAGATACTACACATAAACGAACACGTGTTTTTTTATTTTCTGCGGAAAAACGGTTTTAGGAGGCAAAAGCCCCCACCCAAAATTTTGAAAGTTGACGTCCGAAGGGCAAGAAGAAGTGGACCGAAGTGAATGAAATTGTGCACAGATATTGTAGATGTAAAATGAGGGAATACGTGCTTCACATTTTCCTGGAAAAAACGGTTGGACCGAGCACAAAAACCTCCAATCCTTTGATCACGAAATATCAAAAGTACTAAAACAGTTTGTCAGAAATGCCTAAAGAATATGAAGAATTGCAACGAAACTTTGTATAGGGACAATACGCAAAAAACAAACGAATACTTTTTTTCCTGCGTGAAACTGTTTTATGGGGCAAAAGCACCACTTGAAAGTTTGAAAGTTGATATCCAAAAGGCAAGAGTGGACCAAAATGAATGAAATTGTATACATATATTGTAGACGTAAGATGAGGGAATACGCGATTCGAATTTTCCTGAAAATAATAATAATAATAATAAAAACGGTTGGGTGGACCGAAGCGAATGAAATTGTGTGTAGATATTACGTATGTAAAATAAAGCTTCTCGTGTTCAACAAGTGTCCTCATCCGATTTCTTCAAATTTGCCACAAAGAGTAAGCACGAATAGTATAGCGTATTTTATAGTATGTTCGGGTGCGCCTTTAATCATCACAATGTTTTTTCCGCATAAACAGAAACAGGTGTCGATTTATTTCCTATTTACTGTTGATGTGCCAAATTTGAAGCAAATCGGATGCGGACACTTGGGAAACACGAGCGGCCTTATTTAACATATACAATACCTACACACGATTTCGTTTGCTTCAGTCTACTCCTTCCATCGCTACTACGGTAAAATTACTTTTTTTCGTAGGGGGCCTTAGCTCCCAAAACTGTACTGGGGCAAAGCCTCCTCCGAATTGCACTTTTGATGTTTCGTAGTCAACGGTTTAGAAGGTCTGTGGCCCGCCCAACTTTTTTAAAAGGAAAATACGAAACAGTATTCCTTCATTTTACGTCTACAATATCTGTGCATAGTTTCATTCCTTCGATTCACTTCTTCATGCCTTTCAGCCGTCAACTTTCAAAATTTTGGGTGGTAGCTTTTGCCCATAAAACCATTTTCCGGCAAAAGAAAAAAAAAATATATATATATATATATTCATTTATTTTTTGCGTATTGTCACTACACAAAGTTTCGATGCAGTTCTTCATGTCCTTTAAGCACTTCTGACATACTGTGCTAATTTGTATAAGACCGCGCAACTAACGGAACTTTGGTAAGAACTAACGGGAACTAACAATTCGTGTCGAAAAAGTGGGACTTGTTGGGTACTCCAACTTCACATATGAAGTTAGCCTACCAATACATTTTTGTTTATGCTCTAATTTGTACAAAATCGCGGAACTAACGGAACTTTTGTAAGAACTAACGGGAACTAACGATTTATGTCGAAAAATGTGGGAAAGGTTTTTGGGTACAAAACTTCACATGAGAAGTTAGCCTATCCACACATTTTTTAATGTTCTAGTTTGTATAAAATCGCGTAACTAACGACCGACTTTTGTAAGAACTAACGGGAACTAACGAGGAACTAACGATTTATGCCGAAAAATGTGTGAAACTTTGTTGGGTACGCCAACTTTACATGTGAAGTTGGCCTACCCATTGGTTTTTGTATATAATTTCTTTAAAATCGCGGAACTTTTGTAAGAACTAACGGGAACTAACGATTTATGCCGAAAAACATGGGAAAGGTTGTTGGGTATGCCAACTTCACATGTGAAATTGGCCTACCCATTGGATTTTGTGTATAATTTCTTTAAAATCGCGGAACTTTTGTAAGAACTAACGGGAACTAACGATTTATGCCGAAAAATGTGGGAAAGGTTGTTGGCTTTGGCCTACCCATTGGTTTTTGTGTATAATTTCTTTAAAATCGCGGAACTAACATAACTTTAGTAAGAACTAACGGGAACTAACGGCTCATGTAGATAAAAGTGGGTACGCTAATTTGGGTAGGCAAACTTCACATACCTCTTGTTATCAACAAATACACTAAGCTCGTCTGACCACCATACACCATATAGGGATATATTTAGGGTTGTAGTCATCATCATCATCATAGGTATTCTGCCTTTATTGGCAGGTCACTTGCTGCAGCTGAGAAGCTTCCATGCTCCACGGTCCTCCGCTAACCTTTTCGTCTTCGCGTATGATCTTTCTGTTTTAATATCATCCATTAATTGTAGTCTCTCTCGCCCCCTCCCTCTCTTTCCCGCCACCATACCCTCTAAGACGTCCCTCATGATACAATCTCTTCTTAGGCAATGTCCCAACCAGTTTCTCTTCCTCTTCCTAATAATATCTAAAAGTGTTCTTTTCTCACCCACCATTTCTAACACTCTCTCATTCGTTTTCCGCTCGACCCAACTAATTCTTTCCATTCTTCTCCACACCCACATTTCTAAGGCTTCCAGTCGATTTTCGTCACCTTTACGTAATGTCCACGTTTCCGCCCCATACAATACAACACTCCACACGAAGCATTTTATGAGTCTTTTTCTCAACTCTTTGTTCAAGGTCCCACAAAACAGACTTTTCTTTCTTTTAAAGGCTTCTTTCGCCATTCCTATCCTTGCTTTTATTTCACGTTTGCATTTCATGTCATTACTAAGAACACTACCCAGGTATCGAAAACTATTCACTTGTTCTATTTTCTGCCCCCCTACTTTTATATTTGACACAGACCCCTTCGTTCCAATCACCATGGCTTTTGTCTTTCTAACATTTATCTTCATCCCATATTCCTCAAAGCCCTTTCTCATTTTTTCTAACATTTTATTGATTTTCTTTTCAGATTCCGCAACAAGCGCCATATCGTCTGCAAATCTTATACATCTAATCATTCTACCTCCTACTGAAATGCCATCATCATCATGTAGGCTCTTTTTCACTATTTCTTCTAGATAGACATTAAATAGTGTTGGCGAGAGGCAGCATCCTTGTCGAACTCTCCTTCCAATTGCACTCTCTTCCGTCAGGTCTTCCCCTATCCTAACACTTACTTGTTGGCTCATCAGGGTTGTAGTAGGTTACCAAAATTGACAGTAAATGGCTCGTATACCATTTGGTTTATCAGAATGCAAGTGGTGCGATTCAAGAAGTAGTGTGATTTGGACAATTCTCCCCTATCTCTTAAGCTTGAAAAATGAGGGGAAGCCCGGATCACCTGGGCCTCCTCTGGCTATGGCAATATTGCAACTGCTTATACTGTAGAAGGTTGGCCACAATGAAAATAGTCTACTTTCACTGGTCCTCCCGAATGACGCATTTAACTGCTATTATGTCCTGATATATTGCTAGCCATATTGAGGCGTGTACTTGATAATAGTATCAGTTAAGCACAATCCGTGAAACGATGAATGTAAAAGTGACAGCTTCCTCGTTACAGTTCATTTGCGAATTTTCCACCGCCCATTATAGCCATTCAGCAATAATGAAACGGTGCAAAGAAGAGAAGTCAATCGTCAGCAAAGCTAGTGTGGATATCATGATAGGATGATGAGCCCAACAGGCTCCTACGGTATGTGGTCGCCCGGAAATTGTGAGAACACAACCCAGTCGGCTCGAATCTGTAATACAGGGCGTGCCATTACGAGAGCAGTGACACAGGATGATCCACCAACGCAGAGAAATCTGGCAATATGACACGATATATCAAAAGACACAGTTATCAGCAACATCTGAAAGAACCTCGCATTGGAAGCGCGTCACAAAATAAATGGTCACCGCCTCACAGAGTGCTACATTCAGTAAATTGACAATCGTCAGAAAACTATATGAAACATACCTCGCAGGAGATAAGGGGAAATGGATGTGTACCCTGGATGAAGGGTGACACTGCCTAAATGAAACCAAAGAGTTCGATCCATTTTCTACAAACAAGGAAGTCTGTGGTAGACAATACCGTCTCCGTGGGTTTTCTCGGAGAACTCCTGTTTCCTCCGAAATTCTCATTCCACCAATTCTTCCATCATCATTCACGTGCCTTAATCATAGTCTCCCGTAGCTTAACGGGCATAATCGTGGGATGTTAAACTGAAAGACTTCATTTCGTTTCCATTTCCTACTGAAAAAATGTGACTGTGCTACAGTGCAAGACAAAGTTTCCATAAGATTTCTGGTGGTGGCGGGATATTGCAGTCGTAGAACGCTGCCAGTCGTCGAAGTGCTTCAAACGCCAAAGTCAACGCAACTTCCTTCCCCCCCCCAAAAAAAAAATAATGGACCTTCTGTATGACACACATCTCCCACTTGTACGGTGACAACAACAATAAATGTGTGGATCCATACAGAGAAGGCCTTAGGCCATACTGCTCAATCATCTCAGGTGTTCTATGTAAGGAAGGCAAAGGAGACGGGAGTTCATCCTTGTGAAATACTCCGACGCCTCCTGATCAATGGACTATTGTAGGTTTGGACTTCGAACAGCGTTCATTACAGGGTCTTCGGAAAGTTGCCAAACCGATATGGCGAGACATTCTCTTTCCCATTCTACGTAGGAGTTTGCTACAGTACAAACCACGCTACCAGGAGATCGTTCCGATCCGTCGCCACTGTATCGAACACAACTGGTGGTGAAGAAATTAGATTTACTATTCTGGTAAGTGGTTTAAAGTCGACTATTTTTATTGTGGGTAACCTCCTGTTGAATAACCATTATTTTACTGAGCTATAGTTTATGTTCCATTTGTATTAACAATGTAGTAGTAATTCTTCACCCTACTATATATATATATATATATATATATATATACAGGGTGGGCCATTTTAATTAATCCACGGAAATATCTAAAAAAATGATAAAACATAGCAGAAATGTTTGAAGTACACGTTATATATTGCTAAGGGGGAAAACCAATTCCGCCAAAAGTACCCCTCCTCGCTTTGAAATGTCAAATGGGAAAATGGGTCGAGTAATACCTCGTTCGACAGGTCTTGGAAAACTAAGTAACGCTGTACCAAAAGATGTTTCATATTGTGCACCAGTTTCAAAATGGCCGCCATGATATAGTTCGGAAACTCCAGTACCCATAGTAGGAAAACCATGCAAGGTAAATGAATGGAACAAAATTGAAATACGTAAATATCATAGGGCATATCGAATGGTGTGGTCCCTGTGATCCCAGTGGCCTCCCTGAAGGGGTCTTGGGGGCTAACTTCAAAATTTCAATGTCCGACCGGACAACGGTTCGGGCGTACGCTTGACCTACTCAATGCTGTTTGGAAGGCAGACTTCATGCATAGAGAATTGGTGCACTGAGTTAATACGGATGGCCACAGTTACATTTTGATTAACTATTAGCACTCATATCATATTGTGAGCTTGAGGGACGAAACAGTGCGTACGTATATCCCCGAAATGCTTTCCGAATAACCAGCACGCATTGCATAAAAGTTTCTGTGGCGACGGAGATCAGCAAATTCACACGTTTGTAAGTTCCAGCAACTGCTCGTATTCGACAACTTCTTTCGTATAACGTTCCTTCTGTTTTCGCATCAAATCATACTCAGCCATACAGATATGCGTTACCATTCAAATAAAATTTCACCTTTTTTTAGCCACTACAGCGTCATCCTTACAAACAAACGTTTCAACCACACCATACCTATTTCTAAGGTAGCCTTAATTTGCGAATTAAAGTAGAGTTCTCATTTGAACTCTCACTGTTACTTTCCACCCCACTCACATACAGAGCGCAGGGAGAAATTATTTTGCAGGACTTGGATTTCTCTCTATACATTATGGCAATTTTACTCTAATATTTTTATCTCTGTTGTATTATTCTCGAGCCTTGGAACGCCTCCGTGGTTTTCCTATTTAATTTTTGTAATTTTCATTTATGTCTAACCGTATTCATACTATGGGCACTAGACGTTTTCTTAGACACAGTCACCATGTCTTGGCGATCATTTTGAAAACGGTTTCTCATGTCGAAAATATTCTTATAGAAGCTGTTTGATATTAATTTGTCTATGTAACGTGATGTTACTCGCTTTAAATTGCTATTTGAAAATTTCAAGTTGGCCCTGGATACCTTTCAGTTGGCCCTTGGAGTCACCCCGACAACACCTCTCGATGTGCCTTACGTCAGTTAGCTACTCCAGTTTTTCTTCTGTTGATTTATCTCCAATCGCTTTCATACTACGGGTACTAAACCTTTTCTCTGACACGGATACTATGTTTCAGCGGCCTTTTGAGAACACTGCCATTTCACTTCAATCGTTTTCTCCTGCAAGATGTTTGATTTTGCAAGATTTATCGAACGAGGTACCACTCGACTCATTTTACTATTTGAAATTTTGAAGTTAGCCCCCAAGACCCCTTCAGGGAGGCCACTGGGATCACAGGGACCACACCATTCGATATGCCCTATGATATTTACGTATTTCAATTTTGTTCCATTCATTTACCTTCCATGGTTTTCATACTATGGGTACTGGAGTTTCCGAACCATATCATGGCGGCCATTTTGAAACTGGTGTACAATATGAAACATATTTTGATACAGTGTTACTTGGTTTTCCAAGACCTTTCGAACGAGGTATTACTCGACCCATGTTCCCATTTGACATTTCAAAGTTACCCCCCGTTACCCCCATTTAGGGGGGGGCGGAGAGGGGTACTTTTGGCGGACTTGGTTTTCCCCCTTAGCAATATATAACGTGCACATCAAAAATTTCTTATATGTTTTAACATTTTTCAGATATTTCCGTGGATTGATTAAAATGGTCCACCCTGTATATATATATATACAGGGTGGGCCATTTTAATTAATCCACGGAAATATCTGAAAAATGATAAAACATAGAAGAAATGTTTCAAGCACACGTTATGTATTGCTAAGGGGGAAACCCAATTCCGCCAAAAGTACCCCTCCTCGCCCCCCCTAAATGGGGGTAAAGGGGGGTAACTTTGAAATGTCAAATGGGAACATGGGTCGAGTAATACCTCGTTCGAAAGGTCTTGGAAAACTAAGTAACGCTGTACCAAAAGATGTTCCATATTGTGCACCGGTTTCAAAATGGCCGCCATAATATGGTTCGGAAACTCCAGTACCCGTAGTGTGAAAACCATGGAAGGTAAATGAATGGAAAAAAATTGAAATACGTAAATATCATAGGGCATATCGAATGATGTAATCCCTGTGATCCCAGTGGCCTCCCTGAAGGGGTCTTGTGGGCTAACTTCAAAATTTCAATGTCCGACCGGACAACGGTTCGGGCGTACGCTTGAACTACCCAATGCTGTTTGGAAGGCAGACTTCTTGCATAGAGAATTGTGCACTAAGATAACGCCGATAGCCACAGTTACATTTCGATTAACTATTAGCATTCATGTCATATTGTGAGCTTGATGGACGAAACGGTGTGTACGTATATCCCCGAAATGCTTTCTGAATAACCAGAACGCATTGCATAAAAGTTTCTCTTTTTTAGTCACTACAGCGTCATCCTTACAAACAAATGTTTCAACCACACCATACCTATTTGTAAGGTTAGCCTTAATTTACGAATTAAAGTAGAGTTCTCGTTTGAACTTTCACTTTACTTTCCACCCCACTCACATACAGAGCGCAGGGAGAGATTATTTTGCAGGACTTGGATTTCTCTCTATACATTACGGCAATTTTACTCTAATATTTTTATCTCTGTTGTATTATTCTCGAGCCTTGGAACGCCTCCGTGGTTTTCCTATTTAATTTTCGTTATTTTCATTTATGTCTAACCGTATTCATACTATGGGCACTAGACGTTTTCTTAGACACAGTCACCATGTCTTTGCGATCATTTTGAAAACGGTGTCTCATGTCGAAAATTTTCTTACAGAAGCTGTTTGATATTAATTTGTCTATGTAACGTGATGTTATTCGCTTCAAGCTGCTATTTGAAATTTTCAAGTTGGCCCCGGATACCTTTCAGTTGGCCCTTGGAGTCACCCCGACAACACCTCTCGATGTGCCTTATGTCAGTTAGCTACACCAGTTTTTCTTTTGTTGATTTATCTCCAATCTCTTTCATACTACGGGTACTAAACCTTTCCTCTGACACGGATACTATGTTTCGGCGGCCTTTTGAGAACACTGCCATTTTACATCAATCGTTTTCTCCTGCAATATGTTAGATTTTGCAAGATTTATAGAACGAGGTACCACTCGACTCATGTTACTATTTGAAATTTTGAAGTTAGCCCCCAAGACCCCTTTAGGAATGCCACTGGGATCACAGAGATTACATCATTCGATATGCCCTATGATATTTACGTATTTCAATTTTGTTCCATTCATTTACCTTCCATGGTTTTCACACTACGGGTACTGGAGTTTCCGAACCATATTTTGGCGGCCATTTTGAAACCGGTGCACAATATGGAACATCTTTTGGTACAGCGTTACTTAATTTTCCAAGACCTTTCGAACGAGGTATTACTCGACCCATGTTCCCATTTGACATTTCAAAGTTACCCCCCGTTACCCCCATTTAGGGGGGCGAGAAGGGGTACTTTTGGCGGAATTGGGTTTCCCCCTTAGCAATACATAACGTGTGCTTGAAACATTTCTTCTATGTTTTATCATTTTTCAGATATTTCCGTGGATTAATTAAAATGGCCCACCCTGTATATATATATATATATATATATATATATATATATATATATATATATATATATATATACGTACTGTTGGAGGTATGCAACAGACACAATTCATGAAGTAATTCATCTTTCATGTGTGGGAATATCAACGTACCTTATACGAAGCACTTATCCTTGATAAACAATCCTTCCATAGATGTTATTTCTTATCTAACTTTCCTTAAAAAACTTCCGGGAATCCCTTTATCTGGGGAATCCCAAGTGCAATTATCCCAGAGTTCTGAATGAGGTAGCTGTGAAAACTATAGATGTAACTTTCTATGTAAATTTTCTGGGCCATATTTTTTTAACATTATTAGTTTGCAAATGCTTTGTATATATAGATTTTTATTATTATTTGCGTGCACTGATTAGCCCACGAAACGTTGCAAAAGAAATTTAAAATCACTTCTATATATATTTAAAGGACGACATAGTTGTCTTGATCTTATAACGAAATAAAAAGAAAAGGGGGTAATACAGAATACGAACTTTTGCTGGAAACTGTCATATATAGATCATTATGCTAGAAAAAATTTACAAATACATTTTAGGTAACAAAATATATAAATATTATGGAATTCGAAATAACTGAATTAAATATATTTTATAGGCAACAGTTAAGGTACTGCACTCAACACGAAAGTTGGAACAAAGCAAATTCTACAATTTCTTGAAGTCATAATACAGATGCAGTTCGTGGATAAATTATATTCCTGGTCAAGCGTATTCGCTGCATGTATTTCTCCTATGTGAATGGCATATCATACATCTCTCCTGAAATTAAAAAAAAAAATATACAATATGAAATTAAACATATAATATTAAAGAAAGTGTGTTTATAATATAAATGATCTTTCTTATAAGCTTAACATTGTATCAACATTACTAATGAACAAGACACTGGATTCATTTACAGTACACGTTGTAAGGAAATTCCTCACTTTAAAAACTGACTCTTCAGGATTAATAGACATGTAGAACAAATACGATAACTTTACTACGAATTGACGTGTGTCATGTTAAATGCCGGGTGTGTGAAAAAAAAAATGTACACACAGAAACACACTTTGAACTGTCATAGAAAATTTATTTTCCGACTACAAAATTAAATTTCTGGGAAACGGTAATGTTATGTTTCCTCAATAGATGGCAGCAGAACCGACCGTCTAGCTACGCAATTAATAACTTGCAAGTTCTAGAGAAAGCCAAAAAGTTAATACTGTTGTTACAGACAGCTTTTGCTGCTGTTGTCATGTTGAGAAATGAATCTTCTTAATAAATCTTTGTAAGAATTCCATCAGACAATAAATATACTCAATCACGTGAGAATACGCGAAACATGAATAACAATGACGAGAATATCCGTTTCGACTACATCTACGATGAGATAAATTTTATAATGTAAATTGGTAGTTACATCAGTAGGCGAAACGGAAATAGTCCAAACCTAGGTTTCAACTCCAATGCCCTCACTAAATGACTTTAGCACATAACTAGATATAATATATAGTACAGCATATAACAAGAGAAATACTTGTGCTGGTTGGACCAAGACTTTTAGGGAGTTCTGTTTGCAACAATTAATCCGTTCATTTCTTTCACCCAAATCATGTTTGTTAATGCATTTTCTTCCTATTTTTCTCCATACGAACATAAAAATCTCTCATTATTGTCAGTACGCACCTCTCTTCTCTCTAAAAACTCCATGATTTAAATATTTTATTTGTTAGTTTAACAGCTCAGACAACGAAATAAAAAGTCACGATGTACCAACAAGTTTGTATATGGATTTAAAGTCACATAAAACACCAACGAAACACCAAGAATGTCTCAATTATTATATTTTATTGTTGATGTTTGATCAAAACAGAACGCAATTAAAAAAAAAAAAAAAACTGTAAACAGAGAAAAAAGAACTTACCTCGCCATCAAGTGCAAGAACACAATCTTCGTGGAATAGATGTTTGCAATAGAATAAAATTACATTACTAGCATGATTCACATCTGCGAGAAGAAAACGAAAGATATTTAGTTGAAGTAACCGCATGGATAAACACAAAGATTTTAGATAGAAAAATGGAAAAGACATAATAAAACAAATGCTTGTAAATGTTAATGCTTAATATTTAAATCACTTGTAAATGATGTATAGGAAAGAATTTTAATTCTGGCACAGTACATTGGAGCTTGCAATATACTGTGCTCAGAATTAAAGTTGTATCCAGTCAGAATATTATGTTTCTTTATAGAAGCACTTGATCATTGCCTATAGTGTTATAATTACATTACAAGATGCATTTAAGCGAGTGGCTTCCTAGTCAGAAATACTAAAATGTTTACAAGCATTAACGTTGTTGGAATTCTTTTATTTAAGGGTCTAGTACAACTAAAATTGGAATATCTACTAGTTGTGGGCAGCTAAATGTAGAGTAAGATACTAACAACGCACGGTATCCCGGTTTAACACACCGATTGTGATAAGATGCACAGACATAGAGAACATTGAAAAATAAGCAATACGTATTTTTTTTTCATATCGGCCAACAAGTGCAATGAAAGGGTCAAATAGGGGAATAAAATGGGATCTAAATGAGATTATGTGGAATATAGCGAGAACGAGAAGAGATATCGGAAAATGTTAAATGTACGAAATACCACCCATAGTCGACGCAAGGCAATGAGGTAGAACACGCCCATGCGAAGAAAGCAGAACATCCGGAAATGGACCAATCACGTGTACAACATTGTCGCAATGTGTTACGGAAATGAGCGAATAGAGTGGTAAGGAGCAGGAAGAAAGAAAAAACGGAAAATACGTGTTTTTCCTTTGGGTTCATATGTCACTCATATGCGAAAGAGACGCAGATTCATCTCAATTCACAAAGATGGAAGAACACGTATTCTTTTTCCAGCATTAGAAAAAAGTAGATGTAAACAAACCAACCTGGCAACCAGTGGGGTCGATGACTAGTGATTGGTTGTTGGTCTCATTGCACTAGTATCCTACCGCAATATAACCCCTACTAAAATAATAATGTCACATAAAGATATCTGAATTTATCCTGCATTTTGTGATAATAAACGCAATAAATATAATATTTAACAACAGATGTAGGTTTATTTCAACCTCACCCGTATTTGGACATGTAGTATTTACTGCGCATGCGTATGCGTTTGCCCGCCTACCCCACACATTTAAAATTATTGTAGAAGGCAGAGTTTCATGGCGACGATGTGTGACAGTAATCCATTTTCGTCTCGTGTTATAAAACACAAAAAAGAGCAACAGAAACAAAGGCAATCTCGTTTATATAATGATTTAAGAAAATACATATTTCCAACATAGCAGTAGTCAGTGCGTTAATTATTATTTACCAACCCACTGTAGCCTTACACTTTGGAAATTATGCGACGACAGTAAGCTAGCAGACGATCTTGCTGTTCACGTCTCTGGCTGCCGAAGCACGTGTGAGCCGCGGAGTAATACATTTCGCTTTGTTTACGTCTACTTTGTTCTAAGGCTGGAAAGACTTTAGAAAGGATGCAAACGCTCTTCGTATAGACAGCCAGCGAGACAGTACTGCGCAGTGGGTTGCAGAAACGAAAATACGTGTCGGTAGTAGTACAGTATGTCTACTATAATTCCAAAATGAAATTTCGTGACCTTTTCTTTACCAAACAATAAAATTTTATATTCTAAAGAGAAAATTTGGGTGCGAATTAGGTCGTATTTTCATGCATGCGATAGAAGCGTTCTTTGCTTGCGATTTGGTAGCGTCTAAAGCCGACCATACACATTTTTGTTGGTGAATATTGACGTTTTATAGAGGAAAATTTTCCAGTCTATACTTATATTTGTACAGATAAAAAAATCGTGACCCAAACGCTAAATTTCGTGACTTTTTCCTGCCTTTCATGACCGATAGACACCCTGTAGTAACACACAAACAAAAATGTTACTATTAGTCAGGGATGTAATGAAGGGTATACGGCGTTGTTTTAAAATGTTTGCGTTTTGGGAATATGGGAATCTAGTTTTCCGAGAATCTCTTCTATAATGGAAAACAGCAGTCTGAAACTGCAGTGGTTTTTCCTCAAAATGTCATATGCGCTGTCCCTACCGTCTGAAAGCTGACTTCTGGTATTATAATAAAATAAAGCCGAGCTATTTCCAAATGTTTTTCTTGGAAACTCTTAGAAGCTCTTTTGTTTCTAAAGATAAGTGGGAGATAGGTGAGGAGGAACGAGGGTAAGGTGTAGGGCCTATATCCATGTGGTGACATTGAAGTTGTTCTGTTTTGACCTAGCAATGACTAAAGTTTTCATACCCTCTTTGATCCAAATTCAAAGTCTGCCGATTGGATACAATTTGAGCGAGGCAATACGGGATAGAAAATTTCCTTTCGAATCGCGGTAGGTTCCGAAAAAGAAAAATGTGGGCTTTACTTTAGTCCAAGGGTAAAGAGGAAATTAATATATTCGCGCCAAGAAATCGCTGATCTCCACAAAAATAACAAACATGTAACTTATTTTCGGTCTAGTGTAAAGCATTCACCATCGGTCCCAATACCATCAACTATAACAGGGAACTTCGGATTAGTACTGCTCATTTGTAGTCGCAATTGACAAAGCGGCAATTGATTTCGATAAGTACTCAGCAGCTAGTACTGGTGGTATTTCTGCAACCTACTGGGCAAAAAAGGGGTAAAAATAAACATTTTTCTTTGTTGTTTCGTTTTCGTTCAGATAAAAAATATTTGAAGAAAATTTGTTAACAGTAGGAGTAGAAAACAAAAGTTAGGAACGTGTCTTGTAGCGTATGAGCGTGTCACAGCAATCTTTGATCATTTCAGTACAACCTCACTTCGAAAATATTTGGTTAGCAGCGTGTAAACTTTCTTTGTGGATTGACGAATTAAGAGTCGCTTCACAATTTGGAAGATGCTCAAGAAATTGTTAGAGTTAAAAAGGGAAAGAGACAATAGCTGTGTAAATTCCGTTGGTGAAAATGTAAAAGCAAAGATATCGAGAAATAGCGAAGAAATTCCACAAAACATGTTAATTTGCCAGGTATTACTTCAAATAAAGACGTAAGTATATTTATTTATTCACATTATGGAGGTTGTTATGGCACCTCCGACTTGACGACGAAGATGCCAGAGGAATAACGTCCTTCGTTAACCCTTTGGGGATCCCGGCTTTTTGGGGTGTTTTTTTAGACTTTCAGTCAAGCAGCTACTGCATCGTCACTATTTATCCTAGGATCATAGTTCATACCTCATTCTCTTCAGAATGGAACTGCCTTTCAAATGGTATGACTCACGTGTATCCATCATGTATCTAAGGCGAGAAAATCCCGAAGAAAGGGATTTTTTGCTCTAAAAATCTCTTTTTTCAACTTTTGCCCCTCTGGACCACTCTGTTTTACCGCCGAAATCGGAAAAAAAATCTGGTAAATACTACTTGGTGGACTGAATGTTTGTGCAAAATTTCAATCTTCTATGTGCAAAAAGAAGCCCGTAAAAAAAGAAATACCGACAATGTCCCATATTCCCCTATTCAGAAGTATATTTTGTAAAAATTCCCTGAGACGTCCTTAATTACCCTAGGATTATAATCCGCCAATCATTCTCTTCAGAATTGAACGGCCTTTCAGACGGTATGACTCACGTGTCTTCATCATGTATCTAAGGCGGGAAAATCCCGAAGAAAGGGATTTTTGGGTAAAAATAACCCTTTTTCAACCCTTTGCCCCTCTGGATCCCCCCTGTTTTAACGCCGAAATCGGGAAAAAATCTGGTAAATACTACTCGATAGACTGAATGTTTGTGCAAAATATCAATCTTCTACGTGCAAAAATAAGCCCGCCAAAAAATAATGAACATAGGCTTAATAAGAGAAAATATATATTTTAAAATTATGACGTCATCACCTCCTACGTCTGGACGCAGTAAGGTGTGAAACCATACGTAAGGGCTTCTACAATGCCTCTGGACTTGAAAAAAAAAAAAAAAAAAAGGACGAAAAAGCTCAAATAGAAGAGTTATAACGCAATGTATCATGAAACACCCGTATGGTACAAATTGTACCATAGGAACCCTAAAGGGTTAAAGGCATTGGAAAGAGACTACTTGAGGCCTATAAATTCCATTCCGACACTTGCCTGGTGCGAGTGAAGAAAAACCTTTCTAGGATAGTTGATCTGCAAAGGCTTTTTCACACCTTCTTGACCGATTTATAATTATTATTGGAATTTACATCTGTATGAGCGGCTCTACGTTTAAATTTTGCTGGAAACAGCTGTTCGAGTAATTATATTTTTTAAAAATCAATAGCCAACCAGATCCTCACTGGTTTTTCCAAACTTTTTTTTGACAGATTAAGTGAATACTGGAATAGTACATCAGCTTATGAGTTCGGGAAACGCCCTTTAAAAATCCTTTTGTCTGACAGTGTGATCAAGGTTTAATAATTTAATAAGCAGTGATGAAACACCTTTCAATATCTGAGAAAATGTCTGATCACGGAAATTGTAATCTATCTATACTGCTTGACAAATGCTAAGGAACAATGGCATTTTTCGGAATAACTTATATAGACATTGCGGAAAGAAATGAAACGCAGTATATATGCAGTAGAGATAGTGTGGAATTAATTCTAATGGAAAATGGTATAGATTCCGCCACATGGAAAAAGAAGAAAACCGAAAAAGAAAAAGGCGCTCTTTGGAGCATGTCCAGACCCACGCAAAATTAGTCTTTCTGTTAGATGGACACAGATATGAGTACCTCAGAAAGATGTGTGACCTCCTCGGACATCAATGCACATTTTGCATCTGTTATTCATGCTTTCCACTAAATTAGTGAAGAGTCCTTCTGGGATATTGCCCCATTTCTCTTGCAAGGCGATTGTCAGTTCTTGTATGGTCCGGGGAGGGAGAGTTCGTTTCGAAATACGACTGCCAAGGACATCCCAGGCATGGTCAGTAGGATTAAGGTCCGGAGAGCACGTAGGCCATTGCATACGTGTAATATATTAACGTTCAATTGTGTCACATACTTCAGCGGTCTTGTGTAGGCGCGCATTTACATGAACAGGAAGTCTGGACCTACCACACCCCACCAAACGACAAATATGATTCAGGAGAATATCTCTGTAATACCGCTGCGATATCCGGCTACCTCGCTCAAAGATGTGAAGCAGGGTTCTGCCATTGTGAATAACACCTGCCCACACCATCACACCTTGACCTTAGCGATCACGTTCATGAACATTCTGTTGTGCATAACGTGTTCCCCGCTTTCTCCACAGTTATTGATGGCCAGAATCACTTGTTACAGTGAAACGGAGTTCGTCGGAGAACATCACTCTGGACCAACTTATTCCTGACACCACTGTAATTGTTCGCGACGATGGCGTGGTTGAAGTGGTATGCATTTAACAGGCTTCCCTGCATACAAACCAATCTGATTTAATCGCCGAAAAATTATTCTGGCAGATACATGTGTCCCGGTAGCAGTTCCAAGATCTGCAGCTATCTGACGCGGCGTGCGCTGTCCGTTCCCCTTCGCCACTAGAGATACATATCGATCATCTTGAGGTGTGATCTTCCTTCGATGACCATCGGCATGTTTTTTCGCATCGCATTTCCACTTTCCACACCCTTATTCAATCGCGAGATGACACTTTTTGACACTGCCATGTCACCATAGTAGTGATATTTTGGTCAGCTTCCAGCCATCCACTTGCATGTCCACGATCGTACGCACTTATATGTTGTCTTGAAGCCATGTTGCACTTAATTATTGCCCCACTACTCTAAATTACACAGAACAGAGTTCCATCACTTACGACGCTATATACGCCAAACACCTCACTGCATGCACTTTCGACTGAATACAAAGCTTTCGTGCCCTGCATCTTATACAGATAACGGGTCCTGCTCAACTACGTCCTCTGCATTGTATTTGACTGTAATCGATCGGCTGCCTGGAATATTACGTGTCAAAAAACAGTTGTTTCTTAACATTTTGTCAAGCAGTGTAGAAGAGCTAGACTTGCAGGATTTCTTACTTGCTTCCTCGGGTTTATTTTTATAAAATTAAAAATTCACATTTGAATTTAAAAATTTGAAAAGCTCCCACTTTTTAGTTTACAACTTTTATTTCTTTTAAGAGAGACTTTTGGGAGAGCATTTTTGTCTTTATTTTTTCTTTTTTTTTTTCCATGATGCGTATTTGTTCTATTTTATTTAATGTATTTTATTTTATTTTATTTACTTAACAATCACCAGCGATTTTATACTGGATATTTAACAACAATAACAATGTAAAGCATTTGGGAAGGTATCGGCCAAGGCCTGTTTGGTAGGTACCACAACTGTGTTGTCAGGAAATACCAAGCGCAAGTGTTTGGGGAAAGTAAATACAAAATTTCACAAACTAAGTCAAGGTCTCATAGATATTGTGGATTGAATGGGTCAAGGTTCAATAAAATCTTGCGTAATTTCCCGACCATCTTGAATGTGGCA
This sequence comes from Thermobia domestica, assembly GCF_964235325.1. Classification (NCBI taxonomy): domain Eukaryota; kingdom Metazoa; phylum Arthropoda; class Insecta; order Zygentoma; family Lepismatidae; genus Thermobia; species Thermobia domestica. Next base: position 136,595,242 of record NC_137468.1, on the reverse strand, counting down.
TGTTTCGAAAATACAAATATCACTCAAATGTCAATAACCGAAAGTTTAAGAGAACTTTTTTTATTGTCTCAGTGGCAGGAGTCACCTAGCAAGAGTTGTAACACTTTTGCAACACCCGATATATATATATATATATATATATATATATATATATGGTGTTTCAAAACAACACCGACAACGTTTGGAAGGTGATTCATTACACCAAGATAAGACAAAAACTATAGTATCGGACAACCTGGGTGCACAAATGCTTCCTTTCGGAGTTATAGTCTGCTGAAAACATGAAAAAATGAACTTTAAAGGCCCATAGCTCCAAAACTATAAGACCTATCGTAGTCGCGTCAAGACTTTATTTAGGAACTATTGTGTGCCCTATCCAAATATCCATGTTTCAGAACTATGTGGTACTTCTGCAACAATTTTTATATAGGTAGTTGGTGAGTACTTCAAATTATATTATGGTAGCCAAACTCCCTCTTTAAAAACTGTTGCGTGAGTACCTTAGGATTCTGAAACGTGGATTTTTGGATAGGGCACATATTAGTTCCTAAGTAAAGTTTTGACCTGACTACGGTAGATTCCATAGTATTGGAGCTATAGACCTTTAAAGTTATTTTTCCATGTTTTCGGCAGCTAGCTCATAATTCCGAAAGGAAGCATTTGTGTACCCACGTTGGTTTATATTTTTTGTCTTGATGTCAGGAATCACCTCCCAAACGTTGTCGGTGTTGTTTTGAAACACCCTATATATATGGTGTTTCATAATACCTATTACAGCGCTTGGAGGTTGAAAGTAAACAAGAAAACAGGCAAGAAATGTTTAATACATGTAAGTCGAAATCGGCGTCCTTTCTGAGTTATGGGCGCGGGAAAGTGCAGAAAATTGAACTTCGAGCATAAATAGCGTAAAGACTAATAGTGTTAGAAGAAGCGGTATGGTGAATTTCAGAGGAAACTATATTTGTATTTGATTTTGCATGTTTCACAATCCTACCATGCACGCGCAAGGGATTCCCCAAAGGAACGTAGGGAGTCTCGGATAATCTGCCAAATGAAAATTGATCTAAATGGATATGAATTGATAGGGTTTCTACCAGGTAACAATAATTCGTTTGTATTAAGTCGATATCTGGTACAAAACGGCGGACACCTTCAAGCCCGTTGTGTCTGGCTGCATAATCGCCAGGTAGGGATGTTGGCCAACAGTTACGTTCTGAGTATTAAGTGTAGCGAATTTGTACTCAAATGCTCTAGAAAGACATCTGGAGCGTCGGTAGAGCACAACAGATGAAGCAGGGTGATTCACATGTGTGGAAACACGTAATGAAAAATGCCCAGAAATGCACTCATACTCAGTAAACATGAGTTCAAAGCGTCTAAAATGTAAGGATTAGCGTCAAGAACATAAAAGCCATTGCCAATTCACCAATAATATTCCCTCAAACCGATGCAATATGATGTGCACGGTTGCATACCAATAAGGATACAACAACTGAGGCCAAGTTGAAATCGTGCAAGGTGACTCACTAAGAAATTGGGTAAACTAAATGAATGTCACTAGTGGGATCGCATGATCGATATTGAAATGTGGCCAATGTGTGTGTTGATATCGACATGTAGCTAATGGACAATTGTCAATGTATTCCACTACTGCTGAGAGACCGTTCCACGTGCGAAAAAAGCAGTATGTATATACAAATAGGACAGGAATTCTTATCTGACTCTGAAATGGAAGGAAAGTTGTGTTACATAGGATGTCTACCTTCTGCTTTAACTTCACTAGAAGTGTCTGCAGCTAAATTACTATCTTCCAGAAAATTCTGGAAAACTTGGAGAAGGTACCAGGTAATATCGGGATGCAAGTCAGAGGGAAAAAATGGAGGTCATACAATGATGTGTTCTATTTGTGACATATTGGATGGGGAAAGGCTGCGACAGGGTGATTGGTAATGATTTTTGTAGATGTGACTGTTTCAACATGGAACCAAGGTTTCTGATGTAGGTGTTGTCACTTTTCGACCAGTTCTTTTTCTGACTTGTCTGTTTCTTGCTACCTAACTCTCACTTTCCCCCCATAAGTTCACTCAAGTAAACATATGAGCCTTTAAGCCGAGTCGGGACGCCAAACTTTAGTTTTACCAGTTTGTTCCGTGCTAGCCTTAGCTTCATCAACTGAGTTGGTTCGCTTACTGATTTATGTATAAAGAAAGGGAGTGATGTATGCAATTGGCGTATTTCGATAAATAATTTACATGATCTATTTTATATTTGTGTATAAAACAACATAAAGAGAGTTTCTAAACATCCTTTATAACACCTGGGAAGTGTTTCTACTAATAAGAAAAAAATACAGTAAACATTCCGTCGGAATCGCTTTGTTTCTGAGATACAAACTGCTGAAAACTTGAGAAAAATGAACTTGGGTACTGAATATCTCCAAAACTACTAGTCCAAGAGCTAAGGTGGCATCTTATAGCCTTAGAGGTGTAATTTGCTCCACGTAAAAATGCATGATTTGAAATCGTTTGACGCCGACATAAGGGATTCCCCAAAGAAAATGAGCAATCCCTGAATATTCCATTAGAAAAGGTTTGTCCGACTGATGCCATATGAAGCAAGTCCCAGCAACTAATAAATATTTGTTGAAAGGATTTCGATATCTCGAACAAAATCAAAAAAATGAAATGAAATCTTTGAGTTTTACGTCCCACGGTTATGCCGGTTAGGCTAAAGGAGACGGTGATTATGAGAGATGAGTGGAATGGTGGAATGAAGAAAGTGGGAGAAAACGGGAGAACCCCGAGAAAACCCACGAGCACGGTGTTTGTCCACCACAAAGTTCACTTGGCGGGGGCTGGGATCGAACCCGGGACCCCAAGCACCAGAGGTGAACGCTCTACCACTGAGCCACCGCGCCCCCCTCGAACAAAATCAAGATGACGATGACTCTTGCATGTTGTGCGTGAATGCATAACTACAGTAATGAATGAATGTGGCAGGACAAAATGAAAGTAAATGAAGTCTTCAGTTTAACGTATTAAGATTAAAAGAGAAAAGTGAATGGTCATAATTACTAAAGAATTGGTGGAATGAGAATGTGAAGGAAAAGGGAGTACACCTCCCCACAAAAATTACGGATACGGTGCCATTCAACGACTCATTTGGACTGGGGGGCGCGGTGGCTCAGTTGTAGAGCGTTCACCTCTGGTGCTTGGGGTCCCGGGTTCAATCCCAGCCCCCGCCAAGTGAACTTTGTGGTGGACACACACTGTGTGCGTGGCTTTTCTCGGAGTTCTCCCGTTTCCTCCCACTTTCTTCATTCCACCATTTCATTCATTACTCATCATCACCGTCTCCTTTAGTCTCACCGGCATAACCGTGGGACGTAAAACTCAAAGATTTCATTTCATTTCATTTGGACTGGGATTAAACCTGGAACCCCTTGAACAACAGTGAGCATTCTAACACTGAGCTACGGTGCCCTCCTCGTAGCAGACCAAGATAATTGAGAACGAGTGAGAGGTAAATAAACGTGAAATACACGAGGTAAATATAACAAAAACCTAGAACAAAAGTGTTTAATAGACAGACACCTCGGAAAGCGTTGGACGCTGAATTTTCGGGAAGCATACTGGCAAAATAATAATATTACAGAGGTGCAATGGTGGGTTGCTCAAAGAATATAACTTAGACTGTTCAAAGATGCAGAAATAAAACATGTACGTACAATAATTTCCCTGCCGTCCTACCGTTTGTTAATAGTTTACTTTCTTCCCGAAACTTTAGAGAACTAGCCAACTAGGTAATGAGTGTGGTTCTAACATGACAGTACACCATCATATTTTGACGGGATATTAGAAGCTTCTTCATTTAGATATTTACAAACGGTTAGACTGGGCGGGATAGGCCTATGACTTGGTAAGCGACATCATTCCGCTTTATTTATATCTGTGCAGATGAGTTGAAACGGTTAGTGTTCGAAACACTATCGTAACAGCCAACAGCATCGTTTTACGTGTCACTGGAACTATTCTCTGTCCCACCCTAGGAAGATTATAAAACGGAAATGACGTTCAACGAGCGCAACGTTGCCACTTATTATGAGTAGGAGGAAGCCGATTTGAGAAAATAAGAAAAGAACACAAACCAAACTGCGCAGCAGTAAGCGACTCAATAATAATAATAATAATAATAATAATAATAATAATAATAATAATAATAATAATAATAATAATAATAATAATAATAATAATAATAATAATAATAATAATAATAATAATAATAATAATAATAATAATAATAATAATAATAATAATAATAATAATAATAATAATAATAATAATAATAATAATAATAATAATAATAATAATAATAATAATAATAATAATAATAATAATAATAATAATAATAATAATAATAATAATAATAATAATAATAATAATAATAATAATAATAATAATAATAGAAGAGGAATTGTAATTACTTAACTTACGTAATCTATTCCTGGAGGCAAGAAGCACCCAAATCTTTACTCCACACAAGTTCAGTGGGAGGGAGTTCGCATTTATAAGGGGGAGACGAAGAACTTAATATTCGGCTCCCTTTGCAATGCGGTCTATTCTGTAGAAGACTTCTATGTTGGAAGCAACTTTATTTAACATTTCTATTGATTCAAATTTGTTGGAGCTTGAATCACATTCAACACTTTAATTTTTTAACCACTCTACAATTTCTTTTTTTGGAACATGATTTCGTAGGGATTTTTTCGTCTTTTATTGAGTGTCTGCGGTCATTATCTATAACTATCACGAAATTTGGTGCTACATTCGGGAGGAGTATTTCTTGGACATGTTCATATTCTCCTGCTCAAATTCTCCGTGATAATCACCTGTTTTTGTGCCGTGGAAAACGAGGTCAGTCCCAGGAATTTACCCCCTCTGTCGTGGTATGAATCACACTATTACTTCCCCCCCCCCTTTCCGGAGATGCCTTGACGCCTAAGCACAAATCCTCTCTCCAGCTTCACTGTCTGTTTCCGAAAATATGAATAAATGTTTAATAACATGATTTTTTCACCAGTAGAAAGAGGTTCCTCTTCTTTCTTTGCTTCTTATAAAAATGCGGGAATTTTCAGCGACTGTCTCCAAAAATACCACTACAGCAGTTAAACACAAAATTAGCTACTAACAGCACTAATAATAACACAGATAACACACGGAATAACTATAACAAGAAAATAACAAAATAAAACAAAACAAGAAACGCGCACAACCAAATTTACTGAACTATCACAGAACACAATGAATGAAAACTGTCATCCCGCTTCCGCCGACGTGGCAACAACTGAGCTCATGTTGCCAAATTTACCTTATCGTAAGAAGTTTAACTGATAAAGAATGAGTTTGCATACCTCTATTGTTATTCTAACAGTCTGTCTTACTTTCTTTGTGTATCTACTGCAAAAGTAGCTCCATTTAAAAAAGTTTGTTGATAAACTAATATCTGAGTGAGAGTAAATCTGACAATCTTACTTGTGTCATGCTTCTGCTGTTGATGTCGGCTACAGTTAGGGTTGCAAGCACTTATATTAATATACTAGATGAACTTACCAGCTATTTGGACACCCGAACAATTATAAACTGCCGCGCAAATCAACTCTGAAGTTCAATTTGTTTTTACCACCATTTTCAAAAACATTTTAAATTCTGTCACTAACCGAATTCACCAAAACCGTTTTTGGTTTTAAACCGTCTCGTTTTTCTACTAAAAAAACGGTTCGGTTTTCTATTAAAAATCGGCTCCAGTCACAAACGCAACATTTTTTAAATTCGAAACAATTTTCTCTGAAAATCGGAACTGTTTTATAATCTTCCCGGTTTTTGAAAAATCTCTGTCGGTTCTTTTAATAACCGCAAAACCGTTATTTCTTTTCGCACCAGTAGTATGGAATACCACACAGAACAGTGGGTGGTCCGGAACCCTCCCCCGTAAAAGTTGTTTTAGGTTTCATTTTTTTTTACAAATTTATATTCCCCCACCGCTTCAATGACTTGTTCAAGCAAATTTAGTTTTGCTTAAATACTTTCAATAGAGAAAGGGCAAGCGCATTTAAACAGGTTTTACATCGTAAATGACAATGAAATACATAAAAAATATAATGTACTGAAAATAAGAATAGCATATAGGCTATTAACTTTGACAGTTTTAAAATTGGCTACCTATAGCTTTGACAAAAATAATAATGCAGGAATTAAAAAAAAAAAAGAAAAAAAAACTTTTAGGGGTGTATATGGCCCGGATCCTCCCTGGCCACACTACTGCTACAAAAATTAACATAGTTTAATTTTTTGTTATATTACACCTTTCGTAAACCTCTCGTGATGAGGAGGGAATCTCATAAATTGTGGATGAAATTAAGAAATATCGGTGCATAAATAAATTTACAAAACAGTCCGAATAAATTTTGAGATGAGATGAGAACTAATCCTTCGATAATTGAGACGAGAAGTCAGTCTTCCATAATCGAGACGAGGGGAGAAAACCTTATTTCTCGTCTCGTGAGTAACACTATTTGGACAGATTGGAGGTTGTCACTATTCATCTAGCGATCCAAAAACTATGAATTCTACACTAATCTTAATGAGTTTGAACATTTTAATTTTCATCCCCACCATGTGGATGGGGCTAAGTTTAGACTTGAACAGCTTCGGGAAAGTTACTATTCATCTCAGTGACCCCCAAACTATGAATTCGACACTAATATCATTCGTTTCCGATTATTTTTACATATCAACCCACTACCAACTCGTAATATACTAAAAGCGCTTCCTCCCACTAGAAAGGGAATCAATATTTGTACTTAGGGGGATGTTCAAAATAAAAGCTGGTGTATTCACAAAGTAATATATTCTGTAACTCAACTATTAGTGATAACTGGTTTAATAGTCTCCTCCCTCTCAACCTTCATTTATACGTATCAATTTGCTTAAAAAATTAAAAAAAAACTTACGCTTAATTATTTCTCGGAAGGAACTGCGGCGCCCAGAGCAGAAGGATTAAGCATGTCCATCTTGATTGTCTTGATCGAAACTCCGAAACAATGAAATAATGTGCTTTACAAAACCAGACATGAGCATGTGTTTACTTTGTATTTTGAAAGGAAACAAATAAATCAGCAAAACTTTTTTTTTTAATTGATGCAATAAATATATGATACTGAACGATGGAATTGGATTTGAGATAGAATTGGATTCCTTTTCTATCCAGGAATGTGTAAAAAATTGAATGTTAGAAGGGTTTAGAATCTGAAGGGAATTATCAAAAACGCTAAAATTGCTAGAATGTCTGCTTATTGTCTAAAAATGTCAAATTTCAGCTTTCTAAGTTGAGAGGCTGATGAGACTCTCCCCACTTCTCTTTGGTACATTATTATAATTAATGTGATATGATAACATCTCAATTGTTATTGGGGTCTAATATAAACCGAAAATCTTTTCATTTTGCTTTGTCGTTTGGCCATACATAAAATTGGATTACAAACACTATTAAGTTATTTAAATAAAGAAATTGTTATAAATAACTACATAAAGTGACTTGTGTCGTTCACTTCCCACTTGTTCTGCGAATAGAGGCAACCGTAGGGTCTGTAACCTTGTTGTATGAGACTATATATGCACATGTATAAAGGGACAATAGTCTTTCATCCTTTCTGACAGAAAAGTGCACTTTTTGCTACTGGCTACACTGGTTTGACGCGTTTGACGTACTTCCGTTTTATATTCTTCCTAGGGTGAAACAAAGAGTAATGCGGTGATCTCAGAAATGTCACAGTGTCCAATCGCACCAGGCAACACTGAATTTGCCAATGATGTCTTATGTGTAACGAGGCCAATGGGAGGTAGTATTAACACCGTATCTGAGGCGCTCCTCATTGTGCCTCTTTCGTACAGGTAAACAGCTTTTCAATATCATTCGGGGACTTTCCTGAGGGGAAGTCCACGAGAATACGGTCCTTATGGCTATCGCTACGGGGGTGAACTCATTATACACATGGAAGACACAATGGCTTAGTGGTAGAGCGCTTACCTTTGGTGGGTTGGGCCCTGGTTCGATCCCCGGCTGTTTGTGGTGGAAAACATTGTTTTCCATTGTCCCGTGTCCTCCTACATTATCATTCCATCAATTCTTTCATCATCATTCACCATTCACCATTGTCTCTTTTAGTCAAAGGGCATAATCGTGGGATGTTAGATTGAAAGATTTCATTTTTTTCATTCTACACATCTGTTTTTTTAAATATGTTTTTCCTTTCAATAATCCAATTTATGTTCCTTTGTGGACTCCCTGCTAACGCACTTCTGTGGTATTGTCGTCTTGCCACTTTTCGCCATATAAGTTCAAGTTCCCATGTTTGTATACTTATTTAACACAGTAGTCTTTACTTTTTTTTTATTTTATTACAATTGCTCCATGTATAATTATGTTCCACATGTGAACGCTACGAGAACACGGTGGCTCAGTACCAGAGTGCTTACTCCTGGTAAAATGGGTCTCAGGTTTGATTCCAGACCAAAAAAAGTTTTGATGAATAACATCTTGGGGCGAGGGATACTACCGTTCCCTTATACATTCTCATTCCACTAATTCTTCCGTAACTGTAATAATTTACTTTAATTAACATTTGTTTCATTTGAGCGACAGAACATAATCTTAATACGTTAAACTGAAGATTTACTTTCATTTTGACCGTTACACTCATTCATTACCGTAGTTATGCAATCACGCAAATAAAATTCGTAGCCATCTTGATTTTGTTTGAGATACTGACGTCCAGCTAACGTATATTTCTTAATTCCTGAGATGGCGTTTGTCACTAATTGAATCCACCTATTCTAACGGAATATCCAGGAATCTTTTATTTCCTTTGGGGAATCTTCGCGCCGCCATTTAATCCCGAATCATGCAAATTATAACTTTAAGACGATAACTTTAGGGCTAGTAGTTTCGAAGATATTCAGTTCCGAAGTTTATTTTCACATGCTTTCGGCAATGTGTATCTTTAAAACAAGTAGATTGCGAGGAATTGCTTACTGGAGTTCTTTTTTTTTTTTTTTTTTTCCCTACGAGAAGATTCACCTCCCAAGCGTCGTAAATGATTTTTAGAAACCTTGTACATTGAAATGTTTAACTGACAAGGTCAAAAAATGAAAACTACACTACGTAGCAATGAAAGTAGTCTCTAGGTGCAACAACAAACGAAAACATTTCTCAATATAGCTTGAACTAGAAACGGAACGTTACGGCATGCAATGCAAACGGGACTGTTATGGTTAGGGGGCCAGCAGACTTTCGCTTTTTGTGAATGTGAAAGGACATATCATATATTATGGCGGGTCTATAGGGTAACCTTATGTGTTCATTATGGATAGAACAGAAATCCATAATATCAAAATATCAAACAATTCCATATTTTAATCTTGTACTGAGGTCGGGGTAGATGTTTAACAATGCTCACTTGCTTCAAAAATTGACGAGATTATGCAAAAGTGAAGTATAAATGCAATTAACGATGCGCAAAACTATAATAGACTTGGCATTTATGACATGCATTCCCATCCTACTCAGTTAAGAAAAATAATAGGATTAATCTCTCGTTAATATTTTTCTCTGTCGTACAACTTTATCTACTTTAGGAAACAACTTGTGACAATGAAGTAATGACAGTGGGATTTTAACTATACCATCCACTGAAGTCTACACATTGTTTTTGTGCTTAACAAGTGCCTTAATTTTGTTTCCAGGAAATTCCCTGATTCCAAAAATGTTTATACTAAGGAAATGAAATGAGAAAGACTTGAAAGGCAACAAATAAACATGGATAATAACAGAAATATTTAACACTTGGAATCGTGGTAGGTGTTTTCTTTCTCAGCTGGAAACATACTTCTACATCGCACAAAGAGAAATTCATATATTTACAGTAATATCAGCATCTAATTTACTAGTTTGGCAATTAACGGCAATTTCTATTACTTGAAAACCAAAGGATTACTTCAAATGTTAATATTTATTTAATGATGTTATCTTAAAGAGGAAAATATTATTTAAGTTTCATGATTTATTACAATAGTGCAGCAGATAAAAATGCGTATATGGTCACTGAAAATTGAATTTCTATCCTCTGTACTAGTACAAAAATATTACTAATTTATCTGCTAAACAAATGAGTAACTACCACAAACAATATAATTTAGTAGTGATAATCAGTGCATAATTTGCATTTTTTGTCTGCTGAAATATGCTATAATTGTAACTCATGTACTTTCTGTTAAGTTTTTACCATATATTGAGGGGGTCCGCATAGTTATCATTACGCCACTGATAAACTTTTATACTGATAAGCCATTATTTGCTTGTTACTGAAACCGCTTCAGTACGTGATATTAGTTTACAAATATAATTGCATATTTATTATATGGTAATGTAATGTATTTTCTTCACAATTAATAAAATAAGTTTCTTTTAGTTCAATTTTAAATTTCTCCATACCCTTATACAGGTTTTTTAATAGTGATGCTTAATAATAATAATAATAATAATAATAATAATAATAATAATAATAATAATAATAATAATAATAATAATAAAAAGAAGAAGAAGAAGAAGAAGCTCAGAAATTTTATCCATATGCGTTCTCTCATGTTTCTATCTCAAGCGGCTACCTAAACAATGAGAATTGACCTAAAATATTTATCGAATGATAAAAATAACCAAACCTACCCATCACATTGAACTATTCATGTCTTACTGTAAAATTATTTGTTTTGATGTGAATAATTGTTTCGTGCAACCTAGAAAGCAGTCCTGGCATCGAGCGTGGCTTTTGATTTACACCTTCTGTCAAAGATAGTATTATAAGATGTTTAATCTCTCTCCCACTTCCCAATATGGTCAATCTATAGTATCAATAAGGTTAGAGAAATAAAATGGAATGGAGGAGTATTCAACATACATTCGTTCTTTGTATATTTTTGAGGAAGTAGGTTACAGATCGTGAATACGAGCTATTTGTTTTGTTTATTTATTTGGATTATGACTTCCTTTTGTTCCTTTTGCAGTTTCTGCAAGGACTCGTAGGAGGTGACAATAGTAGGAAAGCTAAGAGTAAATCTGACAAATCTGACGAAAAATGACATAAGAAAGCAACAACGTTTGGTTGAGTAAGATTGCCTCCTATCCGTCCCCAGAACGCATGAACGTAAATCTATGAATTGTAGTTTTCATTTTATGCTTATTTTAACGGGAAGTATTTGCTTTATATATATATAATATTAGGGTGGTTCAATTTTCCAAAAGTGTTTATTCTAATTAAGACACATCTTCAATTTGTAACACTAGCTATAAAGAGTTCACTTACCAAATTTTGTCTTTCTAGTCCAAAATTTAGAGGTCCTCCAAAAAATGATTTTCTTATCTTCAAAGTAATTTTGAAACAGCTTATATGCAGATACACAACGCTTCGATACAAAATAAATCACTATGTGTGTACAATTTTCTACGCTGACTGGGTGCATTCATTCGTTTTCCCCACTTTTAAGGAAATGATTATGTCAGTACAAAAGTAGAAATGCAGAAACCTATATTAAATGAATTGACAATGCAGATAGCATCTAAGGATGAACATGACGCACTTGTAACATTTCACGTCAAACAAACAAAGACTTCTGAACATATGGCATATCTTTACGATGATTTGTAACCAACTTTAGAAGGTAATGTTTCTGAAAATCATCCTTCGTTAGGCAATTCTTAAAATTAGTAGTAAGAGCGATCGCGCTCTCAACAGTGTTGTTGACAACTGCCATGCCCTTGAGAGCATTCTTAAATTCTGGTATGTAGTATCATCCATGTTGGCGGGTCTATCGCGAGAAATGTAAGAGATTTCTCTTGGCTATTTAGAAGTATCACATCGAAGATCTTTTTCGGTTTCCTTGCAGGTGAAGTCGTGGAGGGCTGTTAGAGATAAGTTCTTCCTCTCCAACCTTTTGAGTTCCTCCTCTTCTGACGCGTCCAATTTATCCACTATCTTTCTTTTGTCCTGGTAAGACACTCGTTCGTCAAGAAAGGAAGTCCCACTAACTCCTCTGAGCGACACCACAGATGTCTCGGAAGAGCATTTAAAGCCACTTTGGCACTGGACTGATCTGGTAGACCAGCTTCAAGGTCCTTCATGACTTCAAATCATTTTTCGGAGCGTGAGCAGCGATTGGTGCCTCATACCAGTATAAACAGTATAAAAGACTGACAAAGAAACTGACGTTTGTAAGTTAACTGCAGTATGTTCATCAGCAGTTACTTTGAGCTGTTTCCGTAAGAGAAATATCTTTATCATATAAATAGCTTTTGCCATCCACTTGGGTTTTTAATGTGAACTCCTCCTTCAGGCTGTTTACCCAAGAAGGCATATGAAAGAACCACAAATCGCCTTGCGAATGTGCAGGAAATTCTATTGCATTTGTCAGGAGATTCAACGCTCGGGATTTCAGGTCTGCTAAGTTCCCTGATTCCGATAATCTTTTCCCCAGATCAGGATCATCGAGAGCAGAGCTCCAATAATCGTGATCAAGAGAATGCCATTGCTCCTTTAACGGAGCAAACAGGGAGATGTTCGGCTCTGCCAAAAGACCATATTCGTATTTGAAGACGTCGGACAGAATGACTTCCAAAATTTAATGCCGCCAGGCCATCCAGAAGAACTCCTTACCCAACATCTATTGAATCTTGATGCAGGGCCCCCTGCAAAAGAAGGATATTCGAAGCTGTTGTATCAAAGACAAGTTCCTTAATCTGATCCTGCAAGCCACATTCTGGGAATGCCGAATAACAGGCTTGGGCTTGAACTATACCTATGCTGTTAAGGATTTGCAGTACCTCTATCAGAACTTCTACGCCGTTTCCAGTTACTACCAAAGCAACCCTATGAACACTGCTACAATGGTGAGGATCAATATGTATCAGCACCTTTGTATCCCAGTGGAGTATAAGTGAAACAGCTGGAGGTATGGCAGCACCAGAAAAGGCCTTTTTCCTATTTCTTCCCTGTTTCTCCTTCGCTGACACCGGAAGGAATTTATTGAAAGAGTCTTTCCTCCAATGTTTAAACTTGTTCATTTAGCCACAGTTCCAATAGTTGTCATTGGCTTGCGGTCGGATGTATTAAAGCGGTCTTGTACTGGGGTGAAAAGTGTCTGAGAAGAATTTCCATGTATCCTCCTCTTCCTTTTTGCCTGACTCGGAACCACATATTCAGGATCATCAGTGTATTCTATATCCGACGACAAAGAAGAAAAGACAACTTTTGTAGAATCCAGAACGCTACATATATTCTTACTTTCCCCCTGACCATAATATATTTCATGAAATATAATAATATTTTCAAAGATCAACTGAAGCAAACGTTCTGGGGGACTTCTAAATTATGCTTAATGCAATTCATTATTTCGCACACAAGTTCTCAATATCAAATGGAAGTAAGGCATAGTGTGTCTCGTTATGTAGCTGAAACTTTTTACAAAACCCATTACTGATGAACCACCCTATATACATTAGACAGTAGAAATAAAAATACCAAAGATATGCGGCACAGTAACGAGACAGGAAAGGCAACTGTGAAATTCTATATTGAGAACATCGCAATATCTAATAAATGGCATACCTTTTACTATGATCCGTCTGTGACACGCTCCGCACAGCTGTTCCTCTGTAAAGAAATCAAAAGTTAAAATGAATGCAGAATCAACATTTTTGAATAAACTTAATTCTGTGGAATTGTTTGTCATTAAAATATTACAAGTAGTATATGCGTAAAACAGCATGTGTATCACCGTTAGAAAAGACAAACGACAACAGAAGAATGCTAGTTGGCAATGTATTTCATATATACAGTACATACACAGTATATACTACTGTGTGATTATGTGAAAATGAAAGTGACTATGTTTGTGACTTTCAAATTTTCAACATAGATGAGGTTCAGGTCTGCGATAGTTTTTATCATTACACTTTGACGTTGCAAGTTAGCTGAGGGGCAGGGAGGGAGATACATAAAAATGAAAGTGAGTACCTCTGTGACTAAACTCTTAAATCACCCGACCGATTTCCATCAAATTTTCAACATAGATGAGGTTCGGGCCTGACATCATTTCACTTTGACAGTGCAAGTTAGAGGAGGGGAAGGGGGAGATATTAGTGCTAAATTCATAGTTTTCGGGGGCGCTCAGATGAACAGTGACACTTTTGATGCCGGGTTAAATCCAAATTTAGCCCTGCAACTTGGGGGAGGGGGATATATATATATATATATATATATATATATATATATATAAATGATCGACAATGACCGATATCAGTGTTGAATCCATAGTTTCCGAGGTCACTCAGACGAATCGTGACACTTCCGATGCAGTTTATTCCAAATTCAGCTACCCTTTATGTCGAATATGAAACGTATTCTTTTCGTGCGAAGAACGGGTATTCTGCTAGTACAGTATAAATAAAAATTTCTTCCACCAAAATACGAACTATTAATTATGATTTTCAACGAATGACATTTTCTTAGCGCCACAAAAATTCGTGTTTTTCTTTTTTACTTTGGATTTCTCCAGAATCACGCATGATAATTCACCCTCAGTATGCCATTTTGTTCGGCTCGATTTGGTTTACTGATCGGTACGTGTCTTATCTTTGGATAATATTTTAGTTTAACAGAACTTGAGTTTTACTGATAATTATAGGTTGTATCTCATTAACCACACTATGCATTGTTGCCTTGTTAGTGCAATAATGAAGAGTTTAATGAAGGTATATTTCAGTATCAGTTTCACCACAGTAAGTGACATATGAGAGGTCATATGTCACTTATTGTGGTGAAGTCAAATGAAAACCGAACACCCTCCATAAAACACATTCCTCGCAAAAGTTGGCAACACTGTTGTTACTTATCGATACCGCCATCTCTCGGGAGGAGAAATGCATAGTAACAACTCACAGGTACACACAGTTGTTCATTTATTGCTCTACAGGTGAGCGTAGTAAAAAATGCGTTCGTCCAGCACAGAAATGGAGGCAAACAAAGAAGAGCAAAGAAGTGTAGTTCATTTTTTGGTGGCTAAGATTGTTGGAACACGCGAAACTCATCATCGCATGTCTGTTGTACATGGCGAAACACACTGCATGTCACTGACAAATGTGCAGGAGTGGCATAAGGAATTCCCAGAAGGACGTACATCACTCCAAGACGATTCGCACCCAGAACATGCCCATCGAGCAATTACTCCTGATGTGATTGTGTGGACTGATGAACACCCTTAGCCACCAAAAAATGAACAACACCTCTCTGCTCTTCTTTACTGACCTTCATTTCTATGCTGGACGAACACATTTTTCACTACGTCCACCTATAGAACAATAAACGAACAACTGTGTGTTCTTTTGAGTTGTTACTATGCATTTTTCCTCCCAAGATATGGCAGTACCGATAAGTAACAGCAGTGTTGCCAGCTTTTGCGAAAAATGTGTTTTATGGAGAGTGTTCGGTTTTCATTTCGCTGCCCCTCAGTTCTCGTGTCGTACATCACAAATTTTTATGTTCACAAAGACGTTAGTTTTTATCTTTTTTCTCGGAAACTGCGCATGAGATTTTACACCCAGCATATTATTTTGTTCTGGTTAATAAGATCTATCGACTAGTATAGGTTTCATCCCAGTATATTTTTACCGTTAAACGCTGATAATATTGAAGAATTATATTTTATTTACTATGTTGTACAGAGTAACATATTTTCCACGAATAGTGTCGGTGAGTTGAAATATGTATATAAAGCAACAGTCAAGAATTCTTTAGAATTTATATAAAACCGAAGAAATTCTTCTACCATTTCTAAATTACCTTAACTAACACGATTCAAGGAACATCGCATTGTCTATTCCCACAGAAAGAAAGCCTCGCTTTGTATCTTATGCATCGATATTATGCACTTTAACATACTGAATTATATTACCTTTCTACTTTGTTCTTCATTACTCAGAGGTCTCATGATCCCAAACCTTCCGACTCAGGCTGTATGCATCACAGATGTATTCTCCATACGAGCGATGTGTTCTACCGAACTTATATGTTTCCAATTCATTATATGTAATAGAGAGAGAGAGAGAGAGAGAGAGTAATTACAGCGAGGGTCAAGTATAGTTTGTGAAACCAATGGAAAAGTTTCTCATATATTCTTTGTGAACAGGAATTTACGGACTTTGATCAGCGTGTTTCTGAAATATTGGATCGTTTGAGGTAATAGAATAGCAAGAGGCTTTCTTCGAGATATTTGTATGTTATATAAAGGAGATGTAGTTCTAGTGTGAGATAATACTAAGTGATGCGAGGATTAATTTCTTTATATTGGAATTGGTTTTAGATTTACTGGATTCTGGCGTACATGATGATGGGTTACGACTCTTAGTGGAATCCTATCATATTGCTTAAATAAGTATCGCCCACTACACAGAATTAGTATACACTCCCAAGAACTCAAGTTAATTAAATTTATATTTTAACAATATGTTTTAGAGTATCTCTAGCAAATTTAATTTAATCTTTTCCAGTAATATCGTGATGACTTCTGTTACTGTTCTTTGTTATTTACCATCAACTTAATTACCCTTCTTCATCTTGTTAAAAACGAGGGAGATTGAAGTTCTACAGAAAGAAAATCTTTAGCTTAACCTATCATCATTTATGTTATACAGGCTACAGGCGATGTATGATAAATGACAGCTAATAATGACATAAAATAATAGATGATAAAGGTAGCAAAAAGATTCCCGAAAATCTCATGGACACAAAGTAACGCACAAGGTAACCAAAACAGTTCTTGTAGTTTTTGATGTCCAATTCATTCAAGTGGACAGAGAAGAAATGAAGTGACACACGTACCAGAAAGCGACGGGGAAGTGTGTGCGTATGGGGGAGGGGGTAGTGTTACTTCTTATTTACGCCAATACAAGCACACTATGCACAGGATTATACCTCGTTCAATATGGAAGAGAAATGGAGGTATCGAAGCAGCTTTTTGCGGTTGTATGACTTTAAGATGATCCTGTTAGCAGCCGCATCAAGTCGTTGAATGCGTCGTGTATTTGGTGAGGTTGCCGTACATGAACACACAGCCCAGCATTGGTTGTAGAAATTCAGATCGGGAGATCTGAGCCTTTGTGATGAAGCCCGCAGTGAGTGATCACAGGTGTTGGATGTCGAGGCCATGAAAACACCGTGTAGATTAATCGATGAAAATGCTATAATCTTGCGGAAGGATGTTTGATTTAGCCCTCCAATCGAGCCGAGGAGGACAGCAGACAAAAATGTGGTGAACTTACCGAACACTTTCAGGTTTCTAAGGAAACAGCCACACTTCACCTGCACTGTATAGGAAAGATGTACAAGTTTCGCAAGTGGATACCCCACACATTATCGGCAGCCAACAAGGAACAACGAGTGAAGTCTATTTATCGCTGCAGTCTCAACAAGGAACAACGAGTGAAGCCTCTTTATCGCTGCGGTCTCAGCACTGCAACACACTCATATTTGGTCAAGTGTTCACGAGTGACGATAGGAGGGTTCAGTATGACACTCCCAAACTTTGTTTGTCACCACGTGATCCTGTGCCTCACACCGGAAGACCATCTCTGCACCCACGCAAGATCACGTTCCATGTTTAGTGGATTAGTCGCCAAGTGGTGCATTAGGAGCTCCTACCACCTGGCCACACTAGCACTGTGGATCTATACTTGCAGCATTGCCACAGGGTGGAACATGCATAGGAACAGAAGGAGCCTGTGCAGGTTAATGGAAAGAGTCCACGACAATGCGAGACCACATGTGGTAAGGACGACCAGGGATAATTTAGCAACTTGGTTGGGAGACACTGTGCCATCCACCATACTTGTCGTATATAGCGCCATCAGAATATCACCTCTATGGAAAATCCATCGACAATGACACAGACTTGTGGCACGTGATCACGGACTTCTTTATATCCAATAACCCCAAATTTTATTACCATGGCATTGCGCAGCTATAGTAACGTTGGCAAAGGGTGTTAGATGTTGATGGAGATTACTTTGAGACCAACGCTAAGTACCGAAAGAAAAAAGCTCTTTTTGTGTCATTTGTTTCTGATACGACTTCAAAGAACTATGCAACATATGGAAGTGACAATGTTTACATTTTGTGTTGACGAAACTTACAGCGAAAGGAAGAAATTAATTATGTTTCTGCTTACATTTCAAAAAGAAGAAACTTAAGAAACCCACCTAAATGAAAATAAATGTGAAACATACATCGGCCTACGCTTTATTTACCTAGCAATCATAATGCTTAGGATCCTAATCCTAGTTCTTATCTACATACGTTGGCGCCGATATGATTCATCCGTGTTGGTTGTCAACTTCTCAGTGCCTAAGCTCAAACAAGGGAATTTTCGCTGTAGAGATAACTAGGATTAGGATTAGGAATTTGATTTCTGGGCTATCGGCATCTATGGTCATGTTAGTCCATCATTTATGAGGGATGAAACCCTCGGTATTAACGATACCCGGGGAATTGGAGAAAAAGAAAGGAAGTGGCCTGGGACCATTTCAACATCTGTTGGTATGAATGAGGAAAACCTAGGAAAATCTCAGGCAGGATGGGTGGCCTGAAAAAGCTTTTACACTTTTTCGAGTGTTCCTACCTGGAATTGAACCCGGGACTGAGATGAGAACTGTACCAATCAACAACAGTAAAATAAAATACAACATTTTCTTCAACCTGTAAATAACAACCTATCACTTTTCTTTGTATACTAAACCTTTGGGTTGTTTATTTCGTAGTTTAGACGTTAGCGTAAACTTGTATATATATACAGTATTAGACTGGATTATTCAAAAAACATTGCAACAAACATACGACGAACTAGAGAACATGTGAAGGGTGAACACACTTCTTAGATTGGGGAACTATTTCATTAGTTAACAACTACTCTCGTAGCTAGAGGTATTGTCTTTGTTGAAGTATTTATTTTTCTGCTTTTGTCACATACGATTGACTATATGAAGAATATCACGTTAAAGCATTTACAAAGTGTTGTTTGAAATGTCGCACGATTACGCACATCATACCGATCAACAAGATATCAATTACAGTGTTCAGTCCTATTGTACTTTTCCTTAATTTCCAGATAGCTTTACAATTAAGTTGTGTTTACTTTCGTTTAATGCATTTTATGAGTAGACCTGAAATTTTGTCCCATCAGCATATCACAACAGATAAAAGAGTGAATATTATTTAAATTTGTTTTCCTAAACTTTGAAGAAGTCCTATCAAACCGATCCATCATTTATGCGCACTAAATTATAATTTATATGCGAATACGTACTCGTTCAATATACATTAGAACGATTTTAATTTTGAAAATCAAGCCTATACAACATTGAACAGTAAAAATATTACCGAATCATAACTTACGTATACGAATCGTACTACTACTTTTATATGACATACTAATCATAACTGTCATTATATTAAAAAAAATGAAATCTTCAAGTTTAACGTCCCACGGTTATGCCGGTTAGGCTAAAGGAGATGGTGATAATGAGAAATGAGTGAAATGGTGGAATGAAGAAAGTGGGAGGAAACGGAAGAACCCCGAGAAAACCCACGTGCACGGTGTTTGTCCACCACAAAGTCCACACGGCGCGAGCTGGGATCGAACCAGGGACCCCAAGCACCGGAGGTGAACGCTCTACCACTGAGCCACCACGCCCCCCTGTCATTATATTAAGTTGACCAATTGATCAATTAAATGGAATTCAGCGTTCCTATCTAGCACCAGGTTTATGTAAAAGAGATAATACTTTAGAGTGCAATCCGAAAGAGTACTCAAGTTTTCATTAGAGGTAAGCACCCCTCCGAAGATCGGTTACACACACGATAAACTTATATTATTATTTCATTCATTTAAACAGAAGTTAAGATTTTGCCATTTCAAAATGTATAATAAGAAACAAATGCAATATTCTATTTAAGAAAACCTTGCTGAATGATTTTATGATACGAATCAGAAGATAAAACAGAATACTGAACATACCCATAAGTTTGTTTTCAGCTATTAACAATTTACATTCTCAATTCTTATAGTATTCTTTCCTTATCAAATTTGAAAGGAAAGGAGTTGCAAAAAAAGTTAATTAAAAGAAATGTTCTTAGTTTCCGTGTTAAGTTAGGAGAAAGAAAAACTCCTACAGAATTTGAATACACTAACATATGATTGACAAACTAATTAGTCAAACTGCTCGACTATTTCTTATCTATTTCAAATTTGCTTTTGAATTTTGTATAAAGCGTTTTTCTATTTCACACTATCTTTTGTTTTCAGTCATATATGACTGAATTTGCGGCGGAAACTGAAAGTTACAGTTCTTGCAGTGGATACACGGATTTTTCACACAAGCCATATTTTATCTTGCTTCATAATAACTTATGACAAATAGGCTGAGTCCAACAAATGATTGGAGTTCGAATGATCGTAAATAGATTCACAGTTATGCAAACCTCCTGAACGTTGAGATTTACTTTGTTCAAAGAGGGTATATAACTTATATTAACTGTCAGTTTTCCGTGTCATGCAATTACATGAACAATCAAATTTTTGTCTATCATTGATTTGACCACTGAAAATTTTCATACCAAATTTAACTCTCACAAGTGTCTTACGTACCTTTCGCATTTTTTTTTTTTTCTAAAGTCTAACCACAAATTGAGATCTACGTCAGACTTTTCGGTCACAGATTAAGAAAGTAGCAATTACAGAACTCTCCGTATACTGATGTATAGACATTTACTTTAAACTTTAAAAGAGACTAATCCGATTTAAACTACACGATGAGCAAAACAATACGTTTATTGTAAAAATTAATAACATGTAACAGTTTCGCCAGCTATCCACTGGCCTTCATCAGACACTATAAATCAGGGTGGAAAAAACATGATTTTTTTTCTAAATCATTTTTGTTGATTTTTTATTTTATTTAAATCGATTGTTTTGATTTAAATCAAATCTTTCTTCTCGCGTAATACAAATCACGAACTGAAGATAAAACACTAGGAATTAATATTAAATGTTAATTATGCCATTTAAGTGAAAGTATTGGGCTTGAATTTTGAATTGATTGCCAGTCGTTCACTTATTTCAATCCCAAACAGAGATGCAAGGGTTCGGAAAAAAACAGTCTTTTTGGTGGGGGAGGGGAGGGCTCGGTTTTTTCTGCTTCGCTTTTTTCTTGGAAGATTTTGGGCTTTTTTCCAAATTCTGCTTTAAATTGATAAAGCAGGTTTTGTTTCGCTTCTCTACAATAGAAAAACTCATTTAAGTAGTCATCATCATCATAGGTATTCTGCCTTTATTGGCAGGTCACTTGCCGCGGCTGAAAAGCTTCCATGCTCCACGGTCCTCCGCTAACCTCTTCGTCTTCGCGTATGATCTTTCTGTTTTAATATCATCCATTAATTGTAGTCTCCTTCACCCCCTCCCTCTCTTTCCCGCCACCATACCTTCTAGGACGTCCCTCATGATACAATCTCTTCTTAGGCAATGTCCTAACCAGTTTCTCTTCCTCTTCCTAATAATATCTAGAAGTGTTCTTTTCTCACCCACCATTTCTAACACTCTCTCATTCGTTTTCCGCTCGACTCAACTAATTCTTTCCATTCTTCTCCACACCCACATTTCGAAGGCTTCCATCGTGACTGGGGTTTTCCAGTGTTTCCCTCAGTCCTACCAGGCAAATGCTGGGATGGTACCAACTAAAACAGGCCCTGGCCGATACCTTCCCAAATCCTTTCCATGTTGTTGTTAGATATCCAGTATAAAATAGCCTCTGAGCTGCATCTGGCAATTGTTAAATAAATAAATATCATTCCCTCGTCAATCTGTTATAGCCTATAAGTTTATTATGTCTGACTTCCGAGACTTTCATAAACATTCGTACTAGAGTAACAATGAAAAATAATCATTGTTTTATTACAATTCAACGTATTACTTGAAAAGACTGAAAAATATGCAATCTTTGTATGGGTTCTCAAAAATCACCTAATTTGTTAATGCACCTCTTGCTTCCGCCTTTGCTACCCCTACAGAAACTTCTTTGAAATGGAACAGAAATGTTGAAAATGTATCTTCTATTCATTTATTACATACGTAATAATCTGTTACCACCTATCAGGTGCTTCGGACCTGCAAAAATCGGTAAGCTCCAAATTCTGTAATATACTGACTTTTCCTTAAGCTTGTTTAGAGTCAGGAAAGTACTGAATTTTCTGTTCATGGATCATATGCGTAATATAGTTCATCTGAGCGTTTGGTTTCCAAGGCTCTGGAATATATAACCACCATCACGGTTTACCCAGTCCTGAAGGTTTCTGAATTTTTATCAAGAATTCAACATGTCATTACGGAACTTTCCCTTTTATATATATATATATATATATATATATATATATAAATACTACGAAATACATTTAAGTCAAGAACAACAAACATGAGTGAGTGGTTAGCTTTTCCGCTTTTATTGGGAAATCCGGGATTCAGTCCCGCATTCGACCATTCCGACAAAAGTTCTTAATTCCATCTGTGAATGTAGAGATAGTGCGTGTACTGTGATTCCTTGCTGATTTCATTTCTTATGTTTTAAATTATTGTTATTTCTAATTACCAGCAATGACGGATTTGCGAAAGGGGTTAGGGTGGAGGTGTCTTTCGGACTGAAGCCTGTTCTCCGAAATTACGGAATTTCTAAAACAAACGAAATTTTAGTTATGTCTTTACTCATAAACTTCAAGCTCCCCTCAAATGAAAATTAGGCATTTTTAGAAAAAAAATAACCATTAATAAGAAAAAAACCCTTCCAAAACACTTTTAGAAATCCGTACTGATTATTTGTATAAAATGGTATTCAAGGTTGCATCCGGAAGATTATTGCTACATCATTACACAGTTACAGTATAACAGAAATGTTGAAGTATGCTCTAACGGATATATTGAAAAACATAAGTTTAACTATGTGCTAGAAACTGGAGTACTAAGCTGTAAGAAATGAAACACGAATAACTAAAAATGAAATGATCTAAAGAAGAAAAAAATGTCGATAAGTAATATAGCCTCTAAAATTGCTCTCAAATACTACGTACTTAATGTTTAATTCATAAAACATGAGCTCCATCCATCATGATGGTGAATTCTAGAGGGAAATATGGCATTTAGGTCATGAAATCTTGTTTAGCTCTAGAGTATACTATAAGAAAGCTATTTAGATAGAAAAATCATGAAAATGAAAAAAGCCAAAATTTCCGTTTTTTCCCTTTGTATGTGAAAAAAAAAACATCAATTCAAAAAAATCGGCTATTTTGCATCTCTAATCCCAAACAATGTTTCTTAAGCACTAAGGAAAAAGTACGGCGAAGTTTATCAACACGATACTTTTTTTTTCACAAAAGTTACTCATATTTGGCAGGGGCATACCTAAAAAAAAATTGGAACTAGCTTGCGGCACGAAATACATATAAAATACGCAAATTTCGCCTAGTTATAAAACCTAAAAAAGATTTAAGTTTTGGAGAGGGAGTCGGACACCTTTATAAATACGCCCCTATTATCTGGGAACAAAAACAGACGCGCACACAAAAGAATTTTCGTCTTAAATGTCCATGGTGATTTTCTCGTTGGAATAGTTAACAATTTAAAAACCTTATGTTACGGAGATAAGAAAGCAGAATTCCTCTGTTACCCGTTCAAAACGGGATTTTCCCTAATCATCCTCTGCATGAAACACTCGTTTTCATACTGTGCTGTACATTCATTTGCATCTTATTGTATTATGATTATCTTCCATAATTGAAATAACACAACAGAGGCTGGATTTTACTTATTTTCACTTTAAATTAATTTATTTCGGAATTTGATTTAAATCAACGATTTTTATTTTAAAAAATCAAGTGATTTAAATCTCGATTTAAATCAGACTGATTTAAATCAATCCACCCTGCTATAAATACGGGTAATAACAGATTAGATATACAGTATATAAGAGACGTCATTACCTCATTACCTGTGTGTTACCTACCTGATGTGTATTTATTATTACACTCTCTCTACTTGTGTATAAAGTGGGTAGTTGGCGAAACTGTTACATGTTATTAATTTTTACAATCAACGTATTGTCTTGCTCATCGTGTAGTTTAAATCGGATTTAAAAGAGAATTTGAGCTTGTTCAATTTGAGTTGAAGGCCAGTTGATAATACTACAAATGGCTGAACGACTTACCTTGGACTAGAATTCCTTTATGATGCATTCTTGCTAACCTCGCATGAAGATTGAAATAATCTGAGACAAGAATCTTTTTACAGCCCTCTTGTACTGACACCTAGAAAATAAATAATAATTATTATGTATCACCTGCTATAGTTTGGACATAATTTAGTAATCCAACCTATATAAACTTACATACAGAATAAGAATTGAGACTTCTACATTAGGTGTGTAATGTAAGAGAACAATGAATTACAAACTAATAACTAATTCGTGCTCTCATTTATCAGGTATAAAACAAATAACCAAGTAGTGGATATTATACGCTACACTTTAGATATGTTCATATCGTAACAAGAAAGGTAAGACATCGCTTTCCTGTCACCAGCTAGTAAAATGTAGCTGCTTCCAAGTGTTAAAATTCGTTATATTCAATCAAGGTGTCCACAGGTAACAAAACAATCCTGTAAGTTTCAGAATGTGAAGTAAAATTATTGTGTTGATTTGATAAGAAATGATTCTTCATTCTGTTAAATCTACCCTTTGTACTTCTCTATTAGAAAGTAGACGTTCGCTAGTGTGAGTTTAAATAATGAGGGAGTCCGTGGTTGCCAAATATTGGCGAAACCGCAATGTTAAAATCAAGACCAAACACAATCACAACTCAAGAGTTTATACACGGATATTCGTTACGTGTAATCTTCCAGTATTTCAGCGTAATTTCAATTATCTGGTCTGTCAACGCTCTTCTTTATAGAACGTTGTTGTTTCTAGCGCTTTTTTGTTCATTTGTTTCCGATAGGTTCCAAAGATGTGAGGTACATATAGAACTTACATTCGTTATGTTTTGAATTGGCTTATAAATAAAGAGAAAATTGCAAATTTCTGAATGAGGGAACTTTAAGAGAGCAAACATATCAAATAAGAGGGGCAACACATTTCCATGAAAATAGAAGTACAACACACAATGATCTGTCCTTTCTTTACTTAGCAGACGTATTGTTTGGAACTGAAAATTGTGATTTTAGATCTTT
Organism: Thermobia domestica; assembly: GCF_964235325.1. NCBI lineage: Eukaryota > Metazoa > Arthropoda > Insecta > Zygentoma > Lepismatidae > Thermobia > Thermobia domestica. The sequence continues at coordinate 136,569,818 of NC_137468.1, read as the reverse complement.
GCACTTAAGTTAAGAGCGGAAGTGATGAAATCACTTAACTCATCCATTAACTCATCCATTATCCTTGTACATAGATTAAGTTAGGTTAAATTAACTGTGAAGTTAAACTGACTGTACCCATAAAGTATATTTGAAAAAAAAAGCTCTTTATATATATATATACGCGTACACTAATGTTAAACTAAAATATATATATATCTCAATCCTTTAAAACCATACTCTTTTCCACTATCACCTTTTACAGAACAACATGATTTTATTCAAATGCATTTTCCACTTTAAATTTCATATAACATATTTTCAGATAAATAAAATATTTTAAAAATGTAACTTCATCAAGCAAATATAGCTACAAAGTTTAAAAGAAAATAACGCCATAAAAATAACGTTTATTTCTTTCTTTTCTTTTCTACGCACATTATTTGTGATATAGCATGTTTTCATTTGACAGTTAAGAGCTCAATCTATAGAACCTTGTTATGACTTCGCTCGTTAAAACTAAGAGCAATCAAATCTCGAAAATATTCAAGTTTGTTGATTCCTGATGTAGATATATATATATATATATATATTGACACATTATCAATTTTTAATATCCTCTTCCTTTACTTTAGATTTCTCAAAATATTTTTTGTAGGTCGTTGGAAGAGTTCAACAACCGATCTTGAGTTGTATCATTTTCGTATTTTTCACACAGCTTATCATTCAACTATTTTATCACTGAGCAATTTTCTTTTCCTACTAGTTCATGCAGAAGGATCGGAGTGAAGTGTGCAATTCGCGTTTTCCTTAAGCTATTTTATTTTATTATTATTATTATTATTATTATTATTATTACAATACTGCAGTATCATGTAAGATAATTTCATGACAGAAAAAGAATCTTAATGACTTCACGAAAGAATGTTAAAATGTTAAGTTTGGATGATCCCATGGTTGGAAAGTGTATTTTAGATTTACACAGGAACATGCATTGCATTAAATCGTGCAATATAAAGAATGTACATACATCACTCGAAGGCAATTAAACAAACAAATTGTTAATTTTATGTTTAACTTAAATGTCAAACAATTTAAGTTAAACATAAATGCAATTGTGGATTTTAGTTTAATATTGGTCTACCTCAGAAAAGCAAAGGAACGAGAAACAAAGTGCAAAATTTCTTATTTGTCTTAATCGATGCAAGTGGGATCATTATTAAATGCGAAGTGACGTAAACATACATAAATGTAAGTTACTGAAATTCTAATAAGGAATATTGTTACACGAACCTTATCTTTCTTTCAGTCGTCAGATAAGGTTTAACATATGAAATATCAGCAGCAATCTTGCATTTTAAATATCCAAATTTCCCTTCCTGGCAAAAGGTAGAATTGCCATGAAATTTAGCTTAAAATAGTTTTATTTTGGGGGATTTAATTTAAAACTAGGGGAACACGTTTGTTTAGTTTAACGTTCTACTATTATGCACCGATGGTACAGGAGACTGTGATAATGAGATGGATGATAATGATATAATAACAAAGTTTGAGAAAACGAGAGAAACTATGAGAACACCCACAATCATAGTGTTTGTCCATCACTCAGTCCAGTGACCCCACGCACGAGACAGAAATAAACAAATCATTATATATATATATATATATATATATATATATATATAATTTTTTTATGAAGATTCATAATTTTAAAGATTCTTCCAACCGTGTTTGTATGTTTATTTTGAATACTATTTACAGAGTTACTTGCTGAAGAACTTTATCAGAAAATAAATTTCAAAAGCCTTTATCTATTTTCCTGAAAAAAAATATCGTTTTAAGTGCCCAGTTTGAGGAGGGAAAAAAGAAAGAAAGAAAGGTAACTCACCTGATACACATCAAAATTCATTCAGGTTCTAGTTTATTTTCATTTAGTTTGTAATACTGACACTACAAGAAAATGTAATTTTACTGTTTCTTGAAATATTCAACACACCTTGAGAAAAAAAAAAAAAAAAAAAAAAAAAAAGTTTCCCTTCAACCTCCTACACAAAAGACGGGTCGGATGAATCACATCAAAATGTATTCAAATATTTTTGCTTTTACTCTGCTGATTTCGGTGGGTTTTTCAGAAATTAGTCCTTAGTTTTCGCTCCAAGGAAAGTAATCTGAGAAAGGGATTTGGGGACACTCGAATTGGCAGTGAAATAATTACGAAATCACGTGAAGTAGATGGTTGATCATTGTAATCTATTTGTGGTTATCATATTTCCCCTATTTCCACCGCTCTCTGAGTCATTCTAGACTAAGAATATAAATATATCAAATTTGCGACTTAAAATTACCGTAATTTCCTACATTGTAGCTATTTTGTATATTTACAACGAAATTTTCATATACATACTGCAATATTATCGTTCAATTTCCACCCCTGACTGTGGCAAAAATGCAGAGATAATGATGCAGACCTAAAGGGAATTCCTAGGGATGTAAGAGGGTTTTTTTTTTTTTTTTTACTTATTTTCTGGAAGGGAGTTTAGGTTCTTGTGACTAGAAGTGTATAACAAGTGCGAACTTACCGAAGATATTCTCAAGGCTTACAAGAACGCTTTCCAAGTCGATGCAAATAAGCACTGGATGAGGCGAAAGCTGAGGCGAGTGGTCGACGAAAAATTTCACTGCTGTTAATCCAGCAGTGAATACTGAATACAGATAAAACAGACTGAATTCAGAGCTTTCCCCGTCTACAGGATTCATATCTTTGCAGCTATACGCATAGTCTACAATGTAACCGAGGTACTGTTCTAGCAATGCTCAGTACTCTTGATAAAACTATGAGATTTTGTGTACAGTTCGGTGTATGATAATAAGATCGAGTGTTGATGAAGTTAACAATTAAAGTGAAACAGAAAAATCATGCTGCAAACAAACGGAAAGCCATATTTATTTGTAGTCAATGAAAGACATAGATTTTAATGTCCCATGGGCACATAGTCCCAGGATTCGCTGCAAAGTGGTTGTAAAGCTAGCCACAACGCAGAAGAAAACTGCGAGGGTGTCGGTGATCAGCAAACAACAGCGGCATAATTTTCAAGGAGTTTCTGATGATGATGAGCTAAGAGTGACACGTTTCCTTCTACATGGGAAAAATCGAAACCCACTCTAAATTCTGTTTAAGAATCTAATTTCAAAAAAGAACATACCGAGTAATTGTTCACCTGCGAGCATGTGAGTTTCCAGACGAAAATCGTAAGAACAATGGGTCTGTAGTTTTCTCTGGTTTGAAGATCTAGAAGAATTAGAGCCTTAAGTTGCCAGGATCGAATAGTCTTTTGATCAGATACGATTAAAATAGCTGTGGCAATGGAATTTGAATATTAAGGGAGACATTACGAAATTATATATGGTCGAAACTCGTCTGCCTGTTGGGAAGAACTAATAATATCAGCTAACGTAATTTGATGTTAATTCTCATTAGAAACTGAAGACTTTTGTGGTACAATGTAACAATTTCCTGCAGCATGTCCGTATAAATTACATTTCAGATATTCCATATCATCCTTAGAAACGAATATACTGTAATGAATACCATCATATTCTAAAGGAAAAGATAGGAAAAGTGTTTGGTTATTTGGGTTGTCAAATAGCACATACACATCTCGTCAAAAAAATCTAACGTGTTGTAAATCTGGACGTTTACATCCTACAGGTATAGATAGACCTTATCGTACTTGCTACTTTTCCATACTTATACCATTCAATAATAAATCATTTGGTACGGCACGCAAAACATTTGATAATATACGTAACTTTCGTTGCAGGTGAGATATCTTCGAACTGGTACAAATATACCTTGAATTGACAGTCCACTTGTACTAATAAGTTTTTGAACACAATCTTCACCGTTTAATTAAATACGAACTCTGTATCACTAATTCGAGAAGCATAAGTAATGTTTATAACTTGTACTTTGTCTGTAACGGCCACTAATGCAGTGCAATCCATTTATAACAAATTCGGAAATAACAAATTATTGGATATTACGAACATAAATTAAATCCCCGTCACACTGCCTATTTAAAACATGGAAGAAATGGCCGTATATACGAACAATATTTTCCGTAAAGATCACTTATAGCAAAGTTTTCAGAACGGGATAATGTTTTCTTTTCTTCTGCTCGTGGATAACTTAGGTACCGCAATACTGCTTTTCATAGCTGTTGTTGCTGTGCAAGCCAGGCATGACTCACTCCTCCCCCTTCCACTCGGATAACAGCAGAAATCACCCCGGGTGCAGATATTTCCGTCAACGCGCGTCCACTAGAGTTCAAAGTTAAGGTTAAAAATAAATCTCTGTTCTCACTGGAGCTCATTGTGTTAGACGTGCAGAGATAGTGAGGTGTATTTTTCGGTAGCTGTACGGTAGGAACACGTCGCAAGCTGATTTTTAACTCGTGTTTGTGCATCGCTAGATTGAAAGATGGCAAACAAAAGCAAAGTGGAAAAAGCGTGCGGGAGGTTACGAAGGAAGATGAAGCAGATTCCGATGATGAGGAAGTAGTGGAAAATGTGAAACCCGTGAGTTTCAAAGAAGTGGTCCAAAGTTTGGAAAACTTGCAATGCTATCTTTTCGAACACAGCAACACGGTGCCGGATAATGCATTTCGGGCATTTGAGAAAGTAGAGGCGGCGGTGCTACGAACAGTGGCAGCAGACATGGTTCAGAAGAAAATTACAGACTTCTTCAAGGTGCTTGAACAGGTAGGAAAACTGCAATATGTATGATAGGCTTGATAACAACCCAATTAATAAAATTATTCTTCAGATGTAATGCTATACTACTGTACATTCATTTTTGTACATATCTGCTTGTTACCTAATCCTTTGTTTTTCCTTAATTCGGAAAAATACATGAGTTTGTTTATAACGAAGTTCGGATATAAAGAACTCATTGTGTTGGTCCCTTGAAATTCGTTATAAGTGGGCTGCACTGTAGTCCTCTAAGACTATACCAGGAGTACTATCGAATACTACAGCATGTTTTTCTTTTATTATTATTATTATTATTATTTTTATTGGTTTCATATTCAAACATGTTTGTTACCCGTTATTTGGCAAATTATCTATATTAGCTGTAGGGATAATTGTTGCTGCTATGGCAGCTATTCGCTTCTCATCAACAACTCTGTATTATAAATTCTTTATACATACCCCATTCCAGGGAAATATTAATTATTTATTGCCTATTTATATGACCAAAATACATTTCAATTCACAAAGTGAAATGGATAGAAACAATAGATAGATAGATTTGTCTTTCGAAATCACATTTAGAGCTCTAGATGGAGGATGCAAAACAGCGTTTGAAACTACAGGAGACCTAAGTTATTATATTAGTACTTCAAACATTTAGTTAGTGATTGTAGAACAGAACGTCTTAATTGCAAACGATTTTGAATTAGAAACTATGTAATTTTAAAATTATGATACAATATGCATTAGTGTGACTCGATTTAAACAACCGTAGAATATTATTGCATCGTAAACCTCAATATATCATATTTTCACTACAAAGCACTCAAAATTTTTAACTATACATTACCTGCAAGTTATAATCGCACATCATTTTTCCTAGTGATCTCTTTAGGCCAGGAATTTCCATACCAATTTGAATCCTTTGTACAAGCATACGAGGATCAATGAATGTTCCAATTTTCTGTAGCAAAAATGTTATGAAATCTGAAAAAAAGTATTCAAAAGAAACGGCTAGAGTGAAGGACTTATCAATAGAGCATTAATGAAAGGCAGTCACTGGAACGTAAGAAAAAGCAGAAGCGGAAAGAAAGAGGATAAGGTGGGTGGGTGATAGAAGTTGGAGCAGAGAAGCAAAACATAGCGTACATTTTACACGTTAATCAGGTTTCCTTTACAAGCTGACTTTTGGGTAAATGTAATATCAGTATCATGCATATGTTATCGATAAAAGTACGGCAATTCATATATAATGAATGACAAAAGATATAGATACAGCGGAAAAACAATTCCTTGCGAATGTAGACTGGTACGTATAGCCATCAGGTAGTATAACCATATATATTTGCCACACAGTTCGTTATTTTCACTCTTGGAATAAATAATATCCCCACTATTCTACGTTATTTATTGCATAAATAATTATACATTAGCTAGAGTAGCTAAATCTCCAATATATTTTATATTTTACCTTATATACAACAGCAAACTGACATGTGACCTTGTATTTCGGCGTTCTAACTTGTTATGTCTTCATTATAATAAATAAACAAGTACATAGGTACCGTAATTCATTGCCATACAGAAAAGTAAACGACAGAAATCAACATACAAACTTGAAAGAATCAATAAACAAATCAATATTACAAAAAATTGGACTCAATGCTAGACCAAACTATCTACGTAAGCGACATATGTTGACTGTAGATGTTCCAAGAACTGAAATGTATAAGGGCCATCATTATATAGAATGTACAGTAGGTTTACAGCATATCAGTATTAAAGAAAGATCTAGATTTAGCATTACCTCTGTCTCTGTATACAAAGAAGTTAAAAAAAATATTGTATTAGAATGTGAATACATGTATTTGCATATACATGTGTAAAACAATTATTTGACTTTTAATGGTTCCTTTACTTGTAATACTCTTCACGTTTAATGGCTTTATACTCTTACGATAGTTATTATTGTCGTTGTCAAGTATCTACAGGAATTTCGTTAGTATTCTTATATTTACTATTATGTATAATAATATAAATATTATATAAACTATCTATATTATGTACCTTTTGTAATTGGAGATTCTATTCCCCGTTGAAGGACAATAAATAAATAAATAAATACTAATTAGTACATTTTAAAATACTTTCTTTTCCTTTTCTTTCTCTTCTAGTTGGTGCAACATTTGAAAGCACTTTTTGCCCTAAAGCTGGATTTACACGAGCGTTATCGTTGCAGTAGTATGACAGAAATGAGAAATACGAAGCATCATACATATTATGCCTGAAATAACGAGGCAAAACGAGATGACCGCAATGCATACTAACGCGAGGTCAAATGATTTTCTTCAGTAAAGGATAGAAACTAAGTGTTTGGAATACCTTATTTGAAAGAGCTGTAATCTATTTCTTCTATTTGTGGTGTTCTAATACCTTTCTGGAACTTCTATATTGGTACCAACATTTATATTGTTAACAAAGCAATAAATTTTAACAAGTTCCAGAACATAACGGCTACAGCTTTCCAAAACTCAGCAGAATGACTGTAAAACTAAATAGGTCATGGATAAAAATAAATAAATAAATAAATAAATAAAAATAAAAATAGAAATAAAAATAAAAATAAAAATAAAATAAAATATACGTAGCTGAGTAACCTCGATTGCAGAAACATATCTGATACACAGGAAATTAATAAAAATATGAACTTATTTTATATTCCAAAGATATTCCAAATACCAATTTTACAAAACAATCCTCGCCTAGATTACAATTTCTACAGCGTATTTTCAAAATCTTCGTTATTAATCTCTCTCATCGAAAGGATTTTAAAACAATCTAATACTACTATCGGAAGAAGTAGGAGGAATCAACCGATTTTCCTTGCACCATACCCACTCCAAATGTAAATTCAATGAATATTTAAGGAGCGAAGAAGTGCGAGATTGAGTTGGAAATCCAATCCGTACCTCAGTTATCACGCTAATACACTAACCATTACACTACAAGTCCAATCCCTGAATAATCAAACTTTATTCACTCTTAAGTTGGTCCCCATATCGAATTATTAAAAATGATGGAGTGGCTTTATGAATTTACCATATTATTCGACATATTGTCACGAAACTTTATAATAATGTAGAAAGACTCAAAAAGTTTTCACCTCTTCCAGGCACGTATCATCAGATTTCTGCCATGAGAGCGCAGCACTGAACAGTGAATAATGAAGGCGACATCAGTTGAGAAAGCGTATGCTGTGCTTTACTTTCATGTATATCAGTTGGTCACAAAGTGCAACAATACTTTCAACAAAGATGTACGAAGTGCCAACTCCATTTGGCTGGTATAGCCAGATCATACTAGAAGATGCCTCTGTAAGGAAAACTCAACGGATCAGTCTCCAGCGAGAATGAACAGACATTCCTGTCCTAGTCTCTACGGTCACCCGACCTAACGCCCTCCAATTTTAGATTTCCAAACTATGTTACTCATAATTGTCGAAAGTCTTATAGAACAGCCTTGTCCGTCGATCCGTCCATGTCACAGGTATTAGAGCAAAATCGGTACGATACATCGAGATGCGGTATTTTGCAATCAATTCAGTGTCCCAACGATAGATTTCATCTGCTATGGTAACTTTCTAATCATACCAGAAGTGGTTCAAATTTGTTACTTCAAAATGAAAACAGTGAGAGAGAGAGGTGTTTTTTCTTTCTTTCTTTTTTTGCAAACGATTCAGCGTCTTAAAACAACCTATTAAGACTATTCACAAGTCTCAACCAAAACCGGAAGTGGTCTAAATTTACTATTATTTTTTTAATACTGGTTTCAACGTTTACCGCTATAAAACAAAAATGGTAACAGATAGCAAGAAGCGGTTTTTGAACGATTCAGCATCTCAACACAACATATCATGACTATCCACAACATTCTACCAAAACCAAAGTGGATCAAATTCACTACTACTTCCGGTTTCAATACTGCTTTCTGTAGATCAAAAACTGTAACTGCTACCAAGATGCTGTTTTACGCAATCGATTCCGCGTCCCAGGAATAGGTTTCATGTGCTCCATTAAGCTTTTATTCGAAACGGAAGTGGTTAAAATTAGCCATTCCGGTTTCAACGTTTATCGCCATAAAACGAAAATGGTAACTTATAGCCAGAAGCTGTTTTCTGTAAACGATTCAGCGTCTTAAGACAACATATCATGACTACTCACAACACTCTCCAAAAACCGATGTGATTAAAATTTAATATTACTTCCCGTTTCAATATTGATTTCTACAGAGGAAGAACAGTAAAAGATATCGATATGCGGTTTTCTACAATAGACTTACTGTCCCAAAAATAAATGCCATTTTTCTAATTAACTCTCTGTTTAAACCGGAAATGGTTCAAATGAGCAACTTCTGGTTTCAATACTGATTTCCATAGAGCAAAAATGGTAAGTTATAGCTAAATGCTGTTTTCTCCAATAGCTTTAGGGTCCCAATAATGGTACCATCTTCTCCAATAAGTCTCTATTAAAACCGAAAGTGGTTCAAATTTATTATTTTCAGTTTCAACTTTATCCCCAGGAAAAAAAAAGCAACAGATAACGACAAGCATTTTCAGCAAATAATTCAGTGTCTTAAGGAAACGTACCATGACTATCGAAAAACCGGAAGTGGTTAAAATTAAATATTACTTCCAGTTTCAATAGTAATTTCCATAGAGGAAGAACAGCACAAGATATCAAGATGCAGTTTTCTGCAATGATTCATTGTCCCAAAAATAAATTCTATCTTCTTCACTAACCCTCTATTCAAACCGAATGTCGTTGAAATGAACGTACACCTAATATATGGATTGGGCGTGGAGATCCTATTTGCTGGTTTCCAAGATCTTTTGACCTAGCCTCACTTGATTTTTTTTTTTTTTTTTTTTTCTGGGGTTTTGTTAACGATCGTGCGATGTCCACAGAACAGACGAACATTGATGATCTGAAGACATGTATTCGACGTGCGTGCGCATCGGTCACCGCAGACCATATTTCGCAACCATACAGTAGTGCAGGCATAATTATCACGTTATGTTTTTAAGCTTCAAATTCTTCAATAGATTTTGGGAAATCATGTGTTACATGAAATTATCAAATTTATACAAAACTTTTTGAATCAGAAGTTAGGGATCAATCCTCTTTCAGCTTTAGGAATACTTCTTATGGTTTAAAGTCCGAAAAAAAAAAATGGAGGTATACGAATTACTTTTACAGATTGATGACAAAATATGTCACGGGTAAGATGCTGAAAACTTTCCTTACCAACTACCTTCACAGCCCTGTGTGAGCCTTAGTTTCTTCTGTAACCTCATTTCTTTTCGATTTTGGATATTTCCTTCACATGACTGGATTCCTATCTTCCTAAAGCCATCCTCAAATCATCCATTCACCTGCTTTCTTACAGTACCACTGTAATCCTTCTCTCTTACAGTGAAGTAAATTTTTTCTTTCATTGCTCTTTAAGGTATTCTACTATCTTTCATCAGCATTGAATTTATAAATTTTACTGTATTTTTCTTTCCCAAAATTTCACTAAATTCATTGTTATTCTTTTATTATCTAATATTTTATTGGTTTGTATAATCTTCTAATTATACTTCTCTCAAATTTCTTAGTTTTTATCTTTCGTCCTTTTTTTTTTTATGTCCACTTTCACTGCTATATATTACCATTATAAGAGTAATGTATACTTTCTTTTCCTATTTATACACTTACTTTCTTACTAGTTGTTGGTTCGCAAAATATGGTCCATCTCTTATAAGAGTAATGTATACTTTCTTTTCCTATTTATACACTTACTTTCTTACTAGTTGTTGGTTCGCAAAATATGGTCCATCTCTTGCTTGGATTTTCTCCTTGATTGGCTCTGCGATATCATTTGTGCTCACTTTTAAATATCTGATTTTTAATATAAAAATTCCCTTTTTCACTTCACTCTATTCTTAAAACCTGTTCCATATAATGCTCTTTTTATTATCTGTGCTTCTACAGAAGATGTATGTTGCTTATATTCAATTTTTATTGAATAGTCACAATACCTATATTTTTCTTTATAGCGTCATTAACTATTTCTTTAGCGCGCCTGGTATTTTCTCGATTCACAAGGACTATTACGGGTTCTTTTCTTTTCTTTTGAATTCCTCTGCCTTAGTCATGATATGTATCATCCATTCCTATGTTTTTAATGCATATATCTGTGAAAATCTGATAATTTGCAAGCACTTCGTGGCAAAACTTGAAAGTGGCAGCAAGAGATTCACCAAATATTCCTAATGTAACTTTATTCCTATTATTGCTTTTTAGCATTACCCGAACAACATGTTATGTAAACTTTTTTTTTTTTTTTTTAAATATTAACAGTATAACCAAGGCATTCCATCATGACGGTCTTTCTTTCTTTCTTTTTTTTTTTAATTAACCTTATAATTTATATAACGAATGCATCGATAATAGTTACATTAGTAAAGCAATATCTGAGTATATCTTCTTAGAAATGAACTGAATTCCAAAATAACTTCTTTAAGAAGAAAGGCCACGAAGTGTAATATACCCAAACTTCATGCATTATTTTATTGTACACATTTTTGCCAAACTCTTGTTCCTTTGCATTTATAATAGTGTTTGCTGTCGAATCTTATACAGGTACCACAAAATGATAGTGAAAGAGTCCCGGGAACTCGAGCAAATAGAGTAATAAAAATATATATTATTAGAAAAAGACGGTGTTACCTGAGGGGACCGTTGTTACATTGAACCATAACATACGTAATATGTATAAGATTTTGAAAAAACTTATTTGAAGATTTGATGAAATAAGTAATTACAACGTATTTTTAAATTGTATGTTTTCTTCTTAGATATATGCAAGTACTAGAAATACTGAACGTATTAAATACGAAACATTGAACATTAATTATTGACTATCGAAATAACGAACAAATACCGTATTCAAATACTGAACATAGACTACAAATGCAGTATAAAATGCAAACAATAAATACAAACAGTTTTCACAGTATGATTCATAAACCTCTCTTGAAACTTTAATTTATATTCTGCTTTTCTCTCTATCTCTCTCTTGAGAACAATCTCGAGTTAGCGATCTCCTCCATAAATCTAATAATACTTTTCTTGTTTACTCACTTACTGATCTTTATATTTATATATTATATATATTATTTTATTGACAATCGAACTTCGGTAGATAAGCTTTATATCAAATGTCCTTCATCTGTTTTAAGCGTAAATGTCTTAGTAAGTTCCTCGTCAAATACTAGAATCTTTTTCATATTATATATATATATATTGGCAGTCAACTCTACAGAAACTTTGGTACCTGGGGATTCAACATTTTTGTATCAATCTCATCAAACGCTTTTTGCACCTTTCTGATCTTGCTCCTTCTTTCTTCAGTCAAGGACTATGGTGGACTGCAGTCATGGGGACCAGCGTGGTTTTGTTTTAACAAATCAGGAACAACTACAAACTGAAAGACATCACGAGGACAGCATATTATTTTTTCGAAAGCAATCCAATACCTGTTTAACCGGATTGCATGTAAGTATAATTATATATCACAGGGATCATTATTAGCATTAGTTTTCAGAATTTTACTATTTATTTTAATTTATTGTAGTACTTCATAAAAATACGTGTATAAAATGAACGTAAGTAACGTTGTTCTTCCCTATCCCTCACACGACTGTAGTAGTGCTGCTATTGCTTGCTGAAGCGCTTTCGTCTAAATCAGGTGCACAAAAACATACAAGGAGAGTCATTATTTCAACATTACGGGACATATATATGAATTTAATATATATATATATATATATATATATATATATATGATTTCGTTGAGCACTTCAGTCTCACACAGCTATTCAGAGAAATAGAAACTGCGCCGGAAATTGATCAACAGCTGTTTCAACATAAGGATGGGTGGGGACAGAGACCGGCGTGACGAAATCATGGAATTTTGTTATTTCAATCAACATGAAACGTATTTATCGCGACTTCAACCTGAATCTCTCTATTTTGTACAGATGCAGCATTATGAACTGCAATATGTAAAATTAGTACGGAGCATGCACTTCCAAATACATGAGATGAAAATGGGGACACATAAAATTATCTCCAATTCAGATTTACACCCATATGCACATATTCTGTTTTAAAAGAAAGGGTTGTTGAATCCTTTGCTCAATCCTCAACCTAGAGGATCAGGAATTTTCTATCAGGGAAGACTGTCATACCTGATGGACATAACTTCCATCTGAAACAAAATCTCTTCCTCGGTTCTACAATCTACGGCAGCACTAGTGTATCGGGAAGAGAGAGATAGTGCATTCAAGTTTTCTATAATTTATACTTATTTTCTCATATTCGGATTTTCGGATGATATTTTAACATTCTTAAGCCTTTATTTACACTCTTAATATCTCTTACGATTGTGGACACTTAGAACAATATTCAGAATACGAAGTTCTGCAGATTAAAGATAACACACCGATAACATTATAAAAGAAGAAACGGACAACATACCTGGTTTACTTAAGGAGTAGCTAATGAGATCTTCCCACAGTTCCATATCGTCGTGTTCTTTGCAAAAGTTAATAGCTTGCTCAATGTCATTTAATTCACGTGTTATCAAATCAAGTGCTTCCTTGGTGTTTCCAATACGACCTGAAATAAAATCAATTGTGGCTTAGTGGTACAAATATTACATTACATTCCATATATATTCAGACAGAATAATCATGGTGTTCAGGAAACCTGATGTGATAGCAAAATTCGTTTCGTTTATCATTCTATCACAAAAGGTTATGAAATGGTACAGCAGATAACGTAGCTTCCAGAACACAGAGGGATTATTCTTCCGAAATTGTTACTCTACAAAATTTGATATATTTTAAATAAGGTGTAGACAACCATCTTTGCAACACAGTGGAGCTTGTGTAAGTTCTGAATCACTTTTATTCATGAGATTTTTTCCTAATTGAAGCAAGCTCGATTGACAAGTTAAGAAAGAAAGAAAATTGTAAAGATTTTTTATCTAATCAATCTGTATATTTATATTTATCCATTAATCTTTTTATTTAGTTTTGACATTCTCATGTAAAACCAGTGTTTTTTTTTTCTTTTTTTCTTACATGCAGTATGTAGTGAAATAATAAATACATTATACACACAACGAATTATATCATTAATATATAGAACTCATTGGACACCACCTTCCAAATCACAAAGAAATTTCTTCGTTCATTAACTCTACAGGAAAAGCTGTGCCATTAACTCCACAGACTTACCAATTGTAGTCTCCTGATTGAAATGTTAGGTGTAAGTTGGGTTGCATCTGTCCAAGCGTTTGCGAAACCACTCGACCTAATTGGGCAATAGCAGTCGGGTATGGGTATATATTTTTGCCGTTGACTGTACACAGGGTTTAGAAAACATAATTATATGCAACTTAGAAGATTACAGGACTAGATTCAAGAAATATAGAACCAGGTTTCATTAAGGTATTAGTGAATTAACAAAATTATACTATATTTAAAAAATGTATACGTACACACTACTGTTGTTACAAAAAAAAAAAAAAAAAAAAAAGAAAAAGAAAGGAAAAGAAAAGAAAAGAAAAAGAAAAAACTGTGAAGACCAGTATAGAAGAAACTCTTAAGCATAACCCATTACGAAGCGCCTCGGAAATGTATTTGAAATATAGGTTGGAAAATACATGAAAGAAACATTATTCAGGTTAGTTTTAATTATTATCTCCCATTATAGTTACGCTTGCATCTCTTTCTCCTTGTTAATTTCTTTAATTTTCTCATAGTTTTCCCCTAGGTTCTGAATTGTATGAACAGTGGTTCGTGTGTATGTCTGTATCACTAATAAATCCATTTCTTTTCCTTTGAGTCGTAACATCATAACGCTATAAACAACTGTTGGGAAATGAACTGTATTTGTGGTCTGAGTACGTTTAAATGTTACACACATGTCCTGGAGTAGGGAGTAAATAGCAATTAGCGGTTATTCTATGCAATCTTACGTTGAATTGCAAATGTAGTTAAAATTCTATTTGGTGCGTAATTGTAATTAATTAGATTTGTCGGTGCGACGATGGTGATTAAGTATTACAACCAAAAATACTTAGTTGGAAATAAAATTATAATTGGTGCGATTTAAAAAGATCCATTTTATTCAATTTCGCTATTCCAGGTAAGACTAACCCAGTTAAAAGATCTCGACTATAGTTTATATTAGTTTGAAGAACGATTACAATTTCTTCTACACTAACAATATATATCAACAACGAACAAAATTTTGGGTACTTTCTCTATCAGACGCTTACTCAGTTACTCCTGCACTATTACTTTCCTCTTGTCATAAACCAAATCAGACGTTATGCTTCGCTCCTGAATTCCCCATTACCTTCTACTTTAATTTCACGAATTCTTACCAAATATAGATTATTTTGTTGCACTTCTTTAAGATTTCCTATGTTTTCTTCAATAAAACACTGCACGTATTTCACGTTTCTAATCTAGCGCTATTTTGTCCATTGGTACTTTCTCGTCCAAGAATCTTTTCCAAGAGATCCCGCTCCTAGGAATCCAAATAGAGGGATATCTTACCTTCGGAACAATATTTCGACTTGAGAAAAGATAATTTATTGGTTGTACTGTTCGCATTGGAACTCACAAAGGCAACTTAAATAAATTATGATGCGATATGATGGTAATTTCTGAAACAATAATAATAATCAAAACCGTAACATATTGTTAGTTTCTGCTAAGAAACTATCTTTAAATTTCCAACAATTTTATTGTTATTATTTTCCATCTGGCCGGTTTGGAGGAGTCTATTCACTTTTTCACTCCCTGGCTTGAAAAGGGGAATCTGCGTAAGGTTCTAAAACACAGTCATTTTGAAAAAGAAACAAAAGAGAGAGAGAGAAAAAGAGAGAAAGATTTTTTGGTATCTATTCAAACAGTAAGTTACTGCTTGGTGGATTAATTATACAAAAAATTTTAACGAAATGTAAGTGCAAAACTTTAAGAGAATAAATGTAATACATAGTCTATAGACACGTGGTTATTAAGTAGCAACGTACAACTTGTTAAATAGCTTCACTATTACGTTACAACTTACACAAATTGTAGGATTTTTATGAGTTGTAATGTACTGTTCAACGAATCAACTTGATCTGGGGAAGGAAACATTAATTTTTGTAGTTCGTCACACGATAATTCAATTCCCGAAATGATGCGTACATACATTTCTCGAACGACACTGTTACTTATATACCAATAATATTTCACGGACGGTAATTATTGCCCACAGTAGGTAGTACAATAGCTATAACGAAACCTTACTAACACTGACAAGAGGGTGGAAATGGGTGCTAGAACTGCAGATAGAAAAAAGATATTCACAAATTACATTCACATTCCACTGATGAGACAGGCCACGCATATTCAATAAACAATTGAAAATGTCTTCAGCTTCAGTGAAAAATAAGAGAAGAATATACTCCTGAGTATTTATGTTACCAGCACATCAGACACGGTGTTTCGTAGTTCGTCAATATAGTGAGAATCTTTCATGAAAATAGGTCCATAGTTGTGAGGCTGGTACATGCCATGGTTTGATCCGCTGTTCCTTCTAAATACCCTATTCAAGGGTAACAGGTAAGTAGCACATTTCTGATCGTTTAAGGCTTTATGCATTTCATGCTGTTTCGTAAAGATCTTCTAGAAGAATGAGGCACAATATGATCTGCCTCAAACTGTGCAGAACTGGCTTGAAATGTCTTCTCGTAAAATACGACGACAAATTATACATTAATTCAATCGTGCACGTTGGGACAAGGAGACAGACACACAGAGGCACTCAAAGTTCTGCAGACGGAAATATTACGAATGTGTGGATGATATTGAGATGGGATGACTGAAATCCTTTGCTTGGACATAGGGACATTCAAACCATCCAAAGAATCGATGTTATGTCAAGTTATTGTTTCCTAGAGAAAGGGCATTTTAATGATAGTACATAACTATCCGTAATTTTTGAAATTTAAGAGCGAAATAGACAGAAAATGCAAGGTATTTACTTTATTCAATTGTGCAGAAAAATACATACCAAGAAGATACACCATTTCAGAATAAAACGATCTTTCTCTGCAAATATCTAATGCTTCTTGAATTGGATATTGATCACTTCGACGCAGAAAAGGAAGTAATTTATCTCTTGCAAAATCTGCATATAATCTGACGAGTCTCCCATGATATTTCTTGCATGTTTCCTTCACATCCTTTTTATCTAATGCATCAAGATACTGCAAGAAATAATCAAGTGTATATTACAAAATTATGGTACTTTATTTTAATTACACAGAAACACCATTATATAGTAGAATATCTTTTAGCATAAGAAAAATGTGTAGTACTCTACATCACATATTATTGACCACATATGAAATGTGGTATTTTGTAGGTAAATGCGCGCGGAAGATATGACGTTCGTTTAGGAAGACATGCAAAGACCACTGGTATAAAACTGTCGACTAGTGTGCTCACATTGACCATTCATCACTAAAATGTAATTTATCATACATACCAAGAACTGGATTTTGTTGCTATATTCTGTATAAGGCTGAAATCTGTTAGTAACAAAGAAATAGTAGTAAATGCATTTTAATGTATCAACCTGATTGTCATTTACGTTAAAACGTCGACCACTATTCGACACTCGAAGTAAAACAATGTGGTCTTCACCATCTATTCAACAGTGGCACAATATTGAATGAATTATTTTGTTGACTAATTATTTCCAGTATTTTGTATATACGTATTTATTTCTGCAGTAAGACCAGGCTCGTATTTAGGTAAGTGCTATTCTGTACTCGAGCACAGGGCGGCAGAATTTAGGGGGCGGCAAAATTTTGGAGTTTTTGTAAGATTCACAATTAAGTAATATTTAAAACTAGCATCCCGCAGTCCCGAGCAAGAGCGAGAAAATATGTTAATATGTTTAATTTGCTCTAATTACAGTAGTTACTAATTAGCTAGCTTATCTGATTATTTTTTAAAAGTCGTCCTCTTCTACCCCCCCCCCCCCAAGGGGTGAGGATGAACTTGAACATCATGAAAACTGATACCGTTAAACTCAGCGACCTCGAAAACTATGAATTCAACACTAATATCTGTCGTTTTCGATTACTTTTAAAATCTCGCCCCCTTCCTGGGGAGTGAAGTATGACTCTCAAGTTGAATTGGATTAAAACTGTCACTATTCATCTCAGGAACCCCAAAAAAAACTATTAATTCAACTCTAACATTAGACGTTTTCGATTATTTTTAAAATGCCCCATGTTAATCTTACAGGAGCTTTGCACCACCATATCTCAGCTCAGGTGTGACCTAGGGACCTGGAAATAGATCATTTGAATAATTTCTCTGAGAGCTTTAAAACATATTAGATTTTCGTGTTCCACTCTATTATGGTGCTCGAGTTGAAAAGCGCTACAGACAGACAGCTTACTGTATTATTAATATAGATGCAAGTAAACCATTACTGAACCGTGAATAATGTCAACAATTATTTTTCTTATCAGTTATCTTTGGTACTGGTGCAGGGGGGCGGCAAATTATTTAGAGCACAGGAGCGCATAATATGTAAATACGGGCCTGAGTAAGACACAATGAATGTACGAGGATCAGTCAGTCAAGAAAAAGCTATACATGATCACGGGAAGTGTATTGAGAACCACTGCAACGCAAAGTGACACAAATAACACTTGCCACTCTTGGACATAGTCACCAAGTCACTATAAACAATGGTCCGAACGTTCCACCAATAATTCAATTCCCTGCCGATAAAAATCCGATCCTTAGTCGCGGAGCCATTGGCGAACCACCGTTTGAGTTTGTTCATTGTTGGCAAATCATTATCCACCCACATGTTCTTTAA
The DNA here is from genome assembly GCF_964235325.1 of Thermobia domestica. Taxonomy (NCBI): domain Eukaryota; kingdom Metazoa; phylum Arthropoda; class Insecta; order Zygentoma; family Lepismatidae; genus Thermobia; species Thermobia domestica. The sequence continues at coordinate 136,551,075 of NC_137468.1, read as the reverse complement.
GCTAGCTGAAAATGTGATAATCGTGTGGTGCCAGATCTGGACTGTAGGGTGAATACTGCCACACTTCCTATCCACACCGCCCCATCCAAATAAGTTTGTGGTGGACAACATCGTGTTCGTGGGTTTTCTGGGCAACTCCCGTTTCCTCCGTAATTCTCATTACACCAATTCTTCCATCATCATTCACTTGCATTAATCATCCGTCTCTCTCAGCCTACAGGCATAATCATGGGACACTAAACAGCAAAAAAGCATCTTACAGATTCACTTCCGAAATGGCTGGTTACGGCTTCGACCCGCAGGTGGGGACACGTGTTAATCACCGATGACTCAGCATCGTCAGGCGATTCTCCAGTATTTAAGTGAAGAAAACGTGTAATCCAAATTTGGTGACATCATGTTTTTGTCCTGGATGATTAATACCTCATGCAGGAATGAGTCGTTAGCAGAGCCGTAGCTATAGATTTCGGTGCCCGGGGCGGAGTAGAATTCGCCGCCCCCCTACACTCACCACACCTAGTTTTCCTTTCGTTTTTTTTTAACATATAAGAGAAGCAGGATAGTCGGAGTGACTTTGTTGTTATACTAAGTTTCCGTTGTTGTTTTTTTTTTTTTTTTTTTTTTTCTCAATCTGCTTGAACGGACCATTGCAACAGCCAAAAGCGATCATTATGTATTCTTTTACAAATAAGAGTTGTTTTCAAGAGGCGTATTTTGGACTTTTTGTTAAACTTGACAAAATTAACATTGGTAGGTATACAGATCCACTTGGAGATCAGTTATGGAAATTTACAGTACAATTATTTGTAACGTTTCATACTATCGATAAGAAATGAAATTTCAATACATTAGAAAATATGTGCTTTTGAAATATTAGAAGTGGGTGAGAGCATTAATTTCCCGTTATAATTGTAAGCTTTTGTAATTTTATTCTATGTGTGACCACACAAATAGCATTTTAATTTCGATTTTTTTAAATATCACAAATTAAACGGGTTGAATTTGTTAATAATATACTTTCTTTTATTACTCTTAAGGGTCGGTGGTGTGATATTATTGTTTTAAATGTACGTACCTCAACAAAAGATACGGATGACGATATAAGAGACACATTTACGAAGAAGTATCACGGTTATTCGACCAAGTCCCGCGATACTATATGGAAATTCTATTAGAGGATTTCAATGCGAAGTAAGGCGACAGGATATTTTCAAACCGGTTATAGAGAAAGAAAGTCTGCATAAGGAAAATAATGACAACGGCGTTTGTTTCGTGAACTTTGGAATATCCAAAACTTTATTGTGAAGAGTACAAAATTCCCACATCGCGATGTTCATAGACCTTGCCAGATGGAAGAATACACAATCAAATTGATCATGTCTTAGTAGATAGAAGACAGTCTAGCATAATTGATGTTCGGTCGTTCAGAGGACCCGACTGTGACACTGATTACTATCTGGTAGCAACGATAACACGGAAGAGAGATTATTGTTGAATAAAAAGAATCTTCAACATCTGAAAACGGAGAGGTTTAGTTTAAAATATTAGAGGAGAACCAAGCGAGAGGGGAATACCAAATTGAAGTGTAATAGAATCTCTTTTTTAGAAAGCTTTGAGAACACTAATGTTGAGGATACTTAGGTTCCAATTAGAGATAGCATTAAAATTTCAGCAAGAGAAAAAATGGAGCACGCGGAAATACGTAGGAACAAATAACAGTTCGAAAAGGAATGCACGAAACTAACGAAGAAGGGAAAATAGGCGAAACTGCGTTGGCTACAAAATCCGAACGATATAACTACACTAAATTTGGCTGACATCAGACGTGAAACTTTCAAAATGCTTAGAAGAGAGAAAAGCAATTTTTTGAAAGCTTAAATTAATGAACTTGAAGATAATAGTAAAACTAAAAAATTCGAGACATGTTCAAGGGCATCAACCAAGTTAAAAAAGGGCATCAACCTTGCGAGTATCTATTAAAGAGAAACGATGGAACAATTCTTACTAATTCAGATAGCATCTTGAATAGATGGAAAGTTATCTTTGACGATTTGCTTAACACGCAGCCTAAAACTAATGTTCGTGGGGAAAGGAAAATGCACAGCAGAACCATCAATTTCAGACCCTAGCCGAACAGAGGTAGAAATTGCTACAAAGAAATTAAAGAAACATAAATCTCCGGGTGTAGACGAAATTCCGGCTGAGTTAATTTTAGCTAGAACAAGATTGTAGAACAACATACATAAACTCATTCTCCTTATCTGGAACAAGGAAGAATTACCACACGAGTGGAAAGAATGAATCATTGTTCCAATTCACAAGAAAGGCGAAAAAGAGGATTGTAATAATTATCGAGGCATTTCTTTTGTGTCAACATCCTATAAAATCCTCTCAAACATTTTAATAGCAAGATTGATCCTATACGCGGATGAAATTATTGGAAATTATCAGTGTGGATTTATACGAAATGAGTCACCTATGGATCACATATTTCCATTCGACAAATAGTCGAAAAGAAATGGGAATACAATACCTCCGTACCTCAATTATTTATTGATTTCAAAAAAGGCTTAAGATTCTATTAGGAGATAAATATTATACAACATTCTTCCAGAATTTGGAATACCGAAGAAAAATAATTAGATTAATTAAGATAGGTTTAAACGTACCCCAAAGTAAAATCAGGGTAGGAAAAATTTTGTCCATGAGCTTTCATGTAGAGAATGGTCTGAAACAAGGAGATGCGTTATTGGCATTATTATTCTACTTTATTCTGGAGTACGCTATAAGGAAAATCAAAGACAGCAACCAGGGCCTAGAGCTGAATGGTATTCACCAGGTTATGGCGTATGCTGATGATGTAAATCTCATAGGAGATGGTAGAAGAACAATGCAGAGAAATGCAGAGACATTATTAGATGCTTGCAGGTTTAGAAGTAAATGCAGAAAATATTAAATAATTTACATGGAAGTTCATTGGGATCGTGATACTGCAACTTATAAATGCGTCAAAGCATCAAATAATATTTTCGATAAAATAGATATTTTCAAGTATCTAGGATCAATATTAACAAATCAAAATCATTTCCACGAAGAAATTAAATGTCGACTCAAAGCAGGGAATTCGTATTATTATTCAGTTCAAAATCTTTTGTTGTTGCGAATTCTGTCGAGGAATTTGAAGCTCAAAATATGTAGAACGATAAGCATGCCTGTTGTTCTGTATTGTTGTGAAAAATAGGCGCTTATTTTACGGGAAGAACGCAAATTTAAAGTATCTGAGAATAAAATCCTGAGACGAATATTCGAACTCAAAAGGAACAGCAATTGGGAATAGTGGAAACTTCATAACGAGGAACTGCATAATTTACACCCTCTACCAAACATTGTTAGAGACATCAGATCATAGAGGCTGAAGTGGGCAGGTCATGTAACGAGAATGAAAGAAAGTAGAAACGCTTTCAAAGTTTTGACTGGAAATCCCATCGGAAAACGTCTATTAGGAAGACGTAGTGCAGATGGAAAGACAATATTAAGATGAATCTCTCAGAAATAGGAATACAAAGTAGAAGCTGGATTCAGTTGGGTAAGGACAGAAGTCATTGGAGACGTTTTATGAACGCAGTATTGAACCTCCGGGTTCTATAGACCATAGAGTTAGTTAGTTCTTTTATGGTAAAAAGTATTTGGTGAAATATAACGGAAATTCAAAAGGTTTATGTTTTGTCTCTATGTAGATAGATAAACAAGAGCACAACTGACTCGTATGCACAGAAAACATATCCTGGCGATACAGCTAATTGATGAAGAAATGATCCCAATAAATTCCTTTGAATAGGAAGCATTTCACATGTCAATGGAATAAAAAAATCACTGGTAGTGATTAATCTTTGAAAGACAAAATTCGTTGGGTTAAGTTCTGACCCTTTTAGCCCCTACCCTACGATTTCGAATATGTTATTATTCCCCTTGTTTACCTTCATTGTTAATATTCACGTGCAAACAGCAGCTTGAGTGTGTCTCTTCACTCCTCTCATTTTTATACCTTCATTCTCACTATCGTGGTTAATCCGATTGGGTAGAAAAGCATGATTAACTAAGCAAACTCATAACCATTAAAACGCAGAACACGTATATCAAACTTTCATCGTTTCCTATTTTGAAAACGCTCCTGCGTACACACTATAAGCCATTACTCGGCACCTTGTATATCACATTGTCATTAACAAATTATATACAGTAACTTCCTTTAAGTATAAGTAAAAACTTGTGGCTTTTACTAAAAATTTGGGTTGCGAGCGGAGCGAGCAAGAAAATTTTTAACAATTGTATTTCTTTGCAAACTGACAACAATATTGATTTAATAGGGCACCAATTACGGGGCGCCGCGTCGTTTACTCTTTTCCGACAACTTTTCTTTCTTCTCGCTCGTTCGGCGTCCCCTTGCTATCAGCGCCCGGGGTAACCGTCCCGCTCTCCCCCCCCCCCCCCTTCCACGGAGCTACGGCTCTGGTCATTACTAATCAATAGTCTCACCGAACATAAAAGATAATCATTCTTCTAATGTTAGACAAAAACATGATACATTGTGTGATCATTACTAACACGAAAAATTTAGTAACAATTCCTTGGGTGGGACCTCACTAAAAAACTTTATGTGTACTTTTTTTTTTTTATCTAATCTTTAATATCCCGTATTCAATAAAGTGGACTGGAGTTAGCAGCGATTCTAGCGAAAGCGAGGCTACACTGGTAAATATCTTTCTCAGTGTAATTTGGAATGGACGAGTAGTGATTATGTATTTTATATACATCTGAATCTTTAAGAAAAAAAAGACTGTTAATTGAAACATTCCTTCCTTGAACTATATATATATATATCGGGTGATGATTCCGTTAGTCCGTACCAGGCCTTTAAATCGAAAACGGTCCGAGATATGTACCAACTGAAAAACATGTATCCCATTAGTTGCAAAGGACAACAGAGCGAAGTAAAAAGTTTCGTCCCAGGGTCCCCCGCAGGGTCCCAGACGGGGTCCAACTCAAAATTGTCAAATGGAAAGAGGGGTCAAGTGGTATATCGCTTGAAAGCTCTTGTAAAAAGAAAGAAGCTACAACAAGTCCTGATTCTCTACGATCACTATGCAACATGGCGGCGGGTCAAAATGTCATCAAAAGTTGCATTGAAATGAATGTGAAAAAACACATATTCCAGTGGAATTGGTGATAAAATTGCTGGACAGTGCCCGGTAGCCCTGGAGAGTTGTGGTGTTCATCATAAAAACACATCAGCGAGTGGTGCACACAGCCGAAATATTGAGTCAATGACACTAGTCGGTCGGGAGAAAACAACTGTTTTCACTTTGGTTGCACAGAATTCTTCGAGATGTGGAACGAGGCAAGCATGCTCTACCAATGTTTCCTGCATCTGTTTTGTAAGAGGTCTGGGGCTCTTCCCAGATCTTGACCTTGGTGTCCGCACAGGATGTGTGTTTGAAAGCCCTTTGTCGGTAGTTGTGATGTTGCTTCTTAGGGTGGCCTCTCCCCTCCCTGACCTCCGACACTATGGAATCAAGGAAATTGAACACTGTATCCTCCCGACTGGCTAGTGCAACGGACGAAATATTTCGGCTGTGTGCACTACGCGATGATTTGTTTCCATGATGCACACCATAACTCTCCAGGGTACAGCAATTATACGGAACATTCCCCTGGGACATGTTGTTTTGCACCATTTGTCCGCATTCAGCCCAGAACCCAAAACGGCGGTATAAATAGATCTGTATTCTGGACTTGCCGTGTGGTATCCAATGACGTATAAATCTTGCCAATCCCCGAGTGTCACTTGCGACCCTCTCCGCGTTATTATGTTATTTTCGTTCGAGAATGCATTTTCCCCCAATTCCCGACCTAGGTTTGAATGATGTCACAGCCTGGTTCGTCTGTATACCTATCTTAAGCTCAGTGTTCCTCAAAAAATGAAATGAAATGAAATCTTTAAGTTTTACGTCCTACGGTTATGCCGGTTAGGCTAAAGGAGACGGTGATAATGAGAGATGAATGAAATGGTGGAATAAAGAAAGTGGGAGGAAACGGCAGAACCCCGGGAAAACCCACAAACAAGGTGTTTGTCCACCACGAAGTCCACACTGTGCGAGCTGGGATCGAACCAGGGATCCCAAGCACCGGAGGTGAACGCTCTACCACTGAGCCACCGCGCCCCCTCAGTGTTCCTCAGTAACAACAGGCAAATAATGGGATTGACGCAAGGTTACCTGCCCTTTTCTTCCCTATGCGTCGTGTAAAAGTGAAATTCATGAGACATTAATGTCGTGAAACGTATAACTTCAAATGAAATACCGAAATGAATAAACATACACATCTTTGATAACGATTACTGCAACTGGATTGTGCTGTTTGCTGGTTTATGTTTGTTGTACAAAACATACGCCTTTTGAGAGAAACAGTCGCAGACAACCTTGAATTGAAAGGCACGAACGTGAGGTACGCTGGAACACAGTTTGTTCCACAGTAAGTTGAGCTCGCTTTGCTGAAGGGTCGTTAGTACGAATTGTAGTGAAGTACTTGTGCTGTGCAAAAGTAATACAGGCTAAGAATTGAGTTGTGTGTGTGTGTGTGTCAGAAGACTTTCATTTCATTGTAGAAGGTGGCACGTACTACCCTAATATCGTGTGTTAGTGCAGTGTCGGCTAAAGATAGCATTGTATTGGAACAATGCCATATACGGACGGGGAGGCATTTGACATGTTAATGTTGTTAGGGGAATGTAGGCAAAACTGTAGAGCTGCAGCCCGAATTTATAATGCAAGGTTCCCACAGCGACAATCAATTTCCCATAATGTACTTCGACGGTTAGCAAATCGTCTGAAACAAACAGGGCGCATACCTCCTCAATATGGGGGTCACAAACATGCTCCAATTGTAGATGACAACGATATCGTTATTGATGTTTTGGCTGCTCTCGAAGTACGTCCTAATGCATCCTCAAGAGATATTGCCCGGGATCGCGGAATTAGTCAAACAAGTGTACTGCGTATACTGTGGAAGCATAAACGCCACCCGTATCATATCTCCTTGTGCCAGGTGCTAACAGATGCCGACCGTAATAATCGCCACCAGTTTTGTAATTGGGTCCGTCAGAAATTGAGGACAAACCCAACGTTTTTCAGTATGTACGTGCTGTGGACAGACGAAGCAATATTTACAAGTCATGGTCATGTCAACTTACACAATGTGCATTATTGGGCTGCGGAGAATCCGCACTGGACACTACAGATCGACCAACAAAGACGTTAGAGCATCAATGTGTGGGGTGGTATCATTGGAACACATGTAATTGGGCCCTGGTTTATTGATGGAAATTTAACGTCGGCTCTATTCCATCAATTCTTGACAGAACATCTACCGCAACTGCTGGAAAACATCCCACTTCATGTGCAGCGTAATATATGGATGCAATTGGATGGTTGTCCAGCACATGCTGCTCGTATACGCAGAAATGCATTAAATACTTTATTTCCGCACCGTTGGTTAGGAAGAGGGTCCAATACTCCTTTCCCTCCTCGCTCTCCAGACCTTACGTGCATGGACTATTATTTCTGAGGTCGACCCAAGGAGCTTGTTTACACGAATAGACCAACTACAGCAGAAGATATGAGGCAATGTATAATGACCGCATTTCGAAGCATAGGAGAGGCAGAGCTTGAAGCTGTGGGCTATAATTATTATTGCCGTCTGGACCGTTGTCTTGCTGTACATGGACGACAATTTCGGTAAAACGTGATGTGTGAAGTGCACATCTGTTACATAATGGACAGCAGCCGTCTCCAAGGTAAATATGATATATCCTTTGTACGTTATGCGATGGTAAATTAATTCTTAGAACAACGTTAGACGTTTGAATATAATATGCTTACCTGTCCACCATAACGCTTCCATTTCCATACTGTGTATGTTACTAGTGTTGGCTACGAGACGAGACAAGACAACACTTTTCAGTAGTGTCACGAAAAAGGACTGAACAATCTCTGTAGTATTGTACCCGGAAAACGTATGTTACCAAGGAAATATAGCTGTTCAAAATGTTCAGGGTCTTCCCTCCAGCACAATCAAACAACTGCTAATTTGAAGGTGGACCCTGCCTGGATATCTCGAACTGGTTACCGTGGTATGTTGTACTTTTGAAATAATGAGATACTTGTTTCTCAGTTTTTACGTCTGGCTGCCCATTTCAGATTTATAGGGGTGGCCATATTGTTTTCAATGCAAATTTTGATGACATTTTGACCCGCCGCCATTTTGCATAGGGTGATCGTAGAGAATCGGGACTTGCTGTAGCTTCTTTCTTCTTACAAGAGCTTTCAAGCGATAAACCACTTGACCCCTCTTTCCATTTGACAATTTTGAGTTGGACCCCATCTGGGGCCCTGCGGGGGACCCTGGGACGAAACTTTTTACTTCGCTCTGTTGTCCTTTGCAACTAATGGGATACATGTTTTTCAGTTTGTACATACCTTGGACCGTTTTCGATTTAAAGGCCTGGAACGGACTAATGGAATCACCCGATATATATATATATATATATATATATATATATATATATATATATATATATATATAATGTTCAATAACATATTATCACCGTAATCAAATTTCATTTTCTTCCTGACATAAGCAAACTACTCACCAGATAGAGGTACCTTTGGTTATTCTCCAACTTTGATACAATTACATCAGTTGGAATTCTGTCCTTTTCCAAGAACATGTTGATTGCTTGCTCGTGATCGAGAGCCATTAGGTCTTCGATCATATCATGCACAGCGGAGTAAAGATTGTGCTGATTAATAAGTTGAAATACACCTTTATGTTTCAACCTATAAAAAATAAAATTAAAAAGAAAATATTTGTACTACAGTATCAAAATGATATACAGTACATTTATATCCTAACTATATATAAAACTACATAAACTGACATAAAATAAAGGGTACTTCTGGTTGACGTGGAAAGTTGCAATTAGGCATGATTGTAGCTTTCCGGGACTAACCCACAGGAAAATTGCCAAAAGTGAATATTTTTAATTTTTAGGGGATCTAAAGGAGGAATGAAGAAATTCCCCATGTTACTTAAATGGGCCTTTTTTGGACCTATAATCTCATGTTTTAGGTACTTAGAATTGGAATAAAAACTTGAAATTCGGTATGCTTGTACGTTTTCATCAGCGTTACCTAAGTAAATCACTAAAAATAAAAATTTCCATTTTTAAGTGGTTTTATTGGGAACTGAAAAATCTTCTCTATTTATCACCTTTTACATCCCAAAATTATTGGGCATTTCAATGTAGGCCTCCAATGACAAAATTTGACCTGATTGTAGCTTTTCGGGAGTAACCGACAGGAAAGTAGCCAAAAGTGAATATTTTTAAGTTTTCGGGATCTAAAAGGGCGATGAAGGACTTACCCATGTTATTTAAATGGTTCTGTTTTTGGGCCTATAATCTCATTTGGTACTTGAAATTGGAATAAAAGCTTGAAATTCGGTATGCTCACACGATTTTGTTAGCGTTAACTAAGTAACTTGCCAAAAAATTAAAAAAAAAAAAAAAAAAATCCAACTGTAGAGTGGTTTTACGGGGAACGGAAAAATCTTTTCCATGTTATTTATATGGGGCATCTTCTACACCCCAAAATGTTTAGGCATTTCCAGCAGGATTAGAATGATGAAATTTGTGATTATTGTAGCTTTCCGGGACTAACCCACAGGAAAATTGCCAAAAGTGAACATTTTTAGTTTTTAAGGGGTTTAAAGGGAGGGAGAAGAAATTCCTGTTATTTAAATGAGCGTTTCCTTGGGATACAAAATCCTATCTTTTAGATAATTGAAATACTTAACGAAAATTGAAATTTTGTGGGTTTAAGAGGTGCGAGGCTGTAGGCCGAGTAAACGAAGGATCAGGGGGTGAAGACCCCATCTGGGCCAAATTCAGGTAATTAAACAGCAAATGCACGATATTCACTCTTGATGCAAAGACTGATATATATAAGAAATGCGAGACCGTGGGCCGAGCAAATGCGGTGGCCTGGGGGCGGAGCCCCGAGCTAGTCAAAGGCTAGTATATATATATATATATATATATATATATATATATATATATATATATATGTGTGTGTGTGTGTGTGTGTGTGTGTGTGTGTGTGTGTCCAGCAATGAGTAGTATACGACTTACAGACTAACGAAATAATACAGTAATACACTTTTGGACTAAATATTGTCCAAAATATGTACCCATTATAGATCTCTAATCTGATCAATTTAAAGACACTTTTCAGAACTATACACTGGCGGAGCATTGGATTTTTCTCAGAAGGCGAAAAAGATTTGTGGCAACTCTGGCAAGTAAACGCAAGTGTAAATGAACATTGGACTACTGACCACTAACAAATAATAGTTCGTTTGCAAGATGTCGATGTTTCACATAGCGAATGATATAATAACTGATATGCGGGTACTCACATGTAACGGCAGGTGTATATCGTTTCAAATGGAAATGGAATATACTCGAGGAGAGAGATCTTAGATTAAAGCCAACACAAACCACTCTCTGAGCAAAGATCTTTAGTGAATCAGGAAGAAGCTAAAGCCAATATGAAGATGGACTTTTACGAAAGTTGCAAATATGCGTACCTGTGAAGTTAGTATATAAATTGTTGTGCATGAATATGACCGAAAACGATATAATCGTAGCCACAACAGATAGATAAATGTTATTAAAATGAATGCCTCAAAAATCGGCACAACATGATGAACAGCCCGGAGGTCATGGGTTGGACACCGTTGGTTTAATATACAAGAGTTATGCGAAACCATACGTCGTGGAAAGACAGCTTGCACACACAGGACAAAACGATCCCATGGACGAATAAACGTCAATGTGTCGTTTGAACAGTAGATGGCACATCAGTCGCAAGTTATCGTTATCAGCGTATCAGTAATAAGACTAGGGTACTGGGTGTGTGCTGGAGAGTAAAACTGCGATTGGGGTGGTTGTGTGTGTACGGTTCGTTATTCGTACCAAGAACAGCCGGATATGCTTTTCATGTACGGGAATGGCAAGAAGCAGCACATCTGCACTATGGACGATTTCCCCAGCAACAACAACCAATACAGCAACAAATTTGCAGTCCGATCTTGTTTACAGGCCCGTACATGTCGACAGTGGCAGACCGTGTCACGTACAGATACCAGATGTGGAGGACCATATGTTACAAATTGTTGATAATGAAGACAGGTGATTTGTGATATGAATGTAAGCCGTGCGGAGAGTTCTTCATGAGAACGTACTGCATTAATAGTATTTCTAAAAGGTACAAGGACTAACAGCTCCATATCTCAATGTGCGGGAAGACTTTTGTCGCTGGTTTATACTACGAGGGCTGCTGGAAAAGTTCATGAAAACTACTGCTAACAGTAGTGCTAGTATTACAATATTACAAAATTCGGAAGAACAGACTTTCAATGTTGTAACTATTTTTGATTGTTTATTTAAGCCGATTCGTGTATTCTTCACAGCAGTTTAAAAAAATTATTTTGTGTGAGACTCGTGAACACTTTCGGGAAATGACTTTTCATGATTTAACATCGAAACAATGCATCGATTGACTTCATTTGGCTTTTGGAGATGAGGCATCATCCAATACGATTGTGTACAATTGGTTTTCCGAGTTCCAGCGTGGTTGCACATTTCTCAGCGATGAAACTCGTAAAGTTGGTCCACCTACGTCTGTTGTTGCCAGAAGTGTTGATGCTACGTGAAATTATTAAGAGAGATCGGCATATGACATCCCCGTGAGATTCAGGCATCCTTGTACATTGACATTAATGCAATACATACGATTTTGCGGGGTCATTTGAATGTAAGGAAACTTTCAAGCCGTTAGATCTGAACAACTTGACTGAAGCTCAGAAACAAACTATGTGTCAATTGGTGAAAAAAAAAAAAAAAAAAAAAAAAAATGCTCAAAACTTTCAACCGAGGTACGTCAAATTTGCTATACTACATCGTTACACGGGAAGAAATTTGTGTCTATTCATACAAATCCGAAACTAAAAAGAAATCCATTATTTGAATGTTTCAAAGTGAACCGAAACCAACAAAAGTTTTTCGTTAGAGGAGTGCTGCCAAGCAGATGATTGCTACCGAAACCAACAAAAGTTGTTCGTTAGAGGAGTGTTGCCAAGCAGATGATTGCTTGAATCTTCTGTTATATCGGACACGTGGCAACCATAGCTTTACAAGATCGAAAGACTGTAAACGCTGAGTAGTATACAAAATTTCTGTTCGACAAAGATAATCAATGAATTGCACAAAACAAACCCAAATCATTGCATCATTCTTTACCACCACAACGCCGGTTCCCTAAGCACACAAAAAACTTATTATTATTTTTATTTTTCGAAAATAGTGTCGAAGTAAAGACTTTTGTCTGTCCTCAAATGATGTAACACCAAATGACTTCTTTTTGTTCCCACACGTGAAAAATAAGATGCATGGTGAATGATTTATGTTGCCTGAAGCAGTTGTTGGCGCATTCCCTCAAAGGCTTAAACAAACAAACATAATGTAAATATAGAAAGGTCTATTTCTACGAATTTCACAACAGTGGAACACTAACGCCACTGTACGCAGTAGTCTGCAGAAACTTATCCAGCAGCCCTCGTATAGGTACTACCACTGCGACATTTTCGTCTTCAGCAGGGGTGAACCCACGGGATCCACCGTATCCGGACCTCTCTGCCCAAATTTCCTAGCTTAACATACATTTGTACACTTTCTTAATAAAACTATATACGTTTAACAGAGAAATAATTGATGCAGCATGAAAATTTGATCTTACACACTTTATCTGCACTCTTTCTCTTACAAAAACAACCTAATTTTATTATTTTTTCTGAAAATATAAGTGGAAGTATTTTACAATTACTTTTTGTCTTTTCCGGAGCAGAATAATACCCGTTCAATACTACACAGACGCAGTGGATTGTAGTATTGGACCTCTCTCCTCAAAGTCTGGACCCCTTACAACAAAAATTTCTGGTTGCGCGCCTGGTCTTTAGTCTTGTTCACAAATGAGGCTACCTTTAGAAATAATGCAATCACAATCCTTCAGAACACTCATATGTGGGCGGACGAAAATTTCTATGATAGGACTGTATCTCATCATCAACACCGCTGTAGAACTAATGTATGGACTGGTAGTTTTGGTGATTACTATATTGGGCTCTGCATTCTGCCTCATCGACTTACTGGGAACACTTTGCAGGTATTTTTTGAAGATGTACATTATCAGTATGTTAGTGCACATGGGTAATGCATGATGGTGCTCTGGTTCACTGTTGTGCGGATGTAAGTCGCTATTTGGACCTATATTCCCAAGAGGATGGATCGGATGGAAAGGATCCATACCATGGCCTCTCCGGAGTCCAAACCTCAATCGTCTGGATTTTTACCTTTGGAAGAATATTAAAAGTGTGGTGTATGCTACGCCTATTCGTGATGTGCATGTTTTGGAGTAATATCTATATGACATCTGTCATGCTATTCGCAATGTCCCGGGATTTTTTAGCACTTTCTCCAGTGCATGCTAAGGCGTCTGCCAAATTCTTCCCATTTTTCTCTCTTAGCTTTTCTGATTTTTATTTTAATGTTATCTCTCTGTTCCAGTAATCTTAGAAAGCTTCTAAAATTCCTGTGAGGTATATCTTCAATTTTACTTTCTTCTTCTCTATTTCGGTCTTAATTTCGAGTGTCCACCAAGATGTCACTTTTCTGTTTGTTCCTTTGAATATGTTCCACATACTTGTTCCACTGCTGCTATTAACGTAGTTTTCCATCTATCCCATATTATCTCTAAATCATCATCTTTGCCAAAGATACTTGCATTCTCCAATTCTGTATCATTATCTTGTAAAATCATTTCCTCTTTGTTTCTTCTTTTAGTTTGAAGCTTTTGATTCACTTCCTTGTCTTCGTTTTCTCTCTCTCTCTCTCTCTCTCTCTCACTTTTAGAAGTACCAAGTCTAAAGTTACCAGTTTATGATCGCTGTCTATACAGGGACCTCGCTTAACTCAAACGTCTCTCACATATTGCTTCATGTTTCTTGGGATTATTTCATAGTCTATGATTTTTCGTTTTTGCATGGTTCCTCCCTGGTGAATTTATGTATAGAATGTATTTGCTATGATGAGGTTGTTTAATAGGCAAAAATCCAATAATTTCCTTCTGTTACTGTTTAATGTTTCTTCCCTTTCTGTTCCTATTATCTCATACCATTCCTCCGGTTTGTTACCAACTCTTGCATTTATGTGTCCTAACAAAATAATGTTTGAGTCTATATTTTTAACAGTTCTTTGTAGTAGTCGCAGAACTCTTCCTTTTACTCTCCTGTATCATCTTCGCTCGCGCATATCTAATTACAAAAGTAAAATTTATCTTCTATCCTTCTATGCTTACTGTCATTATTACTTCGTTGATAAACTGCTATTCCTTGATGTGTTGTTTGTGGTTCTTGGCATGCATGCTACTCCTGGTCTTGCTCTTTCCCTTTTTACTATTCCGCTGTATAACATAACAAAGTATCTATTTCCTCTTCTCCTGTTCTTTTGTTTTTCTATTTCCTTGGCTAATTATCATTCCTCTCCGTTAAAACCTTTACATTCTATATGTCAATACTCACTGAACCTTACCCTCGCCAATTCGTTGTATATTTCAAGCCGTCTGGCTTGCTTTATTTTGTTTCTTTTTAATCGTTGAGATTCGAGTGAGCAGGGGATTGGCCTACAGCACTTTAGCATGGTGAAGGAACTACCTTTTCTCTAGAACCATGAGTACACGAAAGGCTCGTTCTTCTGCTTCTCTAGAATAAAATATTGTGTCTTCTTTTCTTTTTCTTTTAGTTTTACGGAGAAACTAGTGGCGGTTTGTCCTCACTCCAACCCTCCACCTTTCTCAACCAGGGCCTGGGACCGTCATATTACTTTTTATATTTTCTTATAAATTCTACTAACTCATCAAAATTAATATAAATTCTAGACCAGGCAAAACATGGTAAAAACTACAAGATTAAAAATTATACTACCGAAGAGACAGTATAACAGTCTGCGGAAAACTAAAGGAAACAAGGGTCTGGTTTAGTCGTCTCCATAATCATAGAAATGTAATCAGGATGGCAAACCGTAGGATTCCAATTCCAGACTTTCAAGTTAGAAAAGAAAACATTGACTGTTTACATGCTTCCTTTGCTTTAACTTATCGAATTGAGATAATGAAGCCTTGTTTGATAATTGTTTTGAAGTAATTACCCGTACTAGTCAGTCTTTTAAATAATAATAATAATAATCATAAATCCTCGGTTTTCATGAAATCCAATACATGAAATATCAAGGATATTATTGACATATATAGATATGTATCGAAAAGTCATTTCACCACTATAAATAATGGAGAATCAATTAATTATGATGGAAGAGATGTACAAGTGGATTATAATAAAGAGTAGATCATATGTAAGTTATACTCAGAATACTCCAGAGAGTTTGTAAGAATTCCGTCATTCTCATAGCACAGGATAATTCGAAAGGGAAGTGAAGAGTGCAATTCTCCGTGATGATAGAAAGGCAGATTCACAAGCAGCTTTAAGTGTCCGCTGTATTCTTTAACGTACCACCATAATGCATTACCGCACGAGGAAAGATCCAGACTTCTGACAGCCATTCCAAAAGTGTTGGTAACTGTGCTGAACTTTTCCAACTAATTTATCTCTACACACTTCATTCACTCAGACATTCTCTAATGCCAAACGCCTTGTGTGTTGGTGTACCATCACACTCGAAGCACATTTTCCCAAGAAATCCCTGCTCTTCCAGCTACGGAATAAACCACACATAAAAAGGAGTAGGACATCTGATTTACAACACTGTCAAAGAAATATGGAAGAAGAGATACTTGTCAGACATCGCAGGCCACTCCACCTATGCGGTAGGTTCCTTTCCAGCCCTCCAAAGAAATGTGAGCTGTATTAAGTTTTGAACTCCATAAATAGAAGATCCCTTTGGATTATAATAAACTGCACACTCATCGAAGAAAATTATGTCATGAAGCACAGGACTTGTTGGAAATATGTCATGTAAACTCCCACAGTTTCATTGAGTTTTTTTATGTCCCAATCACTCAACTCATTTACAAATCATGGTTTATAAGCCTCAATAGTAAAATCCTGTTTCATATGCAGTTGTAATGTTACGTTAGGCATTTCTAGTTCATGTTCTTGCGTAAAAAGGACTTTGGTGGTGAATTTTCTATAGATGCAGGTGTTCCAGCACATATTAATTGGGACGTAGCAGGTGATCCTGAGTGTGACACATTTCTGACTGAATCAGTATTAAATAGTTTTTTCTTTCATAGTAAAACTATCTGTTTCGTTGAGACAGGTTCATTAAACCGTTCTCTGAAATTCGTTTGCATGTCCTTGATCGGATGCCTGGTGTGGTTAATCGTGGGCCGATGTCCTCACTAGTTTTAGTGGAATACGTTGACTCATCAGCCATGTTTACATGCCACAACTCACAATTATTAGGGGTGTGATGCGTATTTTGGATGACTTTGTAGATACATATACGTCCTATCTTTTCGAGTAATTTGCTCACAATTCTATATAAAACGACTGTGATTAAATTATCGCAAAGATACAATGTCAGTCACTAAAACAGAAATCAAGTTCATAAACTAATGGAAAAAATAAAAAAAGCCAAAGTATATTACTTACTTCAAGTACATTGTTAATGACTTATCATATTTTTTCTCATATGAATAAAGAATTGCCAATGCTTCTAACAAAGTTGTTTTGTCCGAGTCATTCACAAGAAGATGTTCTAATACTGCATTTACAACAGCTGGTATATTGTATAACTCGCATGACCATTTCTTTACTAATTTCAAAAAACCCTAGATAGAAACAAAAATTCACATTACAACTTTATCATTTAGATTACAGATAGCTGAAATATTTATTTAACCTTTCTTCTGAATACACAACTCATTTAAAAATATGAAGAAAGTAGTACGAAACTGAAGACCTACTTCTTTCAGATGAACTATACCAGCAAGTTTTCTAAATTTATAGGCCATTTAAAAATGTTAAGAAAGATATTATAGAATCTGAAGTGTAACTTCTTTCGAAAAGATGACACTATAAAAATATAAATTAAAATAATTTCTAGTCAGTTAGCCCGAAATCTATCGGAGCCATAAGAGCGATTGTGGTTAAAAAAAAAAAAAAATAAATTTAAAAAATGCATGAATAGGCATGTTTCAATGTAGTGTGATATCTACAGAAGATTTCTGAGTATTGAAAGGTGTTTCATACAATAATTTACGATTATACTCCGGAAAATATGGAAAACTTATTAAAATTTCCTTATGTGAAGTATTTAGTACTACTTTCTGTTTTCATTTTATACCAGATATTTTTATTGAGCAATATGTTAAAAACTACAACATTTTTAGCAAGAGGATAGTTTTCTATAATTCACTGTTGAGTCTCACCGGATTTCACTAGAATATGGTTACCTAAATATATTCGATTTTGTGTATAATCAGCCAAACCATATTCACTTGACTTAAACAAGGGCGTTATTTTTTGTTTATATTCAAGTTGTCATCTTAGATTGTACTTCCAAAATGTGTTTGATGCAGGCGATGATACATTGTCGACACTGTTTTATATCTATATATATATATATATAGATATATATATATACAAATAAAGGTAACCAAGAAAGTTCTATCGGTTTTTGTGGAAGTCTGTGTTCAATTGGCCCACACACCGTGAGTTTAATGCGAATGGAGATAAGGCGAGGGTCAGTTGTTGGCGTGGGTATATCCAACATACTACCTGGTTGTGGCACTTTAGTTACACCGTGAACTTGTGTAAGGACAGCGTGAACATGGGACCTTCACAATGCGTCATAAGGGCGTGTATGCTGTACGAGTTCAAACTGGGGTCAAACGCCGCTGCAGCGGGGCGGAAGATATGCCAGGCCTTTGGTGAGGGTGTCATGACTACGCGGACAGTGTAGCGGTGGTTTACCAAGTTTACGGAGGGTGACGAAACACTCGAAGACGCACCACGTGCCGGAAGGCCAACACATGTACAAAATGAAGATCTTCAGGCAGCAATTGAAGCGAACAGTGGCAGACATGTGAGGAACTGGGACTACAATTCAGTGTGAATGAAGAAACCATTTGACAGCACCTCCATCAACTTGGAAAGCAGTACAAGTTGGGTCGATGGGTCCCATATGATTTGACGGTGCCGTCATCATTGGTTAGCATCCCATGAACCGGTTCCGAAACAGCCGAAACCAGTACTGCAACAGAAGAAGGTCCTCCTATGTGTTTGGTGGATTGCTCGCGGCATCGTGCATCGGGAACTGCTACCAGCTGGTCAGAACACCAATGCAATTATGTACTATCAACAGTTGAGCCGTGTTCTAGAAAAACTCAAAACTCTGGACCCAGAACTTCTGAATCGCAAAGGGGTCCTCCTGTTACAGGACAACGCTAAGCTCCACGTGGCTAGGATGACCCGGGACACCATTCTACGCTCTGGATGGGAAATACAGGTATTGCATCCGCCATATTCCCCTTACATTGCACCGTCCGATTATCACCTGATGGACAATCACGTCAGTTCAAATCCCTAGTAGAGGTGCAAAATGCACTTGATACCTTTTTCGCTTCACGGCCCACCAAGTTTTACCGCGATGGAATCTATGGCCTTCCAGAACGTTGGAAGAAGGTCCTCGAATCTGATGGGGACTATTTTTGATCTTCCAGGTACGTCTTTGGTGACATACCGATGTTCGAAGGTGGTGGGTGAAAAAGCGACAGAACTTTCTTGGTTACCTTTATAAATATATATATAGTATTTGCTCACTGTGTATTTTATTAATACATATGGTATATATCCAAAAGCGTTTGTCAAGTTAAAATTACCACTTGCTAAAAACTAAATTAAAAATATACTAATCGTTACTGCTAATAAGCGCTGCAAGCACAACATTAGTGCTCTCACCCACGTAAAATTACTAACGAATTTAAATTGCGTTATTTACTTGACGTCAAACCAGAATCGCTACTTTTTTTTTTAAAATATTGTCCAAAGTATACGAAAGTGGTGTCAATCGTAAGAGGTTCGTTAGTGCTGCAAGTACAACTTTAGTGCTCTCACGCATGTAAAGTTATTAACGAATTAAAGTGGCGATATTTACTTGACGTCAAGCCAGAACCTCCACTCTATTTGGTCTAGGAATTAATTCGTGCGGGTGGACAAGAGATGGCGCAACGAACGGAGCGTCCTACAGTTCCGTGTATCCACACATGTGTTGCAAACCCCTGTCATCGCGTATCGTTCGTAGTATAGGGCAGTGGATTAAAGCGTCAACAACACCAGTTTGTAGTTAAGTGAACATGCGCAATTTGTGCCTGATAAAGTGTTTTTGCGGGGTGTCCTGCTGCATTACTTTAACATGCAGAAAAGTGCGACTGAAAGTCATCGTATTTTGGTGGAAGTGTATGGTGACCATGCTCTAGCTGAGCGAACGTGTCAGAAATGGTTTGCACGGTTTAGAAGTGGTGATTTCGGCTTAGCAGACCAAGAGCGAGCTGGACAGCCAAAAAAATTTCAAGACGAAGAATTGACAGCATTGCTCGAGCAGGATTCGTGTCAAACGCAGGAACAACTTGCAGCAGCATTAGGCGTTGATCAAACAACAGTCTCCAAACGCTTGAAAGCCATGGGAATGATTCAAAAGATGTCACATTGGGTTCCACATGAATTGAAAGACAGAGACGTTGAAAGACGAAAAACCATTTGCGAATTGCTGCTTCAACGACGGAGCAGAAAGGGGTTTCTGCATCGAATTATTACGGGTGATGAGAAGTGGATCCATTACGAGAACTCTAAACGAAAAAAGGCCTGGGTGAAACCAGGTGAACCAGGTCCATCACAACCAAAACGAGATATTCACTGTGCAAAGGTTATGCTGTGCATATGGTGGGATATGAAAGGTGTGGTGTACTATGAGCTGCTGCAACCGGGTGAAACTATGAATGGAGAACGTTATCGACGACAATTAATGCGTTTGAAGCAAGCTCTGGCCAGAACACGACCAGAATGGGAGAACAGACATGATAAACTTATTGTTCAACATGATAACGCTCGCCCACATGTCGCAAAACCGGTCAAAACCTATTTAGAAAATGTCGGATGGGAAGTTTTACCCCACCCGCCGTATTCACCAGACGTTGCTCCTTCGGACTACTACTTGTTCGATTGCATGAACAACGATTTGATTGGACAGCGGTTTACTTCTTCAGAAGATATCGAAACATGGGTCTCTGACTGGATCGCTTCCAAGGATGAGGACTTCTTTCGCCACGGAATCCGTACATTGCCTGACAGATGGGCGAAAGTGGTGGCTAGCGATGGACAATATTTTTCTTAAGGTATTTATGTATTTTGTGTTTGTACTACAGCTTCAATGTGTGCGTACCAACCGCACGAATTAATTCCTAGACCAAATATTAAATATTGTCTAAAGTAAACAACAATTGTGTCGATCATTAGTGCTTTCAATATAATTCCAGTATATTGTTTGCACAATTTGTATGATCCTCTTCATGATTTGTGCTATGATCGGTTACCTGACTAATAACTTCTATTTCTACTTCCAGACAATCATCAGAGTTGACTTTATATAATTATATTTTGGGGCTTTGAGGAAATCCTTAAATTGCACGTGTGTTTTTCCTCCATCACTCACACTTAGTTAGAAGAATTAGTATTCATAAGTGTTTAGTAGTCTTTTTTCGTACTTGAGCTTGAAAACGTTACAAGATAGCAAAATTACACCACTATTTTGTAACTACACATTAATTTTTTGAGTTATTTTTATGTTTTCTATGAAAATCATTCTTTTCGATAATTACACTACATGAAGTACTGGGTAATATGGCACTTGGTTGGTATTCATATTGAAAGCCAACACCTTGAATCATCCTCAGTCATTCCATAAAATAAAATATAAGAAAGGGAAAAAGAAAGAACTGAAAATGTGGATTACACTTGTACACTTATATGGCGGTTGTCGTCAACAGTATGTGTCTTAATAGTATTGAGGGAGTTAGTATTATTCTATATATTTTTACATGCAGAATAAGAATGTGAATTAAATGGGTTTACATCATTCACTAAATATATACTTAAAATATACGATTATCAAAAATACGTATTATCAAACAAACCAAATAGGTTGTGTGGCACAAGAATTCGAATGTAAACAGATGTATATCATTTTTTCTTAAATATACAATTTAAATAATCGACTAACAATGCTTAACAATTTCCAGTAGTTTATACCCACGTATCTAAAGCATATTCTAACAATAGTCCCTAGCCTGCTACGAGAATGTCCCTAGTGCCGATCTTGGCTTGGCGTTATTTCAATATCGTCTCATTAATTCGTTAACAACTTAAGGTGGCTGAAAGCCTAATGTTGTGCCTGAAGCACTGACCAGCTCTAACGAAGCACTAACAATTAACTCTACTTTTGTATTCTTTGGACAACATTTGGACAATTGGATTCTGGTTTGACGTCAAGGGAATATCGCCACTTAAATTTGTCAATAACTTCACGCGGGTAAGAGCATTAACCAGTACCAACGAAGCACTAACGATTGACATTACTTTTGTATATTATTTTAAAAAGTGGTGATTCTAGCTTGATGTCAAGAGAATATCGCCACTTAAATTCGTTAATAACTTTACGTGGGTGAGAGCACTAATATAGTGCTTGAAACACTGACCAACACTAATGAACCACTAACGATTGACACTACTTTTATATACTTTGGACAGTACAAAAAAGTGGCGATTCTGGCTTGACGTCAAGTGAATATCGCTCCTTTAATTAGTTAATAGTTTTACGTGAGTGAAAACATTAACGTTGTGCTTGAAGCATTAACCAGCACTAACGAAGCACTAACGATTGACACTACCTTTGTATACTTTGGAAAATATATAAAAGTGGCGATTCTGGCTTGACGTCAAGTGAATATCACCACTTAAATTCGTTAATAACTTTATGTGGGTTAGAGCATTAACGCTGTGCTTGAAGCACTAACGACTGACACTACTTTTGTATACTTTGGACAAACAAAAATGCGGCTATTTTGGCTTGACCTCAAGTGAATGTCGCCACTTTAATTTGTTAATAACTTCCCGAGGGTGAGAGCATTTTCGTTGTGCTTGAAGCACTAACGATTGACACTACTTTTGTACATTTTGGACAATACTAAAAAAACAATACTAAAAAAGTGGCGATTCTGACCTGACGTCAAGTAAATATCAAGTAGTATATTTTAATTCATTAATAACTTTACGTGGGAGAGAGCACTAACATAGTGCTTGAAGCACTAACTAGTACTAAGGAATCACTGACGATTGACAACACTTTTGTTTACTTTGGACATTTTTAAAAAAAAAAAAAAGTGGCGATTCTGGCTTGACAAAGTGAATATCGCCACTTTAATTCGTTAAAATCTTTACGTGAGAGGGAGCAACGTTATCCAAAGCTACAGAGATGTTCTTTCTGCCGCTCCATAGGCTCTACAGAAGAAGAAGAGGTTTCAGCATATCCCCGAAATGACTCTCTACGAACCATTAAGTCTGAAAGGGTACGCGGCATCTCAGCACGGACAATTGAACGGATCTGATGTAAGCTGGGCAGGGATTAGCAAGCCCTCTCTGGAATTTTAGGATTTAGGTTGGTCTCTGCCGGGTTGAGGTCATACCATACGACTTGGTACCTGGTGGGTCTACGGACGTAAAAGATGGAAGTAAACTTGCCTTAACATTCGGGTGCTTGCACTGCAAATGCTGGTAGAACCCTACTAGCTAGAATAGTACTCTCAACCAATAGATATAACTAGGAAATTGGATTCATTTCTTTGCGAAATGGGCGTATCCCATATTCCTGCTTGTGATGTAGATTAAGCGACCGTCCTAGCCGGGAGATCTGCAACTAAGCTTAGATAGAGCTTATTGTGAGTCGGTCCAACCAATAATAGACTGAGAGGAATATTTTGGGATTCTCCGAGATCCTGATTATATACTCCCACGGCCCATTCGGATTTTCAATCGTGAAGGAATTTGAAATGCGCAAGCAATAGTGGTGCATTTGTTTACTTATCAATAACATCGGTGTGTTCATAGGTACCCACCGTAATACGGCATGTGTTATATCACAGAGGAGGGGTGAATGGCGTTGATCCCTTCAAAATCAAACTAAAATCGAATTCATACTATATAATAAAACACACAGAAAAGCAACTACCATGATCATGTGATAGTATCAGCACAAAGTAGTACATATTCACAAACCACATATTAATAGATTTCCCACATAAACTGTGAAATCAAATAGTAGTTTTCCTTGGAGTTCAAATCGTACTTACTTCCGGGTCCATTTTTAAAAATTCGTATAGAACCATTTCATATATATGAGGATCCAAACGGTCTTCTCCTTCTGGTAAATACGGACTAATCGCTCTCAATTGATGAATGCGGGCAAACTTGAACACTTCATCTTCCCACAACTTTCTATCTTTTCCTAAAACAGAGAGATGTAGGTTCAAAATATCACATTTAAAATATAATTTCAAAGAGTCAAAGACTAAGTTTCTATTTCGCTCCTGCTGCGTAGTAGCTGATTTTAAATATACGTATACCACTCATTCTAGCTTTGGAACTTCTGGATAATGTGTCTGAAGAAGGCAAAGTTAATTTGCCGAAACTGTAACGCTATTATTTATTAGTTAATATATGCTTTGGTCAGAATTTCTCTTTTAATTTAAATATACGTATATTGAGAAAGGAATACATAAATACACAGTTGGAACAAAAGAATCCCGAAGTAGGAATGGAAAATCAATTACTAACCAGAAAATAATGAAAACATCATCAAACATACACTAAAAGAACGCAATAAGGTATTTCGCTGATCCATTTATTAGATACGTTAGTAGATACGGAGGAAGAAAGAAAGAAAGATAAAATACGAAAGACAAACAGGCAGCTGTGAATCAACCACATGCGTGCCATTTTGGAATACAGGATCAGGCTAACAATGTTACCACGCTGAAAGTAGAACTCTCTTGCACGAAGGTGAAACTAAAGGACATTATAAGATAATGAGAGTGTAGAATAGCCAAAGAACAATGAATGAAAGGAAAATTTTATGTAATGTAGGAAACAAAGGGTTAAAAATATAAAAATTAATCTCGAATAATAAACAAAAATAATTAAAAATAATACGTTAAAAAATGCAAGACAATACAGAATGAAAGTATATAGCAAAAATAGATAAACTAAAAAACAATTATTAATGAGGAATAAGTATGAGGAACAGAATAAATGTAGTGAGGCTGATTCTTTTATGGGCAGTTCGACAAGGGGATCGGTTCGTGGATAAGATGGCAACTGGTGTATGTGTGGATGCTGACATATTCATTTTCTTCATGTAGATTGAAAGAAATGAAATAGTAAATGAAAATATTACCTACCCAATTATTGGATCACCATTGAATTAAAAATTAAAAAGAAAGAGAATACTTTTGTTTTATAAATTTAACTTTATTTTACAAAAATATATGTTACTTAAGTTCTGTAAACAAATTTATATATAGTTTTCTTTATCAAATAATGACCAACCAGCCTAATACGCTCGTAAAACTCTTTTGTCTATCTGATATTGGTTTGTTTTCTCATTTCTGAGGTGTTGGGAATATTCTTTCTTAGAAATAATGAGGAAATCCAATTTACATTGACGACGGGCCATTGCACTCACAGAAATTAACTATTCAATTGTTCGAACGTAAGCGAGAATACGGTCTCTAAAAGTAGAAACACCTTCCAAAACCAAACTATTATTAGGCAGCCCAAAACGTTCTCTTGAGGTCTAAGTATTCCGAAAATTTACAAGAATACGCCGAATATTCAGTAGAACAACATATTTTTCACAAACGAAGAGTTCAAGCAAGGTTGGGTCGAGCTTTTAGACGATAACATCAGCCTTCACGAATTACGGACCCTAGTAGAATGAAAGTAAACATCAGTGACCGTTAGACGCAGTTCACTTGATTTTTTATTCTTAGTACGAGCTACTTCAACAACTTCGTCTGCTAGTTTCCATTTAATCTCCTCGTCAATTACTTACAGGAAGTTTCAACATCCAATGATTACGAGACTAATATTCAGTAGATGACGAAATTCTATGAACTAACTAACTAACTAACTCTATGGCCTATGGAACCCGGAGGTTCAGTGCCGCGTTCACAAAAGCTCTCCACTGATTTCTATCCTTAGCTAATTGCATCCAGTTTCTACTTTGTATTCCTATCTCTGCGAGATCCATCTTAATATTATCCTCCCATCTGCGCCTAGGTCTTCCTAATGGTCGTTTTCTTATGGGTCTACCAGTCAAGACTTTGAAAGCGTTTCTACTTTCTTCCATTCTAGCTACATGACCTGCCCACCTAAGCCTCCTAGACTTGACGACCCTAACAATGTTGGGTAAACCGTATAAACTATGTAATTCCTCGTTATGAAGCTTCCGCCATTCCCCATTCTCGTTCCTCTTGGGTCCGAATATTCGTCTCAGGATCCTGTTCTCAAATACTTTCAGTCTATGTTCTTCCCTCAGAGACGAAATTCTATGAGAAGGCAAAATGGTTCAATGATCTCTAATTTCAGTACCGTGTCTATAGTGATGGATCGTTTGCACTGCTACCTACTTTGTCATTTCGCAATTTGCTGATGTCCTTACTGTGTAATTAGGTAAAACCTTCATTTGTAACGAAAGGGGAAAGGTCCTTTATTCGCACTATCGATCTTTTTCTTTATTTAGACTATACCGGACTACAATAACCACGATACTTGTCTTTGCTTATTTTCTGCAGTTGGTTGAATTCAGATCCGAAATGATAAATTTTTCTCCATAAAAGTGAGATTATTCTTTTAAAAATATTAGCAGTAAAAATTCTGTGCGGTCACCGCAAACGAACCATAGCGCTTATAGGAAAAATATGCTAGTTTCCTAGCAACCCCATACACACGCCTTCACCAGGATTAACGAGTGTCCGAGTTGGTCATGGGAAGTGGGAGATGCACCAAACTACCATTCGACTAAAACACATGGTCCCGAAAGATAAAAAGGAGAAATGAAAAACGAATTAGGAATTTGATGTGAAGCACAATCCTTATCAACTCAAAACAAATAAGAATTACAAAAGGGTAACGTTTTAAAAGGGAGTTTTTCTATTCATATTTATTGGAATTTGTTTCTTTCTTTCCCAGACCTATAAGAACTCATGGCTATCATGTAATGTTTCACAGATCTTGAGTTTAATCTTCAATAGGTCTTGCCCTTGCCAAATCTCGTCCAGCTTACATGTCAATAAGCATTAATTACGTGAGATCTACTACGTTCGCCATTCTTTGACTTTTATATATATCTATATATATATAGTCGAACTTCACAAGAACAATGAAACAGAAACAGATCAGCTAAGACGAAGCTTCGTGTGAGAGTTCTGACCTACATGTTTTCTTTCCTTCTTCAGCCACATCCCTCATCCACATACAAGAAATAATTTACACTATAAAATCTTACGAGTAACTGAGTACCAACTAAATAATATCCTTCAGCAACAAAAATAATTTTACTAATATGCATTTAGGTAATTTACCAAGTATTTTCAAACATAACTTTCCAGCCTCATCGTAATTCTCCGTTAGAAGAAGATGATCCAAATAAGCACGGCCTACTTGCAATAACGTGTATCGTTTCAGATCAGCACCATCATTCTTCATTACTGCTTCCATCGCTGCTTCATACTTGCTAGAAAGGGAGAAAAAGGAACAACTGGTAACAATACAATAACAAAAGCAGTTAGTTTACTTTAAAACTTTACTGGCATCTAGTTTATCAATATAAGTTGATCTCTTAATCGATTTTATTACTTTGTTTCTGTTGATGAATAGTAAATACATATAATTGAAAATAATTAATACAACGTTAACAGTTAATAAGATCCACAGAAACTGAAATGAAATCTTTGAGTGTTACGTCCCACGGTTGTGCCGGCTAGGCTAAAGGAGACAGTATAATGAGATATTAATGAAATGGTGGAATGAAGAAAGTGGGAGGAAACGGGAGAACCCCGAGGAAATCCAAGCACGCAGCGTTTGTCCACCACAAAGTTCACTTGGCATGAGCTGGGATCGAACCAGGGATCCCATGCACTAGAGGTAGAGGTAAACGCTCTACCATTGAGCCACCGCGGTCTTTCCGCAGAAACTGATTTACTCCATCTGAACAAATTGAAATTGTCGTTTTCCGTCCATCCAACCCGATCACGCTTGATGTAACCATTGCATGTCATTGAAGTTTCCACTGCAGCATTACTGGAGGTATATACCTGTTTAGAGGCTTTCCAGAGACCGTAAATGCAAACACGTGATGAACGGCACCATTTCAAAAGTTCAAAAACAGAGTAATCTACGGGACCAGCATATGGATTCTTAGCGGGAATATCCTCGAACAGAATAGCATGGATACCAGTTGCAGAGTACACTATTCTACTATACGGGAAATGTTTACATGGGAAAGAACCATTACGTACCTTTCCCTAAAACAATGTCTTTCGGTGCAATTTTACCCACTGCAACACCTTTTTTCTGCTACACAATACTTGAGAGACTAATACAAAATAAAATGAAATATTTCAGTTTTACTCCCATTGGTTATGCAATGTAGGTTAAAGGAGTCGATGATGATGTGACTGAATGAAATGGTGGAATGAAGGGAGTGGGAAAAAACGGGAGAATCAGAGAAATGACACAAATGACTATTCACAACGCACAAATGACTGTTCAACACCGAGCCCACTTGGTGCTAGATGGGATCGAACTAGGGACCACATTACCAGAGGTGAGTGCTCTACCACTGAATTGCGGTCCAAGGAAGATGTAGGTCTGGAAGATAGATTTATATTGATTTCGTGAGACGTGGTGACAAATAGGCACTCCGTGCGAATATGTACACCCATGTCCAAAATGATTGTCGCATATCTATAACTGTCTTCTTATAATATAATTTGATGATGATTTTGCAGGGTACTTTTAATACTAATACTATGGGTATAATTGGTAAATGTATATTTTTGGTAAATTTCATAGGAAAGAATTATAAATACGAAAATTAGAATGAGTAAAACAAAATGTTGCTAAATGGACAAGAAAGTTTTATTTTTCGTTTTATTGTTCTTATTTTCTACTTTTTGGACATGAAATTTGCTATTTACATGTCTTTGCCGATTATACACATACTAACATTATAAGAAATACCGGGCGAATATTTATAGACATGCGACAATAATTTTGGACATGAGTGCACATATGATTTATTGAAACCGATTACTCAGCACAAGTCTATGCTATAGTTTTATTACTGTACGAATACAGGATTACGCCTCACCGACAGGCTGTAAAACATTTCTCTGCTACGAAGTGCTGTTGCAATTGAATACTTCATAAAATCTAATGTATAGGGTATTTGGATTTTCAGTTATTGCTTTTAAATAGAAGTTCATTATGGCATTGAGTCAGAATCTAAAAATACTTTTTCTACATCTATTAAGATCAAGAGGGTGTTCCCATTTAAATCAGCAAATTCTGAACCCTAGGTATTCCAGTTAAATTTGAGCCGTTATTTTCCTTCAATATAATCATATACGAGAAGAAATCAACAAACGGATGAATTTAGATTACACTTCGCGCGATTTTAAAATTGCTATATCATCACAGACTCAGGTAAGGTTTTGTTTTCGAAAAAGTATCCTAGGGCATATGTCAGTACTTATTATTTCTGGAACACTTCATAAACGGATGCCTCGTGGTGGTTCCCTCATCCCAGGAATAAAATCATGATCATATGGGGAGAGTTCAGCATGTCATAGGAGTATATAGCGGATGGTATAGCAGTCTTTTCGAGGGAACAAATCAGCTACAAGATAGGTTAGATGCACTCGAGCACTATCCTGAAAAACGATGGGAGAATGTTGGAGTAAGTGTCGTCGCTTAATTTGCGACAATGATTACATGCTATGCACATTAAAATGTACAGTAACACTTCGCATTGACAGTTTGTCGTTTGGGTACACTATCCGTTAGGAAAAGGTTATGACAGTCTTAAGCGAGAATCAACATAATAAGAAACCCTCACATTCATGTTCACAGCGCTCCAAGTGGGTTTGGACAGCATCCTATAGTGGCAATTTCTACATTACATTAAATAGTGTGGAACGTATTGCTTTCTTATTTTTTTTATTTATTTTTCTTCCTTCCTTTCTTCAAGTTTGGACGTTCATTCAGAATATGAAGCACAGTTGTATGTAATAATTTTGTATCTCGGACTAACTCATGAATCGTTTAGCGTCGATCCGTCTTCAGCAATGTGCAAACAGGCTGCACATCCTCTTCAATTATAGTCTACGGTGACCTGGCCGAAGCATATCTGGAATACTGTGGCACCCCTCATTGAAACTTTTTAAACACCGTGACACTGTTCTGCAGGGAAGCGCAGATTCGTCGTCCTAGGTGTTACGAAAACTTCGTTGACACCACCATGTTGTATGGTCACGGCATTTTCAATCTCTTTCCAGTTGAGCTGGTACTGTTTCACGAATGTGGTACACTTTAGACAGCCAGCTTAAACGACGGACTTTTCTTCTCGTCATGAAGCATGTGTGTAGCATTAAAAAGGAGAGTGCATTTACTGTAAGGTAGGTTATGTATCGAACTAACAAATATAAGCGAGAAGTATTTATTACGTTCCAGGGCATATATAAAGCAGCGTTGAAATCCTTTGAAGTTTTAATCATCGTACTTAGTGGTTTTTTGGTTCTTGCACTTTATAACTCATAGTGACTTTAAATTTTGTTTGTGACTTGGTATGAATAAAGTTTAATTTTCTGGTTAGTAAGCTAACATAATAGGCCAACAAATCTAGCTATGTGAAGATTAAATACACTTTACCTCCTGTTAATATAATATTTATATAAACTCTTAACTCCTTGAAGCACGGTGGTATATAAAATGTGATATAATATTAGTACCACCGTGCTTCAAAGCGTTAAGGCAAAGAAAGAATAATACATTTGGAGAAAACATGTTATCGTTCCTTCAATTAATCAATCGGATAGGCCTTATTCCCGAGTATTCGATCAACGTTTTCTTTTTCTTTTCTTTTTGTTTTTCCTAGTGAAAATGAAAGTACTAGTTTCCTGTTTCGAAAAAAAAAAAAAAAAACCTTTTTTTTAAATCTCTAATAGTATCTGTATTTACAGGGTATCACGTAGCGATAAATCTCATTTTCTATGAAAATGTTATTATCGTCAAATGTAAGTGGCAATAACTTAGCGGATAAAAATTTATTTAATAAAAACCCTTTAGTATGCCTCAACATACACTTGATGTATCCCACACTTGTTTTGAAAGAAACACGAAGTGGTCATCGCATTCCCTTTGCCTCAAAATGAAATTAATTCAGAGTGGAACAGGCCTACATCAGAAAAAGAATGGACATAACACCATACATATGTTGCGCACATGCATTTATACTCACCTATGTTCAATAAGCCATTGAATACGATCATCTGCGTTATATAGTTTAGCTACAACGACATCTTTGGGACTGACAATAAAGAAGGTGTTTTCTTCAACGAGAGTTTCTGAAAATGACATATTTAAAAAATAAAAGTAAAAATATAAATAAAATAAAGTAAAATCAAGATTTTCTTCTCTGTACTATTTTACCTTAGAAAACAGTCACTAATTTTACTAAACTCCTATAATCATGAATTGATCTTCATTGGGTTAGAAATTAATGGAATAAAAAGATTATGTGTATTACTGTACATGTGGAAGTAGAAATAAGTCCATGATAGACGCTCCAGATAGCTTATGTTATGTACTGAAGTGAGCGTCCCTTTTCAGCACTGAGACTACGAGACGTGGACCTATAGTACAAGAAAGAAACTGTAATGCATTTAATGCGCTTCCACCGGGAATTGAACCAGGGACTACATGCATCAATGGCACGCGCAATAGCCATTAGCTCAGCGGGAAGGTCTATGCTCTAGATTGAAACTGGTACATTTTCGTCATTTAGAATTTCATGCTAAGTCAGATTAGACCAAATTCAATGTTACATGGAAAAACCTTTCATACCACTGACATAAAGTGATAAACTATTAGTGTCGAAAACAGGTAACAGCGCTGGAACAATTATTTTATTTTTTTCTTTAATGGCATATAAGTTGTTGAAATGTAGCAGGATTTTACGTTTCTCTGAAGAAAAAAAAATAATAAATAATAATTTTAAAAAAAAAAACTGAAAATGCAGAATGATTATAGCAGCATCTGAGCTGAATAGTTCCACGATCATCATGCTAAAGTGATCTGAAACTAGTATACTATCTCTCTTACATTCTATGTACACAATGCTACATGTTTGTGTAATCGACATTGCGTTGTAACTTTGTAACGCCGCTATTTTAATTGCGTTACAGTTACTGTTGTTTGTTTTGTTTATGTTACTTATTTTGTTTCTCTTCTGATTTATTTTCTTATATTATGTTCTGCTGTGTCAAATGCAAAACGAGAAAAATCTTATATAAAATTGAGAATAGTAATATGGCATGATTAAATTGCTGACTTGAGATTTCGCTATCGTCGCTATTTCCTTGGACATCCTTTTACTGATGATATAAATAAGATACAAGCAAGATCCTAACCTAAACTCAACCTTCTAGCTTGCCTGGAGCTTTGTGGGAAATTAACCGCTCACCTAGCTTGCGTGTAGCTCTGAGAGATTTCTAACCGCGACCACCCAGCTTACGTACAGCTTCGTGGTTTTCCTTCCCGCCTAGCTTGCTTGGAGCTTTGAAGGACTCCAACTTTCCTTTGCTTGCGTGGAGCGCTGAGAATCCTAACCCACACTCGCTCAGCTTGCTTGGAGTTTTATGGGGATCCTTCCTAGTAGGCGTGTGTCTTGGAAGACCTATTTACCCTAACTATTTAATGGATTTTGTATTGGTCTTGGGACTACAATTATAGTCACTCTGTGTTACATTTTATATGAGAAACTTTACACTGAAAAGGGTGTGGGAGAAAACAGAATCCCGTGTATAAATTGCTCTACCTTCTCAAGATTATTTTACAAGATAATAGGAAGAGACAACAGTTTAAATGAGGAGGCTTTGAACTGCTTTTATGAGTTGATGCTCTCCTATCGGAAATTGAATCATTGCAAATAGAAATTACGAAAGGGTATTTTGATTGAGAATAATAAAATACAAATGGTAGATGTAATTATGTTCGAGAATATCGTAATAATGATAAAGCTGCACATATTGGGAACGGCTTATTTTTACAAACTACCAGAAAATTAACAAACTAAAGTAAAAATTCATTTCATTTTACTCTGCTAGATAAATTCAATTACAATTAAGAAAAAGAACACTATATCTCTTACCTAGATGATAATCATTACAACTATAAGCTTGATAACCTCGTAACGAAAGACTATCTGTACAAACTTCTACATATTCTTCTTTCTTCGGTTCTAGTACATGAAGCTGTGGTCTTTGCGCCTCACCAGAATCATCCCGTTCCTTTGAATAGCCAAGAACCACTACATATGATTCTAAAGGTCCTATTCCAGCAATATAAAAATCAGTTTGAAAAGTCGAGACTAAAAAAAGAAAAAAAAAACAAGACAAAAGAATATTAAACTTTTTTTCACCGAAATTAAGTGTAAAGTTACATTAATTATCACCTTAAAAAGTCTTAGACCTTCTATCACAAGAAAATTGTATCTCTATTTGAAAAAGTTAATGAAATCAACATGCGTTTATTTGAGTATTATGTAACACTTTTATTACATGATCGCAGTCTTGTTCATGTATAGAAATGTCTTAACTCCATCAATATGTTACTTCCATAAAATAATATTTTAACTGAAGAAGCTCACGCAATATTTCCTAACAAATTTTAAAGAAAGTGCTTATATTCCACAATTTCTGCTGTTAAGTGACAAGATACTTGTTTTGAAAAAATAGAAACCAAGACAAATATGTTACGACATTTATATACTTAGAAGTCTATTTTAGTATTATGCTACACAAATATAAGTACTTTCTTCTTAAAATTGTACTAGAATTTGTAGAATTCATATTAAGAGTAACATCCAATTATTTTCTGTGAAGGTATACAAAAGACCTGTCTGAAAAGTATCTGACCATGCTTTCGGACCTGCTGCTGTTCATTCTAATCCCCTTCAAATAGTTTCCTCCTGCTTCCACATACCGAATACTGCTCTTTCCACTACTCAATAAAAAGCTGCTAGGACAGCCGTTGCGTTTCGGTAGATGTCCTCTCGGATGCGACAGGGAGTTCCTTTCTGGTGACTTTTGATTTTCGGGTACAGCCAAAGTCACACAGGGCTACATTCGCACAGTAGGAAGCCCGGTAAAGCGTCAGAATGTTGCACTATGCCGAAGAAGACAATGGCATGAGCTGCATAAACTGGAGCATGATCCTTGTGCAATTTTCCGGTCTTTGAGTTCTACAAATCTGGTAATTTCGGACAAAGAATGTCACATAGACGACGTAAAACGTCCAAAATTAGTCATTTCTAACTGTACGTCCTTCCTTCATGATGCATAATGTCACAGCAAAAGACACAATCAATATTACTTTGATTTAGCTACGAACCTGGCCTTCGCAAGTTTTTAGGGCCTTAGCAATCTCAGATGCTTGGAATGGGTTAACTATACCTTTGTTTTCGGGTCGTATCCATACACTTACGTTTTCATCTTTTTAAACCTGTGCAGAGACTACACCTTCACAGCAAAAGATGTAAGTACCGCTATCTCAGGTTTAATAGATCATATCCTTTCTTTCACGACGCAGTGTAACCAACCTGTGCCATGCAGTTTTCCAGAAAGAAGGAAAATCGGATACTTTTCAGACAGATCTCACTTAGAAGCAAGGTTTCCATAACGAATAATCCCCCATAACTAAGCTGCGAGTAAAGTAAGAAAATAAAAAAAAAAAAAAAAAAAATTATTCTCAATTTAAAGGGATTCAACTACCAAAAGTTGAATATTATCTTCAATTCTCAACATTTTCGTAACTGTTTCTACCAGGTTACATATTTAATAGTAAAAAACTTCAAATCTTGTCAGATACTTATCTTTTGTGTTATATATAACTCAAGTAAGACTTCCAAACTTAAGTAAGATTTTATTTTTAAATATTAACTCTTTTAATACCACAGGAAATACATGTTTTCACACAGGAAATTGTAGGCTTTCATTTATGATGTCACTAATCGTACCCTAATTATCTTAAATTCATGGATCGTACCTCCGATCTTCAGAATGAATCGCGCTTACCAAACACATGTATCACGACCTATGAATTTCAGAGATATTTTGAGAATGTTTTTGGAAACTTTCTTGGAAAAGCTATTTCTTTTAGTTTGGATGCCCCTAGTAGGGTCCAGTTGCAGATACTTAATAAAATAACCCACACGCATGAAATTGTGCACATTCAACCTCTGTGAGAGAAAGACGTCCATTGTTCATCTCTATCAAGTCTCTCACCACATACCTACGAGTCCGGCAGCGATATTCCCACTGAGAGGGCAAGCAAAGAACATGCGGATGAAGGATGATCATATGAATG
The DNA here is from genome assembly GCF_964235325.1 of Thermobia domestica. Taxonomy (NCBI): domain Eukaryota; kingdom Metazoa; phylum Arthropoda; class Insecta; order Zygentoma; family Lepismatidae; genus Thermobia; species Thermobia domestica. The sequence continues at coordinate 136,516,125 of NC_137468.1, read as the reverse complement.
ATGAATTAAATCGCTCTCTCAGCCTCATCTCCTTCCCGACAATGACGGTCCGCTGTATGAAGTGGGCGAAGTTTCGGATGGTCAAAATTAATATCTTTTAATTACTGGTAACTAAGTAAAGCTCACCGCAGCGTACATGCTGCTCCAATGTTATTCAGCCAATCGCTTTTATAATTTTTTCCCATCATTCACTGATATGTATTGCTTGATTACACTGAGTGTTAATGCTTTCTTTGTACACAGGGTATATCATGATCGATTTTTTCATCTAGTTTTATAGTCACGTTGCTTTAAACATGATGCAACTACTTCCACATACCCTGACGCGTACGTTAACCGATCGCACCGTTATCAGCAAGACTTTGTGATATACTAAGACAAATACGAAGGGAAACGAAGTTTATCAGGCATAACAAACATATCGTGTATGTTCGTTAATGCTGACTGCATCTGATGATGTTCGTTCACTTCTCGTAATTCGGCACAATAACTATCCAAATTTATGGTTTCGTCTTGTCTGAGAAAGATATGGTTTTAGACGCAGAGAAATACTGTTATTTGTGAAAGAACAATATAAAATAGTTTCTTTAATCAATAACTATTAAAGTACTAAATATGTTGTGCCCTACGAAGCAGTTACAAAAACAAAACCCTGACGCGTTATTTTGCATCTTCCCATGATCACTGTTCCTAAACAGTAGCATCAAAGATTTTTTTTAAATATTAACTTGATTGAATAAGATATTTGATATATGAGTTAAATTTATTAATCAATGAATTTATTAATCAATAAAATATATTGTAAGTTCATCATACTACAAATGATTCACCAATGTTATTCTATCAGACAACTAATACTTGAGTGTATATAGTGGTGGAAACACCCAGTAGGAATTCACGAATCGGCAAACTAGAATAAACTAATGGTAAGTTGTAGTACTATCACCATCGCGTCTGCAGATTATCTTGGAAGACGCTATACAGTGCGTACAAAACCATACAGTACTCGTCTTAATAGCACGTCGCCAGACAAGCAACTGATCGGGCAGGTAGCCTTTGGTACAGATGCTAGGATATGGCACATGCTAGATATAGATGGGTGATGGTTATTACCGAAGTCCGATTGGCACTCAGGCACCATCTCGTCATATTCTACAGTGCTGAATAGGACTTAGGTCTGGAGACGTATCAATCCAGGGGAAGAGCCTTATGACGAGAGGAACATGCTAAGTTGGCCTGGCGCTACGGGAAACACGCGTTATTCTGCTAGAGGATGGGTCCTGCAAAGCATCATAGTCGGAAAATATGACTGACGACATCACGAATATAAGGTACTCTTGAAATACTACCCTTAACTAAAGCTAGATTTGAGGAAAAGATATAGCTTAATACTCCAATACCAGAATCCCAGAATCTGTAGGGCTAATGTAGGATGTTTCTATCGATCTGTATGTCAACTGACATGTGTATGTTCATCGCTGTCAAGGACAGAAGCGACTCTTGTCACTGAATGCCAAAACCTCCATTTACTTTGACAAACCTGTCACTTCGAACACTATCAAAGACGTTCTCGACAACTAGTAATTGTGCGCAAGGAAAGCGAAAACGTAGATATACTTGCAACACACAATTGGTCAGTGTTCGTGCGCTCACATGGCGAAGGGGGAGGGGATGCGGGTACTATGATTAAAGGGTGGTCGCTGTCCTGTCAGTTAGGGTGGTCCGAACAAAGATTCTGTCGAAGAGCTTCCTTGTGTGTCGTTGAAGTACTGGAAACACTTGTGATGTAAAGGTTCTCTTGCTCCCATCATATATGCCATAGATTGACCACTGACACGCAATGACTTATGCAAGCGGCAATTCTGCGGAACAATCATCCGACCTCTCGAAGCAACTCTATATTGCTACACTTAAGATCATTTTCATAATAAACATTCACTAGTATCACAGAGACTGTGAACCAAAAGCAGCTGCAATCATTGTGTTGTGCGACGATTTTTTAACTATCAGCAGCATGCTCTCTACAGAACAATGATCAACCTGTCGTCTACAATGGTTGGTGTGCTGATTCCTTCAAACTAAGACCAATATGACCTCTGTAGATAGGCATCTGTGGTACGAATTTCGTTCAAATCGGAAGAGATGCTCTTAAATGAGTTTCCATAAGTATACATTGAGCCAACAAATATTAAGAAAAATTTGTCTGAAAATAACAAAACGAGAGTATATATATATATATATATATATATATATATATATATATATATATATATATATATATATATATGACTTACCAGGTTCTACTATATGTTCTGGGACGTCTCTAGTTATGAGCTCGGCAGAACTTCGTTTTCTTATAACACATATTCTTACTGTATCCACCCAACCAACCAGAAGCGTAGTGTCATCCTTCCAGCACAAGTTGCAACGATAATGTTCTGGAAGAGCACTGTAAAAATAAAATATAAGCCTATATAAGGACGAAGCTGCACATGCGAAAGTGGTATCAGTAGCACTTGAATGAAAATCCGATTATGCCACTTAACTAGAAGTATAAATGTTACTTTTATAGAATATTTTCCGAGCACATTTGACAGAATAATTCAATATTTTTTGTCAGTGCAGCAGAATCCTGTTATCCGATCAGCACAGGACCGGGCCTTGGTTGAATAACGAAAACGTCGCTGAAAGCGAAAATCGCCAATTTATAGCCCCTAAATTGTATATCACGTCTACGATCGTAAAATAAATCCTCATAGAATAATAATTCAATAATTTTAACTTCCAAAATCATAAGTTTTAAACAATGGCTGCTCCTGTGGCTCTCAATTGAACAAAATAAACCTCATAGCGATTATTAGTTTGTTTATTATTGTACAGTATACCTAGGTATTGTCGTATAGCACCGAGACCAGCTGAAAACGAAAAATACTTATTCTTGGAAGATATAGTACGGTTAAGAAGAGGTCGGTTACGAAAGAGTCCATTGTAGTATAGTGTATAATTTAGTGCTGTTAACACAAAGAAACAAATAATATACAGAGAAACTACTAATAAACCACAGAATTTTAGTGACGAATCAGCTTTACAACCGTATACAACTATAAATAAGTCGGTCAGTCTTGACCAAATATTTCGATTATAACTGGCAGGGCGTGTAGCCTATCTATAAATGTTACAAACAATAATAAACCAATTATAAAAATATGTGGTTGAGGAACAGTAGGTAAAATAAAACAGCATCAGTGTTAAGCTGATAGACTTTTAACAGACGAAACTGGAGTTCGCATACGTCCCGTATTTTACGGGATCCTCCTTCATTACGATGTTCTATCCCAACGTCCCGACAACATTCTTCGGGACACAGAATTGCCCTGTAATTTGTTTGATTAGTGCTTAACGTTGTGATTCTTAAACTTAAAACAGGTAACTACCAAGAAATCGATAGTTATTGTCATAAAAACACCATATCAATTGGCAATATTATGTCATGTCGTGAGAATAGTACCAGTAGCGGATATGGTAACTTAGACCTGCTATGAATCAAAATTAGTTTTATTATTGCATGTGCCATCAAAACGCCGAAAATAATGCATGTTCTTACACAAAATCTACTTCTTTACTATATCATGTAACTGTAACGAAAAATGTCCCACAGTACTCAAATCAAAAATGTCTGTAGTTTATTTTAAAATATATACGAATCCTAAAGAAAACACAAAATATTTGCTACGAAGTACATTTCTAATTTACCACGTATTCACAGTTCTTTATTTATTTTATTTAATTTTTGGAGAGTTGAGAGGAGCTATTGTGGATCAAGTCCCACCTTAAAGTAAGTGCTGAAAAGATAAGTTAAACACTATTAATTATGTGCTGTTGCGGAGTATGTCAAGCAACGTTCCCTATCGATATTCGCATGTTGCAAAAGTTCGAGTTTTATTAATTAGTAATTATAAGTTACGAGGGCGTGTCAAAATAAATGGTCACCCTACACACAAACACACACACACACACACACATATATATATATATATATATATATATATATATATATATATATATATATATATATATATATATATATATAGCCGTGGATCCAGGATATGATCAAGGGAGGGGCTAAACCATAGTTTGCCGCTTTATCAAGTGTAAAGAAAGTAGATTGAAGCCCATTTTATCCAGCGTATACCTAAGCGTCAAGGGGGGCTACAGCCCCTATAGACCTCAACTTGGATCTGCGCCTAATATATATATATATATATATAATTCTATTTTCCCCTTAATTTCGACATTCTTCACTAAAATCTTCTACAAGAGGTCGATGAGGACTACAATATAAGAAAATTTATTCTACTTATCATAATAGTGCTTTCAAAAAATAAATAAATAAATAAATAAATAAATCCAAACAGAATGAAAAGCAAGGGTTCCTACTGATCTGGAGAAATCTATTTCCGTGACTTCTCCCTGACCTTTGGCAGGAAATTCCCTGACTTTCATGACAGGTGTCGGATGACGTTGACATATAAGGAATAAATAACGGTGAATATAAATATATGAGAATATTTATTCCATAGAGACAAATAATAATCAATTGCTCATATGTACATCCCACTTACCACCCACAAAAATCTGATCAACATTCCATACTGTGATAATTATTGATTGGCTAAGCTGAAATTGGTGTACAATTAATGTTAGAAAAAATATATTTTATAAAATTTCCCTAACTTTCCCTGATTTCCAGTCTTTTTTTCCTGAGTTTCCCTGACTTTTCTGATTTTCCCTAACCAGTAGGAACCCTGCAATAATTCCACGATTGGACTGTACAAATAATTACACAATGAATGAAAAAAAAAAAAAAAAAAAAAAAAGCGACAGTTACCTCTAAGCATTTGCAAGGTGAAAAGTATGTAACAGATTGTTTACTCTGTTCCAGTTTTATTTATTTTGTCTAAATAGTTGTATTCAATGTTTAATTATTTGCACGTTTATTTGTCTAATTTGGATTATTGAATGTTATTTTAATGCATCAATTTTTCTTAGAATTTTGCATTCATGCTTATAAGCTTTATGTATTAGAGCCCATGTCATCTCTTTAAATACCGAATAGATGTACTTCTTTTTCTTCTAATGTGTTGTGAGAATAAATGTGTAACAAAGTGTGTTTCTTAGAAGAAAGGTTGAATATATTATTCCTTGCAGTTTTAATAATTCAAAAAAAAAAAAGTGATATCGTCGTATCACTGAAATTATTATAACAGACTATTTATAAGTTAAATTAATTTTGTGATAAAAATGTTGAAACACGTAATTATGCATTAAATAGCTTAATTTTCCCTCGATGTTCGATACGTTAGATTGCTGAACTTCATAGCTAAATTATCCATGATTATGATCATAATACAAGAGATTACTCATCATGCACTTTACTACGACTGCGTCTTTATTTATATCTATGTAAGCATTGAAATAAATTATTAGCATCAGACAATACGTTAGAAAGTTTTATGTTTCATCTTAAGGAGAATCTAAAAGTTAATCGCCACGCTACCAGCCCATATCAAAAGGGAGAATTTAGAATATGATCAAATATGTTTTCCAACATTAAAAGCCATGAATTTAATGAAATGAAATAAGGTTTCTTTATATAATATGTAATTAAAAGTGAAGCTACGTCGGAATGAATCTTTTATAAGATAAATGAATAGAATCTACGGCAATTAATCGCCTGAGAAACATATGGTCTGATTATCGATATTGTTTTCTATATATGAATTTAAAGTAACTTAGGTAGCATGTAATTCTCCATATCTCTTTAGTCTGATTGCTAACATGTAGATCTATATGTATATCTTGTCAACAAAAAGCATGCTGATGCCTGCAAATGTAAAATGTATTAAATTAACTAATGCAAATAAGTAGTCTGCATGATTTATGTGCATGAATATGTTAGTTGTACATGAGTATATGATTTATATTGCATGAGTATTTCGTACATATCGATTTGGATGCCAAATAAATGCATGAAATTAGCTAGAAGGAAATCTGAATTATTTTCATTATTAGAAATTTAGATAGTTTGGTCTCAGGTTTATATATATAAAGGAACTGTTCGATGGTTTCACTAGGCGTGCCAAACTTGCTCTTCAAGTCGAAGTCGGATAATTACTCCGAATTATAAGCTTTCCATGACCGGAATAGGATCCATCCTGTCATGAGCGGTTTGATTTAAAGATAATAGAGAAGAGTAACAGAAGAATAACATAGAGAAGTTGAAGGCTGTTACAAGTGGGTTACAGAGAGTGAATAATCTGCTACTAGAAACACGTTCTAAAATATTGGACACAGATGAGAAAATGAAGTTCACAGAAAACATGAAACCACGTTTGACAGAAGAAACAAACTTCGAGAGAAAAAGACAGAAGGAACACAATTCAAGGAAAAAGTAAAGAGAACATTAAAACAAAAAAGCTATTTAAAGGATTAAGGAAGAATGAAGAAGGAGAAAGTTAGTTTATAAAATAAAGTTGAGAGCACTGAAACCAGAATAAAAAATAGAAGAAAAGTTACAAATTAAAAGAATAGCAGAACCGAAAGAAGAAAACAGAAATGTGTGTCGACAGTGGCAAAAAAGAATAAAACAGACAATGGCTTCATCAAAAAGAAAAAGAAAAAAAAGGAAGTTAAAAAGAGGTGAAAAAGAGAACGTTTTGGGTAGTAAGTGTTACGACAATTCGTTGTGAAAACAGAAAAGAGGAAAACGAAAGAGAACAGAAGCGTAAACAACATGTACACTATTCAACTGTAATACAATTCATGTAGTTACGAATAATGTTGTATTATGAAATTAAGATCAGAAGTTGTATGTCACAGGTATACATGAAAAAGGATGCAAATTTTATGATGTACGTAAAAGGAAAACTACAGGAAGTTTGTATGTTAACTGTTTCATATATGTTAACTGTTTTATATATATCTGATTCGTCTTTAACAGAAATGAACTATGACCCCGTCGGATATGTGAAAAAGGAAAGAGTTTCGTTTCGAAAAAAAATCACAAATCTTAGATGTAGTCACCAATTTGAAAAAAGGAGTTCTCTCCGTTTTATTTATATAGAATGATTTAAATTCATTTCCATAGCAACGGATTCTAACTGAAAATATCAATTAAAAAAAAAAAAATAGTTGTTTTGCCCAGTCAATTATTCTAGATTTCAATATTTATTCTCAATTTCCATTTTGGACTTTCAAATTTATATTCAATATGATCTAACTCTTTTCCAAGTTCTTACCAAAATAGTAACCGCTTGTAAAGAATTTACAACTTCTAGAATAATGTATTAATATATGTATATATATATTAAAGTCATACTATAGTAGTTCCAATTATAACACAAGACTGAAGTAGAATGTTCAATTTCTCTCTATTATTGCCTTTTTATCGTTTTCAGATAATAAAATACAGAAATATACATCATTCTAGTTAAAAGGATGGATAACATCAATATAAATCGAATGAAGAAAAAATATTTATATAGAAGAATTTTTGTAAATGACCGAAGATTTACATTACTATTCATCCAAATACATTTTTAGTATTTAATTTCATAACAAAATTTCTGATGTATTTTCTCATACTGAAATAAATCATCGAAAATTCTAGAAGTTGCTTGTTTGTGTTGAAAAGAAACGAAAGAAAATGGAGAAAAAAACCCTACTTCTCTGTTCAAAATACCTCATTGCAATAACATATTCAGCACATCTACGATATTACAGACTGATCGCCTTTCATTATGGTCATCTGAGACATGTTTATAAAGGAAATGGCACTTAAGTAAAATTACAATTCTCCAATTATTTAGAGTTGAACAACATTGTATTCTTCAACTCTAAATAATATTCACGCTGTCCTGCTAAATATATTGGATATCTACAAATGAGGTAACTATTCTGTTAGTTGATTAGCTACAGGACTCAACCAAATTTCACTTCCGTTCGGATTTGATCTTCGGTCGGATCCCGTCGCTAGTCACAGAATTTCTTGTCCAGCGATGCCATTTAAACTAGGCCGGAACAAACCATACCGTGACAATTATCCAAAAAGGTTAGTTTAATTTTGAGCAGAGGATCATTTCTCACCAAACTGTGGTATAGGTTACTCCTAATTAGATAATTTTTACAGATTGATCAAAAGAAGCGATTTAGCTACATAATTTCTAAATTAAAATCACTCTGCTGTGTCACGGTCAATTTCGTCGACATGTTGCTTCCTTTTTCTATATGTGCACTCAACATGCTTACTCACACATCACGCATAATATATCGCGTCTTAATAATAACAAATGTAAGCATCATTACCCGCTCAGATTTAAAGATTTGTATTATTCTTATTACGTATATATATATATATATATATATATATATATATATATATATATATATATATATATATATATATATATATATATATATATATATATATATAAAACCTAAAACTTAATTTTAAAATCGTATAAAAAAAGTTATTTACTATTCTCACTTAATCTCGAAATGTGACAAGTTTCCGTACTCTTCTCAAACAACAGAGTAACGTAATACTTGTAGTAGCGCGAACAAATGAGAAGCGAAAAAGAAAAGAAAACTTACGATAATGTTAGTGGTTGACTTGATATGTAATACCACAATTTTCTTCAGGCATCATCTGTTATAAACTGTCAGCCAGTATTGAATACATTTAAAAGTAAGTAGTTTCCTTGTGCCAACGATACTAACATTGATAAAATGAACTAATTCAGTTTCAAAAGAAAAACTAAAATACGTGCAAGTGTACATTTCACGTAACAGGGTAGTTTACATTAATATGCATTCGTGTTATGAAGTTAGAAGATCACGCACGCTTCTAATGTAGTATTGCAATGGATAATTATGTTAAACATTTCTGTTCAGTTTAATTATACGATTACCGGTACGTACTAATTATTTAATAAGTTTTGCTCTCTACTAATATGGTCTGCAAATATACAATATACGGGTCAATAATGACAACCTCTATATATTATAAATAAACACTTGCATGATAGAAAATATTCATTACATATCATTACCGAATTAATTTAAGCTGAGGCCTACTAAACTTCTAGGGACAATAACATATACTATGTTTATGGCGCAGATAAAGATTACGTACACCATCAAGATACGATCATAACAGTATTAAACATTAAATAAAAGGGACTATCGACTATAAATTCATACGCAAAACGTATAATAACAAATTAAACATAACTTAACACGTATAATAACAGATTGAACCTAACACAACCTAAAACGAAAAATTCAAACCACGTGCAACTACAATGTATCATTACCGATAAAATCGGTACGTTCCATATGTGTATTATACCTTGTTTCTTCTAAGCATAGAAAACACTGATTCGTATGTGTAATTTGTTCTTTCCTTTTTTACAGGTAAATCACTTAAGATGCAATGACTGACAAACTGGGACTCGGATGTTATCAAGTTCCTCCATCTCCATGGAAAACCAGCAAAACAAATTCACGAGGAGACGAAAGCAGTCTATGGAATGAAAGTCCATCCTGAAATGATATCCAAATGAAAATGGCAGTTTCAAACTGGACACATGGCCACTCCGGGTGTCAATAGATCTGTGAGACCTTTCACAGTCGATGCCGTCATGACAGAGAAAGTGGAGTAGATCATAACGGAAGACAGAAAGATAACCATTGACAGTGTTGTGCTTAGTTATATACCTCACTAGAATATAATACATAAGTAGCTACCTCCTCAGAAAGTGTTAGCACGATGAGTGTCGCAGCTGCTTACCCCTTTCCAGGAGACAACTCCAGAGGGAAACTCCAGGAAAATGTTGGATTGCTCTAAGCGCAATGAAGAGGACTTTTTAGGATGACTAGTCCTCCTAAACACTGAGGACTGAGTATATCTTTCTGACCCAGAAATTAAAAAAATGAGTAAGCGATGGAAACCTCTCCTCTTCCACCCTAAAACGGCAAAGGTGCAAAAATCTGCTGCCAAAATGATGCTATTCGTGTTCTAGGACTGTGAGATCATCATAACAGACTACCTGTCAACAAGTCAAACTAACGAAAGTCAATGTTATTCTCATATCCCAGCTCGGTTACGAAAGGAATTGAAGACCCAATGTCGAATAATACTCAACAAATGGTTGTTGCTGTTGGCAGACAGTACATCAGCTCATTCAGCATAGCACCTAGCTTTATAGCAACAGACTACCAATGTGCAAATCCCTCGAATGAAAAATAAGTCAAGCTTTGTTTTACTTTCATGTTACACACTTACGTACACAATTATGGTAGGAGGATGATTTCAGGAATAGCCTATAATCTCGAAGGAAAATGTACACACCAAGCTAACTGACGCTTGTATGTGCTGACAAACTCCAAACATGTTTTATACATACATATATGAAGTTTATGCAATATCATTTTTATGAACTCAATTACGATGCTGCAACACTACACAATCTTATTCCTTACACAAGCACTAACAACGACATATTAGCATATATTACAAGTAAACATAAACTTTCGTCTCACATAAAAGACAATATAACGTTCAGCCTGAATAATTTATTCGAAGGAGAAAATAAACCTGTCACATTTTTGTGGAACCTTTAGATCAGTGGTTCTTAAACTTTCCGATAACGCGGACCCTCCGTTTATTCGGAAAGTGATCTGCGGACTCCCTTGCAATGCTATCTGAAATTTCACATGGTATTAAAAAATTATACTAATTAGAACTACCACTGACAAGAAAAAGATCAGGAAAAATAATACAATAAGTAATTTGTTCTAAAGATACATATGATTGTTTCCTACTGAACGAAATTTCAATACAGTAATTTTCAAAACTGAAAATCATTTTTTTAAAAAATCCACTTGATAAACAATGTTCTCAAATGTGGGGTGGGTCACTAATGTAAGGAATGAAATTCTTTGCGTTTTGCCATAATATTATTGAAATCTGGAATAAGTTTTGTCATTATCAATCGATGGAAATGATGAATAGTTATTGTATTGTACTCGTACTACCCACAGCTGCAGTTTCTTAATCTTAAACATACTTCTTCCATAACACCTGTAAGTTCCATTTCATTACAACACACTTCAATATTTAGGCTTCGCGGACCCCCCGGCTAGGTCGCGCACCCCGCATTGAGAACCACTGCTTTAGATTAAAAGCAAAAAATAAGTTATATTTTCATCGTGAGCGTTATTCGATAAGTAAGTTTCTTTGTGCTGATATTGTCCATGTGTTATTCTAGAATTTTTGCACTTAGTGTAAAAGTACGTATGTACAAACTTTTTCACCATTAACGTTAAGGCACTTGTCCCATTATTGAACTAGCTTGAATAAACTCCCCCTAAACTGAATAAACTGCCCCTAAAACAAGTTTGCAACGAAGGTAAAACTTTGCATGGTCAAAATTCTGTATTATTACGGTTTGGACCTCATTTGCTGGTTAATACAGCAACAATTCGTGGTTACTGGAAGGTGTCTTATCCAGTCTCCAGTTAAATTTCTAGCTATTTCTTTTATAGGTAGTGGCTAGTTCCTACCAAGATATTCCTGAGGATATTCGTTTCTAGTTTCCTCCGTGTTTCACAGTAGACACAAAATAACCTGAAAGGGGTAGGCGTGAGCTACATACATACTCTTTACTGGACATGGAAACAAGTGAACATAGTCTTATGATAGAATACTATAAACTTCACGTCATGCATAGTCCACGATCTGTGCTGCACGCAGCATTGAAACTGATTCAAAGTAATATGTGTAATATGGTTTGGATGTAGCACATCTACCAGTATCAAATCTACAGGGATAGTTTTGGTTAAATACAAGTGATCAAGAATAACACGTATTCAACGTTCAGATTTTGTACTGGGAGTTATGAAGTATCACTAGTAAATTAAACTACTAAATTGCGCTTACATCGCCGTAAAACACAGCAGAACTAATTTACTGGCGCTTTAGGTTTTCTTTGAACATTAAATCTCAACAAAGGAACAAAAGTTGTACTTACTTTGGATTTCTATTCCATTTTATTAAACCAAGTGAACAGCGTGCATTTATATCATATACACGAACACCAATATCACTAGCCCATGCAACAAACTGTCCTTTCCATTTAATATTCTGTACAGTACCTTCCACTTCATACAATACGGTTTGTTTAAGGCGAGAAAATAAGGTTTTCTCATGAAGTACCAGTCGTTCATCTCCTGCGGTAAAAAGATTTATTATGTTATCAAACATTGTGTACACATCGACATGAAGATTAAGTGATTCATTACATGAGTATCATCCAAACTGTACGAAGGAAGATCGAATACAAGTAAGAAGTGATGCAAACTGATCAACCAACTTTCTATGAATAATGAAATGTAGAAGGCATATTGGCTATAAAAATATCAAACTCTAGTCACCAAATGTTTAACTGATTAGGATGTACTGTTTCTAAATTTCACAGCGCAGTAGCTTCCTTTTGACGCGAATACTACACAATCAAATACTTCTAAGCATGTAACTGTCGTTATGTAACTCTTTAAATTACGTATTGTCATCTATGGTACAGGACTAAAAAATTAGAGCTTCTATTTGTGCTTCATGTATTACAATGACAATAACCACTTTAAGAAAATTTCACCTCTGACTTTTAATGAAGCTGAACTCCCTAGTGATTATATTGTTAACGTACGCGCCTTTAGCGTGGGAGATTCAGGTTCGATTCCCGGTGGGAGCTCATGTCGTTCGAAGTTAAGCTGTTTAAGTCCACGTCTCATAAAGCCTTAGTGCTGAACAGGATGCCAAATTCCAAATCAGTCAACTAATCTATTGAAGCTAATGTTTAAATGACAAAATCACTGGATCGGATCACTAGAATGTTTGCTGCATCACTATTTTACATACATGAAACTAACTGTAATTTTTAAACTCTTTATATTAGGTTTTCTGAACTTCTTCTGCCATTTGTAGTACAGCAAGTACTACTACAAAAATTTACTATATACATAGATTTAGTATGACCTAGAATACGTGATTGAAATCGAGATTTATGTTTGTTATTTTGAACTGTTTGTTTTCTTCGTCGAAAAACGACTTTGTGGCATTATTATCACTTAAAGAATCAATCCTTAGGTTTTGAGTGTTACATAATAACTTCAAACTCATTTTTTAAATTCTGTCCTTGGATTCTGTATTTTATCTCCTCTGACTTTCCGCTGCGTCAATCTACATAAAGAATGAAATAAATATCTGAAGAACCGAACAGAGGTGTGAAGAGGACACTTATCGCATTAGAACATGGAGATACCTACAATTTTTCCTTCCAAAAAATGTCGCTAGTTTATCATTTTTAAAGTGCTCTTCAAACGTAAGAATTCTTATGAGGATGATGTCATAATTCTATGTATAATACTTAAAGACAATCGGTAATCTATTATGAAATGATAGATTATTATGAATATATCTATAACTCTCTGTCTATCTATCTACAGATGGTGATCAGAAAAATTGAAACACCTGTAGTTGGCAACACGTCAGATGTATGGGTTGGCAGTGGTGTCGTGGCGCCCGCAGTGCCGGACCGCTGGTGGTGGTGTGTTAGGTCGGTCTCCATACTACGTCAGGCGCAGTGGAACTGCAGTGTCCAGTGGCTGCAGCAGACGGAGGTAGTGTAAAATGGGAGACCTCTCAGGTTTTCAAAGAGGGCAAATTGTTGGTGAACGGTTATGTGGAGTGAGTGTGACGGCAGTGGCTACTGTGTTAGGTGTGTCGCGTGGGACAGTGTCGAAGGTGATGACGGCCTACACAACACACGGGAAAACCACATCGGGGAAGCGGAACAGTGGGCGGAAGAAAATCATGAATGACAGGTCACGACGGGTATTAAAGCGCATTGTCACGCAGAACCGTCGTGCCACTGCGGAGCAAGTGACGGAGGAACTCAATCAGCACCTCCCCCACCCTGTTTCGACAATCACAGTCCGCCGCGAATTACATGACATGAACTTACGGGGTCGTGTTGCACGGGCCAAACCGCTCATCAGGAACCATAACGCTTTCGCACGCCGCAAATGGTGCCGTGACCATGCAACTTGGACCGTTGAGGACTGAAAACGTGTGATATGGTCGGATGAGTCATCCTTCACCCTATTCCCAACCACGGGCCGTGTTTATGTGTGGAGAACGCCCAAAGAAGCTTATGATCTGCAGTGTCTCCGCCCAACTGTGAAACATGGCGGCGGCTCGGTGATGCTGTGGGCCGCCATATCATGGTTTTCATTGGGTCCTGTGGTCACACTTAGCGGACGAATCACTGCCAACGATTATGTCGCAATTTTAGGAGACCACTTGCATCCTATGGTCCGGATGTTGTTCCCGGACAATGACGCCATCTTCCAGGATGATAATGCACCCATTCACACAGCTGGCGTTGTTGCAGCGTGGTTTGAGGAACATCGGGATGAAGTTCAACACCTCCCCTGGCCCGCCCAATCCCCACATCTCAACATAATTGAACATCTGTGGTCCGTCTTGGAAACACGACTCCGGCGACTATTCACCTCCATCCTCTCTCGCAGAACTGGCCGATGCCCTGCACGAGGAATGGTGTAAAATTTCACTTGCTACCATTCACGACCTCTATGCCTCCATCCCACGTCGCATCAAGGCTGTTCTGAAGGCGAAAGGTGGCCCGACACCATATTAATCTGGTAAGTTGCAATTTCGTTCAGGTGTTTCCATTTTTCTGATCACCATCTGTATGTATGTATATATGTATGTATCTATCTATCTATCTATCTATCTATCTATATATATATATATATATAATGAAATTCGTAACATGAATTTGGGAGGTGTTTCTGCATACCAAAAATATTCATATCAACATGTCATAAACCGCATAGTTTCCGAACAAGAGGCTTCCGAACATAGAAACTTTAGAGCGGTGTTTTTCAACAATCAAACGCCTGGCAGTCCAAGAGTTCGTCACATGAAGCAACCCTGTTTTAGCCAAAACTGCGGATGGTAGACCAGAGTGTCTACTAAAATTCCAAAATGAAATTCTGTGACTTTTTCGTGACCTTTTCTTTCCCAAACCACAAAATTTCGTAACATTCTCAAGAGGGAGTTTGGATGCGAATTACACCGAATTTTCATGCATGTGGTAGAAGCGTGCTTTGTTTGCGACTTAGTAACGTCTAAAGCCGACCATAGACATTTTTAGTGGAGAATTTTGACGTTTGTAACGATAATCCGTATAAATGTGTAACGTTGTTATGGACAATGGTCTGGTACGGAAGATTTCATTTTCTTTTATGGCCGGACCTGCACATTTATGTTGTTAGGTTTTGTGGCCAGAAAGATTTATAGGTAGTTAAGAAATAATCCAAAAATATGTCATTATGACTGCATGTATGTTCAATTAAAAAAGGAAGAAATATTGTAAAAATATAAGGTAAATGTGAAAAAGAAATATAAGGTAAATGTGAAAAAGCCTTCGGAAAATACATAAGTTTACATTTATTTTATTTTGTGTTATCATTGAACATTCATTGACTAACTTACATCTTAAGTAATTCAATAATCATTTCTGACGAACTTAGGGCAAATATGTAACTAACTGTTCAACAAAAATAGTTGAAGTTAGAATAAATGTTACACGTTTTATAGAACAAAATTTTTCAGTTTATACTTATATTTGTACAGATAAAAATATCGTGACCCAAAAGCTAAATTTCGTGACTTTTTCTTGACTTTCATGACCGTTTTCTGATTTTGTGACTTTTTCATGACTTTCGTGACCGATAGACATCCTGTAGACGTGTAAAATGACTATGCAATGGTCTCTGAGATGAAGGTTGATCGAAATAAGCATGAAGAGAAGGGCGCATCACAAAGGAATTGAAATTCGCTGTCGGCAAAAAATAGTTACTGCAATCGGATTCAACATACCAGAAGTTCTAAACGTTATGCGTGGTTACATAATAACAGAGATGAGGTAATTACTTAGACAAGCAGCGAGTCTCGAAGATAGGTTATTTATAGATACAGTATATTCCACGGATGGTTAGGTATTTGTGGCGTACACACGTCAGAAGGTGGATATGAGATCCCTACGTGACCAATCATCTAGGAGAAAATGGAATGAATAAGCAGCAGAGTCTTAGTGAATGTAGCAAGCCGTTATGTGACCTATATTTCTGCAGCCATCTGCACATCAACCGAGGAGGTCAGAGATGGAATTTGAACCTCCACCTTCCGGGTGTGAAGTCAGCGCTCTATTAACTAAGCAACCATCATTTAGTGACATCAGATATGAAATTACGCTCAGTGCATACACTCATATGTAAATACTGGAAATGCGTTTTGTACTGAAACTGAAACAAACGGTCTTCCCATACATGTAAGGGCTGTCTAGTAGCCAATGAAACAATAACAACAAAAGCAAGCACGTACGCACTTATACATCTTAGATTTTACGTCAAAACAGCCACATTTCAATTCTGTAATCACCTTGGTACTTGCCAGGTAGGGGTGTGACATGTTGGTTTATTAATAATATTTCCAAAGTGAACCCTTGGATTTCCTCTAATTGGGTAATACCTAGCGAGGAAATTTGGGGGAAATTTATAAATTCGAGCCTGAGAATGGTCAAATGACAGTATATCGTCACTGCGTCTTCAAAAAGTGCTTAAGTGCAGTTTTCCCTCAAAATGCGATTTTTATAGATATGGGCACAGATTGTTGTAGAGCACATACCTATAAAGATCCTTATATGACATCGTTCATTTAAGGGGTAATTACGAAATAAAACAAAATCCAGCATGTGATGTGGGGTCAAACTGCTCCTATCATTTTACGTTAAGTATTCTCAAAGAAATATGGTTGATTTTATATTAAGATTCTAACAATAATGCCAGCAACTACATTGATTTTCTTCTCGCCACCTAAAAAACGGCAACACAGAATGCATTCCATTTTTCTCATTCACATAAAACATTTCATTTTACACAGAGCGATTTTTGAAGGGCAGCGATGGTATGTCACTTCTGCATGCATGAATGTTACGACTGTTTCTCATGGTCCACCGAAATGTTCTTGAACTGAAGATTGTTCACTTCAGCTTCAAAGGACAAAAAGAAAAATGTTGTGTACTGAGTGGACTTTCTAATTTTTACTGCATTTGCTTCCTTACCCACGTTTAAATTCTACTCCTGACATTAAAAGTGCACTAAGTGAGAAGAAATACGTTGGTACATACAGCAAAGATATCAAACTAACATGGTTCCGATAGTTCTTTTATCGCATTTCGTCAGTACGCTACAAAATTAGATATTCACATAATTTATCTACAAAACACAACGTATAGTACGCCATTTTATTTTACTTGCCTGTTATGAAACGCCTCCCTGAGCCTGATTTTGAATAATTTGGATCAATAGCAACAGACTTCACTAGTCTTCCCATTTCTAAGCTTTGATTATTTTCAGTTGAATAAAGACCATACAAAATAACCTGTGAATAAGGAAAGAAATTTGTCAATCTTTGGTGTAGATATAAATATGCACTGCAATAAGATTACATTTAGATAAAATTATCATACAGTGTGGAACTAAGTTTATTATTTTTAAGCAAGTTAGCGACGTAGGTTTTCGCCAATCAGGTACACTCATGGCCATTGTCGATTTTTAGTAATCTCTTCATAAAATTAGATTCTTAAAAAAATTAAAGAACGTCATTGCATACGACCTACGTCAAAGTATAATTTCTTTAACAAGATATTGAAAAATAGCAGTGGTGTACCTCCGTTAATTTCATTATTTCTATTTTTATTCGCTTTCACACCAAATCAGCAAAATCTTTAACTATAAATCAGACTGTTTATTATTTGTAACTTACAAAGTAACTTTATTAAGATACATTGACAACAAAGCATATAACCTCATATAACCTAATATAACCTCATCAATACACCTTACGTATAAAGTTAGATGTAACTTTTCATCCCCAAAAATACATTATATCAAGTATATATTAAGTTTCACTATCTGTAGCATTACTACAATTTAATTTAACGGATTAAAATCACAATTAAAACTATGAAAAAGCAACTAATTATAATTAAAAATGTAAAGGTTAAAATTTACTATAAAATTAATCACTTAAAATTAGAATTAAGAACCTACGATCAACAGTATCATGCAGTAAGAATTAACTTATATTAATCTATTTAAACATTTGTACACGACTTACATATTAAAATCACAATTTCCGAACATTGTTCTGCAGAAATTGTCAAAAATACTTTCCAAAATTATCTTTAAGATCTATAATAGTCCCAGTGGAAATTGAACTGGAATATCAGTTTAGATTTTGATTTCTTCAAAGGATATAATGCAAAAAAAAAAAAAAAAAAAAAACCTTCAGTTTTACATTTTAAAAAAATGATTCAGAAATGAGCCCACCATACTAATTACTTAGCTATTCTCGATTCCTGTTTCGACAAGATTCTATTCAAACAGCAAACACAGTTACTAAAAATACTTGACTGATGCAAATGTGTTGAATTTCCAAACCAGCAGCTACTCCTAGAAGAATTCCAGAATACAAGTCATATAACAAAACCTAGAATTTTGACGTTCGATTTGAAAAACACGGAATCCTACCCGGAATCGTATCCAAGACTGCCATGCTAACTACTTAGCTATTGAGGAGACAATGTTTTAAGTTAAGTCATCATCTGTTTTGATTATGTACCTAGTATAATTGGAGGAAAAAATAAAGGACATTGGAGGAAAAAATAAAGGAACTTTACAATACAAAATGTCATAAATGTCACAAAAAAGATATATTGATTACATGCAAAATTGTAAGAAATGCCCATGAAATCCCTGAACAAAAGAGAAAATCCAGAGCAGTTATCTTGGTTCTTAATATTTGCATGGCCTGTATATCACTATATCGACTGATCAGAGGGGATAATAATAATAATAATAATAATAATAATAATAATAATTATTATTATTATTATTATTATTATTATTATTATTATTATTATTATTATTATTATAATTATTATTATTATTATTATTATTATTATTATTATAATTATTATTATTATTATTATAGAAAAATGAATATTTCTTGCAATATTACTTCTTCAGTTATTGCTTGATCCTAACTCATCTCTTCCGTGCTTTGAATATTTAACTTCTGCAAGTAAGGCCACACTGATAACACCCTAGTGTCCAAAGTTAAGCATAATTAAGATGTGAAAAACTATTTTATTGACATAGAGTTAGGACTGCAGAAAACACAGTAAAAATCAGTCAAAACTTTATTTCAGGGTGGAGACAAAAATTACGGGAAAAGAATTCCTTGGCTTTTCCCGGCTTTTTAGAACATTTTTTTGAAATTTTCCCTGATGTGTAACACAGGCCTGCATTATTTCGGTTATGTCATGTTTTTCGACATTGGATAATGAATTCCTATGTATCTTGGTGCGCTTAATCGAAAAATGACCGTAGTTTGTTTCCATCATGTCAGAATTGTTTGCAAATCGCAATGTGTCAGAATGATTTATATCTCTAGAAACATCACATATATGAGACGTACAGACCGATGCCAGGACATAGGAAATGCTGCCATCTGTTTGTTTATGATGAAAACTAAACGCTGGCAACATAAACCGGCAGACGACAACACTTATGTTATTAAATGTGGTGTACACTGCAACTGTTAGTGCTGGTGCAACAGTCCGTACTATCCTCCACGATCAAAAGTTTGTGTGTGTCGGGGGAGCAGCAAACAGTGTTCGACATGACGTTAAGAGGCTGTAAAACGTTTGCAGATTCCTTTAGTTACATTTCTGGTGAGTTCATATTGGCAAGGCAAAAAAGACAGATAGCATTCGTGCGACAAGTGCATCTCGTGTATTTCAGTTGCATAAAAAGAAACCTAGGTCACCTTTAAATACGTAGTAACCAAGTTTCTGGGCAACAAGAAGGATCCGAATTTCAAGTCTATCATTTATACTATGCTGCTGAAGTACGAAAAATTAGACTGTTCCACGAGTTTGAAGGTTCATTTCCTACATTCCCATTTGGATTACTTCCCCGAGAATCTGGGTTAGTGAAGAGATGAATGAGAGATTCCATCAGGACATCCACGAAATGGAAAAGCGTTACCAAGGACGACGGAATACAACAATGATGGTGGACTATTGCTAGATGTTGCACCGAGATGAACCCAGAAAAAAACAAGCGCGGAAAAGTCAGAAAAATAGCATTACTAGTCTAAAGAGTTCGACATAAAGACTAAACTCTTGAGTATTTCTTTTCTATTATATCCTATTCTATTTTCTTCCACTTCTAAGCCGCACAATACCACGTGTTTTATATATATATATATATATATATATATATATATATATATATATATATATATAAAAGAGAACGTACAAATCCTTTGTTAGCTCATCACGCTAATACGGCTGAACCAATTTCTTTCATTTTTGGGGGGTTATTAAGATTTGGACCCTAGATGGTTTTTATCATATCACTTTAATTTTCAATTACCAGTGTCTTGAGATAATTGACCATTCAAGTGTCCATAACGTACAAATCCTTTGTTAGCTCATCATAGCTAAATCTAACCGTATTTATATGCAACCCACATGACCGTGTCACTCGGCGGGTTAACATAAATGACAGGCGATATAATGTTAACATTTACTCCAATCTTCTATGGTTTCTATCATATCACTTGAAAGCGAAAAAGTAAAAATTATCTAAGTAACAAAGTTTATTGCGTTCCGGGGTGACCCCAGCGAAGCGGGGTGAACGCTGCTAGTATATATATATATATAAAACGACTAAACCGACTATGTCATTACATCGCATATTTGTGACATTTTTGGACATATATTACATTTGCATATTATATATGCCATTTGCAAACAAGTTTGACGTGATGGAAACAAACTAAGGTTCTTTTTGGATTAAGCGCACCAAGATGCATGGGAATCCATCATCAAATGTTGAAAAACAGAACCATCGTAGGCTAGTGTAATTAGCCGTACAGGCTCTCCCACGTTGATGAAAAAAGAAAACCAAGAAAACATGACAACGATGATACTTAAGTAACGTACTTTTCCCTAATCAACCAGAAAAAATAATAATATGAAAACAAATAGAACGTATTTTAATATGAAATTATAGAACACTTATCTAATAAAAATTCCTACTCGAAACAAGAAATTAAACATCTTCCCTAAAGCTTTAATCTGCAAATTTAGTCACATGATGAGAGTTTTGTCATATATGAAAGGAAAAAGTCACAGCGAGAAAGTATAGATGTATGTACATAAAACTGGCTGTAGTATATTAACAATATATCCTTAGAAAAAATTAACAATATTGTGCAATTCATTTTACTTCTCCAAACGCTTTATTTCCTCATCCATATTGAGCATATCTCTTCCTACTTTCGTCTTTTACTTCAAATCCGTTCAGAATAATTTTTATTTTCCTGTCTTCAGCTTATTGTAATTAAGCAGAAATTAAAATTTACGAGTTAATGATTATTTCAGGCTATATCTCATTAACCCTACTACGCACTGTCATCTTGTTAGTATCATAATGAAAGCACAGTGAAGATACAATTCAATATCAGTTTCACCTGAATAAGTGGAATGGTTCTCGTGTAACATCAACTTTTAGATTCTCAAATTAAATTAATTTTCCTCCATTTTCAAAAAACGTCACATGAGGAGTTTTTTACACTCGCAATAGTTCAACAAGATTTATCGATTAGTAGTATATATTTCATCTTTGGACATTTTCTTTCCTTTAAACACTACTATCGTAGAATTTAAATAAGCACACTGCTGTTTTAATCATATCTCATGGATTCCATTATATAATTGAAGAGCTGAATTGCATAACATCCCAAGTCCACTCTTTTTCTTCGCATTTCCCGTTTGTTTTGTTTTTTATGTTAGCATCTATATCCATTATTTTTAAGGGCTATTCATTTGCATAATACGTAAATCCAAATCAAAATTATTATTATTATTATTATTATTATTATTATTATTATTATTATTATTATTATTATTATTATTATTATTATATCAGCTAAACAGAATACCATGCCAAGTGTAATCTTCTTTTCTTTCTTCTAAAATCACAAAAGTACTCCGGTAGACTTGGGATGTTCTGCAATTCAGGTCTTCAATTAAAAATTATGTCAGACAAGGTTAAGCTTGCGGTAACATCCTCAAAACAAAATAACCATAGCATTATGAGTAGTTTGTAGCAATCCTCATTAGGGTTTCAAAAGTTTGAAAACTATGCTGCAAGATTGAATCTCTAGGTATTCAGCTTTTAAAAGTTTGCAAAAATCATATTTTTTCTAAATTTATGAGATACAAGATTCTAGTGAAATCTTAGAAATCGATAAAGATACTAGAAATGTTCAAGAAAAAGCTACTTAAGTTCAACACAGAAACGTACAGGTTACTCTGCAAGTGTAAAACAAATCTGTGCTTAACCTATGGTCAGAATTAGCCAATAATCAATTAAAATTGTTGGAAGGACGCCGTACGTACAACATGTATCTTAGCTTGCACGAAATCTCCTACGCAAAAGTCAAAAAATCAAATTCAAAACTAAGAAGTTTAGAAGACATTTTCGATATTAAGGTACTTGATTTCCACGTCCTAACCAACCAACGACCACAATGAACAATTTACCTCAAAAAAAAAAAAAAAAAAAAAAGTCAGGGACACATGCACCAGTTCCGTAAATACCAGTTCTAATTCGGAATATCAACCAAACCACTTTGCTCTTTCTATGAGGGACGCCAATGAAACTTCATCAGGAACACAAATTACACATTCCTCAAAAACTTTAACTATGTATTCACCGAGCAGATCATACTGGTACCATCATGAAAAGTACAAATGAAGAGGAATTCGCAAAACCTATAGAAACCCCTAACAACGACAGATCTGAAATTAACTTAACCAAAATCAACTTGTTTTACGTTCCCGATAAGAAAATTCCAGAGAAGTTTAACAATATTTTTAACAAAAGGTTTTAATCTAGAACACTAGATAAGAATCTAAATATTCTGTGTTTCATTAGCTCGACAGAAAAATCAACATAGTTAATTGAAAACCTGGATAGCAAGGAAACTTTTTGAAGAGATTTTCAATGTAAGTTAGGCCAGTTTTAACCCGAAATAAGATAAAACACCATGAATCTGGATTACGAAATCTATGAAATAGTTAAACGAAATAACTGTGGGTGCCTCAGATCTTATAATGGCAACTCCTTTACCATCATGTCAAAAAATACTTATAGAGAAAAACTGAAATTCAAAATTGACTCAAAAAATGACATAATACTCATAACAAATTCAATTAACAAGGTCATTAACTCACGTTCTTGAAGAATATTGGCTCAACCAAGATTTAAACAATGCTTAAAAATTGAAGCACCTTCATTACTAATTATATCTGGACTACATAAAGTTCATAACGTGAAGATGTCATATACCATCTCAGGAATATTTTTTCTACCTACAGAACAGCGAAGTGGCTCTCCATATATATTACAAGTACCACTAAGAAATTCACGTACACAATAAGAAACAACGAAACTTAGTTCTTGACATTTGCTCTTTGGTCAGCGCAAACGAATTTCAATTAGAGACAATGTGCTAAGACGCTCAGGAATTTTAATAATCCTTTTATTTACTTGTAATTGTGATTTCTGAAAATACTTCGTACTGCCTAGCTTTCAACCCTCCTCTGGACCATTTTTCATAGAGCATAAAACAGGAGGAAAACAATAAAAACAAAGGGAAAAATAAAACGGAGTGGACTCACAGGGGTAGAGCCGTGCGAAAAACACCCTGTCTTAGCTCCTAGTCACACGTCGAATGGTGATGCAGCATGCAGTGGAATGATGGGATCAATTTCTGCATTCTTTAGTTTACGTAAAGAAGCTTTTCAACTCATATTGATGTTTTTGTTTCAGTTCCAATGTTCTATATACTTTTTAATTACTGTTTCTCATTCCTTGCTTAATCAACTCATTTATGTTAAGCTTTGGATTTTTTTAAGAAAAATAAAGCTAAGAATGAAATATAAAGTAGTTTCTGATAATTTCTATTTTCTTGAAAAAAAAAAAATAGTTATAGTAGCTAAAATAACTTTAAATATCCAACTGATTTATCACTTTCACTGACAGTTCAAAATAACGAGTATGTTCTGCTTCCAACTTTTTGATCTGCGAAGACTCCTTGAGCCATGGTCCTCCTGATGTGATGATCCACTACACACATTATTTAAAAAAAATTGTAATATAATTGAAGTCCCAATATCCTTGATTGGAATAGGAAGTTAGTTACTTGAGGCTATTAAGTATAATTGCTGGAAACCATTAATCAATATATAGTTTAAGTATTTTATTTTCAGAATGTTACAGGTAAGCTTACCCACACCTGAGAAGATTTGTCATTAGAGGTCATTCGTGGCTATGTGGATGGCGTACGCGCCTTCGGCGCGGGAGACCCAGGTTCGATTCCCGGCGGGAGTTCACGTGGTTAGAATCCCACGTTAAGCTGTAAATTCACGTCTTATACAGCCTTGCTGCTGAACGGGACGCTAAACTCAAAATTCAAGCCACTCTAATTGAAATCCCAATATCCTTGATTGGAATAGGAAGTTAGTTACTTGAGGCTATTAAGTATAATTGCTGGAAATCATTTATCAATATATAGTTTAAGTATGTTATTTTCAGAATGTTACAGTAAGCTTACCCACACCTGACAAGATTTGTCATTAGAGGTCATTCGTGGCTATGTGGGTAATTCACGCCACTCTAATGATCTTTCACTATATAATGCAAGCCATGAGATCCGACTGAAATGGTACTGTGTATATAAATAAACAAGCTGTTAACAAAGAAGAATATTCCAATTGAAAATATAGCCACTAATAAATATTTAGATGCATTCCTGAATTTAATGTGATACAATTTATATCGATGGGTATCTGCACAAAGGTGATTTGTCCATTTTTCTTCGAAAATCAGGTTTTGACTGATATGGATAATGTCCGAAGGGTTTTTACATTTGTAGCACATTACATAAAAACAAAAGAACCTCCAGTAAATAATCCATTAACAAAAACAAAGTTTTGCATGAACCTCTGATTTGTGAGATGCATTGAATGTTGTCACCTGCAAAAATTACGGCATGGACATATCACCTTTGTCCGTATACCCATCGATATAGCCAAAATTCCGTTGCATGTGCACGTAAGAATACACAGAGGAGAATATTTTAATCCTGCGAAATCCTTTTATCCTTTCACGTACCTTCCTCTTTTACGTTTTACCACTTCCCTTTTTACTTTTTAAAGCACACAAAAAATAAACTACTACTCACTTTACTACATTCTTCTCTCTAAGCTAACACCCGATCTATATACTAACACATATTACTCTAAGCTGAAACGAAAATATACCTTTCCATCGTCTGAACAGCTTGCAATAAAATCGCCATTTTCATCAATGCTTATCTGGTTTACAACGACTGTATGAGCTCTTAGTTCCTTATTTCCAACACTGTGCCCTAAATGATCCAGAAGATGAATCATTCCCCAGTGGCTTCCAAGGCATAAGAACTAAAAAGACATAATAATAATAACAATACAAAAGAACTACTTTCGACATAAAATTCAAGTATAATAGAAACATTTTACAAGGAAATAAGACAAATCTTTATATCTATATGCTCCTATATTTATTTCAGGAAATTTTCTTGAAAGATATGGTTTGTGATATACTGCACTATACTATCAGAAGAAAAATGCTACCCATTTATAGCACAAATACATTGTAATTTTTCTAATCATGTAGTGAATCAAGAAAAATATAACTCCTGGTATTCCTCTCAACAACTAATCTACTGATTAGCTTAATGTATGCTGTAAGCTTTGTAAGTTTCTGCAGTTCCCTTTGTCACAGAAAGAAAAGTTTATGATTAATATAAAACTTCTTTCCACCTTTACAAAATTCACTGTTTTCTTATGGTTGCCCTATGTTTCAGTTGACTCTTGCATATTGTGAACCAAATCAGAGTTTATCACCAAAATAGAAAACTGAGTTTTAAAACGATCAAGCCTATTGTACCAAAATGCGGAATATCGCGGTCCTGAAGCAAAGGATTCAGGAATTCATTGAAATCATTATAGAGGAACACTTTCACCAAAAATGTTGGAAATTAAATATCAGTTTGATGTGCTACATGTACTAAATTGTGCCTATGTTTCGTTATAGTGAATTATGCTAAAAATACGTACGTAAGTGAATAAAGAAACAAATAAACTAAGATTTATTACCTCCGTTACAACAACAATATCAACGAAATTGTGGTTTTATGATTATTTAACCTAGTCAAGGACTTCATGAACACCCTGTACATAGAGCCCGTTTCAAAATGATCTTTAAGAGTTTCACGTTTGTTAGAAGTAGATTATTAAATTTAAATTCGTGAAATCAAAATGGAATGGAAGAACTCAATATTTTTTCTAGTTCCATGAGATGTAGTTTACATGCCACACTGCAGTTTTGTGTGAGTGAGTGCTGCTGGAAGTGTAAGGAAATGGTTTTGTGAAATATCATGTTAGTAGATCCGTAATCACTCTAGAACGTCATTTAGTATTAAGATTAAAAAAAAAAAAAAAAAAAAAAAAAAACTATATGTTGCGACAATTCATTTTGTGCAAGGTACAAACAGTTTAAAAAAAAAACAGGCTGCTTATAGAACGAAGGGTCAACTGATTACCTATCTACTTCAAAAGGATGACAGGAACGCGTGTGAGAAAGTTTTGAGCAAACCACGAAAATAAACCGGAAACGCAGTCAGAGAACTGGGGATAACAGAAACAACAATGGGGGTTCTCCAAAAAGAGTTTCTACTCCAAATTACCATCTTATCTACTGCAGTTATTATCACGCAATATTCAAAGGCTACAAAAGTTTTAAAAATAAGAACAGGAATTAAGGTTCTTATGTGAAGTTTGTTATCACTTAAACTTCAGTATTGCCAAAGCGTGATATGACATACATTTGATACCAACCAGCACCTGTTGCTGTAGCCCTCAGGATTGTATAACCTCACAAAGTGTGGTTTATTTTTGTATTGTTATAAAGAAATCAGGATGTTCGCGCCAGTCATGCTTCGTGATAACGTTGTGGTAGTGAACACAATAGGCAAACTCTTGTTTGAACGTATGTGGGAAGAAATACACTGTCTTAGAAAAGTAATAAGACTTTGTTTTTAATAGACCATCTCTTTAATTAAAAAGCTCCTAAAGTAGTTACTTTTATCGCTAGAATGAACTGTATTAGCCAATGCAATTTTCTAGACGAATGGCAAATCACTCCGGCACGTGTACCGTCTTAGCCCCTCATGTATGAGGGATGACGTCCCTCGGCGATCATACTGCCCCGGGAATTGGGAAGGAAGGAAGCGGCTTGCGACCATTATGTGAGGTACCATCCCGGCATTTGCTACATGTAAATGAGGAAAACCATAACCAGGATGGCTTGCCTGAAAAAGTTTTCACACTTCTTCGGCTGAATGTCCCCACCGGGGACTGAACCCTCCCACATTAGCTACTACGCTACGCGAGGACACATTTAAAAAGTTTTGTGCATGCTTCCAGATCTCGATGACCGAGGACAAAATTTTCGTAGAAAATATGGTGATCAACGATAAAGCTATCTTCCATACAACTGGAAAAAATAACCCACCATGATACACGAATATGGGAAACTGTAAACAGCATTCTTATGTGGATCATAAATAAGGTTTCCCAAAAGTAATTTCTTTTATTTATTTATTTTTAAATAAGACAATAATAGCAGTTACGTATCTTACTTTGGCTCATGCTTCAATTACAAGACAAATAACATTTAATTTTTAAACAGGATGGAACACCGATCACTTCTTATGTGAAGTTTGTTATCACTTAAACTTCAGTATTGCCAAAGCGTGATATGACATACATTTGATACCAACCAGCACCTGTTGCTGTAGCCCTCAGGATTGTATAACCTCACAAAGTGTGGTTTATTTTTGTATTGTTATAAAGAAATCAGGATGTTCGCGCCAGTCATGCTTCGTGATAACGTTGTGGTAGTGAACACAATAGGTAAACTCTTGTTTGAACGTATGTGGGAAGAAATACACTGTCTTAGAAAAGTAATAAGACTTTGTTTTTAATAGATCATCTCTTTAATTAAAAAGCTCCTAAAGTAGTTACTTTTATCGCTAGAATGAACTGTATTAGCCAATGCAATTTTCTAGACGAATGGCAAATCACTCTCCCTTACGAATCGCTATCAAAATGCATTCCGTGAATATATATACCGGATGTATCAAAAGTCTGGGGCCACAGGCAAATTCCGCAAGAGTAAAGATACGAAAAATGGAAACAAAAGAATGTTATAAAGCACAAAGAATGAAAAAGTAACTGACTGGACCGGAACTCGAACCCGGGACCTCCAGTATACTGTGCCTTTGTGTTAACCCCTACGCCACTCAGTCCGCTTTCCAGAAAAGCCACTTACTCTTTCACTCTCGAGGTCATAGGTGCTCGGTATATGGACATAGGGATTGTCCAAGCACAGCAGTGGTCTGTGGTACAACCAACGTGGTCCGAGTGGAGAGCACCGACGTCGAGGGTGAAAAAGTGAGAGCTTGTTCTGAGAAACGGATTGGGTGGCGTAGTGGTTAATGCATCGGCACCGTATGCCGGAGGTCCCGGGTTCGCGTCTCCGTTCACTCACTTTTTTACTCTTTGTGCGTTACAAAATTCACTACAGAGGATCTGGTGTGTTAAAAAATTGGTTGTTTCCTTTGTCATTAATTTCTATAAGAAAAGAATGTTATTAGAAATAGGTGGTTTTTAATCTAAAATAGTGGATTTTTTAATCACACTACCGTTTGAGCTCCACACTGGTAAGAAGCCCTATATTAAATGCAGAACTAACGTTACCAGTTCAGCAAACTGTTCCCTTGAGCCCTCACCATGTCAACAATCCGGCAATATTGGAAAACGGATTTCAGGTGCTCTAGGTTTTCCTCACAAAACAATATTCACGTTCCTCGCGTCACTTTTGCCTGGCCTTACGTTCTCTTCGAAAATGTTTTTCTTTTCTTCAACATAGAGCGCTTTGGGACGCGGTGGCTCAGTGGTAGAGCGTTCACCTCCGGTGCTTGGGGTCCCTGGTTCGATTCCAGCTCGCGCCGTGTGGACTTTGTGGTGGACAAACACCGTGTTCGTGGGTTTTCTCGGGGTTCTCCCGTTTCCTCCCACTTTCTTCATTCCACCATTTCACTCATTTCTCATTATCACCGTCTCCTTTAGCCTAACCGGCATAACCGTGGGACGTTAAACTCTAAGATTTCATTTCATTTTCATAGAGCGCTTTACCACTGTTGAGTCCAAATGGCTGATGCGACTGGACAAATGTCACATTTGAGATTGAAAATCATCCTTTTCCAACACTTCCCTATCTTTTCATTTTTTACCTATCTTTACTCATGAAAGAGGTGTCCTGTTGCCTCAGACTTTTGATACACCCGGTACCTAAAAAATACTGAAAAAAAGTTCACATTCACTATCTTATCTTTTAATAAATTAATTAATTGATTTTCTTTAACGTTCTGTTCTTTGTTTGCATGGAAAACGCTGAATTCTACACATGCTATGATTGTTCAAGTAATACATACACTATCACAATTACAGAAATTCAGAACACTCCTTTTACCAAAGAAATTCCACCTCCTGCTTCGTAAATTTTGTTATCCATTCTTGCATTTGACTAAGAATTCTTTTGGTTTAAAAAAAAATAATAATAATTGGAGATGAAAATTTAAGAATCAGTTACACATTCTAGAAATTTGAAATCGTGAACAACTGTTAATTAGCGCGCAAGTGAAATTTAGTTTTAAAGAGTTATATTCCAAATTTTGATAATTGCTACATTGGATACTATTCTTTTACCTTCCATCATTTTACCCTTAACAAGGTAAAAGTATCAAAGTAATATAGAAATATATGAAAATTTAGTAATATATGAAAATTTCTTTTAATGAAATATATGAATATATGGAATAACTATATAACATTCTTGGTTTGAAATATTTTACGGATACATCGATCGTTTTCTTCTGTATATTTTAAACAACACAGTATTATTTCTCGAACGACGTTATTTCCTACCAGGGTTGGCTGGTTTAAACCAAAAAACGAAAAATGTTCGTAAAAGGGTAAGTGTTTGTAACATCTTGATGAACACACATTTATGAGTTATCACGTTTCATTCCCGTTCACTCACTTTTTAGGTCTGAATATTATAGTATTATATTCAGACCTAAATCCCCCATTCATTACTCAAAGATATAAAACTACAAAAGCACCTTTTATTATATATATATATAAAAGTTTATGAATATTTCTTTTGTGATTTTTTGTAGTTTTTTTATTATTGTTATGCAATTGCAACCGAAGAAAATTCTAAATATTGTTTCGTTTTAATAATGTTTACTATTGATAAAATAAATCGAAATGGGAGGGGGTCATACAAACCCCACAAGAGGCATTTATTGAAATTAGAAGTATCTTTGGTATCTATTTATGTATAAATTGGTCAGAGCCAAGGTGGACTCAAATTATTTGTATTCTTATCTTTATTCACCTTTCTTACTGATATGCAAATTAAGTCATCATATTCCTTTAACTTGGACCAATGAAAGTCGTAGTGAACTAACTTGGACTAAATTAGTTCTTCTGTACTCTGTAGTATTTTGAAATTGTTCATATGTAATTCTGTACAATGATTTCATTTCTGCAACTGTTTATCTTTTTGTCTTTCTGAAATGACTCTTAATTATATTAACAAGTATGTAAAAATCAGTACACCGTATTTTTATCAGGAGTCCTTCGTGAGTGAGTCGGCAGACGTATCTCATTTATGCCCAATTAGTCCCGGTTTCGAGTTCAAATGGAGGACAATTTCTCTCGGACGTAAGCCGAAAAGCCGTTTAGATTCCGCTTTAAGCTTATGTGATCCCTTCCAGCATAACCTAGTTGTTGCATAATTACATCAAGGCGAAACAAACTTATTTCTATCCATATGTGATATAAATACATCGAGCAAATTATTTAAACCAAAACACCTGGTTAAAAAAAAAAAAAACCGGGTTTAAATAAAAAAAAACTGTTTTCTTTCCTTTTTTCAATAAAAATCATGGTTTTTGCCAACCCTGTTTCCTACAAAGTACGTTCTAAATGCATGGGAGAAACGTTTTGTAAACTACTGAACGACTGTGTGTGTACAAGAATAACATAACCTCATTACAAAATTATAGACAACATCAGCATGTCAATCTTTACCAGTAACAGGGAGACAATACTACTAACATATTATTTTATGCTTAATAATAATGTTTTATATCTCACCTTTGGATGAACAGCAATGCAACTAGCAGCATCTTTACAGAGAATATGTTGAAGATCATTTGTAATTCTACCGTACTTCAGAATAGGTTCTATTTCTTCTGACGTTGAACTACCTTCTTCATCTGTATCATTATTTTCCTTGAAGTAGAAAGAAATGAAACAAAGTAAACAATATGACATATTTTAACTGCACATTAACTGTATACCAAGACGGAAAATCAATTATAGAATTTTACAAATGAAGAGTTTTACATCCCACGATTATTATGCCAGCTAGGTGATGAGAAATGAATGGAATGAATAAAGTGGCAGGAAACGGGAAAACAACGAAAAAACCCGATGCACATGGTGTTTGTTCAGCACAAAGTTTACGTCGTGCGAGCTGGGATCGAAGTAGGGACCCCATGCACCAGAGTTAAACGCTCTACCACTGATCCACCTCGCCCCTTATAAAATTTTAAGATAAAATGTTCAACCTAAAATACAATAAGTGAATAAACCAACCAGATGAGTCCGGATCGTCACACGAAAAAAAAAAAAAAAAAAAAAAATTACAATCAAACTCAGCAGCATAAATAGGTCTTTAGTCTTGTGATAGAAACACTAGTAAACCATGGTATGACAATCTAAGGAACAATAAAGAGCAACACAGAAAATGTACTGAGAAATAACATAAGTCTTTACAGGGTTCACATTGAAATTCTGGTATTGATTTCTTGAATTTCCATGACTAAGTAAATAAATTTTCCCTGACCCGTGACACTGAACACGATTCGGTTTAGAAAAAAAAGTTAACTAACTAACTAACTCTATGGCTTATGGAACCCGGAGGTTCAATGCCGCGTTCACAAAAGCTCTCCACTGACTTCTATCCTTAGCCAATTGGATTTAGTTTCTACTTTGTATTTCTATCTCTGCGAGATCCATCTTAATATTGTCCTCCCATCTGCGCCTAAGTCTTTTTAATAATCGTTTTCCGATTGGTCTTCCAGTCAAGACTTTGAAAGCGTTTCTACTTTCTTCCATTCTAGCTACATGGCCTGCCCACCTCAGCCTCCTAGACTTGACGACCCTAACAATGTTGGGTAAACCGTATAAATTATGTAGTTCCTCATTATGAAGTTTCCGCCATTCCCCATTCCCGTTCCTCTTGGGTCCGAATATTCGTCTCAGGATCTTGTTCTCAAATACTTTCAGTCCATGTTCTTCCCTCAGAGTAAGCGACCATGTTTAACAACCATACAGAACAACAGGCATGATTGTCGTTTTATATATTTTAAGCTTCAAATTCCTCGACAGAATTCGCGACGACAAGAGATTTTGAACTGAATAGAAACACGAATTCTCTGCTTTTAGTCGACATTTAATTTCCTCGTGAATATGATTTTCGTCTGTTAATATTGATCCTAAATATTTGAAAGTATCTACTTTATCAAAAGTATTATTTAATATTTTAACGCATCCATAATTTGCCATATTACGGTCCCGACACACTTCCATGTATTTAGTTTTCTCTGCATTTACTTCTAAACCCATGTCCCTGCAAGCGTTTAATAAGATCTCTGCATTTCTTTCTATTGTTCTCCTATCATCCCCTATTAAATTTACATCATCAGCATATGCCATAACCTGGTGAGTACCGTTCAACTCTAGGCCCTGGGAGCTATCTTTGTTTTTCCTTATAGCGTATTCCAGCACAAAGTTAAATAATAATGGTGACAACGCATCTCCTTGTTTCAGGTCGTTTTCGACGTGAAAGCTCGTGGACAAAAATTTTCCTACCCGGACCTTACTTTGGGATTCATTTAAATATATCTTAATTAATATAATTAGCTTTCTCGGTATTCCAGGTTCCGTAAGAACGTTGTATAATGTTTCTCTCCTAACCGATTTTGCTTTCTGAAATCAATAAATAGTTGATGTACCGGGGTATTTGTATAATTTATTGAAATGATTTAATCCATAGGCCTGATTTACAATGTGAACTAGACATACTAGGAATTCTTATAGTGATCCATAATATAACTTTTGTATATGCATTAGAGGTTTAAACATACAATTTCCCGTTAATAAGAATATTACAATAACAATACGGACATTATTTCCTCCTTATAAACCCATCTAAGAATACATACAGTATCTGTAGCCATCATATTTGTTCCAAAATAAACATCGGACAGCTTGACAACAATATCTTTCGGGTCTTTAACGGTTTTGAGTAACAAAGTAAAATCTGTAGATAATGTTGCTACCACTCCCAAATTTACCGGTATTAGTCATGACTTCCAAGAATTTATATTTATCCAAACTGGATTCAAAACATTCTTCATGAACTTAGTCAAAGTGGTTGTCAGCCTCCTAGGATGTCTTTACTCCCGTCTTATTGTGTGTTATAGAAGAAAAATCTCGTCCAGTTCTTTACCAGGAGGTAATGTGCCTAAGATCGATGACACATTCCCGCGCTAGATGGCGATGCTGATACGTTGGAAAAGGAATGCAGTAGCTCGGGGGTCACCAGTTTTGGTTGCTATTTGATGACCAACTTCATTAATGAAATTAGATCCTTCGTGACCCCAAGACCCACTGGTTTCTATTGCTACTGTTACAAACCAATATTTGTCCAATAGGTTTGAGTATTTTGGTCTTTTGTCTGATTCTCTGTGAGCGGCGACGAGACCTGCCTGAACTGAAGAATGGGGTAAGTTGGAAGGAGCAAACGTATCGGAACATGTGAAATCCCAGACTAGTGCTTTTCCATTTTTCCACGGTACCAAGGTCATGCCATCAGGCCTTTTACCATCAGAGCGGCAACAACAATTTGGTTCTTTTATTGAAGGAACTCCCGCTGAAACGAGGACTCTACAAATAATGTCGTTTACAATATGATGTCGAGATTGTCTACCCGCACTTTTTTTTTTTTTTTTTTTTTTTTTATTACATGAAAGACCATGTAATCCTTTATTATCAACATATGCGTTGCAAGCAGGACAAAAGTGAGGCTCACAAATATTAGCACCTAAGCGCAGAGCTGTAGCAATACGAAGGCTCTCTCATTAGAAAGGTGTAGGCCGAGTGTGTGAGAAGGTAGGGCTTGAAGCCATGCTCCGTTTTTGGAGGAGGAGACAGCCAACAGCCTGGCTTTGTCATCTGGGTTATTAGTTGATGATAGGAGTGAAGATAAACGAAGCTTTACTATAGGTTCATCCCAAGCAGACTGGATATGTCTTTTGTCGTTAGGTGGGGGATCCATTCCAACCAGATTAGTCCATTTATCGATGCATTCTTGTACATCTCGAATCGAGTCTAAGTTAACCTCCTGTTGAAGAAGAGATCCAATTAGTTCTCGTGAGCCATAGAATGATGCGAGGAGAGAAGGTATAGCGATATCCATGGCTCGACGAATCCCAAGGCCTCCATTCTCAACTGGTAAGGAAGCTTGTAACCATGAACTGTCTTTCAAAGAACAGTTTAGAATGGATTCCAGTCCTGTTCTAAGAGTGTTGTCGAATTTGTCAAATAATTTATTATCCTGCCAACAAGGGGAGCAACGGAGGAAATACAGTAATCTTGGAAGTGAGAGTGAAGCTCGTAGTAAATAATTAATTAATTAATGTCGTATCCGGAAGCAGATAATTTCTGCTGATTAGCGTCTCCAAACATTGCCAACAGCTATTGGGCGAATTCCACCGCTTTTTTTCTTCAGTGCTATAAGTGAAGCACCAAAAAAAGTCGTAAAATGGTCGGCACTTTCCCAGATATAAATAAGTGCATACATTCACAAATGGATGTGATTAAGCGTTCCCTTGAATTGAAGTCTTGATTTATAAGTAGATCTTTTAAGATTGAGGGACGGAAATTATCCATTCCGCCTGCCGAACCAGAGGGGAAGGATTTTATGGCCTTTAATAATTCGATGGAAGAGACTTTAGTTACTGTAGTCGAGTCCTCAGGTGGTTCGGGATTGATGAATGAGTGAGCGTGGGCTGGATGTTTTTCTCTGAGAGCATGTAGTATCTGGCGTAGCCACAGTGTCATCGGATATCAGTAGTCTGATAGCGCCACGTATATCACCATCTGCTAATTTTGTTCGATGCTCTTGGTACTGATTGAACCGGATTTTTGTGGTTTGCGAGGTTCGTTGGTCCCTCGATGCTGCTTCGTTAATACTTCACGATGATGTTCCCTCCAGCTTCTGACTCTTAGCTTCATCCAAGTGGTGAGATTACTTACTTTCTCAGAACGCGGTGGGATGCAAAGCACTGCGTAAGGGAAAACTAGAAGGTCGATCCAAGAATCAACACTATTGGTGTTGTTGATATTACGAATACTATCACATAGAGAATCAGCTTGCGATGAACGAGCACCGCCGGGACACGACGATGAACCGGAACATTAGCCTTCAAATGAGACATAAGATCATTCATTTTGGATAAAAGTTCAGAAGAATTGTCATTGAAATCTAAGGTTAATAAATCCGAAATATAGTATAGGCTGTTGAAGTTTCACGTTACTGCCCTTACTTTTGCGTATCACGTGATGACATTTGGCTGTGTGAATGGATAAGCCTCTTTGGCTAAGAAAATGTTTATTACAATGAAGACATTGCATATCGTTTGAAATGTTTGATGTATCCATATTATGGTTATAAGTTATTAAAATTGTTTTGTTTCACTCATTGTTATTGTTGAAAATTTCAAACATACACTTTTAACGAATATTAATTGATAAAAATACACTTTTCGTTCTTCCGTTGCACTAGATTTCATTGTTAAAGATTACGGAATTTTAACGTTCATTAGGCCTATTTTTTTTTATTTCTTTATAATAAGATAACCACAAAACCAATTTTAATACGGATTTCGCCCCTTTCACCTCGGAGACATCATGCACACGCATATACGACTCAAACTCGTCAATCGAAGGTATTTCCTCATTTTAGGACAGAAACCACACAGAGAACACTTTTGGATTGCACACCGGTGTCAACAATAAACAACCGGGGTATTGTATTCCCACTTTTTTCCGAGTATTTGGCGAATGGTAAATATCTGGTTGATAGTTGATCAGTTTCGTCTAAATCTGCACTGATAATCTCCAATAATTTCATCTGTGTATGGGGTCAATCTTGCTAATAGAATATTTGAAAGGATTTTATAGGATATTGACAGAAGAAAAATGCCTGAATAATTATTACAGTGTTTTGTCGCCTTTCTTGTGAATTGGAACAATGATTGATTCTTTCCACTCTTGTGGCAATTCTTCCTTGTTCCAGATAAGGAGGATGACTTTGTGTATCTTGTTCCACAATTTTTTGCCTCCAGCTAAAACTAACTCAGCCGGAATTTCGTCTACACCCGGAGATTTCTTTAATTTCTTTATAGCGGTTTCTACTTATTCGGTTGGGTTCTGGAATATACGGTTGTGCGGTGTGTATTTCCTTTTCTCCACGCACATTAGTTTTTGGCTGCGTGTTCAGCAAATCGTCAAAGAAATCTTTCCATCTATTTAAGATGCTATTCGTATTAGTGAGAACTGTTCCGTCAGCTTTCTTTAATATATAAGCACGAGGTTAATAGCCTTTCTTAAATTCGCTGATCCCCTTATACATGCCCCGAATATTTCTATTTTTACTAATTATCTTCAAGTTCCTTAATTTTAGCTTTCAAAAAATCGCGTTTCTCTGTTTAAAAATTTTGGAAGTTTCCCGCCTGATATCTGCGAAATTTTGTGTAGTTATTTCATTCGGATTTTGTAGCAAGTGTAATTTTGCCTGTTTTCTCTTCTCTGCTAGTTTAATACATTCCTGGTCGAACCATGGTTTGTCCCTACGTATTTCCGCGTGTCCCAATTTTTCTTTTACTTAACTTTTAATGCTATCTCTAATTTCAATCCAAGTGTCCTCAAGACTAGTGCACTCCGAATCTTCTAAAGCCGAGAATCTATTCGAAACTTCAATCTGGTATTCCTCTCTTACCTGGCTCTCTTTTAATTTCTTTAAATTAAATCTCTCCGTTTTCGGACATTGAACATTACCTTTATTCAATGATAATCTCTCTCGTATTATCGCTGCTACCGGGTAGTGATCAGGGTCACAATCAGCCCCTCTAAACGACCGGACATCAATTATGCTACATTGCCTTCTTCTATCTACTAAAACGTGATCAATTTGATTATGTGTTTTTCCGTCTGGTGATGTCCAAGTGTATTTATGAACGTCGCGATGTGGGAATTTTGTACTCTTCACGATTAGGTTTTTGGATGTTGCAAAGTTCACGAGTCTAACACCGTTGTCATTACTTTCCTTATGCAGACTTTCGTTCCCTATAATCGGTTTGAAATTATCCTCTCGTCCTACCTTCGCATTGAAACCCCCTAGTAGAATTATCATATGGTATCGCGGGAGTTGGTCAAATATCCGTTCCACTTCTTCGTAAAAACTGTCTTTTATATCGTCATCCTTATCTTCAGTTGGGGCATGCACATTTAAAACAATAATATCACACCACCGCCCCTTAAGAGTAATAAAAGAAAGTCTGTCAGTGAAAATTCAACCCGTTTAATTGCTGGTAATATTCGTTTGTGAACGAAAAACCTTGTTCCTAACTGGTGATTTTTATTTCCTTCCCCGTAAAAGAACGTAAAATTTCCGGAAATTCACAGATCCATTTCCTTCCCACCTAACTTCCTTAACTCCTACTAGGTCCATCCTGTATTTCTCAAACTCATTCGTTACGGATTTTAACGAGCCTGTCGTATAAAGACTTCTAATATTCCATATTCCAAATTTCATGTTCATTTTCTTTTGCTGAGGTCATGCCAAATTATCAGTCCTTGTCCGAGGCTTTTGTGAATGTTTCTGAGCAAGTGCCATTTTTTTTTTTTTTTTTTTTTTTTTTTTTTTTTTTTTTTTTTTTTTTACAGGATGAGGTTGTTAGCCTTACCCAAACCCCCAAGCTGAAGAGGACCACTCCTAGTCGTCTGTCCGCGACTGCTTATTCAGTATATTCGCAGCTAACCTCTATATCTAGAGGCTTTCTCCTCGATCCGCAACCTGAGGACGCGCCAATCTGTCTCCACGATCCCCATAGCCGTACAACGCTCTCTTTTTATTTTTTTAAAACCCGTATAAGGTTACTCTCTTACTGTAAATACGTATTATTCAAACTTTTTGCATTTTGAATACAATGAAATTATAGTACTAAATAACAATTATATAATAACGATATCTCTAATATATGGACATTCTGAATACACTCATCAACATGTATCATAATCTGGCCTATATTTTTTATTATTTATACCTCTTCCCCCCCTCAGTGGAGATTGTGACAAATGGAACATTGTAGTAAGTTGAGGATCGATTGACCGCGTTCATGTGGACTACCTACAACATGGCGCACGAGAAGTTGAATTTCTGAAAAGTGCATGCATAATGCGTATCCAGTAATTGAATGAAGCGACCGAAGAACACAAAAGCATTCGAACGTATCTGTCAGTATGGCAAAGGAGACAGGATCGTCATGGACGATGAAACATAGGTATATCATTAGAAGTCTAAAGTGATGAGGTGAAAAGAACTATCTTCACTGCCAGATGAAGACTTCTTCAAGGTTATGGCCTCCACTGGGAAAGTTTAGTTTAGCGTGCTCTGGAATGGATGAGACATGTGATTTGTCCATTTTCAGAGGAGAGAAGAGACTGAATCTGCTCATTGTGTTATAATGTGTCGTTGCAACTTCGGGCTGCCATTAGCCGAAAAAGTCTAACTCGAGGCAAAATCTACAAGAATCGTGCGTAGTTGCCGTTACAACTTCTTCTCAAACTACCGCACAACCTACTTAGCCTATTTCCAAGTGATTTTTTCCAGTTTGGATTAGTAAGAAATCATCTTACGAGCTGGATGATGCGAATGATGCAGACGTGCAACGGGAAGTCAGCAGGTGACAGCAACAACCCACAAACTTCACACAGCAGGTAATGGGCTATTCACTATCTATAGAATGGAAGATCCTCATTCTTGCTCTAAATAAATACATTGTTTTGCTCGTCTTCTCTTTCTTCTTAAGTACCTCAATGTGGATTGAGGGTATGTAGGAAAATAAAATTAGCTGCCATGTAAGTATTTCTTGCAGATAATTTAGCGATTTAAAACTTTTTTGACGATTATATTGCAACTTAAAAACTGTATTCAAAACGAACTACTGAGTTTACCGTCCCATGATTATGCCCTTTAGGCTGACAGAGACAATGATGAAAGCAAGTGAATGATGATGGAAGAATGATGGAATGAAAAAGTGAGAGGAAACGGAAGCACCCCGAGAAAACCCACGGAGACGATGCTGTCCGCCACAAACTTACTTGACTGGGGATCTTGAAAACTATTCTTTTAATTTAATTATATGAAAACAATAAATTTCTTAAATGTAACGAACTAGAGCTTCTAATATTTTTTAAAGCATGATTTTTAACATATAGTGTGCAGCGGGCTGAAGGCTTGGGCGGAAAAACTACTATATTTAATAAGGGGAAGACATGTATTTGATGTTCTTCGACGTTGTAAGGAGGAAGAAAACTATGCAAAATAGAAAATGTAAATAGGTGAAAAATACTCTATTACAAGGTAAGATAGACAACAGTGTGTGTCATGAAGTTAGTAACCGTAGTTAATATAGAAATACCACGATAAAAGAAAGGAGAGACAAATCTAGCGTGTAGTAACCACCTAGTACAAATTGGTCAGTGTTATTCGTATTTGCCTTCGTTCACGCGTATACCCATGATCTAATATTTGTGCTTTCTCCTCACGGCCGCACTCCCGTGAGGGCCCTTTAGTAAACCAGAATACGTGCAATTGACAATATAGTTGAAAAAAAAAGGTACTTCTCTTTTTCTGCTCCAAATGATTACCTAAGATATTACCCTTATTTCCTTGGCGCATGTGCGTACACGTTAATAATATGAATGCAAACTGATATGAACCCCTTACAGGCATAATTACACGTCCGAACGAATGTCATACAAACACTAAACAACTTGCGCCAGGCTGCCACTAAAAGCATGAATGCAACCTGTTGGTTGCAATAAGATATCCGTGCTTGTAATATAAATGTTAGACACCAGTATCTAACAGCTACGTGCCTGGAGAGCTTGAACGTCATTGGTTCAAAGGCATTCTGCTACAATGCTGCAACTAATGCTTCTTGGAGCACATTTAAAAAACATCGTTGCGGTGTGCTTGATAGATACGTGGATATAAGTAATTGAAACATTTCTTTATGGATTTCATTCAATTATTCTTATTATCATTGCCTAAGAAATAATTCCATAATAAATAATGAGCATTCCGAATTACCACAAGAACGCATTTGACAATTTATGTAAGTACTGATACATATTACCTGGATATGAGTTCGTATTATGTAGGTCCTATGCCATTCTTTGATGGGTTTTATGCTCACATGAAATGTTTAAATATGCGTACCATGTATGGTTTAGCAACACTCCGCCGTTTCATATGAAATTAATCACTTTAACCGTGAAATTACCATTTTTATGACGGTGTAAGTAAATCTGCACCCAGGAATACATAAAAACGTTACTTATACCGACCACAACCATAGACTAGTATGTGCATTCCGTACTTGTTTACTTTTGACGCATCACTACAAAAAATATTGAAAAATTATAAATCTTCAACAATTATAATTGGGGTAATAGTATACATGAGAACCCCTTGCTTCGCAATGTCCTGCACTTGAACTGGTAGAAATTTTGCTTGTAGTCACCGCCTATCACAAGTTGGTGCGTGTTTTTACACGAATATTATTATATATATACCACTCTTTTGTGCGTAAAATACTCTATTTATGGCCATAATGGTTATGTCGTTCTAAGGCTAAAGTGCAGAAAGTACCGTCACCTATGACTTTTGAAGGAACTAGGGGACGAGTATGCTAAATAAATGGCAAGGTCTACAACACAGGTCCCCCTTCTCATTTCGCTGTAATAAAGACCGAAAACAACGTGCCCTGCAGGGCTCTAACCCGCCTTCACTCGCTGACGCTCGCTCCGCAAATATTAAAGGGTTAAATTCCAAAGTTGGGCGTCCGTTTCCAGCAAAATTTTTAAAATTTATAGTAAAGATATGGATAATTTGATCGTTTGTGTGCTTGATAATGTATAAGAGTCTCGAAAAATCTGTTTATTTGTTATATATAAGCGGTTATAAACATGGGACTATACGGCGAGCGGAGGGAACTATTTGGCGCAAGGTAACCGAACAGTTGCATTGTGGGAAAGAAACGAGCATTTATGTTATCAACATGGCGAATGTACAAGGGCAATGAACTAACAGTTTTAACATTTGTGAAGCAATACGTTGATAACGAGCAAAATCTTTTAAAAGTTTGTGAAGAGCACGGATTAATGAACCTAATAACAAATTGCAGAAAGTGTGGAAAGGAGATAACAGCGAAAAAACGTGGAGAAAGCGGACGCCCAATTTCGGAATAAATGCCATATTAAACTTTGATGCAGAAAAGAAACAACCTTCGTACTAACATATATGGGGGGGACCTGTGTTCTAGAACATCCCCCCCCCCAAAAAAAAAAAATAAATGGTAATAGCACCGCCTTCTCGATTCACTTACCTGCCTGTTCATTCTTTTCAAAAACCATTGTCTCCCGCGTGAACGCTTGTTTTCTAATTTCGACGCTAGAGTGCAGCACGTACTGACCATTTTCTGTGAGTAAATTTTTATGGTTTGCATAGGAATGACCACACTTTTCCAATAGTTTAGAAAAAAATGGTCTTATATTGTTGGGTATTATTCTGCAAAGCAAGAAAAGGCAAGTTGGAATACAATGGAGTGTTATTTCATGAAATACCGACCGATAATGAACTATGTAAGAAAATTAATAGGGGTATACATGAGGGATACTAGATTTTCCGTTTTTTCCTCAAGCCTTTGGCAGTTGCATATACGAAACTCTCTAAGTCAATAAACTAACTGTATACTCCACAGCTGATGAGTTCAACAATGGGGTATATTGATGAGGAGTTATAAAATGAAAAAGATCTCCAGTATTAGACTTCCAAACTATAATATAAGTGTTGGCAGTCTTCTAGAACGGCTATGTCCTTCGGTTGACAGGTATCAGAGCAAAAATGGCAAGAGCTATCGACATGCAGTTTCCGGGGATCGATTCAGTGTCCCAGGAATATCTTCCATCTCCTTGGACTACCTTCTGCTTAAGCCGGAATTGGTTGAAATCGACCACTTCCGGTTTCAACAGTAAAGCTTATAACTCAAAACGGTGATAGATAGCCACAAACTGTTTTCGGAAATTGATTCATGGTCTCAGGGAAATAACCCATCTGCACCCCTATGTCTTAGTAAAACTGGAAGCAGGGGCGGATCCAGGACCGACTTCTGGGGGGGCGGTGGGTTGTCATACTGCTACTTTTAAGGGCTCCAAACTTTGGGATGGGTTTTATTTATATATATAAAATAAGAAAGATTGCTCTTCTGGGGGGGGGGCGATCGCCCCCTCCATGGATCCGCCCCTGACTGGAAGTTGAAGAAATTCAGTACTACGTCCAGTTTCAATGTTGATTTTGATATAGCAAAACCGGTAAGAGATTTTGCGAAAGGTTTCTCAATAATCGATTCAGTCCCAAGAATGTCCATGTCTTCAATATAGTATTCAATTTGCATAGCTTGGAAGTCTACTGTAGTTTCACTGTCTGAAACGATACTCACTTGTATATTTTGGATATTGTTGCTCTCGAGACAAGATTTAAGCTACTTCATCTCAAGAAGCTGTTGCTATATTGTGAGACAGCTTTGTCATCTCGTTTCTCATAGACAGTTGCTGTTTCGTATCGTCGGCAACACTAATTTTAATACTAAAACAATGTACAATTTGGCTTAGACTAAGAAAAATCTATATAACATGTTGTGGTGTGGTTTGCGATGGCCCAAAGTCTGGAAAGTGTATTAGAAAAGGTACAATTCTTTGTGTTTGACATTTGTATTAGTAATGACTAGTGTTCGGGTTTAAACTTCCTTATTATATATAGGGTGGCCTAAAAGTAGGTATACAGTAACTTACTGATCAACCCAGTACTGATTGATTTTTATATCATTTGTTATTGCTATATATAAGGTAGACTTAGTTTCTTTATTTATTCTTAATGTCTTTGTACTTATTTCTTAAGCTCGGAACAGCCGAAACAAATAAACCTATAAGCTAGAATGATATACCTGATGGATGCAGGGGTGTAGGCGTATACCTACTTTTGAGCTACCCTGTATAATTACAATTATAGTTAATGGCGCCGATTTCTCAGTAAATTTGGGAGGGGGGCGTTCAGATGCAGAAGACATATATGAGGATTTTAAGACAAATTGCATTCAAATTATACCAAATATCGCATATTCATAAGTACAATGCGGGGGGCCGGGCCCCCGCCCCCAGGATCAGCACCCTTGCTTATAGCATCAGAGTTCCTCCACACAAGAGCATAAAATTATATAT
Organism: Thermobia domestica; assembly: GCF_964235325.1. NCBI lineage: Eukaryota > Metazoa > Arthropoda > Insecta > Zygentoma > Lepismatidae > Thermobia > Thermobia domestica. The sequence continues at coordinate 136,471,963 of NC_137468.1, read as the reverse complement.
ATTCTATTTAGGCCAATATATGATTGTGCGTATTCTTTAATTTTTGTGCCTCAGCCGTAACATCAACAAATGTGTTTCTATTTGATTTTTTTTTTTTTTTTTTTTTTTTTTTGTAGTTCTTCAATGACTACCGCATATTATATCCTTTACGCAAACCATTTAGATTTCTTTACATTCTTTCTATTAACATGTATTGCATACGCACAAATGCCAAACTGCAACGCTACAGGATTGACTGTCAAACGGTAGGATGCCATGGTAGGACCTGCCATCTAGTGGCGAATTCGTGATGAAAGGTACACGCATTTTTGGGCTGATTGAGCAGGCAGGTAGAGGGAACGGACGGATGTAGAAGGCAGTGGGTAATAGTTAAGAACAGCTACTTCTCATCTCCCGTGCACGAGGATACATCTTACTGTTGCACTACCTAAACACCCTAAGTACAAGGGCAAGAACTCAGTCTATTACCTACTTGAGCCGTACTTTCCATTTAGGGAAGGACGAGAAACGCCATACTTTCAGGAATTATTTATTGACTATCTAGGGTGTTAAAAAGTAGGTAATAGACTGAGTTCTTGCCCTTGTACTTAGGGTGTTTAGGTAGTGCAACAGTAAGATGTATCCTCGTGCACGGGAGATGAGAAGTAGCTGTTCTTAACTATTACCAGGATTTTTTTGCGTAACTCCTACTGTAGATCTGTACATCTAGGAGTACCACTAAAATATTGCATTGTGCTCTTTAGTTACTTTACAAAACGACGAGGGTACTTCTCATGAAACAAACTTTGCACTAAATCTTACCGACTCTATAGTTGACAAATCAGATCTTTGATGGGCTTCTACTTCTGAATAAACTTCACTTCCTTCCGTTGCCATCATACATTCCAGCAGCAAACAACCTTTCTCTTTATGATAATGATAATCTCGTTTTAATCGTTTTTACTATGCAGACAAATGATCATCTGTTTACCATACACAGGCTAAATAAAATTCATTTTCTTCTTTCTTATTCAATAACAATAATCCTTATTAACTTTGGTCGCAGCTTTAGCACCAAGTCAACAACATCACTGAAATTACATAGTAATGTGGTCGTTATGATTAAATATGTAATAATTGATAATGAAAACAGTAAGGGCCTTATGCAGAGTCTTTTTGACGTATGATTAGAGTCATACTAAAGGCTTGACTACTGCAGGAAACATATGTTAATCGAACTCTTTAGTATGGTACTAATCACAAGTCAAAACGACTCTGCATAAGGCCCTAATTGACTAAAAGTTCGCAGTAGAACTGCAAGTAAAAAGAAGAAGACAAAGCAAAGAAAGAAAAACGGATGGTATAGACGAACCAATTGCTTGATTCCAAATAGTATGTCACGACTATAAAATATTGGAATCACGATTACGATATAAGAAATTATCACCCAGTCTTCATTCTTTCCACGTTCTCAAAAAGTTTTGAATAGGTCATGAAGTCCCGACTCTGAAATTTTTTGAAGTCTTGTAACTTCCTATCACCATCAGGACATGCTTTTCAAATTAAGTAAAGTATTGAAACAGTCTTGTGTGATTACATGTCCAATATGGCTCTTGAATTAAAAGTAAAGAACTGTAAGTATATTGTTGGCCTATTCATCGACCTATCGCAAGCTTTTGATACCATTGATCACGCTATTCTTTTAAGCAAGGTGTATGCTTATGGTATTAGAGGTGTAGCTCAAAACTGGTTTCTCCCTTATTTATCCAGAAGACAACAAACAAGTAGTACAAATATCAAAATTAGCTGCAGATAGAGTTCAAACAACTTGTTCGTCTTTATCGACTGTAATCAGAGGTGTTCCCCAAGGTTCCGGTTTGGTTGCTATTCTCTTCCTGGTGTATATAAATGATTTATTAGAATATATGTATCTAGCGAAATGTATTCTATATGCTGTTGACATCAACATGATCATATCAGGAAACAAGGGCACCGATCCTGAGGGAGCCCGGGCCCTCCTAAGCTCATGTAGGCCCCCTCACATTGTATTTATGAATTTGCAATATTTGGTATAATTTGAATGCAATTTCTTAAAATCCTCATATATCCCTTCTGCATCTGGATGGGCCCTCTAAATTCACAGAGAAATCGGCGCCCTTGACAGGAAAATCTATAGAAGTTGAGAGGAAATCTGACATTTTCACGGACAAATTAATAAAGTGGTTAACAGGGAATGAGTTAATTATAAATCATGATAAATCCATTGTCTTACATTTTCATTTTTCAGGAAAACCGCGCATATCACCTAGAATAAAAATATTCTCTCACTTACTTCATTATTCTTGCATGACAAAGCTTTCAGGTGTAAACCATAAGTGACGATCTTTCATGATATGCTCACATCTCCACGTTAAACAAGCTAAGTAACGTGTGTATTGATTTATACTAACTTAAAGGGACTGTGTCGAGAGAAGCACTTTTTAATATTTTTGGCACGGCAAGTTTAATTCATTAATTAGCTTTGGCATAATACATTGGGGAAGTGCTGAAAATGTTTTAAGCACTTTCCGATTGCAAAAGAAAGCGATTAGAATAATTTTTGGATTACCCATAAAATCTACATCTTAGGTTTTCACAGACGCAAAAATTTTAACATTTTCCAGCTTATACATTTATAAAACTATTCTTTTTACTGTGAAAAACAGGCATCTTTTATCTTTAGCAAAAACGCTCATAACTATAATAAAAGACAAGCTAGTGACATATTTGTGATGCATCAAAAGTATGCTAATATAAGCAAAGCAGTGTATATTAATTGTGTCGGATTTCATAATAAACTTCCCATGTACTTGAAGAATACGACCAATGTTTCTGCTCTTGGTAAGTCGTTATTTAATCTACTTGCTAAAATATGTAATTATACTATTAAGGAATATTTAAATGTATCACTAAGTTAAGACTTGGCAACAGATTACTTACTCGTGAGTACATGTCTGGTATGCTATAAACGGTTGCCTAATTACTGTCATGTTTATATAATTGATATAGCCTATTATATGGTTTTGTATTTTAGAAAGATGTGTAGGTATAATATGATGTATACCTCTGGTACTTGACAATATTGAATATCTTTTGACAACTGTAATGCTTACATGGGAATTTCTCGTGCTTTGTAAGCTAATGAAACAGGCGAATAAATGAAATGAAATGAAATAGACTAAATACTGATATTGGGCGGCACAAAGATGAATTATTATGAAACATACAAAAACAATTGCACTAGTAAAAGAATTGTCAAAATGCAGAAGATAATTGCACATAAAAATTGTATATAAGAACAGAATGGATTCCAAGTAGAACATCTCCGCACCAACATCCACATTGAACTCTTCAACCTTTTCTCTTGATTTTCTCCGATGTTTAATTAACTGATCTCTATTCTTTTAATAATCGAAAACGCTACGCAGAGATTTTCCAAACATCTTCTGAAAGACTTAGTGTCAACGACATCAAGTAAATAATTATAAGTTATTTATCATGGAAGGTGTTGCATTTCTAGGTACAGATCAATGGCGGTTATCTCATGTATGTAAGATAAACAGTGCATACTCAAAGATAAAACTCATACACATAATATTAATGTTTCTTCATTTTCCAACCGAATTCCAAAATTGCTCTTTTGCTTTACTCCCTTGACTTTTAAACTGAATAGTTGTTGCGAGTTCCTCATACAGTTAATAGTAGGAGCACAATAGCTTAAGCCATAATCATGTCCACTAGCGTCATTCTTTTGCACAGTTTGCTGGTCTGGAAGAAAGTCTTTCTACTGCTTACCCACGCCGAAACTTTAAACAGAAAGATTGTGAGGAAGAGTCAATCTTCTTCTCATGATTATAGAAAATTTTGCACTAAAACTATTCAAAAAATAATTTACAAAATATATTGGCATGCGTTTTGAATCTTGTGTAATATATGAGAAGAAGGTATGGAGTAGCATCTTCTGATTATTACAGTGGAACGAAGAAGCCTATGAAACGGAGACAGACACAGACACTAGAGGTAATTGTGACTGTATACTTTGTGATCTTCGGCAATCTAATTTTCCTTCTCGAGTATTCAAAAATAATAATAATAATAATTGCACAGAATGTTCGTCTAACTACTCAATTTAATATTTCAACTAAAATGACAGCATGTTTTTGACATTTAAATAGTAATTGAGCTGAGCGAAGCGAAGCTCTTATACTCGGGTTAGCCGTTTGGTTGTCCGCGAACTCCTCCTAGACCGTTTGGCCGATCTCAACCAAACTTAGCACGCTGATAGAGTATGTCGTGCTGAGTGACAACATAGGTCGAAATCAAAAATCCGATGTAACATCGAGGAATAATGACCGAAAAACGCTTCCTCCTAGACCGTTTGGCCGATCTCAAGAAAACTTAGCACGCTGATAGAGTATGTCGTGCTGAGTGACAACATAGGTCAAAATCAAAAATCCGATGTACCATCGAGGAATAATCACCGAAAAACGCTTCCTCCTAGACCGTTTGGCCGATCTCAAGAAAACTTAGCACGCTGATAGAGAATGTCGTGCTGAGTGACAACATAGGTCGAAATCAAAAATCCGATGTACCATCGAGGAATAATCACCAAAAAACGCTTGCATAGACTTAACATGGGGAAAAAGTTTTCACGCGATTTTTTTGTCAACAATTAAAAATGGCATTTATTATTGCATAATGGCCAGGAATGATTACGTAGTTTAAGCTCGCTCAGCTCATTTCATTGCAATCGGGTACATCCATTGCATTCCTAGTTGAGCTGAGCGAAGCGAAGCTCTTATACTCGGGTTAGCCGTTTGGTTATCCGCGAACTCCTCCTAGACCGTTTGGCCGATCTCAACCAAACTTAGCACGCTGATAGAGTATGTCGTGCTGAGTGACAACATAGGTCGAAATCAAAAATCCGATGTACCATCGAGGAATAATCACCGAAAAACGCTTGCATAGACTTAACATGGGGAAAAAGTTTTCACGCGATTTTTTTGTCAATAATTAAAAATGGCATTTATTATTGCATAATGGCCAGGAATGATTACGTAGTTTAAGCTCGCTCAGCTCATTTCATTGCAATCGGGTACATCCATTGCATTCCTAGTATGCTACATGCCAGTAATTCGTTGCTATGTAGTTGTTCTACAAACAAATTATATTGTTGACCTGGTCTATTACTTCTTTAAAAAGATAAGAATATTTGGAAGAAGGAACAAACAATGGCATGAATGATGTACACAAAGTTTTCTTCTTCTTCTTCCTTTTAAGGCAATTTTTCTCAATGTCATCTGCATGCAGTAATTATAGAATAAACTTTTTTAAAATCTAAGATTGACCATATGCATTGTGAACAAAAGAAAATAAGTGATCGGTAACACAATGAGTGACTTCTTGAAAACGGAAACATTATGAAACGTTTCATTCATCTTGTCTGTTTTCTGGACAAACAAGAACAGGCATTCATAGAGTGTAATGAGAATACGGGTTCTTCAAATATGGGAAATTAAGTAGAACTGCTAACTCTTAGTACCAAATGTGATCCATTATTACACAGTCAATTGAAGGTCATATGGTTTGAATTCCACATTAAGCTGTAGGTCCGTCTCATATAACCTCAAAGGCTCTTAAAGAAGCACTAAACTCAAAACTGAATCAAATCCAAAATTACTTGTGGAGAGCTTTTTCGTGTATGTTTATGTGTATAAATGATGACAATGGAAATACACTGTGCTCCTCATCTTACTAGATCCCTTATCTGTCGGAAAGCTTTCGGTGACTTCTATCGTTATGGTTCATGAATTAACACATTATTCACATAGGAATTCACTTCATAGTGATTTCCTTATAAAGCCTCTTAGCGTAACAGTTTGCATCCACGCAAATCTGAATCTGCGTTTTGTTTCGCAATAACAGGAATAGCAGCAGGGGCATTATTTCTGAAGTGGAAGGGGCAATTTCTTCCCCTGAGTTTGACAAACACACACATTTTAATAAAGTGTATACTAGCATAATTAAAAAAAAAAAAAAACGCGAAACTCATATCGATGGACTTTCTTGGCCCCTGAAAAAATTTTAAAAGGAACAACTCTGTCGTCATCATTATTAGCAACATAGATATTCTGACATTATTGGCAAATACTTGCCGAAACTGAGAAGTTTCCATGTTCCGCAAATCTGTTTGTTTTCACGTACGTTTTTTTCTGTTTTCACTTAGTCCATCAATTGTAGACTCCTCCGCTCCCTCTCTCTCTTTCCTGTCGCCATACTCTCTAGGACGTCACCCATTATAAGTTCATTCTCAACCAATATCCCAACCAGTTTCCCTTCCTCTTCTCAATAATATTTAAAACTATTTTTCCCTCCTCACCATTTCTAACACCCTCTCATTTACCGCTATACCAAACTAGTTCTCTCCATTCTTCTCTACACCCACATTTCGAAAACCTCCAGTCGTTTTTTCGCAATTTTTGCGTAATGTCCATGTTTCTACCCCATACACTACAATACTCCACACGAAATGTTTTATGAGTCTTTTTCTCAACTCTTTATTGATTGTCGTACAAAACAGACCTCTTCCTTCTAAGGGCTTCTATCCCCATTCCTATCCTTGCTTTTAATTCACGTTTACACTTCATATTATCACTAATAATACTACCCAGGTATCAAAAACTAGTCATCTGTTCTATTCTCTCCCCTTCTATTTCTATATTTGAAACCAACATTTTCGTTCCAATCACGATGTTTTTTTTTCTTTATACCATTTATTTTTATCACATAGTATTCACAGCCTTTCCTCAAGTCTTCTAACATTTATGGATTTTCTGTTCAGATTCCATCACAAGTACCATATCATCTGCAAACCGTATGCATTTCATTGTTTTACCTCCTTCCGAAATGCCGTCTTGATTATGTAGGCTCTTTTTCATTATCTCTTCTTCCAATTCCATTCTCCTCAATCATTTGCTCCTCTATTCTAACATTTACTTGTTGGTTCATATATAAATTTCTTATAAGTCTTTAATCTTTCCATTCCAACTCAACCTTCTTTAGAATTCCCAAACAATTCTCAGTTCACACTTTCGAATGTCTCTTCTATATCAATAAATATAACAACACCTCATTCACTTTTTCTATAAAGCTTTTGCGTTTCACCGACGACCCTTAAAAATGTAATTGCAACTCTTTTGTCCTTACCTCCCCTGAACCAAAACTGATCCTTTTCACAATTTCAATTTGTTCTTCCATACAACTTTCTGTTCTGTATTCGAAGGAAAATTTTTTTTCTGCATGTGATGTAAGACTAATAGTTCTATAATCCTCATACCTCTGTGGGTTCGGTTTCTTTGCCATCGGTATCATGATCGTCTTCAGGAAGTCCTTTGGCCATTCTTCTATTTCATATATTTTATTGCAGAATCGAAACAGTTCTTTCCTGCCCTTGTCTCCCATATCCTTAATGAATTCGATTGGTATATTACGAGTTGCCTCTCCGTTTCTCATTTCGAATATAGCTTTTCAAACGTATCCCGAAGAATACTAAACCCTTTATCATCTTCGCGTACTTCTATGCTATAACAACATCTATGCGACAAGGTCTCTACTCTCATATAAGTACTTAACATATTCTTTCAATCTTTGAAAGACTTCAGTTCTCTCGATGACTACCTCCCATTTTTATTTTCTACTGCCATCGTAATATCCCCTTGATTCCTCCGAAGTTTCATAGATTTCACATCCTTGTATATTTCTTCAGATTTCCCAGCTCCTCCTAATTCTTCTATGTCCTCGCATTTTCTTTTGTAACTCTATTCCCTTGCTCTGTCTGTTTCCCTTCGTAAGTCGATGTTTAACTTTGTGTACATCTTTCTGTCTTCTTCTGTATCAAGCTGTTCCCCTGTCTTCTTGTAACTCATTTTTTGCTACATCTGTTCTGTAGCCCATGATTTCTTAGCCGCTATAACCTATACTTCTTATCTAGCCTGCTGTACGCGAAGTTTAATATGTTCCCACCATCTGTTACAACATGAACCTATCTTTTTCAGAATACCCTCGTTTGAGTATTTTTCTTCGACTTTTTCAACGAAAAGATTCCCTACTTCCTCATTTTTCAACGTTTCAGTATTCAATATCTTGTTGCCTACTTTTCTTTTGTCAACATTTTTCATATGAATATCCACTTCGACCAGCATAAGGTTATGATCAGAGAAAATGTCGGCCCCGGGAAGGGTCATCGTGTTCTTCAAGCTACTCCAATATCTGTCTTAAATCATAACAGTTATATCTTAGGCCGTTCATTGAGGATTTTCATGTATATCATCTTCTCTTGTGCTGAATGAACCAAGTGTTCTCAATTACTTGTGTATTCTATCTACATAAATAGACCAATCCCTGTCCCCCTTTATCTTTTTCTTCTAAACCATATTTAACTGCGACATTACCTTCTTATAACTAACTGATTCATACCAGCTTTTAGTGTGAATTACCTTCTTATTTTTCCCCACAATTGCATTGATATGCATTGAAATCTCCGATGACATTTACGCAAAGGCCCTTTCTTTTCCTGTCCACAATTTCATATATTTTCTCATAACTTTCCTCTATTTCTTCAGTTGTATGTGAAGACGTCGGTTGGTATGTCTGTATCACCACTACATCCCTTTAAGTACAGTAAAACCTGTCAACTTGGCCACCTCTCTAAGTTGGATACCTGCTTATCTTGGTCTGGTTCGTCTTGAACCAGCATTTTCCCATAAGATATTCGTTACTTATTACTCTCTAAGTTGGCCACTTGTTTATCTGGGAAGTTGGCCACTTTGAAGCAATGTTACCCTTTGATGATAATGATAAATTTACCTGCGTATTTTGGCCACGCAAAATACAGTTTTGTTATTTTTCTTAACTCTTTCGTATTCCCATATGAGTGGCAAATGTTGTGTATTTGTGACTGGAGACAAAGAAGCATGGATTCCCACGGTTTGTTCTTGGAGTTCAATGGCCAGAACACTACTCTGATAAATGGGAGGTGAAGGGAAGTGTGAATAAGAAAAGCACGTACAGGAATTCAGGAAATAATTGTACGTATTTGTTTATCCTGTCTGTTTTGGTAAAACCATTAGCTATATCGGCTTCTTTCAAAAGTGGAGAGCTTTAGTAAGCCCGGAAAATTCTCACGGTTAAAGCTAACTATCTCAATTTTCAACTCTTGGCACCTGGCGGCTTGTCGAAATGTAGTGGAGGTTTTGAGACATGAATTCCCTTAAGATTTTCTGAAAACATCTACTCCGAGGAAAATACTTGTAGCTCATTAACATGTGGTAGTTGTTGGAGAATGGTCTCGATCAATGGCTTAGCGACATAGAATGAAGACAGAAAGGATTAAATAGCCAGGTCCATGACGCGGCAAATGTCGAGACCTCCGTGGTTAACAGGGAGGGACGCCTGCAACCAAGAGTTATTGTTGAGTGAACAATTCAGGATAGATTCTAGACCGGTTTTCAAGGTGTTGTCATAGCATTCCAGTAGATCACCATCCCGCCAAGAAGGAGCACAGCGAAGAAAGTATAGCAGCCTTGGCATGGACAATGAGGCACGTAGTAGGTAAAAGTCAGAGTGAGCTGAAATCAAGGAAAGACGTGTAAAGAAGAATTCTAATTTAGAAATTTTGTCTTTTAATATTGTTCGTCTTGCCTCATTAGATATTGCTGCTCCTAATAACCTGGAATCATCTGTCGAAATTCTTTGAATTCCAGGCGCGGCTTCGTCAAACAGCTTGAAGAGATTATTAGACTGCTCATTGGAGACTCCGAGAAAGCTGACCTTACATTTGGAGAAATTCATTTGCAATCCGATCTCCTTAGCCCGTCTACGAATCATTTTTAATGTCTCTAGTACTGTATCCTTGCCTCCAGCTATAGTCCCGTCATCCAAATACCATATGTTCAGTTCCGCATTGATACTGTTAACGATGGATTGTAAAGTTAGTGCGAACAAACCAGGGCCAAGAGGGTTGCCTTGTTGTACGCCACGCTGAGAGAGAATTATTTCATCTCCTAAGTATCAGTTGCTTCACATACAACTGAAGAAATAGAGGAAAATTATGAGAAAATATGTGAAATTGTGGACAGGAAAAGAAAGGGCCTTTGCGTAAATGTCATCGGAGATTTCAATGCATATCAATGCAATTGTGGGGAAAAATAAGAAGGTAATTCACACTAAAAGCTGGTATGAATCAGTTAGTTATAAGAAGGTAATGTCGCAGTTAAATATGTTTTAGACGAAAAAAAGATAAAGGGGCACAGGGATTGGTCTATTTATGTAGATAGAATACACAAGTAATTGAGAACGTTTGGTTCATTCAGCACAAGAGAAGATATACATGAAAATCCTCAATGAACGGCCTAAGATATAACTGTTATGATTTAAGACAGATATTGGAGTAGCTTCAAGAACACAATTGGAAGAAGAATTGGGCAGGGATACCATGTCGCGCCCAATACGTAAATGGATAGAAAATGGATTTATTAATAAAAAACACACTTGATATTAAAAATGTTGGAATTTTAATATCATTTGTAATTATTATTTTGTAATTATTATCATTTTGTAATTATTATTTTTATTGTTTTCGCCCTGCGTGATCTTTTGATAGTATTTCGGTTGTGTTAAAACAAAATTTTACGAGTGGTATATAATGAATATCTTCAAACTTAATTGTTTGCGCTTTTCCGTATTTAATATCAGAGATTGTTTATATATAATAATAATCAATTTTATATCACCTAAAAATTGATATTGTATAATATCTGTATAAATAAAACTTCGATGAGGATATACAATATTTAAGTATGGTTGTTGAATCCGCGACGTTCTTTAACAAGATCCGATTTTTCAGAAAAACCTAATTGTAAAGCTAATGTGTGTGACAATGTAACTGATTTTACACGTTCATCACATTCGACATGTACAATATGACAGAAACTAAATCTTATAAATCTTCATACTGTGTTTAATTCATCTATTAAATGACGAATAGTTGGATAATATCCAACAATGACCTTACTTTTCATAGGCTCTGAATTTTTAAAAATTTTTACCACATTACATTCGGCAATTTTATAACATGTTAATGGAATATGTACTTCACCTAACCCCACGTAAAAATCGGATTCTGATAATCCTTTACTATTTTTAATTGATTGATAAAATGTGTTAGACTATCTGTAGGATTTACATTTGTACTAGCGTTTGAAACTAATGCGATGTAAAAACTATCGTCAATAATATCAAAATCATTTACCTTTAAAGTGAAGTATCAAGTTTGAGGTTTTCAAAACGAAATGGTAATTTTAATCCATATTCATATTCTAGGTTTACTTCTATTGTATCAAAATATTTCTTTTCAACTTTAACATAATGTGGTGTGTGAAACATAAACATTTTTACATGCCCATGTTATACATTATATACACACCCAGTTTTCGAACTAATGGCCCTATATTTTATTGTTTTACAATATCAACGCAGACAGTAATTGTGTTGGGAATATTATAATCTAAATTAAAAGGAAATTTTCCACTTGTTAACATCAAATCAACATTTCTAAACTTTGTGTATACAAAATTTTTAATATCAAGTGTATTTTTTATTAATAAATCCAAAAATATGTTGTAATCCTGGTGTAATACCAATCATACATTGATCTTCTAATTTTAAAGAATGTTTAATAACAATTTGATTTTTGTTTTGTAAATGTTGTAATATACGAACATTTTCAGGAATCAACTGAAGAATAGATTCAATAGAAAAATAATATCCTGGTGTTATTCGAACATGATGACGTTCAACTTCCTCATCAATAACAGTAGTAATTGTAATTTCTTCATTTTCACCATTATAAAACTCCACGGAATATTTATTTGTGTTAATGCAATACCCCATTCCCCATCACTTAAATCAATAGGTTGTGCTAATTTAACTCGAAATTAAGCTGTAGTATTATCAAAAAGTTTACTACTTGCGTTTGAAGGAAGAGTAACGTAAAAGTCGTGTGTAAAATTTGAATTTATCCTGCAGACTGAATATAATCTGATCTAATCCACGAATTCATACTTGTCTTATATCCCAACCATTTTACATAGATCCAGGCACTTTTACGTTTTAATACATTTTTGAAGTAGATAAATTTTCTTTGAATTTATAATAACCTTTTGTAATTCTTGTGCATAAAATATGCCTTTAATTTCTTCACAATTCCAATCTTTTAATTTATAAGTTACAGGATTTGATTTAATACATTTATCTACAATAAATATTTTTTGTGAAGACTTAGGTATATACCTTTTTTCTAATATATTCATACTTACTAACACGAACATATTCACCCGGACTAAATTTACAACTTATGTTCTTTTTATTAATTCTATTTCCTTATAATGTTTCGCACACTTGATTCACATTGGAATCATTTACTTGTGCAGGTGCCATTTTAATACTTCAATGACATGAATGATTATAATTATTTACAATTTGATCGAATACATTAATACATCTATAAGTATTCTTTGTAGTATGGTAACGATACAATCTTTCTTATAACGTTCTTATAAATCGTTCTGCTAAAGCACATTTAATATCGGAATGAACACTATAATGATTAATTTCATATTCTTTAAATAATTGTTTTACATGACTATTATAAAATTCACCGCCTAAATTTGTTTGTACGTTAAACAGGGGTAACTTGATTTTTTTTAAAATGTCATTGCTTTCGCCATTTCAGGCTCTTTCTTTGTTTTTAAGGGAACACAGTATGCATAACGTGAGAAAATATCAATACAACATAATATATATTTATAATTATTATTATACTTTGCAATATTTTTCATATCTGTTAATTCCATTTGTAATATTTCATTTGGTGCACTAATATAACGCTTTTTACATTTAAAAACTTTACGAGCTGGTGCATGTAATGTATAAGCATCTTGAGAAGCTGGCTACTTTTGATTTTCCTTTTAGATAACTTTGTTTTACAATGTAATGTTTGTATATGATAAAGAATCAGGATTTGAATAATCATAATATATTTTTGGTAACTTTTTTCATTTTTACCTACTATATTCTTTCCAATGTTTAAATAAATTAGCCACTGCTGCAGGAGTACATACTTTTTCTTACTTTACGACTACGTTGTCTCTTATTACTACTACTACTACTACTAATATTCACTTTTGATGCTTGTGTACTACTAGGTGTGCCAATAAATTCTTTAGGAACATTAAGATCTAAAAAATTTAAATTCATGAATACCTTTAGGATTTCTTGATTATTTTCTTGTACGAACAATGTTATTTACCAAATCTATAATATTTGGTACTGTTTTTCCATCGATACGTACTATACCAGAGTTATCCTACTGAATTTTATCAGAACTTGTCGACTGTTTAATAATAGATCTGTTTTCCTGCGCAGTGTTTTCGGTACTGATTTAAAATGTCTGATACAAATTATAAAATAGAAGTAATGTTATAATGTTGGAAAGTTGATGATTTTTCTTTTTCTTCTTCTTCCTCCTAAATAACCGGTAATGTAATAGGTTTTTGTGAAGATGAAGTATATTTTAAATAACGATGGAAAACTTGTTGATATAATTTCAACTTGTACACTATGACCATGACGTTTTAAAATATTCATTTCTTCATGTAAACGTGATTGATGTGAATCTATCGATTTAAGATAGGATCGAATTTCATGTAGAACAATTTCAGGAACTAAAATTATTTTACGTAATTCTTAAATGATTAATGACAAAAGATATTACTGACTACTGCTGCAAGAAGTGGTCCAAATGTTAATGGTAGAAGCAAACCACCTTTTTGTACTAACCACTTCTTCTTTAATTCCGTACGCTGTTGAGAAAATGCACGTAGGATCTTTTTGTCTACGCAAACGTTGCTTCTGAGAAGAATATAAAGAAATGTTTCCTTTTATTGTGTTTTAAGCTACTTGAGAATTTTTCTTATTAAATCTTCTGAAGCATTTTGTAAAATTTGTTTTCGTTTTGTACTCTTGCATTTGCACAGAGCACGGAGCGTGTTGTAGTGTTCTTTCACCTTCAACATCTTGACTCAGACTAAACAAAAATTTCTGAATACATGTCTTTTACATTAGCGTACATGATTTCATTAGGAAAATATTTGTACGTATTCGCAATGCATCGTTTGTTTTCTATGTTAAGTGAAATAATAAATAAGTGTGAGATTCACGTGTTACTTCTTCGAACACATTCACGATTTCCTTACTATATCGAGGCATAATTTGCATAGCTAAATATTGTATTTGTAATTTATCACATTGATTTTAAATACTGTAATAAAATATGCATTTAAACTATCGCGTGCATGTTTTCGTTTTGGAAATATATTTTGAATAATAAATATTACAGTCAACATTCTATGATGTACATACTTTGTAAATAAATTAGCAACATCACTATTGGTTTCCGACATTAAATCAAGTATTAGTAATGAATTTTCTTTAATTTAAAAATTACCAATATCAAGTTTTCCCTCTACAAAACATATTTTTGCATGTGCGTCTAATTGTGCGTCTATGTGCGTCCCCATAACACCATACAATATCATTAAATTTTAAACTAAATATTTGATTACGTTCATTAAGTAATCGATTTACAAAACAAGTTTTCCAGTCCTTAACGGATTGGCGATTAAAATAGTAGAAATATGTTGAAATTTTAACATCTTGTACTCAAATGAATGCATACAATAGAGCATTTGCTTTATATACATACATTCACACATAAAAAGAAAGAAAGAAAAACTGAAGTTTTCTAAAACACGCAATGCTTTAAAAAGAAAAATCACTGATATAAGAATATTCAAGCTTGAAATCTTTAAATCTCTCGAGGATTCACAGAAACCAATCCAATATATAAATAACGAGTTTCCATAAGAAACGAACCAACCAAATGAAAAATAAGTTAAGAAAAATAAATTTAAAAATAAATAGATTTTAGGATGTTCACAATCTACAATTGTTCTTCCGAATTTCTATGGGAAGTGATACGTCAAAAGGAAAAAAGAGACATTCTTAAACCTCACATTCACTCGTTCGTGGGTTTATAACAGTAAGGTACACTTGCACGTTTTCGGACAGGTGCATCGCCAGTTACGTCATGTTCGCCAAGACGCTTACGTTTTTTGTTGACCTCAGGGTGTGTCTCTGTACAGCTAAAGATACGGAATCCTGGTCCACGCACGATACTATTTGTATTTTCTATTACTGTGGACTCTAATTGTCCAGATACTAGTTCATAGAAACTATCAACGTTAATTTTCTGAGAGGTCCTATCATTCAGTGTAATCCCCTAATTTTAAGTATATGCCGAACATCCCTTTGGGCATTAATTAGCCTCATGCGAGAATTGTTGTAAACTTCCAGCCTTCTGGAATTTCATCTGTGAGATCACCCAAATAGTTTCCAAGCGATAACAAACGTTCCTCACCTTTTTTCTGTAAGAACATGATACTATCGGTGTCACACTAGATTGCTGTCTGGTCCTACCGACGTCAGTAGTTCGTACAGTTTGTCTGGCCGACGAAGTAATAAATGCAGCTAGTATCACATTGGAAAACTCCAATGGAATGTTCTCAGTTTCAATGTGTGTGTAAGTGATAATTAAATGATAATTAAATAATAATTAAATGATTAAGTGATCAATTGATTAATTGGGACCAAACTGAATTTCATACCGTGACGTTCCTAAACACCTAAGAAACGTTACTTCATCACTAGCGATTACACTATGTGATATCAGTGCGCTAACCCCATTTACCATAGAATGAATTGAGGTAAAATTTTGCACATTGCCTCAATCCCGGATTCGTCCTAATGTTATCATAATTCAACTGTATGCCTTAATGAGCATAATATTCCTCGATGTATCTTTGTTTTTCTTCTGTTTTATAATGAGGGAAACCAGAGATTCCTGCTTCAGTTGATGGAAGTAATTCACATAAGTTCCGAACAATCCACTACATTCCCCTCTTCAAAAACCAAGATTTCCAATTCCCGTATTTGGTATATATCGAGTATTTTTAACGTTTTTGAAGAGCAAGGTTTACTCCTGGAGTGCAAAATGACCCTTTGAGAGCACACTCAGCATCACTATGAGTACAATCGTTAGTGTTATCCTCCTCCAGAAATATACGGCAAACACCAAAAAGTTATCTCCCTCCCGCAACACACGGCAGGATTAGAAAATACAAGTCTTTTGGAGCCAATGTAGTACATTTCACTACACCATGAATACTTTCCACATTTGGAAAGCCCAGCCCCGTACGTATCTTAGGTGTATTAAAAGGCATAGGTTTTTGTGCCATGACCCATGGATAAAGGCTCGTGATATCTAAATATTTAAACGCGTCATCACCCATACAGTTGACGTAAGAACGAAACACTTTAGTGCGGCCGCCTTTGTAACAATTCTTGGGAATAAGGAAATCAGGCAGATTAGAACAACCTTCTTTAATAAGCCTTTGTACTTCCTTATCCGTCTTTACCTTTTTATCCCAAGAACATTCCCACCTTTCGTATAAGTTTATACCTATACTTTTGTGGTACTTATTGTTTGTACATATCTTTTTCCATCGTATTGTACGAGCCATGATCGTCATGCAAAATGGCGTCGCTGTTAAAAGGGAAACATCTCTTACAGCTCTGGAAAAGCACCCATAGAAGTCAGAGGCAGCTTTGAGTCCTTCGTTCCATCAATCGACCTTGTAACTACCAATACACTTTCCTTCACATCTAGCAAGCTGGATTTCTATTCGAATGTGTTCTTCCATATACATAACCCATTGCGTAGCTTTACCACTATACGTTGTCTTATGATGGAAACCCAAATCGGGAATTACAGAAATGGTATTTTAAGGTAAGTATAAAGTACGATATGTTCACATCGCAAGACTTGCAATGGTGAATGAAGTAATAAAACATTGTAAACCATTCGTTTTCTCTTCATTAATATTGCTAAATTTGATAATCGCTTCTGCTAGAATTCTATCATCATTCTCACAATAAAAGAGCATTTACTTTTGGAGGTTAAACTCCTTTCTACTTAGCGTATGTTCTTTGTGCCAGACTTCCAATTCATTTTCTTCTGTGCTTCGCCTCTCAGAGTCATAAAACTCAAGCGCAGGATAGGGACCAACATAATTTTGATTTTCTTCGGTATTAAATAAATATGGGAAATTTCCCTTCTTTAAATTTTGACTTAGGCCTAATGTTTTGGGTAATTTGGATAATTTCACAAAAAGGAAAAGAAGAGTCCGTGAAAAATACGATTGCCAATATTAATGTTAAAAATTTTCTGACCCTGAATAAGTACAGTAGAAATAATATGCTGATCTTGTATTAGATTTCTAAAGCAGAAGAGACCATCGTAGCTGCTGGAGTAGTGAGCGATGGCTCTCCTGCTAAAGACAGGACGCTCTACTAACACATGGTTAATAAAAGCCGTCACCGTTTTAAAAGAAAACGAACGATTTGCAACATTATCACCACACGTTTTAGAAGGCTTATCGATACATTACTTATACATACGTGACAGATGTGCACAACTTCATGTTCCTTTTCACCACGCGCATTCGGTGCCTTCAACATCTTTTACGTCATAAGAGATGTACATAATCCTATTAGTATGAACAGGTTTTTGCCGCCGAACAAAACATGTGTGGTCTATATCTACACGCATGTCACACGTTGAACAGAAATGTTTCACCATAATTTTCCAAACAATAATAACAACACTTTCCTTTACCGAAAAAACTTAATATTGCGAATAGGTTCAAAATGGTTACAGTGTCACTTCTTTCATAGTAAATAAAGATCTTATTTTTACAGGTTCTCCTCGGTAACGAACTATATATTCCCGGTTATTCTTTTCATGCTCGTCATAAATTTCAATTTGATACTCCCCTTTCAAATACGATTGGAAAGCATCAACATCTGTAAAGTCGCAGCCTCCCTTCGTTTCAACGTTAACTCCTGCCTTATCGCAGATAACTTCTGCTTTAAGAAGACACGTATCGGTCTCTTATTATTAAAAGATACAAACTTTAAATACTTAGTGTATGTTTCGTTAACAATAATCAATCGCAAGAGGCAGACAATAAATATTTTTATTTTCTTTGCGTATTAAACGCTTTTTCAAATAATTCTAGTATTTTGAATATTTCTCAAGGCACTCGTTGCATTTCTCCCCCTTCCATACATGCTGTTGGCAATGTGGAACGGAAAGAGTACTTCATGCCCCAAAAGGAACTTCTCATTTAAACTTACTACTAGTCCAATTGAGGTAAGGACATTCTAGCACAGAAATCACCGTTTTTTTGTCTATGGAATATACACAGGTTAGTTTGTACTGTTACTGCTATCTATGCATAGCCTGATATAATCCGTGGGGCACGCGTTGGATAACACATGTTCCAACGCAAAATCAATTAAACTCATTGTGAGCCTCTAGGTTATGCTTCTCTCATTACCCACAGGTCTGACGGCGATTTCATGGCTCGTAAGATGAAACTTACGAAACCTTTTCTGCTTTCTCTAATAACTTCGAAGTTACTATTTCTCTGATTTTGCCCGTCATTACTACTACTACTGCTATTACCAGCACCATCATCACCACAACTTGTGTTACTACCACTAATACTACTACTTGTACTACTTGTACCACTTGTAATACTATTACTATTATTGCTTCCATATCCCATCAATGCTGGAACAGGGGCGTATGACGGGCCAGGCCGAGGATCAGATTGCTTCTCAAAGTCATTATTATCCTGCACACAATCTTATGGAGGGATGTTGTATAGAGGATTTTGTCCCTGTACCTCTTGCGTAGGGAGATGTAGCCTAACCACACCCTTGGCTACATTTTCAACCAATCTCCTCATTTTCTTCAACAGAATTTAGATTGCCAGTCCCATCTAATTCATCTAAAATCCTAAATCGTCATTAGTTAATTGATTTATATTATTATAACTCAAGTTATGAGTTCCTTGAGGGGTGACGAATATGGGGATTTCAGATATGATTAAGCATTGTTCCGAAACAATCCGGGTCCCAAAATCAAAAGTTTGACAACTCCGTATCCTTTATTCTGTCTACCTGACCTTCCCCACAAGATAATAAATACATGTTTTCTCTTAGCCTGATCATATCTTTCATATGTACGGAAAAATCCGTGGAAAAGCAGATCTGAAATATCAGCACAGGATACACAGTGCTGGAGAATTAATTTGCCATTACCTTTGAAAACACGAATGAGACAAAGCAGCGCGTCACACCTCTAAGATTCCCGATGTTCCAGCCGCCTCAGCTTTATTACGACTTTCCAGACGCTCAAAACTCTAGGGTAATCCTTTAGACCGCGCACCAGCTCCTGCAAGTAGAGTTCATCCACAAGATTGAGCTGTTCTAGTGTGCAAAAGAAATCCATTTAAATTAGACAAAATAGAAACAACTATTTTGAGTTATCAAGTTTATTTAGTAATAATGTTTAAAAAAGAGAATAATCAGTTATTTTCAAGCCATAGTTAAATATTGTGTGTGACAAAGAAAGCAACCAATTATTTTCAAACAGCAGTTAAATATTGTGTAAAGGTAGGATCAATCACTTACTTTCAAGCTTCAGTTAAATAATAATAAGTAAAAGAGAAAGAGAGCAATCAAATTGTTTATGCAAAGGAATGGCTAAAATTTTAAAAAAGAGAGTAATCACTTATTTTCAATCAATAGTTAAATATTGTGTCTGACAAAGGAAGCAACCAATAATTTTCAAATAGCAGTTAAATATTGTGTAAAAGAAGGATCAATCACTTATTTTCGAACTTCACTTAAATAATAATAAAAGTAAAAGAGAAAGAAAGCAATGAAATTATTTTATGCAGAATAATGACTACAATTTAAATAAGAGCCTTTCTCTCTCTGTTCTTTAATTCTGGTTGAAAGCAAGCCAAGGAAAATTGCAAAATGTGTGATTTCTCTATAGAAATCACTAACTATTAGAATTATATAATACACGCCTCTTAATCTCTGATTATTCCCTGGTATATATGTGAAAACAAGATGATGTGGCCACGTGGGTACTTTGGCCGCTCAACAAAATGGTAGTCTCCTTAAAAAACTGGATTTCTTTTTTTACTAGTGCTGCTCCCACTAATGGTACGCCAAGGATTAGCTCACTGTAATATAATAATAATAATAATAATAATAATAATAATAGATCTCAATAAAAATCTTATCTCCTTCAAAATTCTCTATATATTTAAAGCAACTGATTAAAACAACTCCAGTAGGAAATTCTATTTTATCTTTTACCTATAACAGTGCAATAGGAAATATCAAAACCGGATAAAAAGGTACTATATCACCTCGTATCATGTATGCCGACGTCCTATCATGTATGCCGAAACTGCCGCTAGTAGCGACACCTGGTGTCAATTTTTTGAACTACTGTTCAGTTTAATGTAAAGTGTCGTTCACGTCGGATGTTCGTGCGTGTAATCTCCATGCCTAATTACCGTTTTAAAAATTACTTTAAATAAACAAGTATTTTAAAACAATTATACGTATTTAATAAACAAAGGACCTTGCGTTGATTACGGGGTGGAGTGCCCCTAGTACATAATCTGAGTTTTGTATCGAAGCGATTCGTAATTAACTAAGTGGTTAATGTATGCGGCTTCTGTCATAAAAGGTTTAAGTTCAAATCTGGGCGGAAGCATCTATACCGTAAAATTTACGATTCGGTTCCTGGCGAGATGCGTTTGGCGTTAAAAAATCGGCAATAACGCGTATCGTTTGCGTCTCTAGCCTAGGAAACCGAATTCAAGCCCGGGGAAAAGCGTCTTTGCCTTAAAGACCCGAGTTCAAAACCCAAATCGGACCCGACGTTGTACTACAAGCATTTACGGCTTCAACGTTAAAACTCGCGCGCAATTTGCAAATAAGGGTCCGCGTGCGCAAAACGTTCCGCGTATCACACTTCTTGTGTGAAAACCGGTTCCCGTGCATGATACATTAAGTGGTTTGGATTATCTGTAAAATCACTACAAGGAAAGTCTTATGAAAATTTACAAAAATATAGCTTTCTTGCTTTTTCTTAACTACGCAGTTAGCTATTAACGATTTCCATATTTGTCGGTAAAAAGTGTAGGTCAACGTCTCACACATCCGTCGTGTT
This sequence comes from Thermobia domestica, assembly GCF_964235325.1. Taxonomy (NCBI): domain Eukaryota; kingdom Metazoa; phylum Arthropoda; class Insecta; order Zygentoma; family Lepismatidae; genus Thermobia; species Thermobia domestica. Next base: position 136,450,665 of record NC_137468.1, on the reverse strand, counting down.
GAGCAATAAACTACATATAACAATCATTCAATTCTTAGTTCCTAAATTCTGCATTTACCTTATAAAACATACATTTTAAGAACACAAGAAATTCTATATGATCGTGAATTTTCCCAGGGTTCCTCCCATTTGTTTCTACATTCACATTCCATCATTTTAAAGACAATACCTTAATACTACAACTTTCAGTGTGTAAATGTACATGAGTTCGCTTTCCACCATGTATTTTCATAATAGATTAAATCCTATTCGGGGTATTCTCGGGTTTCTCCCATTTCCTCTCGCTTTCTTCAGTCTTTCATTTTTCCAAACATTGGAAACTCCCTCATAACGCCTTTTCATAGAAAAAAGAAAATGAAATAATTCTCTACAAGTTAGGTATATAGTATACAATAACTGTGTCCGTTTATTTTTCCCGGAGCTCTACCGTTTACTTCCATATTACCATTCTACTACTTTTTCAAAAAATGTAACTTATTAATGCGTAAGTTCATGTTAAGTTGGTTTTCCACAAGCTAGGTTATAATATACAATAACTATATTCGTGGATTTTCTCGGAGCTCTCCAATTTCCTCCCACATTATCATTCTAGTATTTTTTCAAAGATTATAAATTATTACTGCATAAGTTCATGCTAAGTTGGTTTTCAACAAGGTAGGTTTGTACCATACAATGGGTTTGTCAATGTAGTTTTTCCCGGAGCTTTCCCGTTTACTCCCACATTATCGTTCCACTATTTTTTCAAAAATTATAACTTATTACTGCCTAAGTTCATGCTAGGTTGGTTCTCAGCAAGCTAGGCTTGTACCATACAATAACTTTGTCCCCTAGGTTTACTCGGAGTCTACCGTTTCCTACCACTTTTCATCCCATCATTTTTCAAACACTGTAAACTTCTTCTTAACGAACTTTCATAGAAAAGAAGACAATAGAATAAAAATGTGCCATGTTGTTTCTCAACAAGCTAGGCTTGTACCATACAATAACTGTATCAGATTTTTGTGTTTTTCTCGTTTCCTCCCATTTTCTTCAGTACAATATTTCATTCATTTCTCAAGCACTGTAAGTTATTACAGCATAAATGTATGCAAAGTTGCTTTTCAACAAACTAACTTCATAATACAAAATGTGTTTGTACCTGTGAGTTTTCCAGGAGCTCTCCCGTTTCCTCCTACTTTTCATCCCACCATTTTCAAAACACTGTAAATTCCATCTTACCCGTTTTTTATACAAAAAGACCATAAAATATAGTACAAAAAGAGGACAACTTATATGTATTTTCTAAAACGATTAAAAACAAAGTTTAATTAGCAAAAACAAATCGATAGCACAATATGCACAGCTTAATATTAAAATATTAGGAAAAAAGAAGGAGATCAGGGTTTATAAAATTTTTATTTAGGTCATTCATCCAGCATCAATGAACATATTCTCTCCAAAAATTCATAAACACTTTCATACAACATTAGACTTTTCACGTATTACAAATTCTTACTGCAAATAAGAGATTGCATTTACATCTTTTCTGGAAAATTTTCAAGATGTGATCTACATAGATTCTGTCATATTGCAGACATGTTTTTCATAGATTGAAATTGTGATTTGTAGTTAGACTTCCTGTACAGCTTGTATAATAAAATTTCATTCTAATGCGTGGCCATTAAATTGTTGATTAGAAATGGTTATATTATGAATTTCCTTAATGCGTTCACAAGTACTGTTCTCAAAATCATTTTTTCAATCTAATCAATATCAATCATCTCACCATCATCTATCATCAATCATCTACCAAGACGAAAGTTGGTAGCAATAGGGAAGCAAAAGTATGTAGGCCTGGGTCAGTGATAGAAATCAGACACTGTTCACAAGTATAGAGAGGGGAAAGACTGTCTGTATGTACGGGTTATAGTGTGCAAAAGTTAAAGAAGGGGAAGTTGACTGCATATTATCGCCAGCAAGACAACAGAGTCGCTCCCTCCCCTCCCCATCACTCTCAGTTCGCATCATACTCGCCTTTTCCCCTCAGCCAGGTGAATCACATAGACGGAATGCTCGCAAGTGTAAAAAGGGGGATGGGGTGAAATACAAGATACCAGCCCAACGCCAGCAGAGGGAATTTTCATATGCATTTTCTTGTAACGGGTAGTGAAGGCCAATGATAATGTGACTTAGGGATGGCTGACGTCACGCAAAAGGCACACTTTCACTTCGCAGAACAGCAAGCTTTCCTCTTGGCTTTCAATCAGTCTCCTGACTTCTGCCAAGACGGACGTATCATGACCATGTTCTGTATACAGTATATGAACCAGCAACGAGCATATGAACAATAAAATGAAATGAATGATTAAAGAATCAATATTTTGACCTCACAAGTTCTCACATTTAGTATGATCACACTCATTGAGTGTTCGAATGAATAAATTATAAAGAAATGTTCCTTCCTTCCATATCCTGTATTCGATTCTCATTGGGCTCCCTTCCTACACTACATCTTACAAAGTTTACACATTTTGGTAGGCTTACAAAGCGTTCCAATAAATGAATATCCAATCTTCTCCGTGGGTAATCGGTTAGCGCGCGCGCCTTTGCCCTGGGAGTCAATCGTTCGATTCCTATTCTTTTTATTCGTACGAAAGAGTTTCTAATGTCATGACTAAGCATTTACTGTGGACCCCTTTGGCATGGGAGTTCCGGGTTTAATTCCCATTCTTTTTATTTGTACGAAACATTGTTGCTAATGTCATGGTTAAGCAATTCCTCTTCTCCTACAGGGGGTCATTTTTTACATTTGGGGACCGAGGGCTACAGGGATCATAAGAATCAAGTTTTATACAGTACCTAAAATCAAGCATAGAAACTCAGGGAACAACTAGTATGCTTTGGCATACGGACCTTCAAAAAAGCTTCTGGGGGTATAGGATGTCCTTGGTGACCCAGGGGCCATTCTCAAGCCATGGACCACGGTCCTTCTGTCACATGAAAAGTCATTCACATGACAAATATCATTCACATTTTAGAAATCAAGACCTACTTTCACATGTACCAAGCAATTAACACGAAAATGCTTTATCTATCACCTTAACATGTTCAAACCATTAAAACTAACAAGTTCTGCAAGCGCGGCCTTTGCTTTGATGTATAGAAATCTACATCATACTACTTAGGATTATCACTTTTCCTCTGGAGAAATCCCGGACATATAGAGGATTGAAGTCAAGTTAAAAGATAGACATGTAAAACTAGCCATAATCCATCGTTTACACACCCATATGCAAAGGTAGACTCTCAATATTAAAAACATGTTTTTATTTATTATTAGCATAACAAAGTAAAAGAGAATAAGTGAAAAATTGTACCTTTAAAGAGAGCAATCCGGGAGTTGCATTGCAAAAAGAAAAAAGTCAAAAATGCTAATTTTAAAGAAAACAACTTTCTTTCTTGAAAAATTCTTTTTACTTATTCCCTTTTAGCAGTTGACCTCAAATTTTCTTTCTTCAAAAGTATCACTTTTTAAGTATTCTGCTTTAGTTTGTGACTCCAGTTTATCGAAATTACACATGTACAATCCGCGGCAAAAAACCTGCAACATGAGCATATAAGTTTATTGTGAAATGACGAAGTCTTTTGCTCCAAAATAAGTGTACACGGGAGGAGGACAAGGTTTATCCTGGCGTGATTCGTTCCACTTAGACGTTATGTTCATTCCCTGTACTGTTAGGCGTAGTATCACAATAAACTTACATCCTCATGTTGCAGGTTTTTTGCCGCGGATTGTACATAGGATGAGTTTCAGTTACGTTAGACATAAACAATGTACGAAACATTACTAAAATGCTTGCCAAGTAACTTCAAATATGATCTCGAAGCTCATATTAATACTTGTAAAATTAACTGCCATTTAAATTTCCTTATACATGAATGAATACTTTCTGTTACCTTTCGAAGCTCCAAGAAGCATGGTTTTTGTTATTAAATAGTCATAAAAGTCTGAGCACTTCTGGAAAAAAAAATAACATTACACTGTATCTCTGCTTTCACAACACTAACATATAGGCGATTGCGACTTTTGGACCAAATATTTCCCTTAATAGAGAAGAGACGTTCGGTAAAAGCATTACCTACGGGAATACATAATACAAATTGAACCAACTTATACAAGTTTGGCAGATTTTCATTTCCACATTTCTGAAACAAGAGACTCGTCATACTTTAAGCAAACTCAGGAACAACTAAAGAAACTATCCATCTCAGTCGATGACCCTCACTACTATGCAAGTCACTTCAAATGTTGCGTGAGTAATTATATTTTCTTACGATTATAGATTAATGTTAATAGCTTTATACTGACGTCATTTCGTTTCAAAGGGATTCCTTGTTTTAAAAAAGGTCAAAAATTGCCGCTTCATTGTCTCTGACAGTTACAATCAATAACAATCAATAATGGAAAGTAGGTTTTGTTGTTTCACAAAATGAAAAAAATAACCTATTTGGAGCTTGCGTTAGTGGTATCAACCACATAATAAACCTCCGAATAAAGTACAAAACAATTCATTAATTTAAAAAAAAGATAGCGGGGGACAAGAAATATAAAAATATTCAGTAGTGCTTGTTTGAAACACTACGGTTTATATACAATATTATTTTAACAAAAGAGACACTGACCAAAGCTTAAAACTTTACTTTATTTTAAATTATAATTTGTAACTGTTTCGGATATCTAGCATATCCTTCTTCAGACACGATCGAAATTAATGAAAATACAGACATATATATATAAATGTTGTTATAACAGAGTTTAAATTCTTTAACCGTCATATATATAGTCATTGTTATAAAAAAATTTAAATTCTTTTAACAGACATATATAGTCATTGTTGTACTTTTTTATTTTTATTTATTTATTTATTTATTTATTTTTCTTATTTACCGAGCCCTTCAGCCAATCCTATGTCTTCGTGTTCACTTTCCAATTAATATATAGGCGTGTCTCTTTTGTTAAAACAATTAATCCAAAGCCATGAATAGTCTTACTATACAGTATTATAATGCAGATATGAAATGTACATTTATAAATTTTATACTGTTTCACTCAGTAATACTGTTTAGTTGTTCCTGAGTTTGCGTAAAGTATGACGGAGTCTCTTGTTTCAGAAATGTGGAAATGAAAATCTGCCAAACTTTTATAAGTTGGTTCAATTTGCATTATGTATTCCCGTAGGTAATGCTTTTACCGAACGTCTCTTCTCTATTAAGGGAAATATTTGGTCCAAAAGTCGCAATCGCCTATATGTTAGTGTTGTGAATACAGAATTGTAAATCATCACAGGCTTGAACCTGATTTATGCTGAAAATTTGATCGAGATCGGTCGGGTGGCTCAAGAGTTAAGTTATATATATATATATATATATATATATATATATATATATATATATATATATATATATATATATATATATATATATATATATACCCCTCCCTTAAGTTCTACCTAGGGATGCGTTCGAGTCGAGACTCGAGTCGAGTCGAGACAGCTGGTACAAATCTCGACTCGACTCGAATGTCTCGAAAATCTTTCTATAATTTTTAATATTATTTTGAAGAAAGTACTCACTCAGAAACACTCGGCACAAGAATTTCGGAAACTGCAGGACTTGTCAGGTGTTCGAGGAGTGCTGTGGTGATTGTCTTCAACAAGTGGCAAAACCAAGGGAAAAAGACGTTCAAATGTCGAGGGGTTGGGCGCCTTCACCTCATTACAGATGTCGAACGTCGTAGGCTGGTCAGACTGGTAAAACAGAACAGGCAGCGAATTGCGTCGGAACTAAGATCAGAGTTTAATGCTGGGCAAATACAAGTGTGTCTGAACTAGTCTTGTGAAATTTCCGGAAATTTTGAACCTGTTTTTTTTAAACATTTTTTCGATTTTCCGGAAAAATTGAAAAAAATTAAAATGTTTGTATTAGGTTAATTTTACTAATAATGATATCTCTTTTTTTATCAAACACGTGAAAAATGTAAGTTCAAAAATATCAATATAAAACTATTTCAATTATTATCTATATATTAAAATACTAGATTTACGCGTATATGTTTCTCCTCACATAAAAGTTTATATGTTTGTCTTCAATCGTTTCAACAATGAAATCTCGAGCCCACAAGTGCTAGAAACGTGCCGTTTTCATTTGTCGATTCCAAATTTTGTGTAAATTGTCCAGTTCTAATTGAATATTTAAAAAAAACATGGCCATTAGTTTTTTATTACATTTTTAGGGGTACACTAGAAGTACTGTGGGGCGCGGTGGCTCAGTGGTAGAGCGTTCACCTCCGGTGCTTGGGGTCCCTGGTTCGATATTAGATCGCGCCGTGTGAACTTTGTGATGGACAAACACCGTGCTCGTGGGTTTTCTCAGGGTTCTCCCGTTTCCTCCCACTTTTTTCATTACAATATTTCATTCATTTCTCATCATCACCGTCTCCTTTAGCCTAATCGGCATAACTGTGGGATGTAAAACTAAAGATTTCATTTCACTAGAAGTACTGAAATTTTTGAAAAAGGAAAGCATCATACCCTACGAGTTATATATTACAACATCACATAGTTGTATATAGGGATTGTATATCTGTCAGGCGTTTGTTTCATGGCCAAATGATAATGAAAACGAAGGATAGCCATTTCTCCAGTCTAAGATTAATCTTCATTGTTTGGGGAGTTTTTTTTTTTTTTTTGCCCAATAAACACCGTTTATCACTGACATAATTAATTGTGTATAATTTATTTACTTATTAAAATAATGCATGCAAATGCATGCATACACGATATGAGCATTCAGTAAATGGATACTTTGAAAATTTGAATTGAATTATCTATACAAGGCGGCTACGACTAGCTGGATCTAGCATAATTCACTCTCATTTAGCATGTAACATCTTCACTTTAGCATCTTGGCAAAATCTCATTCTTCCCTCTGGAGAACAGAAAAAGAACGAAAATTTATATGGTTCACTGACCGTAGTTGAAGTGGTTGGAGTAATAAAACCAGTTAGCATTTCCGCTGTTGTATTGTTGAATTCACAGAAATGTTCAAAAAGAAGCAAAACGTGACTCTTCACAAGATGTTTACTTACCCATAGTTTTATTATTGTCAACTGAACCCTGAGTGTGAGATTATCTGGGATGTTTCTGTCCCTTCTCACTTTACAACTTGAGAGGGGAGGGAGTATGATCGTCAAGGGGACCACTAGTAATACACCGCTAAAAGAAATGCTTCAGTGCTGCGTCGGAAGCGGCATGTTTTGTATATATTTCTTACAATGCTATCCATTCAGAAAGTATAAATTCCCCCTTCCTCCCCTGATTCTCTTTCCAATACAGAGAACCGATTCTTTAAATGAAGAAAGAACTCTGAACCCTCCCGAAAATGCAAAAATGAATGATGCGTACAAACAACAAATCTGTGGATGAATCAAATAATGCAGATACATGAGAAGATGATGACGAAGATAACAGTGCTTGATGCAGCGCAGTCCACCACGTGTAAATAGATTTGAAGTGTTCATATTTGTGTATGAGTACGTGTGTATGTGCTTGTTTCTGAGTATTTATATGCGCGTGTATCTTGTAATTGTTATATTAATATCCACTGGATTAAGTGAAAGTATAAAATGGATTTGAAGACTGCCAAATTGACGTCACCTTGGTAAGTCATTATTTTTTTAATATTTAGTAATATTAAATTACAATATACTTTAGCGTCGTTTTTAGGAACAAAGTTCTACAAGACATGAACCTATAGTTTAACGTCGGATTTGAAACACATGAGCTTCTACCATGAATCAAACCTCGTTCGAGAAAGGCGCATACGCTAACCACATAACAACGGGGAGCTCAACATTTAGTAATATGTATATTAAGTTGTAAAATTATATTCGTTTAATTTTCACTAATATAATCTTCACAATGTAAAGCATTTGCTGGGCGCGTTATCTTGTTTAAAAACAAAAAGCCTATCTCTTACCAAGACAAGTGAAAGTCACCATTTCAACGACCGCGAAAACTATGAATTCGACAGTAATATTGGCCATTTCCTACCTTTTGTACATGTCCCTGTAAACGCCCCCCTGAGACCTCCTGGTTGGATTCCGAGACATATAAAAGTAATCCAAAATGATCGATATTAGTGTCAGATTCATAGTTTTTGCGGTCGCAGAAATGAATGGTAATACTTCAACAGGCGTTGTCTTCCAAATACTGCCCCATGCGAAGAATGGGTATATTCAGCTGTCTAATATAAATAAAATAAGAGTTTGTTTGCGTGTTTGTCTGTCTGTGTGCGGCCTTTGGATCAGACGAGTGGACCGAGAGTTATCAAATTTTGGTCCGGGTACCTTGGCCTAGGTCCCAGATCAAGACGAAGCCCTGTTTTCAAATTTCGAACCAGGGGAGTCTCAAGGGAGCGTTTACCGGAACCGGCTTGGGAACCAGACAAATTGACCGAGAGTTACCAAATTTTAGTCACGAATGCCTTGGTCCAGGCTCCAGACCAGAGTTAAGTGATTTTGTCAAAATTCGAACCAGGGGGGTCTCAGGGGGTCGTTTACCGGGACATGTAAAAGTAGTAGAAAATAACCGATATTAGTGTTGAATTCATAGTTTTCGCGGTCGCTAAAATCAATGGTGAAACTCCGATCGCATTAACTTCCAAATTCATGCTTGCGGCACCGGGCCGGGGGTCACCAAGGGGGGGATTGAGATATCGAGACATATAAAAGTAATCCACAATGACCGATATTAGTGTCAAATACATCGCTGATCGCTGAGATCAATAGTGACACATCCATTAGCGATGATTTGCAAATTCAGTTACAATTGTATGTGGGCCGGGCAAATTCAGCGGGAGGTGGAGGTGGATACCGAGAGATGTAAAAGTAATCCAAAATGACCGATATTAGTGTCAAATCCATAGTTTTCGCGGTCGCAGAGTGGTGACACTTTCATTAGTGATCACTTGCAAATTCAGCTACCATTCTATGCGAGCCGAGAATCAGCGGGGGGGGGGGGGATATCGAGAGATGTAAAAGTAATCCAAAATGACCGATATTAGTGTCATATCCATAGTTTTCGCGGTTGCTGAGATGAATGGTGACACTTTCATTAGCGATTACTTGCAAATTCAGCTATCATTGTATGCGGGCCGGGAGTCAGCGGGGGGGGGGGATACCGAGACATGTAAAAGTAATCAAAAATGATCGATATTAGTCTCAGATCCATAGTTTTCGCGGTCGCCGAAATGAGGGTAATACTTCCACAGGCCTTGACTTCCATGCGAAAAATGGGTATATTTAGCTAATATATAATACTGATCAAAAAAATTAGGGAATCAGATGAAAAGTCGTGTAAAACTTCTTACGAATAATGTGAGAACACTGTATCTTGTCCAGTTCAGATTAAAATCATGAAGGCCCAACGTGGAAACAAACCGTTTGGAACATCTGTGCACATGATCAGTGACGTGGCGCTACCAGATATTACTTTGTAGTGTGGAGTTGCCAACACATTCCAGATCCAGGATACCTTTGTTCTCATTGTGTTTAGTGCGTCACTAATCCACGTAGTGAAATTGCGCAACAACGTCATTTGCCAGAATCGTTGGCATGGCGAGCTGTCGGCATATTGGAAGCTGGTCAGTCACAGCGGGAGGTGGCACATGTCATAGGAGTAGCACAAAGTGTGATTCCCCGATTGTGGAATCTAGTTCAAACAACTGGAAGTGTTCGAAGAAGACATGGACAGGGCCGCCCACTAGCAACCAAAGCCAGAGACGATCGTTATCTCTTGTTAACAGCCCGTCGAAACCGGCACTAGAATACAACTCTGCTCCCGCGAGCCTTCCGAACAACAACAGGACGCACAATATCCACTCAAACGATCCGCAATCGCCTTCGAGAAGATGGTCTGTACGCACGTAGGCCTATGGTGTGTGTCCCATTAACTCCACGACACCGTGTTGATCGAAGATCGTAGGCGGAGGAACATCGTGGGTGGGGACGCAATGAATGGGGCAATGTTTTGTTCTCTGACGAGTCTCGATTCAGTGTGGAGCCTGATAATCGACGTGTTTTCATTTGGAAAGAGTGTGGAACACGACACAATCCCATATTTGTGCGAGAAAGATCCCAGTATCATGGTGGTGGACTGATAGTGTGGGCAGGAATCAGCATTGGTGGGCGTACTGATCTCCACATCATCCGAAATGGCTCTTTGACGGCTCTCAGATATAGGGATGAGATCCTGAAAACTCTTGTTCTTCCTTATGCTGGTGCCATTGGTGATTCGTTCCTTTTTATGGATGACAATGCTCGTCCTCACAGAGCTCGGTTAGTGGATGAGATGCTGGATGTTGAGGGTATCACTCGGATGAAGTGGCCAGCATGCTCTTCGGATCTCATTCCAATTGAGCATGTCTGGGATATGCTTGGCAGACGAATTGCCGCTAGGCCAGTAAATCCAACAACCATTCCAGAGCTGGAAGTCGCTCTTCTGGATGAGTGGTACAATATCCCCCAAGAACTCATCGATTGAATCCATGCCACGCAGGTGCGAGGCTCTGTTGGCTATTCGAAGTGATCATATGACATATTAAGGAACAATCAGTGTTGTTGCATGCCTGTTTGTGAGCAGTTCGAGAGGTGCACACATGACCGTCTTGTGTCATGAGTCATGTGAACAAGGTTTTCCGTGCCCCAACACCAGAATGTGCCCCATTTTTCTAGTACATCTTAAGGCATTCCTTATTGTATGATATATATGAGTCAAACACAAGCTTATTCATACCTTATCTTAAGGTCTTGTGTGATATTTCAGCTGAACCCCTAATTTTTTGAGCATTATATATATAATGGCGGATCCAGGATATGATCTAGGGAGGGGATAAACAATAGTTTGCAGTTTTAGCCAGTGTAAAGCAGGATTGAAGCCCATTTTATGCAGTGTATACTTGAGTGTGAAGGGGGGCCTATAGCCTCCTTGGATCCTCCTCTCTCTCTCTCTCTCTCTCTCTCTCTCTCTCTCTCTCTCTCTATATATATATATATATATATATATATATATATATATATATATATATATATATATATATATATATATGATCGAAAATGACCTCGAATCCATACTCGTTTCGAACATAAGATACTGTTTAAATCCACAAATTCAGCCCCATTAGTACTCTAAGGGGGTTGATGACATGTAAAGATAATTGAAAATTGTCAATATTAATGTGAAATTCATAGTTTTGGGGCTCCACAAGTTCATTGGTGACAGTTTTGGTGCCCTTTGTGTCCAAATTCTCCCCGTGCGAAGAACGGGTATTCTGCTAGTCTGTAATAATAACTAACGGAAGTTTCACTTAATGTATTTCTCGCTGCTCAAATTTACTCACTTGTGCGGTATATGTGTGTAAAGTAGAATTAAAACCTGTTGCATTAAGTATTTTTCCGTTAGCAAAATACGTTGTATATACAGTAGGACGTCGATAATCTTAACGTCAAAAATCCGAACGCGGTCCCTAGAAGCTTTTTACATTTTAACGCTAGCGATAAATAAACAATAGCGTGTCCGTCGACGTTATGTGAAGTCAGTGTTTTTACAAAAGTTCATTTATATGTAATTGTTTGTCATATATTTTTATTTTTTCTTAGGCCTATAAGTTTTAAGTGTGACTTACAACAACAGTGTTATTTTGAGTACAAGCAGGTTCTTCAGAAACATTAAATATAAGTAGCCTTACGTACCTGTATTGTATTACTGTATGTTCTGAATAACCACTGTATCGATAGAAGAACATACCGTACAGTATATATAAGCCTAAATGGCATTTTCTTGGTCATTTTCGAAAATCCGAACAATTTTAAAATGCGAACTACCTGTGGTCCCAATTAGTTCGGATTTTCGACTTCCAACTGTGTATGTTGCAGACATATTACAGCAAGTAAGATTACTAGCATCAGGCCAATAAATAGTTTTTAAACTATATTTTCTTGTTTTTGCCAATATTTCCGAACAGTTTTTTTTTCTAATGGGTTCAAAATTTCCGGAATTTTACATAGAACAATGTAGATATCTCTACGAAATATATGTTTGATTTAACATATTAACTAAAATGATTCTGTGATTAACTAAAATGATGATTCTGATAATACCCAAATTTTCCGTTTTTTCCTCAGCTCGGGAAAACCGTAAAAAGAACTGTTTCTTTACCCAAAATTTCCGTTTTTTTCACAGGCCTTCACAACACTAGTCTGAACACACAGTGCACCGAACACTCCTAACGATGGCGAATGTTAACACCACGAAATCGTCAACTACAACTGAAATGAACACGTGACCATCGCCACTAGACCTTGGCACAATGCTAGAGCGTTGCATTGTCTGATGATTCCCGATACCTTCTTCATCATGACGATGTGAGGGTGCGAATCCGTCGTGTTCCAAGGGAACAGCTCCTTGACATCTGTACTGCGGGACGGAGACAAACTGGCTGCGGCTTAATTATTATCTGGGGAACATTCAGGTGAGCATCCGTGTGTCTAGTGGAGCTCGAGCAAGGCACCATAACAGCCGGGGCGTCGCACGGGGCTTGCAGACTACGTACACCCCTTCATGACGGCCATGTTTCCCATCAGTAATGGTATTTTTTGACAAGATAATGCACCATGTCCCAAGGCCAGGAGTGTGATGGAGTGGTTCGAGGAACAGAGAAGTGAATTCCAAGTGATGTGCTGGCCCCTAAACTCTCCGTATCTGAACCCAATCGATCAGGGATGTGATTGAACGTGACGTGAGGGCGCATGACCATCTCTCCGGAATTTAAGGGAATTAGATGACCTGTTGTGTGCATATGTGGTGCCAACTCTCTCCAGCGACCCACCGAGGAACATTGCGACCATGCCAAGACGCGTTGCCATTGTTATTCGTGGCAAAAGGTGGACATACTAACAATTAGGTAGGTATTCATAATGGCCTGGCTGATGTGTGTGTATATTTTAACTCGTATATTTTGTCTCGACTCGAATTTCGAGACGAGACAGCAACATATTTTCGAGTCGAGACACGAGTCGAGACAACATTTTCTCGAGACGAGTCGAGACAGGGTTAAATCTCGACTCGACTCGACTCGTGCGCATCCCTAGTTCTACTGTCAATAGTCCAGCCAAGATAAGGATTGACCTTGAACAAGTTGCAATGGAAATGAAACATGCCCCAAAATTATGTTGAGAACATTCCAAGCAAACCTGAAAAAGTCCTCAAGAATATTCAGTCTGGAAGGTCGTTAAATCCAATATGTCCACCGTTGGTGGTCATTGACGGCAGATCTAATAACAAACAAAGTAATTATGTGACTTTGTAACAAAATTACAGGCTCAACACCCCTTATAAAAGTTGTTCATCATTACGTGTACTTTCGAATGAGACATTGAACATGCCTCTAATATACTTTATTCATTATCTACACATGGTAGGCCCTTTATGCTTCTTGTAAGTGTAAATGTAACTCTGTGTGCTAATAGTAATGCTGCAACTACTGTGTAAATTGTGATTGAGGATAACAGTGAAAATCTTTATTCGTATACATAACACACTCGACGATACATACATATGCAGTATACAACTGCATTGTGAGAAATAAATATGAAAATTACAAAGTAATATAATTCAGATGAATAGGATAGTAGCTCAAAAATACACTCCAGAAATTTTCATATACATGTAACGTACGAGATGGAAATTAAGAAATAAGAAATTCACAGTAGATATTAATAATGAAAATAAAAGAAAACTTTAAGAATAATGCACTAATAATTGTTCCTAATCCTGTTCATTGTCTTCTAATATTTGTGCACTGTTCGTGCATGAAGTACCGTGGCACTTCTTGCATGAGTAACACAGTGACGTTGTTGCTTCCTATAGCCACATGCTTTACCACATCCAGTCTTACATGTACAGCGTAACGTGCGTACTAAATATGTAGGAGCCGGTGGAAGGTCAGTTAACAGCGGCATTACCTTTCCATCCTGTAGTCGCCAGACCCAATCAAAAGAATTAAGGGAATCCTCCAGCCAAGTCTGTACTTGATTATATACACGTAAACTGTGGTAGTGACAGGTTCCTGATGGTGGAAGCGATGTGGGATTAAGTGCTGAATGAGATATAGCTATATTTACACAGAAGGTTTCTAAATCTTAGAGTGTTTATATCTTTATTGCATTCACCGCCATACAAGAACACTATGATTCTTTCCCCAGATTTTGAAATTGCATCTCCATCCATATTTCGTAGCATGAATATTTCCGTAGCATGATATTGCGAAAATTACGATCATTAATACATTTGGAAAGGGCTATACTCTTACCCAAGCTAAATGCGTGTGATGTAGTATCAGATCCAAGAATGCTATGCACGACCAGTGATGCCAATTCCTTCAGAGCCGTTTTCCCTTCACAAGCTTCAGAATTTCCCTTTCCCGGACAAAATTTCCCTTCATCCAAACCGTTCAAGTACTGTATTTAGTAAACGCATGTTTAATCGTTTTCGCTTCCACCCCCTCACCCCAATCTTATAACCACATACAAGCAGATACCTGACAGCCTTCCTTTGAGCTTACGCAGAATTTGAACTTGATTTATTGTTTAGGTATCTAAGGCGTCGCGATAGAGGAGGGGAAAGGATATGGAAAGGTGTAGGCCAGGACCTATGTTATAGGTGCAATCTCTGCATTTGCCTGGTGTGACTGAGGAAAAACGCCATAAATACCTCAGTCAGGACGGACAACCTAAATAAATCATAAAAATATATAATTAATTCCATGTAAATTTAATTTTTATCCTAGATATTATGATAGATTTTAATATTAATGTAACCTAAGGTACAAAGAAAATATTAAGTATATATTTGGTATGTACTTAAGAACAGCATTCTCATATTTACTGAAACGAATACGAACAGTTACAAAGAAAACTCTAGCTGCTACTGTCTTTGGCTCTACACGAGGAATGTTCGTAAGCACAATACAAAGTTTAGAGATGCGGGACTCTTAAGAATTTATAATTCAGTGCACATAGTCACCAGAGAATTTGTAAACTTACAAAAACACACATACACTAATGTCCCAGTATTCGCCCATATATTTACATTCACGAAACGCAGATTTTCTTCTCTTAAATCGATTAATCCTCTTCAAAATCAATTTTCTGGTTGGGAAAAACATCTTCTGATTGAGAAAACCAAACTGTTATAATAGTTGGAGTGATAACTTAATTGAGAAACATTTCATCTTATTGAATTGCATTTAATTCAACAATGGGAAGATTAAATTTGATAAAAGATTTTAAATAAGCATTTTTGTAATGTTTCGAATTTAACTGAATATGTTGATCGATGTGTAATGTTGAAAAATATTAACCAATGCAAAGATAGATAACTTGTGAGAATTTATGTGAAATATGTGCAACAGATTATGTTTGGAACATATAGGATGTTGAATTTATACTGAATTTTAATGAGATTAATCAGATACGTAAATACATTCAATCTATAAATGATTGAAGAGAGGTTCAAATTTCCCTGCAATATTGAGAGATTACAAGCAATTTCCCTTTTTCCCTTTTCTCCAAAATTTACTCAAAATTTTCCTGCCCCAAGGGAAATTTCCCTTCAATTGGCATCACTGTGCACGACTAGATATTGTGCAGAAGTGCTCACCGAGAGCCTGGCGTAGTGATTGCACATCCCAAACACGAGATATTCGAGATTTCACATTAAATAGAAAATAAGACTTTCATGTGCTTGTTGGTAATGTAATGCAGCAAAAGTACAGGGAGATCAGTAGGCCTATCTTCTCCAATTACAACTATGTTCTCATGATAAACGTGCTGAAGTGCTGTATTAACAATAAGGACATCGGCATCACCTGCGGCATGGAGTACAGTGATGCCTTTATCGCGTAATACATCACTCAACATTTGTATGAAGCGCTGTTTGTTACTTTCATTCTTAAGGAACACATCTCTCTTTAATTTGTTGACAGTTGCTTCAGTGAACAGGGCCTGTGGTGCTACTTTATTCCCACATCTTCTTAAGTGAGTTACATCTTTCGCACTTGGCTCTGCCTCATTAAGGAGTCAAACACAACCATTGAGCCTTTGTAGCAGCTGGTTACGTACTGGAAATACTGCAAACATTTCATGAAACGTTGCCACGTTTGGCCATGTCACTCTTCGTAATATGGAACCCCCATCTATGACACTTGCATCATCCATGGAAACTGAAACACGGGGATGGTGCTGCCACAACCTTACTGAAAGCACTGACTTGTCAGCTCTTCGCGGAAGGCCATCATTATCAAACAACAGGAGCCACATTACATAACTCATACTTAAATACATATATTCTGTTGTTTTCACAATCTGGCATAGAAGACAGCAGGCGCAGAAATAATTGCTTAAGATTAATATGTATGACATTAGGCCTATCTTCTACCCGTATGGACAGTTTATCTATTAGTGGGATGCATTGTGGTGCCTTCTTATATTTGTACTCTGTTACATTCTTATCTATCATGGTTTCTAAAGCGTTTTTCACAGTCCTTTGCACCCATCAAAAACAAACTGCGTAACTCGATGTTGTATTACTGCGCGCACGACTATTTGCTGATTGGTGAAAAGGAAATTGTTTCGTCTGTTTCCCACAATATTTCTGCTGCTGCACGTGCATATATTTCTGACACTGCGATGTGCATTATTCGTCTCACTCTCACACCATCGCCGTGTGGACTTTGTGGTGGACAAACTCCGTGCTCGTGGGTTTTCTCGGGGTTCTCCCGTTTCCTTCCTCTTTCTTCATTCCACCATTTCACTCATCTCTCATCATCACCGTCTCCCTTAGCTTAACCGGCATAATCGTGGGACGTAAAACTAAAGATTTCATTTCATTTTTCTCACACCATCGCTGTGATATGGGGCAAATTATCCAGTACTATATAATCCACCTCTCATTTAAGAGCAACTAAACATTGTTATTTTTCTACAAATTGTAATTACAGATGAAACTACAATGCGTTATGTCAAATTATCAACTGAACTATAAAGAGCTAGTATGTAACTGCAAGCATATTTATCATTATGGGAGATCTTCTTCATCTATTACCTAAATCATTACGCATATCCATGAAAACAGATGGTACTTTTCCCCCTTAAGTTCAATTTCTTGATGTGCTTTCTTACACTGTATAGCATGCGAACATACAAATAGTAACTACAGTACTGCAAAGTAAATAAATAATACTTTAATATATAATAATAAATACTTTTCTTCTGCACTTATGGATTTGCATTGTTTATGTTTAACCGAATGACTCGGAGCAGTAGGTAACCTGCTGGCTTCCTTGGGCGACATCTTTAAATTGTGGCACGCACTTCGCGTGTTTTGTCATTTGTTATAACAGTTTTCTCTTACAAATTCGATTTTGGTTCAAGATTTCGATCTCATACAGATACACACTTTGAGTTGGATCCTAAAAGTTCTTACTATGCCTTAACAATACATTAATTACTATAATATATTGCATTTGTTGTGTACTATTTGCTTATGGAAGAATCAACTGTTATTAGTCTCATTTTCAGTGTTGTTAACTCATAGTTATTTTTCAGTTTTTCACAAAGAATCGTTGTCAAACAGTTGTCATTTCATGAAAATGGGCTAAGAAAAAGAAAAAGAGAAATCAAGCGAACTTGCTGTTATTATTGAAGATATTAAGTTCCTTATAGTATTTCAGATCATTGTTTGACCTTTCATAATAGATGAGGAAATAGACAATTAAAAAAAGAAAGAGAGAGAGGAGATAGAAGTTAAAGAGGATAAAACCTGTTTTACTGATTCATTACGAAGTAATAGGTTAATTTTTTTCAGTTATAATTGGTATATCGCCTTTTTAAAATGCGATCAGAATTTAAGAGATGCTAAAACCGAATATTTGGTGCCAGAAATGACAGTATGTACAAAGGAATATTCAACATTTAAGAATTTTATAATATTGGATAAGAAGGTTCGTAACTTTTGAGTCTTATTTCTCTCTCTCTCTCTCTCTCTCTCTCTCTCTTTCTTTCTTTCTTTCTGGCTGCGGCGAAATTAAGAGAAGGTACTATATGCATGTTGTCTTTATTCCTATGTATAATCTAAAACGTTTCTTGGAATTTGATGAATAAGATGTCGATAGAGTCTTCATACTCTCATGACATATTTGTTTAAGGCGTAACTTTTCTGTTAGATATCAAACGAAAGGATAAGTCGCGAGGATTCAAAACATATTTTATAGGTATTTTATTACATATAACAAAGAAAATAAAATAAATTCTCCATTCAATAAATAAGTAAACTCAGTAGTTTTCAAGCTCTTGAAGAATGAATAATTGCTTGTTCCAAACACTCGCTCGCCTGTAATGGAAACGTACAAGGAGCTCAATTTTGAAATGAAATGAAATGAAATCTTTTGATCTTTACGTCCCACGAATATGCCGGCTAGGATAAAGAAGACGGTGATGATGAAAAACGGATGAAATGGTGGAAGAAAGTGGGAGGAAACTGAAGAACCCCGAGGAAACCCTCACACACGGTGTTTGTCCACCACAAGGTTCACTTGGCGCGAAATGGAATCGAACAAGGGACCCCATGCGCCAGAGGTGAACTTTCTACGACTGAGCCACTACGACCCCCCAAGATCTCAATTTTGAATAGAAGTAGTGAGTACTATGTTTCTAGGTCCGATAATTAACTCCGAACTACATGATTCGCGTACTCGCGAGACTCGGGCGGGAGACTGGGGCCGCGGTGGCTCAGTGGTAGAGCGTTCACCTCTGGTGCTTGGGGTTCCGGGTTCGATACCAGCCACCGCCAAGTGAACTTTGAGGCGGACAAACAACGTATGCATGGGTTTCTTCGGGGTTCTCCCGTTTCCTCCCACTGTCTTCATTCCACAATTTTATTCATTACTCATCATCACCGTCTCCTTTAGCCTAACCGGCATAACCGTGGAACGTAATACTCAAAGATTTCATTTCATTTCGGGCGGGAGACTAGCGTTCGAGTTCCGGAGGGAGTTCATGTAGTTCGGATAGCTCGTTAGGCTGTAGGTCTACATCTTATACAGCCTTGTTGTTGAAGGGAACGATGAACTTTAATCCGTTCATCCAATCATAGATCTGCTAGTAGAGCCACAAAGTCACCATGTAATAGTGGCTCTGAATCCTAACATTTTAGATAGATTCTCAGCTAGAGGAAACTTTAAGAGTGGGGATAGTACGTTTTAGTTGTGATTTACACTGCTAGAAAGAATATACCGTTCTGCCCTTCTTCCTCCTGGTGCGTGTCTCCGTTTATTTAAGCATTTTATGGATTCTACAACTTTCAACGGGTCCTCCGTGTTCCTTTTCATTCTAGCATTTGAACTTTTTTTTATGCTGTTCACTGGCATGGAGCATTACTATTAGTACAAACAGAGTTACATTTACACTTACAAGAAGCATAAAGAGCCTACCATGTGTAGATAATGAATTAAGTGTATTTGAGGCATGTTCAGTGTCTCATTCGAAAGGACACATAATGATGAACAACTTTTATAAGGGGTGTTGAGCCTGTAATTTTCTTACAAAGTCATTTAATTACTCTGTTTGTTATTACGTCTGCCGTAAATGACCACCAACGGCGGCCATATTGGATTTAACGACCTTCCAGACTGAATATTCTTGAGGACTTTTTCAGGTTTGCTTACAATGTGCTCAATATCATTTTAGGGCATGTTTCATTTCTATTGCAAAGTAAAATTCCTTTATTTTTTCGTACGTTAGACTACAAAGTGACATGATAAAACACCATCCCAGGCCCGAACCTCATCCATGTTGAAAATTTGATCGAAATAGGTCGGGTGGTTTAAGATTAGGGTAATGAAGTCACAGAGACAGTCACTTTCATTTATATATATATATATATATATATATATATATATATATATATATATATATATATATATATATATATATATATATCCATCCCCCTCCCCTAAGTTGCACCGTCAAAGTAAATTGATTAAAATCACCCCAGGCCCGATGGTTCAAGAGTTATTGAGTCACAAACCTAGTAACTTTTATTTTTATTTATATTTATTTTTATATATGTATCCCACTCCTTGCCCTCCCCTACATTGTTCTATCAAATTGAAATGATAGTATTCATTCCAGTTCTGAACCTCACCTATGTTGAAAATTTGATCAAGATCGGTAGGGCGGTTCAATAGATTAAAAGTCATAAACATAGTCACTTTCAATTTTATAACATACATAGATTAGATAGATTGCTCTTGAATCAAAGAAGCAATATGCCTCTGAATTCTATACTCTTGATCTTTTATAGTTACACGTGTATGTCATGCTTCAGTGTATCAAACACTTTCTTCCAATCAATAAATAATCCTACTGCAAGTTGATTGTTATCCGGGCACTCTTCAACTTCTACTACTATGTCAGAGCATTTAAGATACTCGACTTTTTCTAAAATAATATTCATATTTGAAAAGAAATTTTTAAAGCTCAGATATCTTACCATTAGATTACCTACTCACTTCTCAATTGCTTTTGGAACAGTTTGAGTTTAGTATAGATATAGGTCTATAATTATTTGGATCTAACTTACCTCCAAGTAAGTTGTAAGTTATAAGTTGGAATTACTTTACTGGGTTGCAAATTCACTTACTAGTTAGAGCAAGGAAATAATTTACTAATATGGATATTGTTTGACTTATTGTGTTCTTGTACACACTACGTAATCCATCTCTTGTTTGATTTTTCTTTCTCTTTTATGTATCAATAATTCTTATAATTTCCACATGAGTAGCTAAAGTGAGAAAGACCTCTAGGGCGGCAACTCATGAGGACAGCAAATCCCTTTTGCAAATATCAGAAATGATAGAAGTATTTTCTTAAGAGTCTTCATCCTGGTGAAATTAAAATACCGCTAATTTTACAGTAATTATGTGATATCTTCAAATAGATAAAAGATAATCGAAATGTGGAACAAGAGCGCCCTAGACAATACTATTTTACATGAGAAACCGTTATCACGACTCACTTATCTGCTTTCAATTTCGAGTCATTTTGAAAATCGGCATTTATTTTCGCGTTTCTAAATAGCTGAAAACGGAAAGCCACTAGATGACTTGTAATAACGGTACCTCACGCAAAATAATATTGTCTAGGGCGCTCTTGTTCCATATTTCAATTATCTTTTATCTATTTGAAGATATCACATAATTACTGTAAAATTAGCGGTATTTTAATTTTGCCGGGATGAAGACTCTTAATGTGAAAAATATTTTGTTGGAAACATTCATAATTCGTAATTATTCTTTATTCTTAAAGTTACCTAATGGTCTTAACTATAAATCTTTTCTGAATAATGCAGCAGAATGTATTCAACGAAAGACAGATTCAGACAATGTAAGTTGAAAATCTTTACATTGAGGTGTTGATATTTCCGCGTGATTGTTACAATGTTAGTCTTAAGAAATTAAAATTAGACAGAACTAGAGAAAATACTTATAAACAATACAACATTGTTGAATCTATTGGCAAATAAGTGTCGTTTCCACATTTGAAAGTTGTGTGCTTTTGTAACTTGATGAGTTCTTGCTTCTAATCCAACAAGATAAAGTAAGCAAAATGAAGTGGCTTATTGCTATATTCAAGAGAAGACGAGAAAGAGTAACAGCTTACAGAAAAGCTCGACACAATGGATGTTTTTTTAAACGAAAGGAACAAGAAACTTACGAAATAAAAGCAGCACTAGTGGTATACGCAAAATGAAGTGAAAACGACCATATTGAATGAACCACGTAATATGCAAAATGCTCAAAGGAAGAAACAGCTCCTGCATGAGGTAGGGCCTCGCCACTGTAATGGTGATGCTACCAATTTTGTTAGTGATGACTCGGCAGATTGGTGTCTGAACGAGTACTATACAGATGACATTCTCGTAAGATGCAGAATTATTCAGCATTCAAAAAGTATTTTCTTTTCTAAACCGCAGACTCATAGTAGGCAAGAGCAAGATTAGTTTAAATAAGAATATTTTCAGTAAGTGTGTAAATGATGAATAAATTTTGCGGGATTAGTTGGTAAATTTGTGCAACACTGCTGCTGTTTATTGTGTAAGATTCTCCAGTCCAAAACAAATATGGTAAACTCGTGACTTTTAACAGTGGAAAATATTTCAAATAATCTATCATAGGGTGGAGCGTTTTGCACTTTTGTTGGAAATTCGATGACGGCTACTGCGGAAAAGGTGCCATTAGTGGCACCGACCTTACTGATTATTATTATTATTATTATTATTATTATTATTATTATTATTATTATTATTATTATTATTATTATTATTATTGGACAACCCCCTACCCTGCCCCAACGGACAAGTTTTTTAAGTGTTTGATTAGGCAACACGCACAACACCAATGACAAAAAAGCTACTTGTGGTCGTTTTTAGAGTTACCTTATGCCTATAATACAATTATTTTATTAAAAGAAACTTGTAGCAATGCCAGTAAATCATTTTAAAGTGTTTGTGAGTCGAAGTACAGCTATATTAGCTCAGTTGTTGGAAATAATATCCAGATTTTGTTTGGAATGCCACGTTAACGATGATTACACTAGTTAACAAAGGTTTTGTTACACAAAAGGAAATACCTGTTCTTAAAGGAACTTCTTGCGCTGAATTCGAATATGCACTCGGTTTTTCTCCATCACGTACGATTTTCCCGTAACAGAGGGATTTTCGAGAAAATCCCTCAAAAATTTCCCTTTTCGTTTATTTTACACCCCAAGCATGGGCGGCGATTCGGGGGGGCAAAGGGGGCAGTTGACCCCCACTTTTTTGAAATTACCCATTAATGTATATAGTTTTATTTGGAAATATAAAGTTTTGTAGGTATTATTTGTTCATAGAATAAAAATGAAGCCATAAAATATTTGTCGTTCTATGAGTACGTATTGGTTGTCTGCCCGTGGAATTATGAAAGCTACAGGAATTGCGTTTGAACTGCCACTAAAAATGGTCCAAAAACTAATCTATTGGAGCGCCACAATTCAAGCGTACTTTCATTTCTTCTTGCAAGGGCTCGATATGTTAGTGAGCCGCTCTGGAACTAATTCAGATAACATTCCACAAGAAAAGAAGTCCTTCACAAGTTATTCTTTAATTGTACAAAAATCGACAGTTCCTAAAATGTATTTTCTTCTTTCTGATAATAATATTTTGATTTGATTTTTTCAGTTTAACATCCTGTTCAGCAGCGAAGTTATATGAGACGTGGACTTAATGATCAACGTGGAGTCCGAACCACGTGAGCTCCCCCCGGGAATCGAGCCCGGGTCTCCCACACTAAGGCGCGTACGCTAACCGCTTAGCCACGAAGGAGCTCAGTAAGGAATATTAATTTTGCAGTGTAATATACGAGTTTAGGGGTGTACATATATAGTTTTGTATATACAATTAAATTTAGTGAATTCAGCATAATTCTAGGTTTTAGGATTATTTTGTATAACTGAAATGTAGAGTGACTCTAAGTATTGCTGAGTTTTGATATATTCCAAGAAAGTGAAAACTGTACTTAATGGCAGCGAACATGTTTCGGGAAGCTGCAAAAGTATTTCTTTAAATGTCGTAGCATATGCTTATAGCAGCGTTTCCCAACCGGTGTGCCGCGGCACACTGATGTGCCGTGGATGGGCCGCTGGTGTGCCGCGAGTAAATCGAAACAAAATTATTAATTCTATAGCAATTAAACTGGAGGACATAGGGGAAAATGTATATTTGTATTTCCCATTACTATGAACCTCTAATATGAATCTAGAGTTTTAAGTTTCATACCGCGTTACTTTTCTGTACATTTTTAATGTTGAAAAAGGTATTTGTTATCATTGTTATGACGTTATGACCATTATTGCTTCTTTATTGTTGCAGACTATTTCGTAACTTTAAATTTTAAAATATTCAATCCTTTCGACAAAACAAACATGCGTACGAATTACCTACATTTGTGTTTTAAAAGTAAAAGAGATTTGTTTGTTCGTTCGTTATTTAGTGATCTTCCTTGTTAGTGAAAGTTTGGATGCAATTTTCGAAAAAGAAAGCGTATTTTTTAAAACTTAAGTTCAATATTTCATTGCAATTGTTTTCTATCTTTAAATTAGAATGAAACATAAGCACAATGATTTACCATGGTGAAAAACCAGTGATGGAGCTTTCTTCTCTATGAGGAGATCAGTAATCACAGAAAAAGATACCATGGTATTTTATATTTAAAAATAATAAAATCTATGAGTGTGCCGCGAGAATTCAAGTTACACACATAGTGTGCCGCAAGTTGAAAAAGGTTGGGAAACGCTGGCTTATAGTATTCTCTGTCATTCTAAGAGTAATAACACATATAATAGCATTCGTGGAATTAAAAATAGAAGTTGTTCATTAATTTCCAGTTTCAATATAACTTTTGCAGAACAAGCCTTATTATTCATTACTATGATTATTTGATTAATATTATCCTTTCTGTTTATTTGTTTTGCAAATTTGTTATTAAATAGGCCCCTAATCTGATCACACAATTTTCCAGACAGATATTGATGAGCAATGAATCAAATCTCTTCTTACACCTTCGTTGTTTAAGAGTACAAAGGGCTAGTATCTACGTGCGTTGCTCTTGTCAATTTACTTAATAAAATATGAAACAAGATATACGGTATAACTGAAAGAGACAGTATCCTAATAGTTATACAACCTTTCGTCAAAGTGTTACAAGCAACCAGGAAAACTAACATTGATATCAAATATTCAGATCATGTCTTGCCCCCCCCCCACTTTTAACGTCCAACCGCCGCCACTGACCCCAAGATCTTGTCCCCTTGCATATACTAACATAGAAATTATACCTAAGTATACTTTGATTCATATTTAACAAACCCTCCAAGTTTCGTAATAATCGCTTTATTCTTTTTAGAGAAATAAATATGTTTGTATGTATACTGTGTGTACTGTTTATTGCACCTTATAGTAATGCTTTCAGATCTCTTAAGTTGAGGTAAAACGTTTTGCTTTATTACCACAAACACATATATAAAATATAATACAATATAATTTACAAGTGTGACAATTTACAATAAACAATAATACAAATGTACCAAAAGGTCCTGAAAAGACAATCAAAACTATCACAATATATGAAACTTCCATTGGATTACAAAAACGTACACTACTTCCTTCTTTTGTAAGAAATGTTACATTCTCTAACAAGACCCCAACAATAGTCTCCCATCATTGAAGGATCCCATCGTCCCTGGTACCTTTTCTCCATTGCCATTCCACCATATCTTGGTGGAATCTTTCCCCCTGTTCGTCGCTGAGAGCACCTAGGTTAGCAGGAAAGAAGCTGAGGTGGGAGTGCAAAAAGTGGATTTTTAAAGACATCCTACAACCCAACTCTTTGTATTTCTGTATCATGTCCTGTACGATTTCTGTGTAACTCTCAGCTTTGTTATTGCCCAGAAAGTTGCGCACAACACACTTAAATGCTGTCCAGGCAGATAGCTCAGCACTGTTTAACTTGCTGTCAAAGCTATCATCAAGCATTAATTTCCTAATTTGGGGACCAATAAACACTCCCGCTGAAATCTTAGCATCACTCAGGTTAGGGAACTTATCTCGCAAATACTTTAAACCTTCACCAGATGTGTCCATGGCTTTGACAAAGTTTTTCATAAGTCCTAACTTGATATGAAGTGGCGGTAGTAATATCTTATTAGGATCTACCAAAGGAGCGTATTTGACGTTGCATTCTCCAGGTACGTAATTCACTCTAGGTTCCCATTCCTTCACTTCATAATGTTTGTCATCAGCTCGGCTATCCCATAAACATAAAAAACATTGGTACTTCGTGTAACCGCACTGCAGTCCTAATAAAATACTTACTACCTTGAGATCACAACATATTTGCCAACAATGGTCCTTGTAATTTATAAGATTTAGCAAAGTTGACATGGTGTCATAGGATTCCTTAATCTTCACTGAGTGCGCAAGTGGTATAGAAGGTTTTTTATTTCCATTATGTAAAAGGACAGCTTTAAGGCTGACCTTTGACGCGTCGATAAATAACCTCCATTCTTCTGGAACGTAAGGAATTCCTAGCTCCGCCATCAACCCATTTATATCCGTACATACGCACACATTATCTTGCATTGAGAAATAGCTTGAAAATTGAACATGCCTTTTCCTGTACACTGATATGTTCGTTTCTGCATCCAATAAGTTCCACTGCTGGAACCTTGATCCCAGAACTTCCGCCTCTTGTTTTGTCAGGTGCAAATCACGGACTAGGTCAAGACAAAACGAAAAAACTTGGAGAATTGTATATATATATATTAAGATATACATATACTGTACGTTTAAAAAAAATATACGTTGGAAGTACATTCTATTTTTATACACGTTTCTAATTTACAGAGAGCAATACAAGTGTGTTGTTGACTATTGTAAATATTCATTTTTATGTCTGTGTTTGTAGTAATAAAGCAAATCGTTTTTACCCCAACTCAGGAGATCTGAAAGCATTACTATCAGGTGCAATAAACAGTGCACACAGTATACATACAAATATATTTATTTTTCTAGAAAGAACAAAGCTATTTTTACGAAACTTTTAGGGTTTATTAAATATAAATCAAGGTATACTTAGGTATAATTTCTATGTTACTATATGTAAGGGGACAGGAGCTCGGGGAATAAAATATCTGAAAAAGGGAAATTTTTTAGGGAATTTCCCGAAAATCCCTCTGTTACGGGAAAACTGTACGTGATGGAGAGAAACCGAGTGCATATTCGAATTCAGCGCAAAAAGTTCCTGTAAGATCAGATGATTTTTCTCATGTAACAAACAAAAAGTTTAAATTTGTTAACTAGTATTATAGGCATAGTCCTTGATATAGCACGATTTTCTTTGTGCTACTCTTCGCTTATTTTGCTCTTCACGCAAAATAACCCAGAACTCACCACGGGGTGGTGGTTGCACATCGAGTTCCGCCCACTCACCCAGTAGGAATACGTTGACATTTGACCTTAGGGCACGTAGTTCTTCTTGGTCTCGAAGCGGGGCATTCTTCTTCTAGACTTCAGTTTAGCTCTAACGTAGATAGCTCCTGCGTTCTGGACGCGCGCTGCCTTAGACACCAGCTTCACTGTGCGTTCCACAGCTTGACTATGGCAAGGGAATGTTGTTCTTAGAGTAGCTCAAATTCGGATGTTTTCTTCAAGCTGCGGATCCGTTATGTTTCGTGTGATTGGCGGCT
Source organism: Thermobia domestica (assembly GCF_964235325.1). NCBI lineage: Eukaryota > Metazoa > Arthropoda > Insecta > Zygentoma > Lepismatidae > Thermobia > Thermobia domestica. The sequence continues at coordinate 136,423,232 of NC_137468.1, read as the reverse complement.
CTGTTAGACATTTAATCCAATTAATCATGTCGTAGTACAGGGGCGTCATTTAGGGGGGCAGGGAGGGGCATTTGCCCCCCTGAGTTTGAAATGTATATAGATTTTATCAATATAATAATAGTAAATCAATGAAAAACGCGAAATTTTACTTATATCAAGGGGTCTTGCCCCCCCCCCCCAAGCAAAATCTGAAATGACGCTCCTGTCGTAGTAATTTTCAGTTGTAAAGTTTAATTGCGGAACAATGAAGTCACGTGGGCGGCTTGATTTCAGAGTCTTCTGGCTGCGGCACTTTCTTATCCTTCTCCAGCCTAACGTTCGAATATGTGGATTTTCATCTGTTGTCATCGCTATCAGCATTTTTTCATGATGAGCGTAATATCCGTTTGTTTGTAGAACAGAATGAACTATGTGTTGTAGATTTTCTGGCAGAAAACGTGATAGCTTAATTATGCTAAACAGATACATGGCGCTCATTTCGCACGAAGGATTTCGCCATATTGAAAACCAGTCGGGAGCGTATATTTTAACAAAGTACTGGCAAAGTAGACACAAAATTGAACTAGCTTTATCAGTACTGATGTAGTGGCGAAGCATCCTATAGGCCAATGTAAGCCATCGTGAATGTGATAATGGTCCTAGTTTTCTGTTTGCTAGATCGGTAGTACACATTCCTGTAGCAACAGCCTTACAAATTTCAAAGAGATAATTGTGGTCGCTGCTTAAACCATCTGTTTTGTTTTTTCATTTCAGACACCCATTCAACGGGTGTAAAGGAGACGATCGGTGAACGTTCACAATCCTTTAATTACTTTACGATGGGGCCGGAAAAATCGTTGAGCCCGGTCGTTCCACCATCCAATTCGATAACCAGGTGTCGAAATGGCAACTCATTGGCAAATGAGATGCTGCAGTTCCTTTCCTAGGGATCTTTGCATCTGACTTATCCCGCCGTTATCCCATCCTGAGTTTGTGGCTTCACCATCGCTGCCGACAGCCTCAAGACTTGACAAGTCGTACTGGTTTTTTCGGCAATATCCATGCCAGTGCCTGACTTAGGTGTGGCATGACCCACGTATTCTGAACCGGGCTCCAATAGAACTGTAATATGGTTTTCTGTAACCTCTCGTCTTCGTAGTTTGCCGTTAATTTTTTCTTACACAATCGTTGCATCATTTTTTCGGTCGAAGTAGATACTTGTAATAGCCCGGCCTAGGTGAGCCTTTTGTCATCCAGTGTGTATTTTCCTCTTCGTACCTTAGATCTGTCAACAACAAGATTTTTGTCCTCTGGCGTTATGAGTCTCGCGTCCTGAGGTACGGCAGAAGCGTTCAAAGTAACCTGTCTGTCTAAAGCTCGATTCTAAATGCTGTCTCCGCTGTATTTTGAAGACAAATGCGCTTTAGGCTATGTTTCCTTCTTGGTCGCGCCTCGAAGTCAGATCCCGACGTGCTTCCCGATTCAACAGCTTGGCTGGATTCCCCTGACGACGTCAGTATCTTTGACCTGTGCCTATGCCTAATGCCACTAGGTGATGGACTTGCTTCAACACTTCCAGCGTCTTTCTTGGTTGTCTGCCCCTTAAATCTGCTCACTTTAGGGGAAAACATCTTTGACAGAGATTTGCTTGGTCGGACGTCAATGATACCAATGCTCATTTTCCGTGATGTTCTCTGGTCCAAAAGAAACTTGAATTCTGTTTTGGAATCTTGCTGTCCTCTCACAGTTGCAATCTTCGGTGGTTTTACATTGGCAAGACGCAATATCAAAAAGAGACTTTTCCGCATGTGCAACAAAACCTGCACGAAGTGTTGCTTCTTGTCCTTGTCGACTGAAATGTTTTTCCTTGGTGCGACATTTATTATAAAATGATTTTATCATGTCAAAAACTCTCTTTTCTGAAACCACAGAAATGCTTCCTTTAAGCCAAATATGTACAACTAGTTTTCAAATGTCAGTCATTGGTAATTTAGTTACACTTTCGTCACCACTTAAACCACTTCGAAACCAATGAATGTCGCATAACGTCAGCGTACGTGTGTAATTGCGGGACCGCGCCAAGGTTGGACGACGACAAGCCTGGACACTTTTTGTGTCCAGGCTTGTCGTTGGCCAACCTTGACGTCAGCGACCCAAAATGAGATATGTCAAAGTATCTCAGGGTTGACCACGACAAGCTGGGACACTCCAGGAATGTGTCCAGGCTTGTCGTCGTCCAACCTTGTCGTCAACGACCCAAAATGAGATGTGTCCAGACTTGTCGGGATCGACCGCGACAAACCTGGACACCCCAGGAATGTGTCCAGGCTTGTCGTCAACGACCCAATTTGAAATGTCTGTTCCAACAAACTCTACCAGTTAAGGCGTTTCCAGTTCATACATACATGTCCTTCAATATAGAGTTGCATGGCTCGCATCTATATCGCTATTGGCTGATTCTCGTTAGTCAGCTACTGCCCTCTACTAGAGGATTTTCGAATTATTTTAAATTGATTTATCTTTTATTAAAAGAGATTATTATTATTTACAAAATTTTCGTTTTAGTTAAATAATTATTAAATGGGATGTGTGCCCTTGTACATAAAATTTTCGTCGAACTGAGCTGACGCCGATACGGTGTCGTCGAAACGTAGCGGCGACAAAGCCTGATGGCTTGAATAGGTTTGAACCCTCATGTCTGTGGTACTTCTTACGATTTTTATGAATATCACGGTGGTATAAAAATAACACTGCAGCATAATCAGAGAGAACAGTTGCCCTTGTACATTGATAACACTAACTGTCCTTGTACACTCGTACAAGTGAATAAACAGTTGTATTTGTCAGATCTACGTGCTTTGAATGCACCAAATCAGCCCATTGGAATATGTCCAGGCTTGTCGTCGTCCAACCTTGTCGTCAACGACCCAAAATGAGATGTATCCAGGCTTGTCGGGATCGAACACGACAAGCTTGGACACCTCAGGAATTCGTTCGAGTCTGGCGCAAGAGGATAAATTGAGAAGTGTCCAAGCTTGTCGTCGTCCAACCTTGTCGTTGTCCAACCTTGTCGGGAGCGACCAAAATTAAGTGTCCAGGCTTGTCGTCGTCCAACCTTGTCTGCGTCCCGTAATTGCACTTCACTCATTTCACTTGAAGAGCATGGCCAAAGTAAGCAACCACGAAGTTGTGTAGCCTGCCATTAGATGGCATTTGCTGTCGGTGTACATAACAAGCGAAGAGTTGCCAAAAACATATCGTGTTATATGAAGAGCTATGCCTATAATCATCGTTAACGTAGCATTCCAAACAAAATCTGGACTTTAAGTCCAACAAGTGAGTTAATATGGCTGTACTTTGACTCACAAACATTTTAAAATTATTTACTGGCATTGTTACAAGTTTCTTTTAATAAAATAATTGTATTATAGCTATAAGGTAACTCAGTCTTGGGAAGTAACGTAACGCAAGTAACGTGTTACTGGTAACACGTTACTTTTTAAGTAACGTTTCCTAGTAACGCGTTACATTTTTTCCAAAGTAACTGTAACGGTAACGCGTTACAAATTTTTAAGTAACGTACCTAGTTTGCGTTACTTTTTTCGCGTTACATTTGGGATGGGTAACTATAATATATGTATATTTTTTTTCGGAAACAAATGTTTCTTTCCTGTAAGTGGATTTCTCAGAATGGAACAATGGAGCATGAAAGATGTCAGTAACCGACGATTCCTGCACTGATCGCCTTTTCCCGTTTCGCCTTAAGACTTCTAGCAATGTAATTTTCATGTAAAACCTGTTATCATTTTTCATCTTAATGTAAGGCAGAACGGGAAATCTCGATGTGCGTTTTCCCGTTTCGCCTTACGAACTTTATTTTGGTAGGCTTGCAAATACAGCATAGATACAATTTGATTTGTTTATTTATATAACAAAATGTAGTGCCACTTGCTGTTTTTGGAAGATGAGGACAGCCTCAGGAAAATCACGTGTACTGATTGCAAGCATCTGGAAGATTTTGTCTTAGATTTTAACAGCTCCAAATCAATACATTCAGTGAGTGAACTACGAGTGCAATGGTACTGGTAGTCTATTTTACTTTGCTTGATTTTGTTTTTATAATGATGGAGAACGAAAATATTTTATCGTTCGAACATTTGAAAGAATACCTTTTCTTAAAGGCTGAAGATGATGGTGAACAGAATTTAAAAGTAAAGTCGTGCCCCGACGGGAAATATTTATCAACAACTATGGTGCCATAATTAACGACATACAATAAGGGGTTAATATGAATAAACTGTGTTCTGATGAGCAGGTCTACTTTATCGATGTAATGTTGATGGTATGTAATATTAGAGTTATTTTAGATCAGTTTGCGTATCCTAAAGTCCTGTTAATTATACAGTTTGGAACAACTAGCTTTAAAAAGCACGTATCGATTTTAGAGTCATTGGCAAGTTTTGATTTACCCCCAGTTCATGTGTTCTCATTTTGTCAGTTGTAGTGTAATGTTTCTCTATATTCTGTATTTTTAATTTTACATAGCAACATTGTTATTATTATAAATAATTAGTTTAGCAGAATAATAATAAGCAACAATTTTTCTAACGCATAGGGATGGGTACGAGTCAAGCTAAAACTCGACTCGCATCCAAGTCGAGTTTCGAGTCGAGTCAAAAGTAATATTCTCGAGTCGAGTTCCGAGCCGATTCACTGTTTTTGGCGTTGAGTATCGAGTCGAGTCGAGTTTGATAAATGGCTCGCTCGTTTTAACTCGTTTTGAAATCATGGCCTGATTACACTGGGAAGCGAAAGCCTGAGAAATGTAAGCTAAGCAGTAATATGGAATATTTTTAGTGTTGCTCACGAGAGGGGACACTGCTCGCATCTCGTCTCGTCTCGATAGCGAGACTACAAGAGATTTTTTATAACAAGCTTAGCTCGGCTCAGCTTAACTGAGCCGATGGCTCGAGCCGGCTCGCTTGGGGTGAACCATCGGCTCGAGCTGGTTTGGTTGGGTTGAGCCATCTGCTCGGTTCGACTCAACTGAGCAAAGGGCTCTAGCCGACTCGGATGGGTGAGCTGTTGGCTCGGCTCACTTCTCGGTTTGGGTCGATAGTGAACGAGCTGTGAGCCGAGCTGCTCGAATCCTTGACAATTCTAAACCGGGGCCGAGAAGTTTTCAAGATATTTGGCCAGTGCCCTATAACTTTTAACAATGTTTGGCTCGAACCCGAATACTCAACCTAGACCCTCAACCCAAATTCAGAAGCTCGTGAACAATGTCCTTGACTCCTAGACTTCACAACTACTGAGGTTGGCAATCAACTACTTTTTTAGTATTCAAATATAAACCGCCTATCTTTCATGTTCATACACAGTGTTGTTATTATAATAATAATAATAATAATAATAATAATAATAATAATAATAATAATAATAATAATAATAATAATAATAATAATAAGAAGAAGAAGAAGAAGAAGAAGAAGAAGAAGAAGAAGTTGTAGTAGTAGTAGTACCATTGATAATAATTATATTGTCTATGTAAGATACTTGAAGAGAGCACGCGAAACTATACACCAGATTTGGCTCGACTCGACTCGAAACTGGACCCGAATTCGAGTCGAGTTGGAGGAAATTTTTCAAACCGAGTTCTCGGATCGAGCTCAAAGATGTCTGTTTCTAGTCGAATCGAGTTTCAAAGAGAACTTGCTCGAACTCACTCGTGCCCATACCTACGAGTAAAGCAGTATGGCATTTTAGTCAATGTTACATTACATTAAAATGTTCATATAGCTGTCAAGTAAAAATTTGTCCTTGCATTTACATATATCGATTGAGAACTGCAATAATAATAATAATAATAATAATAATAATAATAATAATAATAATAATAATAATAATAATAATAATAATAATAATAATAATAATAATAATAATAATAATAATAATAGCGGTAGTAATAGTAATACGGAAAACTGAAGTAATAAGTTTTTTTTCACATATTCAGTTTCGGACCTAAAAGTAACGCGTTAATAACACATTACTTTTGAAGTAAAGTAACAGTTACTTTTTTGAGGAAAGTAACGGGTTAGTAACGCGTTACATTTTAAGAGAAAGTAAAGTAACTTGTAACGCGTTACATTTTTACAAGTAACTTACCCAACACTGAGGTAACTCTAAAAACGAACACAAGCAGCTTTTTTGTCATTGGTGTTGTGCGTATTGCCTAACCAAACACTTAAAAAAACTTTAAGTCCGTTGGGACTTGGGACAGGGTAAGGGGTTGTCCAAAATATTAATAATAATAATAATAATAATAATAATAATCAGTAAGGTCGGTGCCATTAATGGCACGTTTTCCGCACTAGCCGTCAAATCTCCAACAAAAGTGCAAAAGTATCCACTCTATTGTATCATTTCATGAATATTCTGAAGAACACCGTAACTACGAGTTGGCGCTCTTAATAAAGTAGACATTTGTGAGGACTTCGGAAAATATTTTCAGACATATGTTCAGACGACTTGGTCAATATGTTAAGAAGGGTTTCCTTACGTGACTAAGAAGAAAAATTCCATTCTCGCACAATGAGCAATCCTTGATGTTTCTAGAGATTATCACTGAGTTTGATCCATTTTTTTTTTTATAAACAGTGAAAAGTGTGGAAATCCAGGAAAGGCGTATTCAATCTACCTGTCTTCTACAATTTGTTATGAAGTATTGAACTGCTTGCTCATAGAGAGAACAAAGGGTGCTCATTACGTTTGTGCCTCGGGGCACCGAGGAAGCTTAATCCGTCACTGCGTATAGCTATTTCAATTGGTTCTGATAAGTATTTTTATCAATTGACTAAATTGTTCATCAATACTGTTAGCATTTAAAGAGGAATACAAAATAATAATTCAGTATATCTAAAATAATTATTAGGTAAACTTAAGTATTTCTTACGATTTTCACAGTAATATACACGTTTAAATATTAAGTTATTATGGTCACTGACATCAGCTAGTATATTATTAACAGTCATAACGACACTTAAATTACTCACTAATACATGGTCAATCAAAGATTTCTATTATTTGCTAACCTGGTTGGATATTTAATATTTACCTGAAAAAATTACAAAACTGTAGATATTCAAAAGTTTTAGTTGCACCATTGTTTTATGTACCAATGTTTAATTCTCCTATCATTAGCATAACAGTACTTTCAGAGTTATCCACGATATTGTCTCCAATTACAGTTTCTATATCTCCCAACAATTCATTATGTATACAGGGTGGTAGGAAACTCCACCGACAAAATTCGGGAGGTGATTCTCGACACCGAAACAAGAAAAAAAGTCCTTTTGCACTTTTCTCTAGGACACATAGTTTCGGAGCTACATGATGCTGAAAACGGGGCAAAATACACTCTAGAGCGCTATATCTTCTCTATTTCGAAAGATAGAGTCAAGGCGGCATGGCTCTATTCAAAGATGGGTATGTCGCAATCGTGAAATCAGTGCACAAGGGATTCCCCAAAGGAGCGTAGGGACTACCGGATAAACTGTCAGGTAAAGATACGTCAAAATAGGCGTGCATGGATAGGTTTCCCACCTGGTAACCATAATTAGTTGTAACCATGCCGACATCTCAGAGACGAAATGGTGGACGCGTCATATTCGCTATGTGTGGTTGCATAAGGGTCTTCACCACAGCGAAAATTAAACTACCGCTAATTTTATAGATTTTCTCTAATATGTTCAAAATAAATACAAAAATTAGAAAAACAAAAACATAGAGCGCTAGATATTATGATTCTGCATGTGATACCGTCACCACAACTCACTTATCTGCTTTTCATTTGCAACTGCCAAAAGAGTTAGCATTTCTTGCGGGTTTTGTAAATAGCGGCACACCCAAAGAAGATAGGTGAGTTGTGATAACGGTATCACATGCAGAATATTATCTAGTGCACTATGTTTTTATTTTTCCAATAATGTTATTTGTTTTCAAGATATTATAAAAAAAAATAAAATTAGCGGTAGTTTCATTTCGATGTGGTGAAGATCCATAACCACCAGGTACTGGTGGTAACCAACAATGCAGTGGTATTAATTATTCCTACCAGGGATACTATGTTATTTTCATGATATAAGCCGGGGATAAGCTTTTACGTGAGGGTGATTTCCCCTGCACCCCCTCGTTTATTCGAACACTGCTGACAGCAAAACATTGACTATTTTCGGGAACATTGCACGGTCACAAACAGAGGGCGATAGCTACCATATGGCTAAACCACACTACATACGTACTTCGTTGATTTGCTTCGAGAGGACCCCCAAGTTGCCAGTCCAATTCATTCCGATGAACAAGGAATTAGCACTGAAGAAACACTGAGTGCACAACCAACAAACAATACATCACCAGTAAGCAGACCTAGCTTGTCTGTCAGTCATCCGTGAAGTTGAAGTGGGCAACTACTACTTTGTGTATTGTGAATCACGTTCATAGTGTAGTGTGTTGTGACAATAGCCCATTACAGCAATCAGGAGCAGGCCGAGATGATTTTTGTGTATGGAGAAGCACATGGAAATGGTAAGCAGGCAGCCCAATTATACAACGATCGATATCCCAATAGACGCCAACCAACCGCATCATACATTTGCAACGCTGTTTCGTCGTTTGTGTGCGACTGGAACGTTTCACCCTGCCATGTATGACACGGGAAGACCACGTGAGAAACGCACTGTGCATGCCGAAGAACGTATTTTACGACATGTGCTCGATGACCCGAGTGGAAGTTCCAGGGAGCTTGCCCGTCAGCATAATGTCAGTCATGAGAGGGTGTTGTCGATCCTTCATGCCAACAATTTTTACCCCTATCATTTGCAATGGGTACAGGGTCTATCGCCAAGGGATTTTCCTCCCAGGCTGGACTTTTGTAATCAGGTTCTCCATTTGGTAGCAACAACTGTCGGTTTTCTCTAATCCATTTTGTTCACAAATGAAGCCCAAAGTAGTAATCGCGTCACTTTGCCTAACTTTTTGGCCCCTGGGTCCCTGCCTCAGGACCCATGGTCCCTGGCCGGGGTCAATGACCTAGGGGTACATAGGACCACCCCCTCTAAATTTTGGCAGGGGTACCTTGGCCCACCCCCTAAATTTTGGCAGGGGTACATATGACCACCCCCCTTAAATTTTGGAAATTGCCAAATCTAAAAATTTGGTATGGTAGGGTAGGACCATAGTATGTACCTCTAATAGTATTGGGTGTCTATGTCGTTCCCTTTCATGGGTAAAAAATTGCCAAAAATTCAAATTTCGGAGGTTTTTGACCTAATTTATCCCCTTTGATGAGGTGTTATTACCCTATATAGTTATATGGGCGTATACAGGGGTCCATTACCTTTCATAAGACATGGGTATATTAATGCACCCCTTTAAATTTTTGGGAGGGGTACCTTGGCCCACCCCTTCAATTTTGGAAATTGCCCAATTTCAACATTGGGTATTATAGTATAGGACCCTAATATGTACTATGATAAATTTGGGTGGTCCACCTCATTCCCTTTTAGGGGTACATAGGACCACCCCCCTTAAATTTTGGAAATTGTCAAATCTAAAAATTTGGTGTGGTAGCCTAGGACCATAGTATGTACCTCTATCAGTATTGGGTGTCTATGTCGTTCCCTTTCATGGGTAAAAAATTGCCAAAAATTTAAATTTCGGGGTTTTTTGACCTAATTTATCCCCTTTGATGAGGTATTATTACCCTATATAGTTATATGGACGTATACAGGGGTCCATTCCCTTTCATAAGACAAGGGTATATTAATGCACCCCTTGAAAAATTTGGGAGAGGTACCTTGGCCCACCCCTTAAATTTTGGAAATTGACCAATTTAAACATTGCGTATTATAGTACAGGACCCTAATATGTATCATGATAAATTTGGGCGGTCCACCTCGTTTCCTTCCAGGGGCACAAAATTGCCAAAATATAAACGTAAGCAATACGTTATACCACGTGTTTGATTTTTGGTCGATTTTTATCCCCTTTGATGAGATGTTATTACCTTATATGGTTATATGGTCATGTATAGGGGTCCATTCCCTTTCATAAGATATCGGTATATTTGTACACTCCTTTAAAAATTTGGGAGGGGTACTTTGGCCCACCCCTTAAATTTTGGAAATTGCCCAATTTAAACATTTGGTATTATAGTACCGGACCTTAACATGTATTATGATAAATTTGGGTGTTCCACCTCGTTCCCTTTTAGGGGTACAAAATTGTCAAAATATAAACGTAAGCAATACGTTGTACCACGTGTTTGGTCTTTTGGCCCAATTTATCCTCTTGGATGAGGTTCTATTACCTTATATGGTTATATGGTTATGTATAGGGGTCTATTCCTATCATAAGACATAGGTACATTTGTGCACTCCTTTAAAAATTTGGGAGGGGTACTTTGGCCCACCCCTTAAATTTTGGAAATTGCCCAATTTAAACATTTGGTATTATAGTACCGGACCTTAACATGTATTATGATAAATTTGGGTGTTCCACCTCGTTCCCTTTTAGGGGTACAAAATTGTCAAAATATAAACGTAAGCAATACGTTGTACCACGTGTTTGGTCTTTTGACCCAATTTATCCTCTTGGATGAGGTTCTATTACCTTATATGGTTATATGGTTATGTATAGGGGTCTATTCCCTATCATAAGACATAGGTACATTTGTGCACTCCTTTAAAATTTTTGGGAGGGGTACTTTGGCCCACCCCTTAAATTTTGGAAATTGCCCAATTTAAACATTTGGTATTATAGTAACGGACCTTAACATGTATTATTATGATAAATTTGGGTGTTCCACCTCGTTCCCTTTTAGGGGTACAAAATTGTCAAAATATAAACGTAAGCAATACGTTGTACCACGTGTTTGGTCTTTTGGCCCAATTTATACTCTTGGATGAGGTTCTATTACCTTATATGGTTATATGGTTATGTATAGGGGTCTATTCCCTATCATAAGACATAGGTACATTTGTGCACTCCTTTAAAAATTTGGGAGGGGTACTTTGGCCCACCCCTTAAATTTTGGAAATTGCCCAATTTAAACATTTGGTATTATAGTACCGGACCTTAACATGTATTATGATAAATTTTGGTGTTCCACCTCGTTCCCTTTTAGGGGTACAAAATTGTCAAAATATAAACGTAAGCAATACGTTGTACCACGTGTTTGGTCTTTTGGCCCAATTTATCCTCTTGGATGAGGTTCTATTACCTTATATGGTTATATGGTTATGTATAGGGGTCTATTCCCTATCATAAGACATAGGTACATTTGTGCACTCCTTTAAAAATTTGGGAGGGGTACTTTGGCCCACCCCTTAAATTTTGGAAATTGACCAATTTAAACATTTGGTATTATAGTACCGGACCTTAACATGTATTATTATGATAAATTTGGGTGTTCCACCTCGTTCCCTTTTAGGGGTACAAAATTGTCAAAATATAAACATAAGCAATACGTTGTACCACGTGTTTGGTCTTTTGACCCAATTTATCCTCTTGGATGAGGTTCTATTACCTTATATGGTTATATGGTTATGTATAGGGGTCTATTCCCTATCATAAGACATAGGTACATTTGTGCACTCCTTTAAAATTTTTGGGAGGGGTACTTTGGCCCACCCCTTAAATTTTGGAAATTGCCCAATTTAAACATTTGGTATTATAGTACCGGACCTTAACATGTATTATTATGATAAATTTGGGTGTTCCACCTCGTTCCCTTTTAGAGGTACAAAATTGTCAAAATATAAACGTAAGCAATACGTTGTACCACGTGTTTGGTCTTTTGGCCCAATTTATCCTCTTGGATGAGGTTCTATTACCTTATATGGTTATATGGTTATGTATAGGGGTCTATTCCCTATCATAAGACATAGGTACATTTGTGCACTCCTTTAAAAATTTGGGAGGGGTACTTTGGCCCACCCCTTAAATTTTGGAAATTGCCCAATTTAAACATTTGGTATTATAGTACCGGACCTTAACATGTATTATGATAAATTTTGGTGTTCCACCTCGTTCCCTTTTAGGGGTACAAAATTGTCAAAATATAAACGTAAGCAATACGTTGTACCACGTGTTTGGTCTTTTGACCCAATTTATCCTCTTGGATGAGGTTCTATTACCTTATATGGTTATATGGTTATGTATAGGGGTCTATTCCCTATCATAAGACATAGGTACATTTGTGCACTCCTTTAAAAATTTGGGAGGGGTACTTTGGCCCACCCCTTAAATTTTGGAAATTGACCAATTTAAACATTTGGTATTATAGTACCGGACCTTAACATGTATTATTATGATAAATTTGGGTGTTCCACCTCGTTCCCTTTTAGGGGTACAAAATTGTCAAAATATAAACGTAAGCAATACGTTGTACCACGTGTTTGGTCTTTTGACCCAATTTATCCTCTTGGATGAGGTTCTATTACCTTATATGGTTATATGGTTATGTATAGGGGTCTATTCCCTATCATAAGACATAGGTACATTTGTGCACTCCTTTAAAATTTTTGAGGGGGTACTTTGGCCCACCCCTTAAATTTTGGAAATTGCCCAATTTAAACATTTGGTATTATAGTAACGGACCTTAACATGTATTATTATGATAAATTTGGGTGTTCCACCTCGTTCCCTTTTAGGGGTACAAAATTGTCAAAATATAAACGTAAGCAATACGTTGTACCACGTGTTTGGTCTTTTGGCCCAATTTATCCTCTTGGATGAGGTTCTATTACCTTATATGGTTATATGGTTATGTATAGGGGTCTATTCCCTATCATAAGACATAGGTACATTTGTGCACTCCTTTAAAAGTTTTGGGAGGGGTACTTTGGCCCACCCCTTAAATTTTGGAAATTGCCCAATTTAAACATTTGGTATTATAGTACCGGACCTTAACATGTATTATTATGATAAATTTGGGTGTTCCACCTCGTTCCCTTTTAGGGGTACAAAATTGTCAAAATATAAACGTAAGCAATACGTTGTACCACGTGTTTGGTCTTTTGACCCAATTTATCCTCTTGGATGAGGTTCTATTACCTTATATGGTTATGTATAGGGGTCTATTCCCTGTCATAAGACATAGGTACATTTGTGCACCCCGGGAGGGGTACTTTGGCCCACCCCTTAAATTTTGGAAATTGCTCATTTTATATATTTGGTATTATAGTACCGGACCTTAACATGTATTATTATGATAAATTTGGGTGTTCCACCTCGTTCCCTTTTAGGGGTACGAAATTGCCAAATTTTAGTACAACCACGTGTTTGGTGTTTTGGCCCAATTTATCCTCTTGGATGAGGTCCTATTACCTTATATGGTTATATGGTCATGTATAGGGGTCCATTACCTATCATAAGACATAGGTACATTTGTGCACTCTTTAAATTTTTTTGGGAGGGGTACTTTGGCCCACCCCTTAAATTTTGGAAATTGCTCATTTTATATATTTGGTATTATAGTACTGGACCCTAACATGTATTATGATAAATTTGGGTAGTTCACCTTGTTCTCTTTCATGCGTAAAAAAAAATTGCCAAATTTTACTACAACCACGTGTTTGGTATTTTGGTTCACCCCTTGGATGAGGTCCTATTACCTTATATGATTATATGGTTATGTATATTGGTCCATTCCCTATTATAAGACATGGGTATATTGATGCACCCTTTAAAAAATTTGGGAGGGGTATCTTGACTCATCCACTCAGTTTTAGAAATTGATTAATATAAGCATTTGGTATCTTCGTACAGGTCTTCAATATGTACCACTATAAATTTGGATGGTCCACAAAATCAAATTTCGGATGTTATTGACCCCTATTTAATACGTTATATGGTTTATTACCTCTATATGTTTATGTTCTCTTTTAAATTTGGGAATTATCAAATAACAAAATTCGGTAAACGTTTTCTAGGACCCATTGGTATTCCTCTTATGGCCAAATATTCAAAATTTAAAGGTTATTGACCGGCTTTATTATTGAATAAGTACAGGATTTATTACTTTTTTATAAGACACAGGTGTATTTGTGTACCAATCTTAAATTTTGGGAGGGGTACATTTCTTATTGTCATATCAATAATTGGTAATTGTTCTTTGGGTATCTCATTATGATCACGTGATCAGTTATTGACCTATGATGGGATTAGGAGTCCAGGACATTGGTACATTTAAACTTTGTAGGATAATTTGAGAATGCGTCATTGGTATTGATTATTCCCCGCCAAATATAAACGTAAGCAATACGATGTACCACGTGATTGACCTTGATGAGGTAGTGTACAGGGATACATAGCTATCCTTATTGAATCTTATGACTCATAGTCTTAAGGGAATACATGCTACAACACTGGCAAAGTTATTGTTAATGCAATTTCATTGGTTGATCACTATCTTTCGTGCAATCTGATTGGTTGATCACTATCTTTCGTGCAATCTGATTGGTTGCTGATTTTCAAATCTTTGCTGTATTCAGTTTTAAGTTTTGTTGTTTGAAAATTTTTTGTTTCGAAATTTTTTGTTTGAAACTTTGGTTTGAAATTTTTTCGTTTGAAATTTTTAGTTTGAAAATTTTGTTTCTAGTTTTGTTTAAAAAAATTTTTGTTTGAAATTTTTGTTTCAAATTTTTTTTTGTTTAAAAATTTTTTGTTTTGAAATTTTTTGTTTCAAAATTTTGTTTGAAATTTTTTTGTTTCAAAACTAAAAAAATATTTGTTTGAAATTTTAGTTTAAAAAATGTTCGAATTTTTTTCTGTTTAAAATTTTTTGTTTGAACATTTTTGTTTCGAAATTTTTGTTTCAAATTTTTAAGTTTATGCACTCATTAGTGAAGAACCGGAACTGCTTAGAAGAAAATTTGGTTTGAATTTTTTTCTTTGAAAATTTGTTTCGAAATTTTTCGTTTCCAAATTTTTTTGTTTAAATTTTTTTTTGTTTCGAAAGTTTTGTTTCAAAGTTTGGTTTGACATTTTTAAAAGTTTGTGCACTCATTAGTAAAGAACCGGAACTGTTAGAACTAAAACCTCTGGCAACATTGTGGTGCAATAGTACACGTCAGAACATAGGGTTGTACTTGAAATGAAAAAAACACAATTCATTGAAATGGATCATTTTATTACACTCCACATACATCCATACCAGATAGTGGTTCTGGATATTGTCGATACAATGTATTTTGAACTTCTTGCACTAGTTTGTCTTTAGCATATAATTTTAATTCCAATTGAAGTCTTTTAAGGTCTATTGCGATATCAATTGGTGGAAACTCAATGTCCATTTGATCACAAATAAACTGTTTATCAATACAGGTATGCACCCACGAACGATGTTGACAACCATCACAATATCTAGATACATGTTGTACAATATGCATAACACATTTTTCAAAATAGTACTTTTCAGGAATATACTTGTTTTGTTACACACTTCCACTGCATGTTTCACACACTGAAATACGCTGATGAATTTGTTTCATTCTGTTTGCGTTAGATACACCATGTTGCGATGGACATGGAATGTACTCTTTTTACGTAACAGCACCATCTTCTCTTCGAGGACTGTACGCATCACCACTTCATGATTTGAGCCTAATGATTTGACTATGGTCACATTTAGCTCATCATGAAAATAATCGTTCATTTGGTCGATTCGTGAACATAATATTTGCCATTCTTCACAGGTCAGTTGTACACCAAATTGTTCTGCTTTGCCCAATCGAATCACTGGTTCAAATGTTCTAGCACTGATACCAATCATCACATGTTTTGTTTGAAATATATTTATTGGATAATAGCTTGCGAAGATGAACTCTTTATCGTTAGAAGTACACATCTTTCCTCCTGAAAAGCACTTGCTCAAATGATTTCGTGGGATGACAGTGTATTGGTTAATTTATAGAACTACGGCTGACGTCATAGGAAGGAATGTGCTGACGTTTGAATTCATGGTTTCATCACAGTTGCTGACGTCATGCTGACCAACCAAATTCATACAACTATGTCTAATGTGCTGACGTTTGAATTCATGATTTTATCACAATTGCTGACGAATCCGGCTATGTACTAAATTCAAATTGATGACTTCGACCCAAGAATCCTTTGTAACATAAAGATACAGATCCAGTATTTAAGAAACGCAGCAGTTCTTCTTGTTTTGATGCCTCCATGGGAAAATATCTTGCTGGTAAAATTATATTCTTATCATTTTCAAGCTTCACTACGATTCTTAATCCAAACTTTGTAGGTATCATTTGGCTAGCTAAGATTCTATGAGGTACATTCTGTTGTAAATCAGTAATCTTGGTAAATGATTTCATCACATCACGTGTGTTTAGAAACTGCAGACAAGTAGCCATGATGACGTTATTATGAATACTAACTCCAACGATACTTATATATGATGCAAAACTGATGACGTTGCATTATCGTGTTCTGACGTGTACTATTGCACCATGTTCTGACGTGTACTATTGCACCACAATGTTGCCAGAGGTTTTAGTTCTAACAGTTCCGGTTCTTTACTAATGAGTGCACAAACTTTTAAAATTGTCAAACCAAAGTTTCAAACAAAAAATTTCAAACAAAACTTTCGAAACAAAAAGAATTTAAACAAAAAAAATTTGGAAACGAAAAATTTCAAAACAAATTTTCAAAGAAAAAAATTCAAACCAAATTTTCTTCTAAGCAGTTCCGGTTCTTCACTAATGAGTGCATAAACTTAAAAATTTGAAACAAAAATTTCG
This sequence comes from Thermobia domestica, assembly GCF_964235325.1. NCBI lineage: Eukaryota > Metazoa > Arthropoda > Insecta > Zygentoma > Lepismatidae > Thermobia > Thermobia domestica. The sequence continues at coordinate 136,406,436 of NC_137468.1, read as the reverse complement.
AAACAAAAATGTTCAAACAAAAAATTTTAAACAGAAAAAAATTCGAACATTTTTTAAACTAAAATTTCAAACAAATATTTTTTTAGTTTTGAAACAAAAAAAAAATACAAACAAAATTTTTTTTAAACAAAACTAGAAACAAAATTTTCAAACTAAAAATTTCAAACGAAAAAATTTCAAACCAAAGTTTCAAACAAAAAATTTCGAAACAAAAAAATTTCAAACAACAAAACTTAAAACTGAATACAGCAAAGATTTGAAAATCAGCAACCAATCAGATTGCACGAAAGATAGTGATCAACCAATCAGATTGCACGAAAGATAGTGATCAACCAATGAAATTGCATTAACAATAACTTTGCCAGTGTTGTAGCATGTATTCCCTTAAGACTATGAGTCATAAGATTCAATAAGGATAGCTATGTATCCCTGTACACTACCTCATCAAGGTCAATCACGTGGTACATCGTATTGCTTACGTTTATATTTGGCGGGGAATAATCAATACCAATGACGCATTCTCAAATTATCCTACAAAGTTTAAATGTACCAATGTCCTGGACTCCTAATCCCATCATAGGTCAATAACTGATCACGTGATCATAATGAGATACCCAAAGAACAATTACCAATTATTGATATGACAATAAGAAATGTACCCCTCCCAAAATTTAAGATTGGTACACAAATACACCTGTGTCTTATGAAAAAGTAATAAATCCTGTACTTATTCAATAATAAAGCCGGTCAATAACCTTTAAATTTTGAATATTTGGCCATAAGAGGAATACCAATGGGTCCTAGAAAACGTTTACCGAATTTTGTTATTTGATAATTCCCAAATTTAAAAGAGAACATAAACATATAGAGGTAATAAACCATATAACGTATTAAATAGGGGTCAATAACATCCGAAATTTGATTTTGTGGACCATCCAAATTTATAGTGGTACATATTGAAGACCTGTACGAAGATACCAAATGCTTATATTAATCAATTTCTAAAACTGAGTGGATGAGTCAAGATACCCCTCCCAAATTTTTTAAAGGGTGCATCAATATACCCATGTCTTATAATAGGGAATGGACCAATATACATAACCATATAATCATATAAGGTAATAGGACCTCATCCAAGGGGTGAACCAAAATACCAAACACGTGGTTGTAGTAAAATTTGGCAATTTTTTTTTACGCATGAAAGAGAACAAGGTGAACTACCCAAATTTATCATAATACATGTTAGGGTCCAGTACTATAATACCAAATATATAAAATGAGCAATTTCCAAAATTTAAGGGGTGGGCCAAAGTACCCCTCCCAAAAAAATTTAAAGAGTGCACAAATGTACCTATGTCTTATGATAGGTAATGGACCCCTATACATGACCATATAACCATATAAGGTAATAGGACCTCATCCAAGAGGATAAATTGGGCCAAAACACCAAACACGTGGTTGTACTAAAATTTGGCAATTTCGTACCCCTAAAAGGGAACGAGGTGGAACACCCAAATTTATCATAATAATACATGTTAAGGTCCGGTACTATAATACCAAATATATAAAATGAGCAATTTCCAAAATTTAGGGGTGGGCCAAAGTACCCCTCCCGGGGTGCACAAATGTACCTATGTCTTATGATAGGAATAGACCCCTATACATAACCATATAACCATATAAGGTAATAGAACCTCATCCAAGAGGATAAATTGGGTCAAAAGACCAAACACGTGGTACAACGTATTGCTTACGTTTATATTTTGACAATTTTGTACCCCTAAAAGGGAACGAGGTGGAACACCCAAATTTATCATAATAATACATGTTAAGGTCCGGTACTATAATACCAAATGTTTAAATTGGGCAATTTCCAAAATTTAAGGGGTGGGCCAAAGTACCCCTCCCAAAAATTTTAAAGGAGTGCACAAATGTACCTATGTCTTATGATAGGGAATAGACCCCTATACATAACCATATAAGGTAATAGAACCTCATCCAAGAGGATAAATTGGGTCAAAAGACCAAACACGTGGTACAACGTATTGCTTACGTTTATATTTTGACAATTTTGTACCCCTAAAAGGGAACGAGGTGGAACACCAAAATTTATCATAATAATACATGTTAAGGTCCGTTACTATAATACCAAATGTTTAAATTGGTCAATTTCCAAAATTTAAGGGGTGGGCCAAAGTACCCCTCCCGGGGGTGCACAAATGTACCTATGTCTTATGATAGGGAATAGACCCCTATACATAACCATATAACCATATAAGGTAATAGAACCTCATCCAAGAGGATAAATTGGGTCAAAAGACCAAACACGTGGTACAACGTATTGCTTACGTTTATATTTTGACAATTTTGTACCCCTAAAAGGGAACGAGGTGGAACACCCAAATTTATCATAATACATGTTAAGGTCCGGTACTATAATACCAAATGTTTAAATTGGGCAATTTCCAAAATTTAAGGGGTGGGCCAAAGTACCCCTCCCAAATTTTTAAAGGAGTGTACAAATATACCAATATCTTATGAAAGGGAATGGACCCCTATACATGACCATATAACTATATAGGATAAAATGGACCAAAAATCAAACACGTGGTTGTACTAAAATTTTGGCAATTTTGTGCCCCTGGAAGGAAACGAGGTGGACCGCCCAAATTTATCATGATACATATTAGGGTCCTGTACTATAATACCCAATGTTTAAATTGGTCAATTTCCAAAATTTAAGGGGTGGGCCAAGGTACCCCTCCCGGGGTGCATTAATATACCCATATGTTATGAAAAGTAATGGACCCCTGTATACGTCCATATAACTATATAGGGTAATAATACCTCATCAAAGGGGATAAATTAGGTTAAAACCAAACGCGTGGTACTACGTATTGCTTACATTTTGGCAATTTTTTACCCCTAGAAGGGAACGAGGTGGACCATGCAAATTTATCATAATACATATTAGGGTCCTGTACTATAATACCAAATGTTTAAATTGGTCAATTTCCAAAATTTAAGGGCTGGGCCAAGGTACCCCTCCCAAATTTTTCAAGGGGTGCATTAATATACCCTTGTCTTATGAAAGGGAATGGACCCCTGTATACGCCCATATAACCATATAGGGTAATAACACCTCATCAAAGGGGATAAATTAGGTCAAAAAACCCGAAATTTGACTTTTTGGCAATTTTTTACCCATGAAAGGGAACGACGTTGACCCCCAATACTGATAGAGGTACATACTGTGGTCCTAGGCTACCATACCAAATTTTTAGATTTGGCAATTTCCAAAAATTAAGGGGGGTGGTCCTATGTACCCCTGCCAAAATTTGGGGGTGGGCCATGGTACCCCTGCCAAAATTTAGAGGGGGTGGTCCTATGTACCCCTAGGTCATTGACCCCGGGCCAGGGACCATGGGTCCTGAGGCAGGGACCCAGGGGCCAAAAAGTGTCCTCAAGTCGCCTCATTACTACTCCCAATTTGGAAGGGATGGTATCCAGAGTTTTCATAATAGTCATCTGTGGTATGTGGATAATCCACATGGAATGGTACAGGCCCGCCACCAGCACCAGTTTCGTATCAACGTTTGGGCAGGGATTCTGGGTGACCATCTCATCGGACCAGTTGTTCTTCCACAACGACTCACTGGGCCTATCTATTTGAACTTCTTGCGCGAGATACTTCCTACACATCTGGAGGATGTGCCGTTGGACTTACGACAACGTATGTGGTATATGCACCATGGTGCACCGGCGAATGTCTGTCGCCCCGTGCGTGATTATTTGAACACTGTTTTCCTGGGCAAGTGGATCAGCCGTGGCAAACCTATGTCATGGCCTGCCCGGTCGCCGGATTTAAACCCTCTGGATTTCTATTTATGGGGGCATCTCAAAACTGTTGTTTATGCTACTCCGGTACCTGATATCCAAACGTTGGAACAACGCGTCCGAGCCGCTTGTGACGCTTTGCGGGAAGAACCACACACGTTTCGACGTGTGCGCCGGTCTGTGCGACGACGTCTGAATGCCTGTGTTCAGAGTGGTGGACGTCATTATGAACATCTTCTTTAGTGTTGCCACAGGTAAGACTGTTGTAAGACTTCTGAAACCTTTAGTGTCATTCTTTGTGATACTTATTCATCACGGACACCAGTACGAGCTGTAGTGTATCATCCTTGAAAATACAGTCCATGTTTGCCTGTACGCTAGCTTACTTTTGTCCATGTCTTCCATGCAGGGGTGTAGCCAAGGGGGGCCCATCGGGGCCGGGCCCCCCCAAATGGTTTCCTGGCCCCCCCAAATGACCAGCTTTTAAAACATCATAGTAAAATTATCTCGCTTCATTCACTTAAAAGTAACAAATTTTATTGACAATTAATAATTATTATAATATTATAATTTATGGTAAAATAATAAGGAGAAATATTGTTTTTTTCCATACCGATCGAAAAATAGTATAGTATCTCTTCCTTATACCGATCGACAAATAGGATACTTTTTTTGTGATGGCAGATTACACAATTTACTGCGATTTATATGCTTTAACAAGTATATTTTTATATGCTTTAACAAGTGTTTTAAAAGACATAGAGGATGGAAAATTTGGTGAGAAACAATGCTTTTATTCAATTTGGATTTCATTCGCTCTCTCTTTTATTTCTACTAAGTGTAATAAAATAATTGTTTTTTTTTTGTTTTTTTTTTTTGTCACGAATAATAAATATTTTTGACAGGAAACCGTAAAGAAATTAAGTCAAATTTCAAAGAAGATCAATCTTGTGTAGATAGGTTCTGTATACAATGTCTTAAATTTAAATATAAAGGTAACCAAGAAAAGTTTTGTTGCTTTTTCACCCACCACCTTCGAACATCGATATGTCACCTAACCTGCAAGATCAAAAATAGTCCACATCAGCATCTACGACCTTCTGAAAACGTTCTGGAAGGCCATGCAATCCATGGCGGTAGAACTTGGTGGGCCGTGAAACGAAGAAAGTATGAGGTGCATTTTGGACTTTTACTAGGGATTTGAACTGGCGTCCTCTAAGGTGATTGTTCAAAGAATTGAACAGATGATAATCGGACGGTGCAATACCCGGGGAATATAGTGGTTGCAATATTGTTTTCCATCCAAGGCGGAAAATGGTGTTCTGAGTCATCCTAACCACGTGGGACTTAGCGTTGTCCCGTAAACGAGGACACATTTGCAATTCAGAAGTGATAGCTCCAAAGTTTTGAGTTTTTGTTGAGCACAGCTCAACTGCTGACACTACACAGTGGTATTGATACTCTCACCAGCTGGTAGCAGTTCCCGATGCACGATGCACCAAACACAGAGAAGGACCTTATTCTGGTACAGTGCTGGTTTCGGCTGTTTTGAAATCGGTTCATGGGATGCTAACCAATGATGACGGCGCCGTAGAGCTTCGTATAGGACACACTTTTTATCACATGTCAACGCCCTGTTCAGAAATGGCTCCGAAACAGTAAATAAACACAGGCGACTGCCGCGTTTCCTTCTGGCCCGGAGTCAAAATATGTGAGACCCATTGACCCAACTTGTAGTGCTTCACAAGTTGATGGATGTGCTACCGAATGGTTTCTCCACACACTGAATTGTAGTCCCAGTTCCTCTTTGTGTATTTTGTGTTGGTGTTTCGGCACGTGATTTTTTCGGGTGTTTCGTCATCGTCCTTAAACTTGTTAAACCATCGCTGCAATGTCCGCGTCGTCACGACACTCTCACCAAAGACCTGGAATATCTTGTCCCGCTACAGCGGCGTTTGACCTCCATTTGAACTCGTTAAGCATACATGCTCTTATGACGCTCTGTGGATGTCCCATGTTCCCTCTGTCTTTACGCAAGTTCACGGTGTGTCTGAATTGCCACAACCCGGTAGTATGTTGGATATACCCACACCAACAACTGACGTTCGCCTTATCTCCACTCGCATTGAACTCACAGTGTGAGGTCCAATTGAACACAGACTTCCACGAAAAGGGACAGAACTTTCTTGGTTACCTTTATAGTTATGCACAAAAGTATAGCGCTTGGTCCCGGGCAGTAGTTCTTGATTAAGCATAATAAAAACTATCTTGAATATAATTTATGGATAATAATAATAATAATAATAATAATAATAATAATAATAATAATAATAATAATAATAATAATAATAATAATAATAATAATAATAAGCTAAAATAGTGTTTTTAGTTTTCCAGAAGAAAACAGAAATTTTCCTTTCTTTCAGGCCTCAAAAACACTAGCAGCAACACTTTTTTTTTGGCTTTGTACATTGTAGCTGGCCCCCCCTCAAAAACGACGGGCCCCCCCTACACAGACCTGCTGGCTACACCCCTGCTTCCATGCCTCAGTTGCCTACTCGGTAGGGCCTACAGCGATTCTTTGCTCTGCAATGTCTGCGTACTCTGCTTGTTGCGGAACCGCTGCACCAACACCCATGTCCGGCGGTGTTCCCTTGAATTGGTCCCCGACGCTGCAATGGGGAATCCTCACTTTTGCAGCTCTCGCCCCACAGTTCCTACGTAAGCCACGTCCGTCAACGTGTGTTTCACTTTTCACTGTACCTACCATGTCTGCTTTGCCGAATCCCCTTCTTCCTGTATGGACTCCCATTGCGCAGTTCCATCTGCTTCATTCAGTTCGCACCATCAGTTCCCTTGAGTATGATTTTCTTTCTCATTTTGTGGACCGACGTCACTATCTCAATTCGTTCGGGAGATATTCTACTTTCCCACGGTGTGTGGGCGATCTTTTTCTCGGTTCCTGCTGGAACACGCCGCCTCTTTCGACTTCTGTTCATGACTTGTTTCCTTGTTTCCAGTTGTGGAGTCACCTCCCGAAGTGTATTCACCCACACTTCATATCCACAACTTCATTGTTGGTCACCATCAGTACCTGGTGGTTATGCAACCACACATACCTAATATGACGCGTCCATCAATTCGTCTCTGTTTGAGATCTCAACCTGGTTACAACTAATTATGGTTACCAGGTGGGAAACCTATCCATTCACGCCTATTTTGACGTATCTTTACGTGACAGTTTATCCGGGAGTCCCTACGCTCCTTTGGGGAATCCCTTGTGCACTGATTTCACGATTGTGACATACCCATCTTTGAATAGAGCAGGTTTCGTTCCTCTGAGGTGACCATGCCGCCTTAACTCTATCATTCGAAATAGAGAAGATATAGCACTCTAAAGTGTATTTTGCCCCGTTTTCAGCATCATGTAGCTCCGAAACTATGTGTCCTAGAGAAAAGTGCAAAAGGACTTTTTTTCTTGTTTCGGTGTCGGAAATCATCTCCCGAATTTTGTCGGTGGACTTTCCTACCACCCTGTATATTCTTCAAATTACAGACAGTAATTAGTGTATTATTTTATGATTTATAGTTTATCTATATTACAAGTATACTATATGCCTTATCTATAGTATAGTATTATCTACTTTTAATTCGTTACTAGCAAGTATTACTTCATCGTGATTATACTCCCTACATCCATACTATTTGTTATAGTTACTAATATTGTAGAATTCAATTTCACCAACAATTGTAACTTACACTTTTATGTATTCTTTCTAATAGTGGTTCTGATTCAGTGTGTGTTATTAATATATTCTAGTATTAAGATATTCAATGGAAAACGTTTCCCTGGTGTTTCGACCAATACAGTTTTTAGAACATTCTTCTATGTTGTCATAACTATATTCATATAAATTGGTATATATTGCCAGTTTACGTCCACCAGTATGCATTTAATTTCCTTGTTCCATCTTGGATAGTGTTCACAGATGAGGTGCAGTTCACAGTAGAGGATATTTTCAATTACCATAATGTACATGTTTTGAGGTATGGTAATCCTCACGCGATTAGTCCCAGGACATATAACAACAGTTTGTACTCAATGTGTACTTTTTTTGGCTCTGAAAAATTAAACCGGAACGGGTTATCATCATTGCCATTTTTTCTTTTCTTTATTCATTATCCATTATATTTCAGGAAAAGGGAAAAGGAAAAAGGAAAAAGGGAAAAAGGAAAACAACCACAGCACACAACACACAAAAAACAACAAACACAAAAAGACAATAATTTCCCTAAGTGCTATATTCATTTAGCATGTCTCTTAACTGCCTACCTTAGTTCCTAATTGTTTCCTATTCCTATCTTAATAGTTTATCAAAATTTATTAATGTTTATTATTTACTAAACTATCTTACCTAATTAAGCCTAGCCTAACATGACTGTTTATTTTTGCTAATGTTTAATTATTCTATGGTTTTATTTATTAATATTTTTCTTTTTTAAAAAAAATTAGATTGTTTATGCATATTTAGTTTTTTCTTTATTTATTTGTTGTTTATGCATTTATTTATTTATTTATTTATTTATTTACAATATCAGTTATTTTTATTTAGTTTCCATTTCATTTCCTTCTTTAGTGTACTAGTTCTCCATATTTATACTTCTTTCATTAATTATGTTATTATATATTATTTATTCATTGTTATTTATTTATTTATTTATTTATTTTGGTCTCCTCTTCTTTCTTCAGTTTCTCCCTGTATAATTTTTGGTTAATTCCTGTATGGTTTTGGGCTTCTCTCCTGTGTTTCACTAGAAAATGCACTAATTTACTAATCGATTTTCACTTGGTTTTTCCCTGTGCGTCTTTTCTAATTTCACCGTAAACACTGATTAACACTAGAATAACAACACTAAGCACTACCACTGGCTACAATCACATACATTTTTGCACATATTCACTCTTCTCACTTATTTCAACACATTCCAATATAGTTATAATCATAGACGATTTCCCTATGGCTACATTAGTTTTAGCTGATCCTAGTGGTTTATGCTTGTCTAATGGAGGAGTGTTCTCAGTCGAATATCCTTGTCGAGTAATCTCAGTGATACAGGTTTGAGGTCCAGGGCCCACTCAGAGCACTTAGTGCAGGTCCTGGTCCGTAGTGTCCTACCACCTATATCTGAACTGAGATCCGCACACCGGGTAACCTTATTCCAGTCTGAGATACTCCTGCCATCCAGTCCCTAGCGAGGTAACAGTTTCTGTAGCAAACACGCGCGCACACAAGAAACGCCTAGTGTAAACACAAATACTCACACACACGCATCCAGCGCATTCGGAGTTCCGATCCAGGTTTAACCCAGGAATGCACTGGCTCATCCACTCTTCCCCGGGGAGCACGGAATTCCGTGCCTTCCAGAAGGTGCCTTCGGTCCTTCTCCAACACGCATCCATCTCACTTTATCCATATTTGATTCCTACTTGTTTCCATTGTAATAATTTTTTCTCCTCATTTCTGAGTATGCTTGTGTGATTTTGCTTAATATTTTGCAATCCCTTTCGCTGCTGATTATTATCTGTTCCAGCGTTTTTGTTCTTATACTATCTCTTTCTGGTAACTCATCTTCCAACACTGGGCACCAAAGAACATGATGTTCAGGTGATCCTAGTTCTCTGCATTCACAGAACGGGTTGTCTTTTGCTTTGATCTTATGTAGGTAAGTTTCGTAGGGTCCGTGTCCACTGAGGAAGTGTATCAATCCTGATGCTCGTTCAAGGTATTTTAATTCTCTTCTCATCTCCACTGTTGATATTATATTGAATAACCTCCTAGATTTAGTCGAGGTCCTCCATTCTTGATCCCATATGTTTTCAATGGCTACCTCGATGTCATTCTTGGTTGTGGCCTCATTGCCAATTAACTCTTTTATTTTTTCTTGATTATTTTTCTTTATTAACATACATTTATTAACATACATAGAGTAGCTTTAGAAAGAGATTTGTTTATTCCACAATGGAGTAAAACGAGGAAGGGAGTTGAATGAAAATACAATAACTCATAAACTAGGTAAAGCGTAAAGTACACATAACTTGTTTTCTCCCGCTCAAGCTGCGTATTATATCACTAACATATCTTGTTATATCAGAGTACGTTGGTCTACTTTTAATTCTTTTTCTTTATTATGTATTCCATTGCGTACAAGGCGCCGACCTACTTATTAAAAATCCTCTCGATACTCTTGTATGTAGGATACTATCTCTCCACAGATTAGAATTCACCAAGCTAATTATAATTTGTTTGTTGGTTAGAACATAGTGTCATTTTTAGCACCGGGACTATATAAGACATAGGCCTACAATCTAAGGTGGAATACGAACCACTGTAATGTGTTGAAATTTCAAACCGGCTCCCAAACCGGGACCTCATACTGAAAAGGAGCATGAACTAGCTACTAGACCAGTGGACGTGCTATATGTGAGGAGTGAGGAACAGGATCGCATCCATAGGGGTGGTCTACCGGATCCGGACACTTTCAAAGCTTCGTAATTCAACATACGTTTGTATACTTTCTTAATAAAGCTACACTTGTTTAACAGAGAAGTGATTGATGTAGCATGAAAATTTGATCTTATACTTCATCTGTACTCTTTCCCTAATGAAAATAACCTAGTTCTATCACTTCTATTCCTGAAATTATAGTTGAAGTATTTTAAATTACTTAATCGTCTTTTCGGGTGCAGAATAATACCCGTTCAATTCTACAAAGACGTAGTGGCTTGTAGTATTGACCACTTCCCCCTTAGAGCTTGGATTCCTTCTAACAAAAATATTTTGGTTGCGCACCTGGTGGGGGATTACGCATTTCCACATGAATTCTAAGCTTGAGGATTGAATTATATTGATTTAGTCATTTTTCAATGTTTAACAAATTAAAACAGCTTATATAGATACATTACTTATCTTGATACATATGGAAACAAGAAAACCGTTCATTCAACATCAGCACAAGAAATGAACTAATAACTACTATATATTGATCTAATATACAGTATATTAGATAAGTATAAATGTTTCTGGTGTCATCTATTCTTTCACATGGTAGTCACTCAGGCCGGTAGTCAGCCCAGAAATGTAGTGGGGGCGGTACAAGTTAAAGGGGCCCGATCCAATCATAGTATAGTTCATCACCATATTATAGTTCATTTGCAAGCCTACCGTGAAAATTTTAGGGGGGCAGCAAACATTTAGGGGGGCTGGCCCACCCTAGCCCCCCGTAGATACGGGCCTGTAGTCACTATCTGTTATGTTTCAATATCTCGAAAGAAATAATCGAAAAGTATATTGTCAAAAAATATTTTAAGTAATGTAAAATATCATCTAAAACATCCACAAAGTCGGATTGAGCAATATATTATCGAAAAATAAAATTTACTACATTGAGAACTGAAGACAAAAATAGTAGGTGCCCTGAAATTATATGAAATTGAGTGCTTGACCGCTTCTTTGGTGACTTCTACGTACGCCACGGTATACTGTAGCACAATGCTCATCCAATTCCTTTTGCCTAATTCACCTAGTTCGTTTTTCTTTTTCTTTTTTTTTATTTCTTAAGCATTCTATAAGTAAATAGAACACTGCTTTCTTTATATTTCAATAAATAAAAACCAGCAAAACGTAGAAAGAAGAATATTTCTGGGTCAATATTATGAAACAACAAGATGTATCGAGCTCCTTTGTGGATATATGGTTAATATACGCGTCTTCGGTGCGGGAGATCTGGATTTTATTCGTGGCGACAGCTCGTGTGGCTCGGATCCCACATTAAGCTATAGGTCCACGTCCCACATACCCATGGTGTTGAAAGGGACACTAAGTACCAATTCAATCATCCTACAAAATGTGCCATTTATAAACCCCTCACCAGAACTTGAAACAACATGAAATACATTCTTTTCTTTGGATGTGATAGAACGGGAAAAAAGAGGGTGACTACTACAGTCCCGTGATTTCATTAGTGCTCTAGTTTCCAAAAGAGTACTGTACCAAGAGTACTTTTATTTTTTCTTGATTATTTTTCTTTAGCCAATAATTGCAGGCTCTTTGTACGACTATGAGATTCAAAAGGTTTAACGTTTAGCAGTATACATAAAGCGTTGTTTGGTGTAGTGCTGAAAGCTCCGCATAACCTTATAAGTAAGTTCCTCTGAGGTCTGTTTATACTTTCTTTTATCCTTTTATTGTTAATAATTCTATGTGCCCATACACTTGCTGCATAAGTCATAGTCGCACAGAGTAAAGTTTCATGATATAATTTGAGTGTTTGGATGGGTAATTTATAAGTGTTCATGTCAATTGTGAGTAATTTATTTGTCACTCTATTTCCACGTTCAATAATATATTCAATATGCTTTCCAAAGTTTAGTCTGTCATCAATATTGACCCCCAAATACTTAAACTCTGTTACTATTTCTATTTTCTGATCTTCGATCTTAGTTAGTGGATCTCTCTGCAGTTTTGTTCCGAATAACATGTATTTAGTTTTTCTATTTGATAATTTTAGTTTGCAGCCAGTACATCAATTTTGTAATTCGTTTAGTGTTTGATTTGTCTTCACCTCTAATTCTCTTCTAGAATTTGCTGATACTATTATGGCGATATCATCGGCGAAAGCTATTATTTTGTCTATTTGTTCGCTATTATTCATTTTATGAAGGCATGGTTGCAACTGTATGTCCCACATGAGTGGTCCCAAAATTGAGCCTTGTGGACATCCTTTTTCGTTATTCACAGTTATATAACCTTGTTCTAGTTGTATTAATATTCGTCTATTACAGAAGTAGCTTTTGATTATTTTATTAGGTATTGTGGAAGCTCTATACTTTTTAAATTATCTATTAGCGATGGTATCCAAAGATTATCAAAGGCAACCTCTATGTCTATAAATAGCACTAGGGTATATTTCCTCTGGGAGCTACTTGTCTGCAATTGTTCTTTAAAAGCATTTAGCGCGTCCTCTGTTGATTTGCCTGTCTTAAATCCAAACTGCAGTTCGTCTTTTACGTTCCTATATTTGTTTATTCTGTTGGCTATTATTTTTTCAAACATTTTACTAATGCTTTTTAACAAGCAGATTGGTCTGTATGCTCCTATATCCACTGGGACCTTGTCTGTACTTTTTAAAAGTATAATCAACTTAGAAATTTTCCAGCTATCAAGGAATTCTTGTCTTTTCAGTAGCATATTAAAGAGTCTTGACAGATATGGAGTCCAAACATCTTTATTTCGTTTATAAATGTCGTTAGTTATACCATCTAATCCCGGCTATTTTCCAGACTCTAATTTCTTGATAATCATTCCTATTTCTTCGTTAGTGACCAGGTCTGTCTCCGGAATTTCCTCTGCTAATTCTGTTTCTTCATAATTTCCTTCGTAGTTGTTGTTGTTCCTCAGTTTCGTTTTTTTTTTTTTTTTTAAATCTTTCGGAAAAAACTTTTGTGTTAGTTTGTCCAGTGTTTCTTTCCTTGTGTTAGTGAATGATCCATCCGAATTTCTAACAGTACATAATATCACCGGGTTTATTTTTTGCATAATTAGTTTGTATGGCAAACCCCATGGATCAAATTGTATGTTTCTAGTTAGGAAAAGATCCCAACTATGTTTCTTTGCTTCCAAAATCTCTGCTTGATATTCTTCTTTAGCTCTTCTGTACTCCTGGAGTCTCATCTGTTTTAGCTGTGGTACCCACGTCGCTTGGTAACTTTTCCTCTTTGCTCTTACTATTCTTCTCATTCTTTCCAGTTTGGGATTCCAGAAGTCCCCGTAACCTGCTCTCTGTATCTGTTTGGGAGTTGATGCTCTTATTGCTAACACTGTTGCTTCTTCAATTCTTGTCACCATCGTGTCGATTTCTTCCGTTATTTCTAATTGCGGGAGTATCAATTTTTCTTTTCCAATTAATCTTCTTTGTATTCAGTTTTTCGCTAGTTGTTCTTTGTTTCTCCATAATTAAAGGATAAAACTTCATGGTCGCTATTCGTTAGTTTATCATGCACTACCCAGTAGTTGATCCTTCCCATTAAATTTGGCGTACATACTGTTAAGTCAATATACGATTCACCCATGGGCCCCACAAATGTTGGTTTGTTTCCTGAGTTTAGAATTAGGAGTCCATTTTGCGCGATAAAATCTCCCATCTCTTCTCCCCTTGTATTTGTATATAAAGATCCCCAAGCTACGTTTTTTGCATTGGCATCCATGACCATTATTATCTTCTTATCGGGGTTTTGCCAAATTATCTGTTGCAATTTTGTAATAAACTGGTTTATCTCTTTACTATATTGAAAATATGAGTTTACTAGCCAAATCTTTTCTGATCCCAGTGTGATCTCTGTGCAGACGTCCATTTGTCGCAGTATTGCGACAATTTTAGAACTTCCAAATTCCTGTTCATAATTACTGTTATTGCTAAAGGTTCCTGGCCTCCATATATTATTTTCGCCGTTGCAGGGAAGGTGGTTAATTTGTTTCTATAGGTATAAGGTTCTTGAATTGCAACTATATCTATATCGTTAGTTTCCGCGTATCTTCGTAGTTTCATTGTACCTAGCCTCGATCGTTGCGAATTGTTCTGTGCAATTTTTATTGTTGTTAGTATACTATGCATATTTTGTGTAAACGTAAGTATCCATACCCGATCTGCTATAGTCTAAACATATTCTTCCGTGCGCATTGACCATTTGTTTGTAGACCTTTTCAAGTTCCCAATGGATACCCTTTCTTTCATATATTTCATTAATCAAATCAATCAGTTCCCACCCATTTGCTGGCACTCAATGTGTACTGCGGGATTATCAGTGATACTTTAGTAGATCCGTACATACTCTAAAGAGACCTACAGAAAACAACTATCGGGAATTTCTGGAAACCCACATTCCGGATACAGTGGATAACTTGCTCTTGGCACTGCGTTTATCATTGTATTTCATGCCTGATGGGGTACTCCCTCATGTCAGTGTAACAACAGGCCAGTATCTGAGTGCAGTGTTTCCTGATCGATGAATTGGGCGTGGAGGACCAGTTACTTGGCCTCCATGCTCATCAGATCTCTATCGTCTGGACTAATATGTGTGGGGGCATTTAAGACTTTAGTCTACTGCGGAAATATCAATATTCGTATCGACGCAGCTTGCCAGAGAATACGAAATACTCCTGGAACTTGGAAGCGGGTTCGTGCCTCTATGTGGCGCTGGCGACACATTGAAGCTTACATTCAGGCAGGAGATGAACATTTTGAACATTTGGTCTAAAGGTACTATCTAATAGTACTTGGACATAAACAAGTGCACTGTTTGTGTGATGCCGGTGGGACAGCACATTTACTGTAAATGGTTGTAGCTCGTGCATGATTATTTTAAAATAATTTTTGATGATGTCTGATGTACCTAAGTCATTTTATTCGGGGCGGTGTACTTTTGTCACTATACCATTGGTAGCAGTGTTGACACTTTATGATAAGGAAATAAACGTCCAAATTTATTTTCATGATTTTTAAGTTGTTTTATTCTGTTTTTTCTACAGCTCGGCGAAATGGACATAAATGTGGCTTCGTTGTAATTTGTGGTCTATATTATTTCCACTAATGTATCATAGGTCCCTACTCATTATCAAGGTAACAGCGCGTGGAGAGAATGTCACTTTATCACATTCGTCAATACCTCGCCCAATGTCAGGCGGGTAATGACGGTAACCATGCATTTCCGGACATGTGATTACATGAATTCTTTTTTACTTCTCCCTCAATTTGGAATTTACCCCTGAAGTTTGGCCGTGCACATTTGTTGCACCTTGTATGTTAGGCACTCCTTTTCCTTGGAAGCCGCATATTTCTTCTTTCTTTTTAACAGGGAGCCATGATACACACTTGGGTTTATTATTTTTCAGAGCAAAGGGTTTTTCTGTCCGCAAATCGAGTATGTTGATTTGTTTTCCTTGCAAAAACTTTGGAGGTGTTCTAAATCAAGGCAGTAGAGGCATTTAGGAACTGAAAAAAAAAACTAGATCGTAAGAGCTTCGTACAAATGATATATCCTATTTGTATGTAGTATTTTTTTTTTTTTTTTTTTTTTTTGTAAATTTCACTAGGAGCTTCAATTACCAAATTGTATCTGGCAAGGGCGCCGATTTCTTTGTAACTTTGCGGGGCCCATTCATAAAAAATATATAACAATACATATAGGCCTAACAATAAAAAATACGTATAAAAATATATATTCATAAAAATATATGGGGACCACACGAGCTTTGGGGGCCCCCTCAGGATCGGCGCCCTTTTTATGTGGTATCATTCTTTGGTCCTGTTCTGAATTTTCATCTTACTTCTTTCTTTAAGTTCCACATCCTATCTTTCAAGTTTTGTTTTACTATCGTGGACACAATATCTGTGCTTTTTATTGCTGCCAATACATTTTATATGATGGCCTTTTATCCTTTTTTTTTTCTTTCTTTGATCTTGTATTCTTCAATTTTTTTTCTATATTGACATTTTTTTTTAAATCGTTTCAAGTTTCTGTTTCAATGATTAATGACAAACTCACCGGCTTCACAGAGATAACTTTAACTTGACAAGGGCAGGAGGATTATTTCAGACCTTCAGAAGCCAGACCGATTAACTCCATTTTTTGTTGCTTTTTAGTTCTACATATTTTTGACTTGGAAAAGATACATTCTTTTCAGAGGCAAAATTGATTAACTCCACAGTGTAACACTTTGCCACTAGAATGCGTAAACGTTCTGATCACTCTCATTTAAACATATTGGGCTTTATGCAGATTAGTGTCATACTAAAGAGTTCGACTAATATATGTTTCCTGCAGTAGTCAGGCCTTTAGTATGACGCTAATCATACGTCAAAACGACTCTGCATAAGGCTCATTGTATTTGAATTACTAAAATGCTCACTACTGAAAAAAATAGTTTGATGGAAAAATGAAATGAAATCTTTAAGTTTAACGTCCCACGGTTGTGCCGGTTAGGCTAAAGGAGACGGTGATAATGAGAAATGAGTGAAATAGTGGAATGAAGAAAGTGGGAGGAAACGGGAGAACCCCAAGAAAACCCTCGAGCACGGTGTTTGTCCACCACAAAACCCACACGGCGCGAGCTGGGATCGAACCAGGGACCCAAGCACCGGAGGTGAACGCTCTACCACTGAGCCACCGCGCCCCCTAGTTTGATGGAGTTAATCGGTTTGGCATCTGAACGGCTCGTTTATTTTATATTGTTGAACAATTGTCTTTAATAGCTATTTTGAAATGTATGATTAAATATGACTAACATTATTATAATCAGGATTTCTTAAAATATATATATATATATATATATATATATATATATATATATATATATATATATATATATATATATATATATATATATATATATATATATATTTTCAAGTTAGATCCAGAAAATTGAAAATTTCAATTACAGTTTTCAGTTTTACCAAAAATTGAATCATGATACGGGAAAACGAATATCATTTTCGAATTCATCAGAAAAATTCAGAATCAGAATCATCTATTACTTTTCAAGGAAGACATTCAGGGAAATTTGAAGAAAAATGTTGGACGGGGAAAGCCATGGTTACTGACTCTCGCACTTGTGCAGTTGGAAGTCTAGTACCAACTTGTGTAGTTGGAAGTCTAGTACCAACTTGTAAGACTATGAATCTGAGGAGAATATAGCCCCTATCGGTTTCTCGAGGAAGTAAAAATGAGTACACTTTTTTGCAAACTAAGACATAATTGTGTGTTAGTCTTCAATATTATTTCATCTAAATGACGGGATTCTATTCTCAAGCATTTTTACATTGACTACACCAATTTCGATTTTTTAAATTGTTCTTTACACTTATATTTGAAATGCTTATGTTATCCAGAAATTATATTGTAAGCATTTAAATTAAATGTGAAATGTGACACTTTGGACTTAAATTCTTGAGTGGTTGGTTGATTTGAGTACATCTCTTTTCACTCCGAAGCTATGAGATAGGATCTACTGTTGAAAGTCCAATCCAAACCACTACTTAGATTTGTATCTGAACAGGTACCCCACCGGGAACTGAAATCGGAATCAGGTGTATAGAAAGTGCATGCGTTAGCAACTCATGTACGATGGTTCAGTAGTAGATCGCTTACCTCTGGAGCGTGGGGACCCTAGTTCGATCCCCGACCAAGTAAGTTTGTGGTGGACATCAACTTGTCCGTGGGTTTTCTCAGAGCACTCCGATTTCCTACCTCATTCTCATTCCACCAATTCTTTTATCATGATTCATTTGCCTTCATCATTAATCTCCCTTAGCCTAAGGCATAACGTGGGACGTTAAACTAAAAGGTTTCGTTTCATTAACAATTTGTCCATGAACGAACTCTAGACCTCGTTATAGCTTATTTCTTAAAACAAGAGCATTGACAAAAGAACGAAGAACAGATAATGATTGAGGGAGAATCACAAACACTATGTGTTATATTTTCTTTTTCAGGGGATAATCAACATTTTCAAATTGGTTGAACATATATCTACCAAAAGTTTTAGCATTATACCATTTCGTAACTTCTCCTATAGCAGTTTTCATTTTTCTGGCGTTTGAAAGTGATACACGTCATACAGATACTTCAGTCGCACCAATTCAATATATTGTGTTGACTTGAACTCGTTGTAATTAAATAAAAACATTCTATTTGAAACTTAAGTTTTAAAAAAAATTCTAGATTATTGCCATGCATGATCCATTTAATCTTAGAATTTTAATGTATAGTTTTATTAACACAAGTATTGATCGCCATGAGACCCAAAAATGCGTTTCAAGTACCACTCTTCGTGATACTGTACTACCCAGTTTTGTGTCTCAATACAACAACTGGCTGGGACAGTGATACTCCTATTTGGTTTCGTATGATATTTGTTAATGTGTGTAAACCAGCTGCCCAGACTCGTAAATGTTGCATTGTACTTATACCCTAGCCTCACAAAGAAGTAGTTACTCACTTCTTATAGAAACGCATGTTTATAATTATTTTATTGAGTAATTTGGATCAAAAGATCCAATATATATATTGAATTATTCTTAAAATTTTTGTTAACTCAGTTGTTGTGTTATTTACATCATATTGCCCGATATATTTCATGAATTTGTTGGTTAAATTTTCATTATTTGCCCATTTCTACATTAACAGAGGAGAAGGATATGTGAAAAATTTGCAGTAGTCAGTGTTTTAAGTTCTATAGATTGATGTCCGAAAGATGGATGAGCAAGAAACAAAAACACTTCGTGTAATATTGGATCTCCTTGCTTGGTAATTAAAATGCTGTTAGGTTATTTTTAAGTTTCTTTCGAGCGTTCTAACTCTTCAACCATATTTAGTCGCACCATGTCGCACACACACTTTGTCTGTGACAATCAATCTGTTTTCTAAGGAGCTGTAAAGTTCTTCCCTTTTGTAAATTTGTGGTTTGTCAGCTTCATGTATTTCAATATAATATTCTAGATACAATGATATTGTATTTGATGCAAAAAAAAAATAGGTTTATTTAATTAGTATATACATGCATTGTTAAATATGCCTGTAAGTTTCTTTTGAGTTGCATACAATTTAATAATTTTCAAGAAAATTTTAAAAGTAATGTAGGCTATTCTTCTTGGAGTCTACTGGAGAGAACGCAAAATCTACTACAAATTGATAGTAAAACCAATAAATTTTATTTTACGTATCAGTTAAAAACCTTTCAATTTCTAGAGTAATCGACTCTTTTTGTATTTTCTGGCTGGAAATACTGAAAAGATATGAATTTTTCTTAAAATTGAACCACTTGCCCCAAAATTCTTGTTTCCTACAATTTACTGCAGTATAGAGCTCAAACATTTTGATGGTAAATGTATGTATTAAACGGCACCCTGAAAAGCAAGCAGGGTGATAATAGAATGATGGTGGGTTACATGTGGTTTGAATTCTAAGTTTAAGAGTAGATTTTCATCTTATATAGCCTTAGTGCCTTAGTGTAGAAGTAACAATTTACACCTGATGGCTTGTCGAAAGCTAGCGGAGCTTTTGAAATATAAATACCCTTAAGATTTTCCCAAAACATATTTTGCTAGGAGGGAAAAGATGTTAAAGCTCCTTAACAAGAAATAGTTAACTACGTATCAGTTAAAAACCATCGAATCACATTTAATTTCTCTAAGTTGGTCACTTTCCAATGGAACCGATGATGGAAAACAGACAGGTTTCACTGTATATAGCAAACCAAAATACAGATTTTGAGTTGTGTTGACGCAAAATGTTACAGAATATAGCCTCATAAAGCACTGGAAGATCTGTGTATGTAATTACGTGTAAAGTTTAAAGGAATATAAGTGAAACCTGTCTATGTTGGCCACTATCGGTTCCATTGAAAAGTGGCTAACTTACAGAAATTAAGTGTGATTGGTGTATTTTTAGAGTAAGACTTCTAGTATTACTTGATTGTAAAATTTTAACAAACAACGGCATGACAGCTACTTTTAAAGAATGTATATAGAGTAACAACATAATATACGTAGTTTACTATCTCTTGTTAATGAGCTGCAAATGTTTCATTCAGAGCAACAGATGTTTTGAGAAAATCTTAAGAGTATTCATATCTCAAAAGCTCCGCTACCTTTCGACAAGCCGTCAGCTGCCAATAGTTGAAAATTGAGATAGCTTTAACCTTGAGAATTTTCCGAAATTACTAAAGCTCCCCACTGATGAAAGGAGCCGATATAGCTAATGGTTTTACCAAAACAGATAGGGTAAACAAATACGTACAACCATTTCCTGAATTCCTACACGTGCTTTTCTTATTCACACCTTCCTTCACCTCCCATTTATCAGAGTAGTGTTCTGCCCATTGAACTCCAAGAACAAACCGTGGGAATTCATGCTTCTTTGTATCCAGTCACAAATACCCAACATTTGCCATTCATATGGGAATACGAAAGAGTTAACTATTTTGCGTGGCCAAAATACGCAGGTGAATTTATCATTATCTTCAAAGGGTAACACTGCTTCAATGCGGCCAACTTCCAAAATACGCAGGTGGACATCTTACAGAGTAATAAGTAACGAATGTCTGATGGGAAAATGCAGGTTCAAGACGAACCAGACCAAGATGAGCAGATGGCCAAGTTAGAGAAGTGGCCAAGTTGACAGGTTTTACTGTACCATTTTTCTTTCTTTATTCCATTTTGATCAGTTTTGCCATACGTGAATTTTAAATTTTGTGACAATATATAGTCTCTGCAATACAATCACTGGCAGTAAAATTTAAATTTAATAATACATTGAAGTATGCGACTGTGCTTACAATTGCCAAACGTTTCATAAAGCTAAGTATTAAGAAAATTGTCCTTTGAGGAATTAAAATATCTATTTACTATTTTTTATGTTTTTTATTTTCATTTTATGCAAAAACTTATATTACAAAACATATTTTTTATATAAAAAATTTTATTGTACAAAAGTTAGCTGTCCTGGAGCCCCACAGCTAAGGGGAGGGAAAGATGAGAGATTTCTGTACACGTAGTTCCTTTGGAAAGCCACGTTGTCGAGTATACCCGTAGTTCAGCCATTGTTTACGGTCGCTTCTGGTAGTCATCATAGGTCTCCTCCTATTCTCTCACTTCAGTGGCACCTAACGACGACCTTTGTGGTTTCTTCTTTCTTTCGTCCACTATTTATTCGATTTTCTTTTTCTGGACAACGAAGAAGAATACCAATGCCAGAAACACCAATGATGAAATATTTAAATAGTGTTTAGTAGGGCCCACCACTTGCAGACGGCCCTGGTGCTCCGTATGAATCCGATGGACCCGATGCTCCACCTCCACCAGAGTAGCCGCCACCACCACCGCCGCCGCCACCACCACCGCCACCGCCGAATCCGCCTCCTCCGGCGCCACCGCCAAATCCGCCTCCTCCAGCGCCACCGCCAAATCCACCACCACCCTTTTGTGATGTCTTGTACCTGATGAAGTAGACTTCAGGTTTGGAAGGTTTGGTAGGAGCTGGTGTAGGAATGGTAAGTTCTGGTGCTTCCTCAGGCTTTTTAACCAAGACGTAAATAAGAGTCTTTTGTTCAGCAGGTGGTGCAAGTGCAGGAATTTCTGGTGCTGTTGGTGTTGGTGGTGTTGGTGCTTTGATGAACACAATTTTGTAATGCTTTTGTGGAGCTGGAGCGGGACCAATCGGCCTTCTTGGTCTGCTAATCTGTGGTTCAGGTGGTGGTACATGGACGTAAATGTGTTTTTGAATAAGAGCTCCTCCGCCACCGCCTCCGAATCCACCGCCGCCGCCTCCAAATCCACCTCCGCTTCCTCCTCCGAATCCACCTCCGCTTCCTCCTCCGAATCCTCCGCCGCCGCCGCCGCCTCCAAATCCACCTCCGCTTCCTCCTCCAAATCCACCTCCTCTTCCTCCGCCGCCTCCAAATCCACCGCCGCCGCCTCCAAATCCGCCGCCGCCGCCTCCAAATCCACCACCGCCGCCTCCAAATCCAGGAGCACCGTATGAGCTTGATATACCTCCTCCTCCACCACCTCCTGATGGTGCACCATATTGGCTGCTAGGTGGGTAACCAGCTTCAGGTCTAGCGGAGGCTAGCACCCAAAAGGATGTTACGAGCTGGAAACAAAAAAGGAAAATATAAGACACATTTATTTGGAACAATGTTTCTGCAAAGGATTGTCGTAAAGTTTTGATTACCAAAAAAATCACATTGAGCAAAGACATTAAAAAAACATGATACGTAGCACTGTATTAGTCCACTATAATGGAGCCCCCATCCAAGCACAAACTTCTATAGTGTTTCCAAAATGTCTTGAGCCGTGGCAAAAATGCGAACTAAAACTCACACCCTCGACACAACCATGCGTTGAGCCAATAAGGGTTCAACTGTTGCTAAGCGAAAGAGCCTTAGTGAATGGGAGTGGAATTTCTTCAAACGCCTGAAACGGAAGACCAGGTGTCAAGTCAGTGTGGTATATGTATAGTACCACTTCTGGATCTAGCGGAACGCAGCATTGTGTAATTCTATAAACTGTATTAAACTTAATCAGGTGATTATTTAACTATTTTACCCTTCTAGGCCCAAGAAAATTTTGCCTCTCTTCCCTCTGGGTCCATGAAAATTTTGTGTCATTCCCCTTATTTATTTGTATTCAGTATAGGACTAAACAGTAACTCTGCGGCCGCTTACATTGAGCCACCGGAAACAAATGGGATGTACAAAATCAAATGCACGGATTACACTAGCATCCAATAAGCAATAGCCTCAGCCTTTTATAGCTTCAATATAACAGGTGACAGTGTGTTCCAACATAGTTTTCAGTGTATATCTCCCTTAAATTTCCCTCTCAGTGTTAAAGCTTCTGTTTTCCGCCCTACCATATGTCAGTCTCGATATTATTTTAATATACTGCCTCTGGAAATTTACTGTTCTGTACCTGCCCTCTTGTGATCTTTGTGTAAATCCAGGCCTGAACTGAATCAAAGGTTTCGAGTATACTACTTAATGGTCTATTATTATGAGAGATATGATACGTAGGTATATTCAGTTGTTCAATGAATTTTCCCAGTATCGAGATAGATAAAATGACTGGTATTCAATATATTAATGCAAATATCTATCTATCTTAGAGAATTTGTAACTTTACTACTCACAGAACTTTAAGAAAGGTCATGCACGATTGAAGGCATAACGGAGCTTCAAACATCAGAAAAATTTTATTAAGCCACCCTAGAAGTTTCATCTTAGAGGCACAAATGTGCCATGTGATGGAAAATTATTACTTCTGTACTTATAATTTCCTTTCAAATAATTGAACTTGGTAGCACTTCACATATCAGCTTTGTCTATTACTTTGATTCCACATATGTTGTGGCTTAATAATAATGATAATATTAAGTAACATACCCATACACACCTGACCAGAATTTAAGACGATAGTAATTATTTATGTCTTATAATCACAATCAAAACTCTACGATATCTCCTAATTACGATAAAACTTACAACTATACATACATACATTTCTTTAGTTTATATCTTTTAATAACTAAAATACATTTGAATCAGTAGTAGTTTTGAAAAGGTCGTGAGTCAGAAAAGTAAAGTTATGACAAAATCGAACAAAAAAACTGTTTGAAAATCCTGCTAAACAAGAAATGATCAACCTTTGTTTGAAAAAGGAGAGTTTTCTTGTCATTGTACGAAATGAACAACTTGTTTAGAGCAATTGGCAGCAACAAAAAATGTATTCAATACAAACTCGTCATTTTCTGACTCATGACCTTTTCAAAACTACTGATTCATTTGTATCAACACATAGTGGATTTAAAATATAATGTTTAATAGTTATCGATTTGCTTTCAAAATTATCTTTCATAATTTTAAAATAATTAAACACATGTTAATAGTGCAATCTTCAATATAACTAATGTCATCTAATAATAAAAATTAGATTGGCATATCTAGACTGCTCGGGAGAAACGGCGTAAGTCAGAAATTGGCCAAAATGAGATAAGCCAAAATTGGATATCTGTGTCATGATCCGCCTCCGGTTAACTTGGTGTAAGTTAATTCTAAACGTCAGTTGAATAATCGCGTCTTGGTACTGTGATAGTATAAGTGATTCACAGTTATGCTTGCTAAAATATTAATAAAATAAATAAATAAATAAATAAATAAATAAACTGCCTCCTGAAAACCTGTGTTTTTTGACTTATACTGTTTCTCCCGTGCAATCTAGATATGTCTTAAAGAATATTGTATACTAGAGAATAAAGCTAGTTTTGAGGAAACGACAATATTGTCCTGTGTTCAATTAAAATAGAAATAGAAAATGAGCAATATACATAAGAAATATAAGGATAAATCAAGATAAATTAAGAAATAATTACAGTATAACCTCGTTAACACGAACTCGCTTAAGCCGAACACTCGGTTAGGACGAACAAAATTTCGGTCCCGGCATCGCTGTACGTTATCTTATAGGAAGTTTTATCGGTTAACACGAATTTCGGTTAGCACGAATTACGAACTAATTTTTAGTCCCTTGAGTCAGTAAAGGTTTTGATTTATCACGAACTTTCAGTCCTTTTTTTTCACATCATTTTTCTTATTTCAGATTTCACTCCAGATCAGTTTTTGTCATACAATATTTATACAGACGAAAATTTGCCTCGTAAATAAGAGAAAAACCAGAAACAGGTATCCTTCCTCTCTATGAGGTGTTGATTCTGTCCTCCGTCAAGCGCTGAACATGCAGGTGCTTGGCAGACGAGATGGCGACACCTCGAGACAAAACATCTCTCCCCTATAAGTCCAAACTGGTGACAGCAATCATAAATACCTTTCCGTTACTAGCGGTACTCACCCTGCTAGCGGAGTTATCAATTTTATAACTTGACCTGGAAACTTTTTTTTAATCTTCGAAGATAGGATAATAAACTTACTGTAGTGTTTTCACTTTTCAGAGGATGATACCGAGACCGAAACTAGTCTCGATCTCGATCTTAACTCGAATTTGAGACCGAGGAGTGCTTTTCGAAATCGAGACGAGACCGAAACTCTGTCTCGTATCGAATTTGGAACCGAGACGATACCGAGACTACTCAGTCTCGTACCGATACCATCTCTAGTTTTTTCTATGACATACATAATATACTGTAGTGGTATGTATAGTCTGTATACTGTAGTGCGTATGTATGGAGAAAATGTATTCGAATAATAAACACGAATTCTTTTATCACGAACTCCTGATTTTTCAGTCCCTTGGAATTCGTGTTAATGGGGGTTTACTGTATTATAAATCGGAAACAGAAGTACATATTGGATTGGGATAAGTAATAATGGAATAGCTGTTTCATATTCTAAAATTCTCAACCTCAATTAATTCTGCCACATATTTTACATGAGGAAGAAGCAAGGCTCAAGGTAGAGACAAAGTAAAAACTCACACGAGAATTTTAATATAGACAATTCATGACTTATTGCCGTAAATTAGCTATGAAGTATAATAAAATTTATGATTCATTCCTAGAGACAATCATAGATGAAAATGAAATATAAGGGAAAATATAGTGGAATGGAAAAATATGAAAGAAGTAGAATAAAACGAGTAAATAGGCTAAAACGAGTAAAGAAAGCCTGTGCACAATGCATGTATCCATAAAATTCACTATACTCAGAGCAAAATAAGAAACATTTGACATTTGGAGAACCACGTATTCCATCGCGGTTGACAAACAGTTCTGAAATGTTACATAACTGCAACATTATAATGTTATTGTCCCTTCCTACAGAAACCCTCTACTTAATAACTACCGCCACGACGTTTACGATTGATTTCTCTCTCGGTGACCTTAATAACTCCGTGACGTGGTTTCTTTTTTCAACACAAATTCATTTTTAATTTTGCTTATCTATAGCTACTGCCTAGAATTGGACCAACGACTCCTATCATCGGAAATGAACGCTATAGATCATTTCTTTACTTAAATATTTTTTTTTTTATTTTGAATATTACGTGCACTGAATCTTAACAATTAGCATTTTAAAATACGAGTAGGTCACATGTTGCATTATATACAGTGATAGAAAATGAAAAGTGAATTCCTGAGAGAAGGGGTTTAAAAACAGCATAGGGTTTTCTACTAGACAAACTACCTAGGGCCACAGAACTCAGTGGGGCCCTAAAAGAACAAAATAACATTTGGAGCAATTTTATTACTGGACAGCTTGTTACGTGTTTTTAAAACATGTGTGCACTTCTATTTTAACGAAATTTTATGTTGAAAATTCGTTTCTAGCTGTTTATGGAAATCTGAAAAATGTTTCGTTTCAATATAGGCTCTTCCTCATTATTTTTCCCTTGAATGTTTTATTTATTTATTGTCTAAGTGTAACTTATTTATTAACATACATAGAGTAGCTCTAGAAAGAGATTTTTTCCACAATGGAGTAAAACGAGGAAGGGAGTTGAATGAAAATACAATAACTCATAAACTAGGTAAAGCATAAAGTACACATAACTTGTTTTCTCCCGCTCAAGCTGCGTATTATATCACTAACACATCTTCTAATATCAGAGTACGTTGGTCTACTTTTAATTCTTCTTCTTTATTATGTATTCCATTGCGTACAAGGCGCCGACCTACTTATTAAAAATCCTCTCGATACTCTTGTATATAGGTTACTATCTCTCCACAGATTAGAATTCACCAATCTAATTATAATTTGTTTGTTGGTTAGAACTTAGCGTCATTTTTTTTAGCACCGAGGCTATATAAGACGTAGGCCTACAATCTAAGATGGAATCCGAACCACTGTAATGTGTTGAAATTTCAAACCGGGAGTCCAACACGAGACCTCATACTGAAGAGGTGTATGAACTAGCTACTAGGCCAGTGGACCTGCTATGTGTGAGGAGTGAGGAACAGATCACACCCATAGGGGTGGTCTACCGGATCCGGACACCTTTCAAAGCTTCGTAATTCAACATACGTTTGTACACTTTCTTAATAAAACTACACTTGTTTAACAGAGAAATGATTGATGTAGCATGAAAATTTGATCTTACACTTCATCTGTACTCTTTCCCTTGTGAAAACCATCTAGTTCTATCATTTCTTTTCCTGAAATTATAGTTGAAGTATTTTAAGTTACTTATCGTCTTTTCGGGTGCAGAATAATACCCGTTCAATTCTACAAAGACGTAGTGGCTTGTAGTATTGTCCACTTCCCCCTTAAAGCTTGGATCCCTTCTAACAAAAAAAAAAAAAAAAAAAAAAAAAAGTTGCGCACCTAGTGGGGAATTACGCATTTCCACATGAATTCTAAGCTTGAGGATTGAATTATATTGATTTAGTCATTTTTCAATATGTAACAAATTAAAACAGCTTATATAGATACATTACTTATCTTGATACATATGGAAACAAGAAAACCGTTCATTCAACATCAGCACAAGAAATGAACTAATAACACTATATATTGATCTAATATACAGTATATTAGATATATATTAGATATATATTAGATAAATATAAATGTTTTTGGTGTCATTCATTCTTTCATATGGTAGTCACTCAGGCCGGTAGCCAGCCCAGAAATGTAGGGGAAGGGGCGGTACAAGTTAGAGGGGCCCGATCCAATCATAGTATAGTTCATCACCATATTATAGTTCATTTGCAAGCTTACCGTGAAAATTTTCGGGGGGCTGGCCCACCTTAGCCCCCCGTGGATACGGGCCTGTAGTCACTATCTGTTATGTTTCAACATCTCGAAAGAAATAATCGAAAAGTATATTGTCAAAAAATATTTTAAGTAATGTAAAATATCATCTAAAACATCCACAAAGTCGGATTGAACAATATATTATCGAAAAATAAAATTTATTACATTGAGAACTGAACACAAAAATAGTACGTGCCCTGAAATTATGTGGAATTGAGTGCTTGACCGCTTCTTTGGTGACTTTTACGTACGCCAGGGCATACTGTAGCACAATGCTCATCCAATCTCTTTTGCCTAATTCACGTAGTTCGTTTTTCTTTTCCTTTTTCTCATTTCTTAAGCATTCTATAAATAAATAGAACACTGCTTTCTTTATATTTCAATAAATAAAAACCAGCAAAACGTAGAAAGAAGAATATTTCTGGGTCAATATTATGAAACAACGAGATGTATCGAGCTCCTTTGTGGACATATGGTTAATATACGCGTCTTCGGTGCGGGAGATCTGGATTTTATTCGTGGCGGGAGCTCGTGTGGCTTGGATCCCACATTAAGCTATAGGTCCACGTCTCACATACCCATGGTGATGAAAGGGACACTAAGTACCAATTCAATCATTCTATAAGATGTGCCATTTATAAACCCCTCACCAGAACTTGAAACAACATGAAATACATTTTTTTCTTTGGATGTGATAGGACGGAAAAAAAGAGGGTGACTACTGCAGTCCCGTGATTTCATTAGTACTCTAGTTCCCAAAAGAGTACTGTACCAAGAGAAATTCATAAATGAAAATGTTTTGGGAGTCCAATACCTACAACTACCGCGCTCTCGTTTTTGGTGCGAGCAGTCCTAGGGTTCGATTCCCGGTGGGGACACTCGATCGAAAAAGTGTAAAAGCCTTTTCAGGTCATCCATCCTGAGTGATGTTTTCTTCATTCATACCAGGCAAATCCTGGGATGGTACCTAACATTGATCTCATGACGCTTCCTTCCTTGCTTTTCCTCGGATAATGTGATCGCCGAGGGACGTCATCCCTCACATGTGACGGGTTAACATGGCCATAGATGATGAAAGCCCGGAAGTCTAACTCCTAATCCTAATCTTCGAACATCTATAAATATATTATTCAAAACCCTGCTGACATGTGTAGAGTTCCACTAGTTTGCATGGGAAAAAAGGAGGGGAACGGAGCCAGTGTGTCTCCCTCCTACAGGTCTGTGATCCTAAATACGTAAACGAGCCATAAATTGAAGACACGCACAAAGACATTGTCAGACTTTGTTTTATATAAATAAATTTTGAATGACTTCACATCTAAGTACTACTAATGCCCCTGATGAAATCTTGAATACTACGATAATTACTACGTTATGATCGTATGGTAGATATTACAGTATGTTATATTGCAACATGATAATAGAACTCCTATGTGACTATTTAGTTAGTGTATGGTCTTTAGGGCTGGAGACCCTGGTTCGATCCTCAGTAGGAGCTGATGTAGTTCGGATTCCATGTTAAGCTGTAGGTCCATATCTTATATAGTTTCATTGTTATACATTTGCTTCTTGCTGAAATATAAGAATTAATTAATTAAGAGGATAACATTTACCAAAAGTGAATGCCAGAGAGTATACTATTCCAACCAGTTGAGTATTAGTGAGTAATAAAAGCGGTATTTTTTAAAAATATCATACCAGGCCGGTAGCCAGCCCAAAAATGTAGGGGGGGCCCAGCTGAAGTTACGGGGGGCGATCCAACCATTTATAGTTCATCACCATATTATAGTGCATTTGCAAGCCTACCGTGAAAATTTTAGGGGGGGCAACGAAAATTTAGGGGGGCCCGCTCCCCCTAGACCCCCTGGATACGGGCCTGTATCACACGAATGATGTTAACTTATGTTTTGGAAGGAAAGTAGGACATTTGGAATTCCGAACAAATTTGAGGAACAGATGATGTATATTCAACACTGTCCCGGTTAAACAAGAATTCTTGGAAACTCTATACATAAGGAATCCTTCATTCAATCTTTTCCCGTTATTGTGCTCTGCGGTTAAACAAGAATTCTTGGAAACTCTATACATAAGGAATCCTTCATTCAATCTTTTCCCGTTATTGTTCTCTGCAATTCGACTAGCTCTAGTGGTAGTTTAGAATTAATTAAACCCTCAGTTTGGCTTGTTTAATGTAGGCACCAGTGACAGAACTATTAACGAAAGAAAGAAAAAGAAAACTTTCTTTGTATGCCGATATTGACTTTAAACTACTCCTACAATCGCATTTCACCGATTCTTCCATTATCATTCACTTGCCTTAATCATCTGTCTCCCTTAGCCTAAAGGCCATAATCGTGAGATATTAAACTGAAAGATATTCAAAGATATTTTATTCTTTCCCTGAAGCTTCTGATCATAGTAATGTCAAACTAATTACAGTTTACGCTCTCAAACAATTTACATGATATTCACTTCCTTGGACAGGTTTATTAGCTTTTAACAATGAAAATTAGCTTTTATTGTTTATAAAAATATTCACTGTATATCCTATATACATGAAAAAAATCATATTCCCGACTAAAGAATAGTGTGGGAACTGGCTCAGTCGGTCATTACTCCCTATAACATATATATCTATTGGAAAATCAAAGAATAATATTTCTTCCTGTATTGCCATTTGACATTTTCTCACAAAATAAACAGCTTTAAACAGTGCAGCAGTCTCTTTCACTTTACTTTCGTTAGAATAATGAGAATGCAGCATTTGATGGCTCCTTTCTCTTCCATTGTCTATCGGCGAGGAAAGCATTTAATTAGGAAGCCATGCGACAAGCGGGCTCAGAAAAACAAAATTTCCGACGTGAACTTGGTTGGCGGAAACTACCTTGAATATCAAGGACTTTCTCTCCAGCAGCGCCACCTGCCTTGCAAAGAAGATAAATGAATGGGAAGAAGACTTGGATAAAGCTGCACTATGCCAAGTGTGGTTGAGTGAATGCATCGTGCTGTCAATGTCCTTTGCACCAGTACGTACATACAAGAGAAAGCAATAAAGTACCGTGCTAAAGATGTTTTAAAATTTATAATACACTTGAAAATTCACGAAGCTGAAAATCACACGTTTTTGCGTGTCTTTCATTTATTGGAAATAACGGAATATTTTGGAGCAACTTTGACTTTAGAGCGCGCTTCCACACACTGTTATACATTACAACTGAAATAGTTAGACCTGGATAGCTTAGGATTGAACGGCAGTAGCATTTCAGATTTTGTTTGGGAGGGAGCAAGAATCTCTACGTAAAAGTTTCACGTTTCTTTTATTAGCGTATTACTATTCAGTTAATTAAAAATATGTATTTTTCAAACTCAGAACGAGGCTTGCTGCCCTCCTACTTTGAAGGATCGTTTCCTAGTATCCTGCAGATTTACATTTTGTCCCGGTTTTCAGTCGTGGCAACTTTTTCAACTTATTTTGTGCCTTGACTTTATTGCAGTATTTTAAAATATTAGTTTTGGTATTACATATTTCTATTTTAACAACTACAAATTTAAATTTAATTTATGGGAAGGCATGAAAGACATGAAAGTAAACCTCCATCAAACTGTCCCGGTTTGGAAGATTTGCCTTATCCTACCAGAGTGTCCCGGTTTGGAAGATTTGCCTTATCCTGCCAGAGTGTCTTGGTTTAGAGTACCAGAAATATAGTAACCCTAATTATAGCTTATGTAATTTTTACTAAGCTTATTTAAAGCATTTTGCTTAATGTCATTTTGCTGTAGTATCCACACAGGATACAATATTCTGTTGCAGTTTTAAATGTTTTGATATCACAAATTTTCACGAGCAACAGATAGTCTATCTGTAATTAGTCTTTCTTTCAGAATATTTTATCCGAAGAAGTGATGGAAAATCTAAATGTAAGGAAATCTAATTCCTTTTGTGGCTTCTAAAGGAAGGACTTGGACTTGGTGATAGTTTTATGAATATTATATTACTATGAAATCAATTAGATCTTTTTTCTTCGAAATTACTTTGAAAATAGTTATAATCTGTATAATTAAAAGCGACTATGTTTCTGATCGCATTACTGGAAAACTACTAAACCATTTGAAATGATTTTTTGAAAATATTTAGTATCCTACTTACCTCGGTCTGAGTTTTTATTATGTTACTTTGGGGCCGCGCTGGCTCAATGGTAGAGCGTTCACCCCTGGTGCATGCGGTCCGGGGTTCGATCTCCTCTAGCTCCAAGTGAGCTTTGTGGTGGACAAACGCCAAGTGCGTGATTTTTCCCGGGATTCTCCGTTTCATCCCATTTCCATTCATTTTTCATAATCACTGTCTCCTTTAGCCTAGTTGGCATAACCGTGGGACATAAAATTTAAAGATTTCATTTCATTTTTATTATGTTACTTTGATTAAAATCTATATCATAAGGGGAAATGAAATTTCTAGTTAACGTCCCAATCCACGATATATTTTACTTACTATTGTTGGCAGTTTGTATACCGCCGTAGTTGAAGGTATTAAGGAGAGATTAGAAACCTTCATTATCTTTATTGAGGAAGACTTCAGATCAAGGTGCAGCTTATTGGTAAGAGGAGATGGATTACAATAGAATGTTTATACGAATTTTATTATGAAATCATTTAAATGAAGGTGGATTTGAATGTAATATTAGTTATATTGCTATTATGAGTAGAGCTCTAGGATATGTACACATCGCCCGTCGCTCTCATTTGTTTAGGTGAGATAAGTCGTAACATAGTGGGTGTACCGGCACGCTTTTGCATTGAGACTAAGGAAAATAATGATGGTGATAATAATGAATGAAAGTGTGGAAGGAAAAGCTTAGAGGAAACGGAAGAATCCACCATCATGATTCTTGTTCATCACGAAGTCCAACTGACGCGAAATGGGATCGAACCAGGGACTCCAAGCATCAGAAATAAGAATTCTACCACTGGGTTATCGTGTCCCAGTGTCCTAAGGAAGGAAAGGAGTTCAAAACAACCAAAAATATAGTGCCTCGCGAGTCCTTAAGCTAGGGATATAAAATTTCTATTAAATTCGAAAATTACGCTTTTAACTTGGGAGGAGTAGAGCGATTTCTACAGACTACTTTTACCGGCATATTGAAATTGCTTTTCTCTGTCTCATCATCACAGGGAAAAAGCTGAATCCTTGGGAATGAATTTTCGAACATAATTAGCACTCTCCTCGGGAGTTTTTTTTTTTTTTTTTAATAATGTTACTTTCATTAAAATGCATGTACTGGAGGAGAGAGAGGGAGTGTATAAAACGTATCCGAAAAGTGTATCTCGTGCTTATGTTAGAGAGGTGAAGCTTGATATATAAACTATTCATGCAACAATAATAAGATCGTAAATACAGACTATACAGAAACACCGGTTCCCGATCTGAGAAGTACAGGAGTCTCAGTGTTAAAAATTTGTTTAATTTCTTATTCAATGTCATCAATTAATCTGCTTATAAGCTTTAGAGGATAAAACGAAAATAAAACGTTATGTTTGTTTTAAAGTAGACCTAAAACTAGGTGACAGAAACTTATCCACGAAGTTTAACAGTAATTTTCCTTCGATCTAAACTATAAAATTTGGTGAAATCTACGGAACTCACTATCTGTACGTAGCACTCTGTAAATTATGATTATTCCCGACCCCCGACCTCTATACTTTTGAGAGAGTCTAAACTGGTATAGAACTTAAAATGTTAACCATTTAAAAAAGTGTTCTTCACAAAATCGCATCAAATTTCAAGAAATATTGCGTAACATCCTTAGAAGTTAACGTAAAACATATTCAACATCTTGTAATACAAATTGTACAGTATGTAGTCGTAACTAACATCAAATAAGATCTCAATGTCTTGTAATTCAAGTAGTTATTTACAATTAAAATCAGTAGATGGATGTGACTGTAAAGAAACTTTAAATCATTTTATGTAATTATTTATTTTTGTGTTTCATGTTCCTCGCTTCTACCTTTTAAACTTAAAGAGACGTAATGAGAAATGAATTACGATAATGAAATAGATGATAAAAGAACAATTCGTAATGTTTATACCATCAGCGCAAATTGAAACAGCTACAGCAAGTCTTACGATCTCCAGCCCCTTCACATTTCTTAGGCTGTTCAAGCATACTAGACGCATTTAAGTTATAAATTACGTATGTTGCCTATGAAATGTGAAGGGGCACCTCTTGTTCTTTCATTTCTCTCTGTCTCCCTTTTTAAATTACACTAGCTCTTTTAATTCTTTTATGCAAATGACTTTGGATACCGTGAAAATATTGCTCTGATTTGATGATTTCAGATTTCCTACTTTTATAATTTCTCCATTCTTGTCGTTAAATTGCTTTGAATTAAAAGTTCCCCATTTGGCGTATGGTGTTTTGTATATTTTTGGGTATCTAAAAGAAAGTGATATACTAAATCGTAATTCTTTTTAATAAAAAGACTTGTTTCATAATAATATAATGTGTTTATGAATTATAATGATCTATTGCAAAGAATATGGTAGATATAGCAACTAATTTACACATTATTTGTTCATTTATGCTGACAAATCTGCGAAAATTATCTTGTAGTTATACTAAGTGAGTCTTTGTGAATAACTAACTATTCCTGCTATTTTTACGTTCTATGCCCTTGCATAAATTATAGCTGTTTAATTTTATTTACAAACTTGCTATGGATTCCGCGTTTCAACCTATTCGATATTTCGTGCACATTTATTGTGTAACGCATGTTGAATTTATGTAAATAAACAACATTCATATTCCCTGAAATTTAATTTTGAGTGTAGCGTCCCTTTCAGCAGCGAGGTTATATGAAACGTGGACCTACTGATTAATGTGGAATCCGAACCACATGAGCTCCCGCCGGGAATCGAACCCAGGTCTTCCACGCCAAAGATATTCCCTGAAAGGAAAAGCCCATCCGCGTTCAAATCATTCATGCCATTAAGTCTGGCATGTGAAAAATAAATAAATAAATAAAAATAGGCACTATATTGAATTCATTTAAATTGATGAAATTTGAGCACAAAGACATCTCCAATACAATTCTTACAAGCACATTTTTTGTTCAACATTCCTATATATATAGGTAAATAGATAGATATGAAAAGAACTCATAACCACCCCTTATTAGGTGAACTTCACACCTAAGAAAAATAAAAATCTCCCAAATATCAAGGCTTATTGCTAGCATGCAAACAATCATCAAAATCAGTACTCAATAGTTAAATATGAAACCTAAATTAAATGAAAAATGAATTTAGAAATTACTGTATATTTTGTATATTAAAGGAAAGATAATAACAATATACTAGTTCGTTCACTATTAAAGGTATAAGAACAATGAATGAATATCTATAGAACAATGAATAAATATGAACATCTAGAATGTATATAAGTACTGAAACTGAATCACAATTTTCAGAGATTTTTGGGAAGAAGAAAGTGCATGTTATTCAATTCTAAATCAATTGTATTATGACCTCTGTATGTATTTTATAAGGTTAAGTGTACCACCAACGCAGCTTGTTGTTTTGTTACAAATAAGAGTAGGATGTTAAAATTTTTCAGTCAAAATTCAGTGTCAAAAACGCCTACTGCATATGCTATGAATGGAAAATTACATGTGGCTAATCTACAGTTATTTTATTTTATTTTATTTTTATCACAAAAAGCATTCTTCCATTGTCTTTTATACTTTATTCTCCGAAACAACTAGTGGTCATAGTCTGTAAGTAAAAAATAATGATATATGAAGGACCAGAAATGCATACTTTAAGAAAAATAGTTGTATTATCTTAAGAAGTTAGTTTATGTATATATATATAATGCTTTTAGAATCTGTTTCATATTAAAATTAACTATTGCAAGATATATTGTATGTGGTCGCCGTGCTGAAACGAAATGTTGCGGAAGAAGTCAGCATGAAAAAAAAAAAAAGTGCATCATCATATACTTTCTTAACCATCTTCAAAGTACGAGGATATTTAGGTTAAGGAAAATTGCCTTCCTCATGAAATCGTGAATGCATGTTTGTCCACCTGTCTTCGGCTCTGGCTTGTGGTATATCATTATGCATTCTCCAATGCTAGTAGCGTCAGAGAAAAGTCCTTTCCCAGCTTATACTACTTGATACATCTTATTGAACTATACAAAATAATGCGTGTCATTGGAAAATCTCAAACGTGGTATTCGAGAAAATTGATTCTTGGCAAATTAATATATATATGCTGTACAAGAACTATGTGGCTTATTAAGGTGAAACTGATGCTAAAATGTATCCTCATCAATGTCTTCATTATAACACTAGTATAAGATGAGAGTACATGGAATGCTACATGGGGTTCCTGCTTGGATCCCAGCCTACCCTAAGTGAATGTTGTGCTGGACAAACACTGGGTTCTCCCGTTCTTCCTACTTCCATCATTCCACTATCATCAGTCATCAACCTCATCATCTTCACCCCCTTTAGCTTCGGTGCCTAATCGTGGAACGTTAAACTAAAATTATTGATGCAAAATATAATTCTCGTTTCAATCGCAAATTTTAATTTCCGTTTAACTAAAATATTATCCAAAGATAAGACACACATTAGTCGATAGATAACACCCTACTGAATAAAATAACATGCTTGAGCATATTCTTATGCGTAGCTTTCAAAAAAATCGAAAATGTGGATTTTTATGGCGCTAAACAGTATGTCATTAGTTGCCAATAATAATTCAGACATTTAATTTCACTGGAAGAAATTGCTATTTATTTATATACAATATATAACAAAATAGACTGATAACTAGCAAACAACTCCGTAACTTAGATTTTTTTTTTTGAGGGGCAAGCATTAATATTTGGGCCCCTAGAAAAAGTTGTTTTGGGCTCTTGCACAAAATTCGAAAATAGTCCCCTTCTTTCTATCTTTCTCTTACTTTTTGTGAGCCCTCCCGCACACCCCAGGATCCGTTCCATACATGACAAATTAATTAAGAGGACAATATTGACGAATCTCGAAGAAATACGAATAAATATTATTTCTAGGGCTCCTAACAGTAGACATTTTTTTTTTTTTTTACTGAAATGGGCACACGACTAATTTTTATTTTATTTACCTTTTATGTTTTGTTTTGTTTAGGTAATGTAGTGAACCTGTTTGAAGCTTTATTTATAATTTAATGTTCGTACTTCCCTGGGGGACAGTTGCCACCTGTCCCCCACAAGTTATAGCCCTGCTAGCAAACCATATCTATTGTTATTGTCTGTGTATGAATCACTTACTTATCGAACTATAACAGATGAGAAATCTTAACACGAAGATGGATACCAACGAGTCCAAAATATGGCTCATTATATGACATAGTTCCGAATAATAAAGAAATATAAATGTTGTTGAGTTATGGTACATAAAACTCAGATAAGTCAGAAATTTCTTTTTGACGAGGTCAAATTTCTCTTGAAAGAGGTAATGCCTACAACACTACATTAATAATTTATACATCAATATGTAGTTGTTCCAATACATTATATTTCTACTGTATTTTAAACATGCTTGAGGGTTGGAGGGGGGACCAAATCCTCTCTAAGCTCCTTTTTGGTTGTTCATGGAATTAATATTACCTATTTAGAGAAATGTTATGCTAATCTATGCACACTATGAAAGTTTTGCGGACATATCTGAACGAAAATTTACTACTAAGAACATACATTCTAAAGACAGATTCAGATATATTCAGTTCACGTTTTGTTATAAGTTATCATCTCATCAGATGCCTACATAACTATGGGGAATTCAAGAATTTGTATGTCAAGATACGACAATCTACTTTACCAGGCAAATCTTCTTCCCTGACTGTTTGAAGTGAGAAGTTTCGACGACTATTAGTGTATACTTCCTGTAGTACAGCCATCAACTAAAGTAGGAATAACTTATGCCCCTACATGTTCTTTTGTGACCTACTTGCGAAAATAACGTGTAGAATATGCATGTGCATTCTTTGCTGGTAACGCACATAAGGCGAAAACTGCTTCAAAGCTTTTATGGACCAAAGCTTCTTATAAATTACCGGTATATGTAAAATTAGTTTCTTTATCATGTTAGATATTGTGATACCTGTCCTTTTTTATATATATACATATATTGAAATAACAGCTAACAAACTATGTCTATGCTATGAAATAGGTACCGGTAAAGAAATATTCAATTGCCGTAGATTTTCTGGTAAAATGGAAGTTGTACTGTGCCTGATAATCTGAGTGTAACCCAAGCATAGTGATCAAGACATGACGTTTTGCATAACCTAGTAGTTACTGTTGGCAACTGTAATATTATCCCTACTTTTCTTGATCAAGATCAATTCATTTTCTCGTGCTAAAATGTTTACATGATATGTTAGTTAGTTCATTTGGAATTTAGCGTCCCGATCAGCACCGCGGCTACATAAGACTTCGACCTGCAGCTTAACGTGGGATTCGAACCAACATAAGGTCACACCAGTGATGAGCCCCTGACTGCCACGGACATGAAGTGTTATCATACAGATCAAGTAATATAAAACTTATATTTTCGGTTTTAAAAAACTGCTTCCGCAAATGCTTCTGCCCCTTAGCTTGCTCCCCTAGAAAAAATCTGGTGTCGTCACTGATTCGCACCCGGAATCGACCACGGGTCTCCTGTACCAAAGGTGCGTACGCATAAATATAGCCACGATAAATTTCTATGTGATCTGTTGAATGATTCCATGCAGTAATAAAAGTCAAGCACATGGTTTCCCAACAAAGTTCACTGTGAAATACAATGGTACTCCCTTTTTCTGACTTTAACGCCACACGATTATGCATCGAGGCTAAAGGAGATGGTGATAATGAGACGCATGATAATAGTAGAATGACGAAAGTGGGAGGAAACGGGAGAATCGCAAGAAAATCCGTAGACACGGTGTTTGTCGAATACCAAGCCAACTTGGTGGGAGCTCGGATCGAAGCAGAGATCCTACGCGTCAAAAGTGAACGTTCTACTACTAAGCCAGCGCGGGCCAATAACGGTATTTCACGATTCTACAGTCTATTCAGGGTTCAAGCCAATAGGACGGATGGCTTGTTGCGTAATTGAAAGGAGTGTGGTTATCACATTCACTCAAATCGGGATTATTTCTTGTTTTTTTTAACCGGAATTTCTTGTATTTTTCAATTAAAATTGCATTTCTAGATCAATATTGAAATTGTTTGTTCCTACTTGGAATCGAACCTAGAACCACTCACATGAACGCATCTTTAGATACTTAGTTATTATTATCAAGTGAGACGCTATTAATTAAAACACTAGTGTTCTTAATATTACAATTACAGATTTAGCTTATGTCTTTCTTTTCTGTCTGTATTACTATAGTTTCATTCGGACTAACTGCACTGCACTAATTGCAAAAAGTACAGTTATAGTTGAATATCACATTTCATCTGCCGTAGTCCTTGTGCTGCTTCTACTGAAAACCGAGTACTTCTCGAACGTATAATTTCTACTGTATAAGTTATGTCACGTTATTCCTCACTTTTAATGAACAGTGTTTAACAAAACGTTCTGCTTTGAATAAAAAGAGATACTAAAATGTTCAGGAGACCGAATAAACGTTGAGTATTGCTTCAGTGGATAAAACACAAGTCTAGTGATCGGAAGCGCATGAATGAGAAGCACAAGGTTTCTTAGAAGTGGATTCGAGTCCCGGCATTGGCTTTTGTCTTCTATAACTTAGTTTCCATCGTCTCCTTAGTGGTCGAACAGCGTATCAAAAATAAATAAAAAATAAAACACAAGCGCAATATACAGTATTCCATAAATGATTCGCATTTTAAGTGTAATAGTCAATAACGTGTAGTCTCCAAAATAATTTGTCTTTTCTGGATTTCAGATGTAATATTCGATCACTGCTTTAAAACTTTCGCTTAACGTTTCAAGTTGTGCACATAAAACACATTTCCCATTGTCACATGTAAAATCACTAGCCATAAACACAACGACGGATGCACTTGAGGGAGTTCACTCTTTGACTTACCACAAGAAACCTCATCGTTGCTTGTGCTACAACGTCCTCCGATGTTAAGCTTGTGGAAGTCCTAGCGGACACTGATGGCTTCTCTATGATTCCAGGCTTTTTAAACAATTCAGGATCAAGTCAACGACCAAAATCTAGGGTTGACATAGAAGGGGCAAGAAAGAAATAAAAACCTTTCTCTTCTCTTTGGGCAGGATGCTTCTTTTCCCCCTCCCTTACACCTCGAACCAAGTCCCTTCTCTTTCAAAGCAAAGTGAAATGGAAAGTTGATGCTTCCTTGAGAGAGAGAGGGACGGTGAGAGAGAGAAAGGAGAAGGAGACAAATGCTGCTATTGTAACTTACTCCCACAGTACATTACCATCACTTTATCCTTATCTTCTTCCCCATGCCATCTGTCTTCCTCCGCCCCTCAGCGTTTCATTTTCCATTTTCCATTCACCCACAAACACAAAACCTTTTACTTTGAATGCAGGATTGCCACAGCAAAAGAAATAAAATTCCTGGATAAGGCACTGTAATTTAGCTACTACAAATCAACCTTCCGCGTGTACATATTTTTCGTTGGTAAGTGATGCAACCTACCTATAACTTCCAATATACAACGTGTAGACTTGTATACAGTACGCAGTCTGTTCTAACGCTTTCCCAGAATAAACAAAAATTTGAAAGCTCAGATCAAACAAGGATGGTTAACAAATTGCCATTTCGCACGCACTTTGTGGTTTCACAGAAAATAAATGAATTTTACGACATTATTAGTATTCAAAGGAAAACGTTTTGTTCAAAGATGAGACACATACAAACCATAGATCTCATTCAGCGGAATGAAATGAAATCGGTTGACTGTAAATTCTCAGGCACTGTCTTCCAGAAAATAGATAAAAATATATTGTTTTGTAAACTTCAAAAATTGATTATTTATTGCAACCAAACCATCTATTATGATGAAATTGGTTAAAGTATATATCTTCATGAAGCTTTTCATTATTACGCTAGCCAAACAGCAAAATAAAGTCCTGTAGTGGATTATAGCCCAAAATTATGGTTCGTTGTTAACTTTAATTGTTGTTTAAAAAATAAACAAGTATCAAGCGTTAGTTCTCATCGAGATGAGCAAAATGAAATGTTTGAGAATAAATTCTGATGCGTAATTTTCCAGGAAATAAAAAAAAAAACACGAATTTTTACAGGCTAAATATTTATTTATTTATAGAGAATAATACTGGTAAAGGTACCCATTTAAAGTATTCATAATCAGTGTCGGATTTAAGTATAAGCTAAACAAGCTATAGCTTAGGGCCTCACTCCCTTGGGGGACGCCAAAAAATTAAAGAAAAAACTGGCGGTACTTCAATTTCAAAATAATAAGAAAAAAAGCAAATACGGTAAAACGCACATACAACAACGATGTTTTGGATTAGATCCTTTGTACTAGTTTGTTATGAATTGCGGCCCTTTTTCCCAGCTTGGTTTGTAATTGCTGGAGCATGTTCCTCAGCTTCGCTTGTGATGGGATGGGACCTCAGTAACTCAGCCCCGCATGTAATCGAGACGCTTCACAGACCCGCTTTTAATGGGTGTCCCTTAAACCAGCCCCGCTTGTACTAGGG
Organism: Thermobia domestica; assembly: GCF_964235325.1. Taxonomy (NCBI): domain Eukaryota; kingdom Metazoa; phylum Arthropoda; class Insecta; order Zygentoma; family Lepismatidae; genus Thermobia; species Thermobia domestica. The sequence continues at coordinate 136,364,586 of NC_137468.1, read as the reverse complement.
GCCCTATCTGCAATAGCTTAGGGAACCATCAAACCTAAATCCTGCACTGTTCATAACAATAGATAAACATGTAACAGTAGGATAAGACTATAAGTGATAATTTTAATGACCGGTTAATCATCGATTCTGTCGCTTAAAGAATGTACTACTTTTTAAAATTTAGTGAAGGATATTCTGAATAGATATATAAACCACACAAAGTTTGTTGTAGAGATTACACATGCTCCAAATAGGTGAGTTTTACATTATATTGGTTTTCAATTTTCTACTGTGAAATAAGTCAGCTTTTGGATGTCTTTTGACTTTGGGAACTTTAAATTTCATAATTCAAATACCTGCGACACTTGGATTTTGTTGTTTAAAATTTTATATAGAAGGCAGAGTAAACGAACTTTTCTTCTGTTGTCGAGGGATATAATGTTCAATTGTTTAATTAAAGACTGATACTTTTCAAATTTAGGATATATGCCTGTTCCCTTGGAAACTAAGTACCTTGCAAGTTTCGATTGTATCATTTCTATTTTGCTGATACAGTTTTTGCTTGCATGGTTTCAGATTACGGCAGCGTATTCAAGTTTGGATTTAACGATCGGATTATACAGGGTGGCCTAAAAGTAGGTATACACCCTGCATTGATCAAGTATAACATTCTAGTTTATGGATTTATTTGCTTCAACTGTTCCGGGCTTAAGTTATAAGTAAAAAGATGTTAAGAACAAATAATAAAGAAACTAAGCCTACCTGTTTGATAAGAATAAGAAATGATGTAAAATACGGGAAGGGACTGTAGGTGTATATGTTTTTTTTTTTTTTTAAATGTATCTTGTTTCTTGACATCGTTTCCAGTTCTTATTGTATACCTCAGGTTTCTATAAGCTTCGCTCACAATTTCTTTAACGTGGTGGGAAAATGTCGTTTGGTACTAATAATAGTTAACAGTTGGATCGATGGAACGTATGATTTACTGTTTATGTACTGCATGTGTAAAAATACACTTCTAAGTAACAACCTGTATAAATGTTTTTTTATTATGTATAATAGTACTAACACTGACAAACGTAGTCCTAATCATGACGCATACTCCCAACAGTGACGCCCACACTACTTGCAAAAGAAACTCATGAAATACATAAAACTCTTTCAATGAACAATTAAAGTAAAGAAAACAGAGACTCATTACTTAAAACGTGTGTGCTGAACTAAATATTTTTGAAAGAAAAATCTGATACAAACACTTTCTTTTGTGTATATTGTTATGCAGTGTGTGAACAAACCGTTATATGTAGGTACTACGTAGAATACATATACACATTTTACTTCAAATATCATGCTAATCTATAAAATAAATAAAAAAAACACCGGATTAAACTTCCTCGCTCCTTCCTCAACTAAATCATGTTGTGCTGCAGTTGTTGATGAAACATTTTCTTGCGAAATAGAATAAAATTCTAAGGCATTTTTTGGTTGACACTGGAAAACATCACTATCACTGACCGGATAGTGATGTTAACCTGCTTGGCCACTACCTTCGAAACACAGATTGAGAAGACCGTGGCTCGGTTCGGTTCAACTGAGCGCACAGCTCGAGCTGTCTCAGTTGGGATAAGCCATCGGCTCGGCTCAATTGAGCCCATGGCTTAAACCGGCTCAGTTAGGATGAGTCATCGACTCGGTTCGACTCGGCTCAGGTGAGCCATCGGCTCGAGCCAGCTCGATTAAAACGAGTTCATTCACTCGGTTCGACTCGGCTCAACTGAGCCCTGCTTCGAGCCGGCTCGGTTAGAGTGAGCAATCATGTCGGTTCGGTTCGGTTCAGGTGAGCCACGGGCTCGAGTTAGTTTGCTTGGGATGAGCCATCGGCTCGAGTCGGCTCGGTTGGGTGAGCTGTTGGCTCGGCTCACTTCTTGGTTCCGTTTGAAACTGAATAAGCTGTGAGCCGAGCCGTTGACAACCCTAAATCTGGGCCGAGCAGTTTTGAAGATGTTTGGCCGGCGCCCTACAACTTTTAACAATTTTTAGCTCCAACCCGAATGCTTGCTCCTCCGGAACACAAACCTGGAAGCTCGGAACGTCGTCCTTGCCTCCTAGACTTCACTTAAAGTCAGAAGTCAACTAATTAGTTTTTAGTTTCAGATACAAACCGCCTATATTTCATATTTATATACGTCTTGTTATAATAATAATAATAATAATAATAATAATAATAATAATAATAATAATAATAATAATAATAATAATAATAATAATAATAATAATAATAATATTGTTGTATCGTTGCTAATAATTATATTGTCTATGTAGGATACTTAAAAAGTGTATTTGAAACTACACACAGAATTTGGTTCTAGTCTACTCGAAACTCGACCCAAATTCGAGTCGCTTTGGATGAAATTTTTTGAGTCGATTTCTCGAGTCGAGCTCGAAGATATCTGTTTCGAATCGAGTCGAGTTTCACAGAAAACTCGCTCAAACTCGCTCTTATCCATCCCTAACAAGAAAAGATCACTCTTAACTAGCAGGCGTAATATAGGACTAAGGAAGAAGATGGTCAAGTGTTATATATGGACCATTGGACTGTATGGTTCACAGAGACTTGGACACTACGAAAGTTAGAGAAGAAATGTTTAGAGAGCTTCGAAATGTGATGTTAGAGGAAGATGGGGAACATAAAAGGGACAGAGAAAGTAACAAATGAAGATGTTTTAAAACGAACTGGAGGGAAAAGGATGCTTTTAGTATCCTTCATAGGGTAGCCAACTGGATTGGGCACATTTTGCGAAGAAAATGTCTTCATACAGTCATAGAAGGAAAGATGGAAGGAAAGCGAGAAATAGGAAGAAGTAGTACAAATCATCGATTGTGGAGGATAAACAACATTTGAAAGGGTTTTCTTAGTGTTTCCCATTTTCTTCCACTTTCTTCACTCCGCCATTTCATTGATTCTCATCCCCACCTCCCTTAGGTCTAGCCTACCGGCATAAGCATCAAACGTAAAACTAGATTCCATTCCATTTGTTTTTTATCTTATATTTTGGAAATGTACATCTAATTTTTGTTCCTTTAATATTTTGGCGAACCCCCCAAAGAGAGAGGAATCTTAATCTGTAGCTTTTTTAAAGCTTATATGTAAATCCGGCACTTCGTCGTAAAAGCCCACTTCATTACTGACTCATCTCCTGAATCAGAATCTAAAAATAGAATCATATTTCTACATTACAACTCAGACATTAAAACGAATGGAGAATACACTTTACACACAACTTTTACTTTTATTTTTATTTATTTTTTAAAGTAATCAGAAGAAATAAAATCTGAATATTCTATGTATAACGTCACGTTTCGTTATAGAAGTCTTTCTGAGAAATTAGTATTCAAGTGATTTGCTATTCTTTCTTGTTAGGGTCATTTGAAGTTTATGTATATATTCCATGTTTTATATTTATTTCTATTTATTGTGTTATACTGCAGATGATTAAAGTATACTATTTTTGTATTTATGTTATCACATTTTTAATATATGTATGTATATGAAATTTTAAGCTACATACTTTTGAACTAATGATGCTGGTGGATATATGATGGATTTCTAAATACCTATCTTACAAAATTCTGATTTTTTGTACATTTTTATCCTTGATTTCTAGTTCAGGAAAATGTGTGTGTGCCACTGCTGGGAGTGTTTTTCTATCACTGAGTTAACAATACATTTCTTTTTGGAATACATTGCAGGCAAATATAGCTATAAACAATCTGTTCCAGCAGAACTGTCAATTATTATTATTATTATTATTATTATTATTATTATTATTATTATTATTATTATTATTATTATTATTATTATTATTATTATTATTATTATTATTATTATTATCGGCAAAGAACTACATACTTTTTTTTTTTTTTTTATCGCTATGGAGGTTCTTTGTCAGTGTTATCGGAAACAATGTATCAGAATATAGCCTTATGCATGCATTTTGTTAATCTCAATGTGCAATTGATAGATGTCCCACCTTTGAAAAATATTTTAGTTTAACAGAAAATAAATTTAAGAGTTAACCATAATTGTGAGCTACTCATTAACCACAACGGAGCCGCGGTGGCTCAGTGGTAGAGCGTTCACCTCTGATGCTTGGGGTCCCGGGTTCTATCCCAGCCTGCGCCAAGTGAACTTTGTGGTGGACAAACACAGTGTGCGTGTGTTTCCTCGGGGTTCTCCCGTTTCCTCCCACTTTCTTCATTCCACCCTTTCATTTATTTCTCATCATCACCGTCTCCTTTAGCCTAACCTGCATAACCGTGCGACGTAAAAAACTAAAGATTTCACTTCATTTCATTTGCAAAATCCACGTCTTTTTCACTGTCATAGCTTACGCTCATGCCCACATCGCTGACGCACCCGATCCCTTCGGACGCACCCCTACACTAACGCGCCGTTTCACCAACCACCCTACTCTGACTCGGTAAGATAGCATTAGTGCTTTTTAGTGGCCACCTAGCACATCTTCGTTTATGCCTTTGCACTGCAGTTCTTATGCCGTGCATCCGTAAACCGTATTTGTACGCAAATCTGAAAAGGATTGTAATTTTTCAACAATTATCTCTATTGGCCCGTTTGAATTTTATATATATAATTGTCTCTTCATATGTAATATATAAAAATGAAATCGATTTTGTATGTGATAGAATTACAGCGAAACGGTTAACCATTTGAAATGAATATTTTAATACATACTAGACTCTCGCTAATCCGGCAATCAGCAGTCCAGCCTCTCAGTAATCCGGCGCACATCCAACCAAAAACATGTGCACAATGAATTATCGTGCGCATGCGCAACAATGTTTAGTTAAACAATGCTTTATATAGGTCTACTGTATGTATTCGAAATTGTAGCATTCTTTAGCAATGTATATTCTTTAGTTCGTTGGTGTGATAAAGCATGCCACCGTCGCGTATCATCATTGCGACAGTTAAAAATTAGGGACATGTTTCATAGTGAGTGCCAAGGACTAAGTTTTCTTTGAAAATTAATGTATATTTGGATTTAATAAAGTATATCCTCTATGTTTTAAAATTATATCCATCGATTTAATAAAATACAGCACACTATATCCCCTATGTTTTCAAAATAAATAATAAAAAAAGATAAATAAATCAATCAAATAAATGTCAGACACTCAATAATCCAGCACTCCCGCGAATCCGGCACCCATATGTGCCAGGAATGGCCGGATTAGCGAGAGTCTAGTATAGTTATCATTACCTCGAAGTGAAGGATTATTAGGCTATGTCAGTTTCATTAGTTTGTAACCTATATCCTAAAAGGAGTTCAAAATTTATGAAGAAAAAAGAATACCTCACGAGCCCCTCCAATTAGGAAGATGAAGGTGGGATTATAAAATCCCACATATTTCCGACATTTCTATTTTAATGGTGGAAAGGTGACAATTTATATAACTTTTCTTCACCACATTAAAATCGACGTTTCATGTTATTTGTGATCACATCACGAGAAAATGACCACTAAGAAATTTGAAATGAAGTTTGGAATATAATTAGTTCTTACCTGAGGCTGAGTTTTTATCATACTACTCTAATTAAAGAATAAGAGGATAGGGATTCAAAACTTATGCTAAAAATAGATCTTATGGGTTTTTATCATTACACTTTCATTGAAGCCTTTATCTCAAGTGGAAAAGGGGGTACAAATAGTTGCCATTAGCCACATACGAAGAACAGGCGTTTCAGCCATTATTAAGTAACGTACAAGTTTAAATTAAATTGACTCTAATTGATAATGTACATAATTTTGTTCACTAAGGTTCCATATTATCGACGCATATTCTAGTTTGGAACATATTATATAGCCAGCGTATAATAGAATTTCAAGTACATTAATGTTCTTGAATTTAATTTACTTCGAGTCTCATTACAAATACGAGATTTCTATAAGCGTCATTTATAATTCGATTCAGATGAGCATCAAACGAGGGATTTAATCCTATTGACCAAAATGTAAGTTAGATGATCAATTCTTTGGAGTTGTATATAATTTCTATGATACTCATATTTCAATTATTTGTCTTATGTAAGGCATTACACTGCACTTCTCAATATTTAATGGTAACTTGTTTATTTCGCACTATTTATATCTAAAGTGCATTGTTGTCATTTTTCAAAGTTATGCGCTCTCTTTCCGAACTATGACGCGGCAAATTTTTAAGTTGTCTTATGTAACAGTTTCTGCCATTTATTGCATCAGATAAGTCATGTACATAAAATATGGACATATAAAGATTCTAAATGTGAACTCTGTTGAACACCTGAATAAATACCAAATTCAGCAGTCAGGGCATTTCTGTAGCACAGCGAACGAGACGGGAACTATATTTATGTCTTTGGACTAATGTATGTCTTTGGTGGATTGACCCCGAGTTTAATTCTAGGTGGAGAGCATGAAACACATTACAGTAATCTCATTTTTAAATTTTAAATCTCGTCTTATATAGCCTAACCTCTAGCAGAGAAAGTAAATACAAAATAAACAGTCATGAAGTGTCTTGAGACAACAATGCAAAAGTACATGGACAAAGCTTCGTAATTAAAGGTGGCAATTAAAGGTGGCTCTGCAACTATCATAATAATTTGATACATTGCATGTTTCGTGTATACTGTTAACAGTTCACAAAACAGCATACACGGCAATACAAATATACAAGAAAGCAGACGTTTGCAGTATAATTTAGATTCAATTTAGTATATTATGAAATTGATGGTGTGTCTGTAGAAAGAGAATGGTATACAACAAAATTCGTGACAATCACAGTAAATAATCCATGTTGACTTCAGAAACTGAAAGTTGTTTTTACTATATTAAAGAATATATATAAAAGCATTTAAAGGAATACAGTAGCTCCAAATAGTTTCAGTGAATTAGCTATAGTATCAACAGAGAGAGAGAGAGAGAGAGAGAAAATGAAAATACTGAACTTCAGAAGAGTGAGTTATTGACAAGTTGATTACCCAGAAGAACATCAGAAGTGATTTCATATACAAATAAAATGGAGCATTTGGTCAGGGCCATACTGCAACTCAGGGGCCCACCGGGAGATACTTTCTAGGGGGCCCATGCACATGTATGTACTGTCCCCTCCTCCAACATGAACGTACTTCGTACTGGCAGTACGCACAATCAAAGCAAATGTATAGTACATTGTACTTATTTCGCACAAGCCACGACCATGCACCCACAAAGGACTTATTTCACACTGAACCACACAATCCTTAGGAATAGCCATACGTAAGTTGGTCATTTTAAAGTATTGTATGAATGAATGAATTTAATTTATTTACATTAAGCATTTTTGGCGGAACAAAAAGAAAACTGATAGTTATTGAAATAAAAACTTTGGTGGAAAGTAGCCCCATAGCTGGGGTTACTTTGCACAACATACAAAAGAGTATGTTCAACATACAAACATAACGTTTCTGTACAATGTTTTCCCTTCAGTATTTATACATTTCACTTCCTACACAAAACTGTATGCAGTCCACAAATATTGATATTAGAATGATGATACCGGTATCATTATTTAGTACAAATTATCAATATTTGTAAAGAAAATTATGTACTTTCTGGTACCGGCACAGGAACCACATACTGATAGTTTAACACGTGCCCCACAAAAATGCCAACTCAAGAACAGAAAAAAATCCTCGTGAACTGTTTTGCCTTGGTTGGCCTTTATGTCAAAGAATATCGTAATAAACGTAACCAGTGGAATATTTACTGGGTTTGGGGCTTACAGGCTGAAGCTCACCCAAATTGTATGATTTCTTTTCTTAAAAAAATCCAATGTTAATCATTCCTATGCGTATAAGCTTCAAGCCCCCACCCCCCAGAAAAAGTTTAGTGATTTCAAAAAAAAAAAAAAAAACTAAGCTTTACTGAGTGAAGCCCCTCTCAAACTAATTTTCTGGATCCGCCACTGTTCGTAATTTATTTTCCAACAAGAAATTCACTCCGGCATCTACCTACATAGAAAATTTACCTAAAATTAGGAGGAAGGAGATATCGATAGTAATAATTTCTTATCTATTTGGACCGATGCAAAGTAATCCCGATTAGAGGCTGAAACCGCCTTCTCCCAGTTTTTTTATGACTAAAACGTTTTACAACTCAATTTCAACTATTACTTCTATTATACACAGTAATATTCAACGAAACTGGCTTAACTTTGACGGAAATTCTTGTTGGTGATATTTTCCAAATTTTGTCTGCCTTTACAGTGAATACTTTCTATACCTCTACAACCACAAACCCTTCAGGTAATTAGAACTTTTGTTAACCGCCAAAATTAGAGCCAAAATAACAGTTAGATGTTCTATCTTACAGTGGCAGTTGACATTTTCTCTTTACAGTTCATGGTTTTACCGACAGAACACTGGCGCAAATCCCGGGGGGACGAGGGGGACATGTCCCCCCAATCTTGGACCTGGGGGGACTGTCCCCCCCAATAATCTGACTTAGAAAGTGCTTTTTATGATAAGTGTGACGATTTGTGTCCGACTCCCACAAAGAAATGTAATATGAAATTGATTTCTTTCTATTTTTTTTTTTTTTTTTTTTTTTTTTTTTTTTTAAGTATCGTATTCTGCAGTATCTCAAACTGAACTTCGTGCTATAGTGCGTTTAGTAGTCTCATTAATATGTATTAATTCCACTTCCGCTACTTGGGCACAAATTGCAATAAATGCCAGAGGAGGATATGACCCTCTCCTCATGCTGGAAAGTTGTCTCAGCTGTAGGTACGGGCACAAATTCCGGGGGAAATGGGGAGACATGTCCCCCCCACCAAACATTGGAACTGGAAGCTCTCCCAATAATCCTAGTTGAAAAGTGCTTTTTGCAGATAAGTGTGATGATTTGTGTCCGACTGCCACAAAGGAAAGTGAGTGCCAAAAGGAATGAAAATGAAGGCGTGCGACTGTGCGTGACATAACCTCTTATCTCCTCCCCTCCCCTAGGCCCTAGCACACGAAGAGTATATAAACTATCCAATGTCAGTAGAACCCATCTTTTCAGTAAATGCGCATTTCATCTATTTGTAGTATCAGCCTAGGCATCTACTCATAGGGGGGCACGGTGGCTCAGTGGTAGAGCGTTCACCTCTGGTGCTTGGGGTCCCGGGTTCGATCCCAGCCCCCGCCAAGTGAACTTTGTGGTGGACAAACACCGTGCTCGTGGGTTTTCTCGGGGTACTCCCGTTTCCTCCCACTTTCTTCATTCCACCATTTCACTCATCTCTCATTATCACCGTCTCCTTTAGCCTAACCGGCATAACCGTGGGACGTAAAACTCAAGAATTTCATTTTTGCATCTACTCATGATCGTAAGCTAACTAACTCTATAGCATATGGAACCCTGAGGTTCAATGCCGCGTCCTTAGCCAACTGGATCCAGTTTCTACTTTGTGTTCTTATTTTTAAAGATCCATCTTAATATTTTCTTCCCGACCTAGGTTTTCCTAATGGTCGTTTTCCGATTGGTTTTACCGCTAACATTTTGAAAGCGTTCCTACTTTCTTCCATCCTGGCTATATGTCCTGCCCACCTAAGCCTCCTAGACTTGATGACCCTAACAATGTTTGGTAAGCCGTATAATTTATGTAGTTCCTCGTTATGAAGTTTCCGCCATTCCCCATTCCCGTTCCTCTTGGGTCCGGATATTCGTCTTAGGATCTTGTTCTCAAATACTTTCAGTTTATGTTCTTTCCTCAGAATAAGCGACCATGTTTCGAAACTATACAGAAGAACAGGCATGATTGTCGTTTTATATATCTTGAGCTTCAAATTCGTCGACAGAATTCGCGACGATAAGAGATTTTGAACTGATTAATAACACGAATTCCTGTTTTTAGTCGACATTTAATTTCTTCGTGAATATGATTTTCGCTTGTTAATATTGATCTTAAATATTTGAAAGTATCCACTTTATCAAAAGTATTATTTAATATTTTAACTCATTCATAATTTGCCGTATTACGGTCCCGACACACTTCCATGTATTTAGTTTTCTCTGCATTTACTTCTAAATTCATGTCCCTGCAAGCGTTTAATAAGACCTCTGCATTTCTTTCTATTGTTCTCCTATTATCCCATATTAAATTTACATCATCAGCGTATGCATATCCTGGTGAACCCCATTCACCTCTAGGCCCTGGTTGCTATCTTTGATTTTCCTTATAGTGTATTCCAGGACAAAGTTGAATAATAATGACGACAACGCACCTCCTTGTTTCAGGCCATTCTCAACGTAAAAGCTCGTGGCCAAAAATTTTCCTACCCGGACTTTACTTTGGGATTCATTTAAACATGCCTTAATGAATCTAATTAGCTTTTTCGGTATTCCAAATTCTGTAAGAACGTTGTACAATGCTTCTCTCCTAACCGAGTCGTAAGCCTTTCTAAAATCAATAAATAGTTGATGTACCGGGCTATTGTATTCCTACTTCTTTTCGAGTAGTTGGCGAATGGTAAATATTTGGTCGATAGTTGATCGATTTCCTCTAAATCCGCACTGATAATCATCAATAATTTCATCTTCGTATGGGGTCAATCTTGTTAATATAGCTAATATTTGAAATAATTTTATAGGATGTTGACAGAAGAGAAATGCCTCAATAATTATTACAGTCAATTTTGTCGCCTCTCTTGTGGATTGGAACAATGATTGAGTCTTTCCACTCTTGTGGCAATTCTTCCTTGTTGATGAGGAGAATGAGTTTGTGTATCTTGTTCCACAATTTTTCACCTCCAGCTAAAATTAACTCAGCCGGAATTTCGTTTACACCCGGAGATTTGTATTTCTTTAATTTCTTTATAGCGATTTCTACTTCTATTCGGTTGTGCTCTGGAATATACGGTTCTGTGGTGTGTATCTCCCTTTCTCCACGCACATTAGTTTTTGGCTGCGTGTTAAGGAAATCGTCAAAAAAATATTTCCATCTATTTAAAATGATATTTGTATCAGTGAGAACTGTTCCATCAGCTTTCTTTAATATAAGCACGAGATTGATAGCCTTTCTTAAATTCGTTGATCCCTTTATACATGTCCCGAATGTTTTCATTTTTACTATTATTTTCAAGTTCCTTAATTTTAGCTTTAAAAAATCGCGTTTCTTTGTTCTAAAAGTTTTAGAAGTTTCCCGCCTTCTGTCTATGAAATTTTGTGTAGTTATTTCATTCGGATTTTGTAGCCAACGTAATTTTCCCTGTTTTCTCTTCTCTGCTGGTTCGAACCATGGTTTGTTCCTACGTATTTTCGCGTGTCCCAATCTTTCTTTTGAGAGAGAATGCTTCGTAAGCAAAGAAAAGAATGCAATTGCTGGAATATTTTCCTCCATAATCTTAAGGTTACATCTGTTAACTAAAGAGTATATGACATGCGCCAAATTTCTGTAACGATTCCTGTAATGTTATTGAGATTATCATCATTTTGCTCAAAGAGTATTGTTGCGTCATAGATAATTGATACTCTTTCTTCATAGTTTTGGTGAAGTCATTATTTATGTTATTATATTATTATAAAACAATTTTAACGTTGATCTTTGTGGATGCCTAATTAGAAACATACCAATTATAAATATGCATGTATTCAGATTTCAGAATGTGTTCACGACAGTGATTTGTAATACTGATATGTACTACTTCTTCATCTACGTCGCCTAATATATAAAATACTCTACAACAGGTTCACCTTACAAATCAGATTCATCTACCGTAAGATGAGTTTCATCTCTCTTCTCTAGAATAAGCCTCAAATCTGCCCACCTCGAAATGTTGAAGACAACCAATGGCGTATTTAGGATTTTGTTTAGAGGGGCTATGCTCAACACAAGGAAGGAAGTGGGCAGTTGTCCACCTGAGTTTGAGAATTAAATATATTTTATTTTATGCATAAATTGAAGTTATAATGGCAAGAATTGCAGACCGATAAATCCTATGTAATATACAAAAATTTACGAGTGAATCTAACCCTTTATTCTATTCATACAAGAAAAAGGAAACATCATCTTGGCCTTCCTAATTTCCCGGTCTAATTATTCCCTCGTTTTTATTTTCTTTAATTCAAACATTTCCTTCTTTTAAAAATAACGATATAAATTTTCCTTTGTTATAATAACTAAAGTCCTGTCATGTTGATGTCCGCGCAAGTTGGTGAGGAACACAGTTTCGCTTATCAACTCCTCTTAGTTTTGGTGTTACTGATGACGGCCGACTTGAATCACAACTGACAACGGTAGATAAAGTATAAAAGGAGAAATGAAAGAAGGTAACATCAAGAAAAAGAAACAGAAAAGTAGAAAGTACGAAAGAAAGAACAAAAGGACGCAGTTCTTACATGGAATGAAATTTGACAAATACAATATTATTTCTGAACAAAGAGCATAAGGAAATGGAAAGTCAATGACAATCTTAGAAATGGTAAAAAGGATTATTGTAGTGCGTTGAATGAAAAAAAAAACTAACAAATATATTTCAGGGTGAGCTTAAGCCCGATAGCCCCCTAAATAAACCACTGAAGACAATTCTGCTCCCCTGATCCTTCACAGCATTGTTTTTCAACTTGATAAATATTTTGAACATCGCTCAGGTATACACTGGATAAAATGTGCTTCAATCCTGCTTTACACTGGATAAAACGGCAAAATATGGTTTAGAACCTCCCTTGATCATATTCTGGATCCGCCCCTGTATATATAGTATATATATATATATATATATATATATATATATATATATGGGGGGAACGGTCTTACCCGTCCCCCCCAATGTTGAAGACAAATTTGCGCCGATGCGACAGAAGACTGTGCAACTCTTTTGATATTTTGTGCAAAGTTACCCCTGATGTACAAAGTAACCCTGTCTTCAGGTACATCATTTAAAAAGCTACTTTACCTGCAACATACTGATTGCGTCTGTGAGTTTCCTCTAAAGATATAAATATTTTCCTGTTTTTCGGAAAGAGAAAAACTTGAGTTTTCATTTGTTGCTTCAGGACGTCGTGACCAAGAGGGGCCCAAAAATTTTAAAAATTACTGAAAACATTTTCACAATAAAAGTTTAAAAAACGTAACATGAGTTTCTCCTATATAATTCATGGACCCTTTTAAACATGTTGAGAGAGGGATCAAGATAAAAGTTTTTGATGAGACCGTTGTATTTTCCCGCTACAGGGCCCCTTAATGCTCATAATCTGATCCTGTATATCTTCTATATGGAAAACAATGGTGCTGTAAAATGTAAATTATTATTTTAAGTTATGGAATAATTTGAGATTTTACCTGAATAGTTCAGTATTCTGAAAATTATAAATCAGAGTGGGAAATCAGGAAGCTTTCAAGGGTTGAATTACGAAAAATGTGAAAGGATGCTTTCGCAACATCATGGGCTAGAAATGCTGGTGTGGAATTAGCTGATTGTTTGCTGGTACTCTACGTGTTATCGTCCTCCGTACCATTACTCCCATATGCGAAGAATGCGTGACATGTGTCTTTTTGTACATACACTGCTACTTACGATGCAAGGCGGAGGGCCTACTAAAAAATTCACCGTTTGGCCAGTACGGCCCTGCATTTGCTTATGAATGAGTACTTCTTATGTATGGTTACTTTCATTGATTTTTTAAATAGTTTTTCTTATTTAGAATACTAAAAAGAATTCTAGAATAGAATTTTCTAACGAGTGTTAACCACCATAAAATTATGTCACGAGACGCCACTGATATATATATATATATATATATATATATATATATATATATATATATATATATATATATATATATAACACAAGAGGTACTTTCCTTGTGGATGTTTCTTTTTGGGTGATTTTCTCACAAACGACACTGGCAATTCTCTTTATATTTCAAAAATAAATTTTCTACTAATAATTATAATGTTATGTAACTTACTTCTCATGAAAATATTCAACAGAGGTAGTTTACTCATGTGAGTGAGTTTTTATAAATACAATTTTCCTAAATATAACTCATGCTATTTTATGGTATTTCATAAATAAATATATCATTAATAAATCTAATATATGCTATAAGTCATTCCTCATTAAAAAATCTAAAAGAGGTCATTTACTTCTCGGGGTGAGTTTTCTTCCGAAGAATTTTCCGAAAGCACCTTATAATTTCATTTGTATTTCACAAATATATTGGTTATAAAATAATTAATATCATACCAGTCTATACCACCCCATACTCTGATATTTTAAAATTAATGTATTATGATTTGTGTAAAATCTTTACAAAACTACATATGACGTGTTCAGTGCATAATGTAATCAAGTCCAGGGCCGTACTGGCCAGGCGGGAAATTTCCCTGTGGGCCCTGGACTGTGAACTTTTTAGTGGGCCCTCCGTCTCGTATCGTAAGTGCGGTAGAACAAAAAGGCACACGTCACGCACTCCTTACATACGGGAGTAAGGGAACGACTAATCCCAGACCAGCGTTGCCAGACCATGATGTTGCGATAACAGCCTTTCACATTTTTCGTAATGCAACCTTTGAAAGGTTCCTGATTCCCCACTCTGCTTTATACTTTTGTTAATATTGAAGTATTCAGCTAAATTGAAATCTCAAACGATAACTTGAAATTAAATAATAATTTACATTTTACAGCACTGCTGTTTTCCGTATAGAAAATATACAGGGCCGGATCAAGACAATTGGGGGCCCTGGAGCAGGAAATACCAGCGGGCCCCACCAAAATTTTATGATAGGCCCTCTCTCAACATCTTCAAGAAGGTCCATGAATTATATAGAAGTGACTCATATCGTTTTTTAAACTTTTATGGTGAAAATGTTTCCAGTAATTTTAAAAATTTGGGGGCGCCCTTGGTCGCTGTCAATCAGAGCCCTAACTAGAGATTTCGGAGCTCGGAACGAAGTAGAATTCGGCGCTTCCCTCCTCTACACTCATCTCAACAAGTTCTTTTATAAAAGGAACAGCTTTTGTCGTTATGCTACGATAAATTTTTATCAAGCTGCTTGGACAGACCATTGCAACAGCCAAAAGCGATCATTATGTATTCTTTTATAAATAAGAGCTTTTTTCAAGAGGCTTATATTAGTTTTGTTAAACTTGACAAAACTACCTTTGGTTGTATACAAATCCACTTGAAGAACAGTTATGGAAATTTACAACTATTTACAATGTTTCGATACTATCGATAATAAATGAAATTTCAATGTATTAGAAACTATGTGCTTTTAAAATGTTCGAAATGGGTGACAGCATTAATTTCCAGTAATAATTGTAAACTTTTGAAATTTTATTCTGTATGTGACCAAGCAAATAGCATTTTAAATTTCGATTCTTTCACGGTAAAAAATATTTTGTAAAATGTAACGGAAATTCAGAAGAAGCCTTCTTTTTCAATTTCTCGATATTGATCAATGGAGATGAATAATATGTTTAATGTTTCTCTTTAAAATCAAAATGTAGTTTGGCTACTACATATATTTGAAATTATAGTAATTACTTAATTTTTTAATGAATGAAAGTTCTGAATTTAAGGCTACTTATTATTAATTAACATATTGAAAATACACTAACACATACACACATACAATTATATACACACACAGTGGCGTATTTACGATTTTGTTTCGGGAGGGGCTTTGCTAACTTTCGGGGGGGGGGGGCTTTGCCTGGAAATGTGAAAATTCTGCAAGATATTTCATTTACTTTACTATACTTAGTAGGATTTCGGGGGGGGCTTAAGCCCGGAAGCCACCCCCCTAAATACGCCACTGTACACACATATGTATAATGTGTGTATATGATTGTATGTATGTAGATAGATAAAGATATCACATAACTAGATACGTACGCACAAAAAGTATCCTGGCAATACAAGTAGTTGATGGTGAAATCATTCCAATAAATTCTTTCAAATTGAAAGCATTTCATGTCAATGGAATAATAAAAGATCACTGGTAGATCAGTCTTTGAAAACCACGAAATTCGTTTGGTTAAGTTCGGACCCGTTAAGCCCCTATGAAATGAAATGAAATCTTTAAGTTTAACGTCCCACGATTATGCCGGCTAAAGGAGACGGTGATAATCTGAAATGAGTGAGATGG
Organism: Thermobia domestica; assembly: GCF_964235325.1. Lineage (NCBI taxonomy): Eukaryota > Metazoa > Arthropoda > Insecta > Zygentoma > Lepismatidae > Thermobia > Thermobia domestica. Next base: position 136,348,428 of record NC_137468.1, on the reverse strand, counting down.
TGGAATGAAGAAAGTGCACTGAGAAAAATCCATTATCCGTACAGCGGTATATTGTACAAATACAAGGATTCGTTATGTTTACTAAGGAAATCTCTACGGAGCGTACTTTATCCATATACTACAGAGGTACTGCCTTTTACCCGCTTAGATGTTACATCATGTCGCTGCAGGATGTCTGACATCTAACAATTTTCCGTATTTTACATACGTATACGTATGTTAAATACTTCAGCTATACGTTATATACGTCCATCTGTGTGTAAGATCCAGACCGCCTATAGACACTCTTTCGCCATGGCTGACGTCATTGAACTACCGTCTTTTGCTTGCGAAACGAGGTTGTTTACAAACGGAACAGAAGAGTGGAAGGAAACAAAAGCCTGGGTAAGTACAATAGTTAACTATTACTTTAGTTAAATATTCCATTAATTATATATTCTTTTAGTGTAACTTGCTTTAATATAGTACTAAGTAAGTAATGTAGTTTATGACTACAATTCTTACTATTGTAACTCGTAAATGATTGAGGAGAATGGAATGGGTGAATCTGAATTTTGAAAAAACTTTGAATATTAATGTTTTGAAACATATTATGTTTCAAGGTAGCAAAATGAATGTTATGTGTTTATTCATTCCATTTTATATGTGACGATTTATTACTTGGTGCTGATTTACTACAGGACTGCTTAACATAATTGCTAATAAACCGTTTTCAGCGCGGAAATTTCCTTGTGTAGTGAAGATTTAGGATTTAGATTTCTGGGCTTTCGGCTTCAATGGCCTTGTTACCCCATATGAGGGATGACTTTCCTCGGCGAGTACACTATCCGGGGAAAGGAAGGGAAGAAAGGATTGGGGAAGGAAGAAAACGGCCTGGGACCTATATGTTAGGTACCACTCCGGCATTTGCCTGTTGTGAATGAGGAAAACCCAAGGAAACCTCATTCAGGATGGCTGGACTTAAAATCTTTTGATACTTTTTCGACCGAGTTCTCCCCCGGGATCGAACTCGGAACCGTTCGCACCGAAGGCGAGAGCGCTAGCGACTACCCTACGCGGGGCCACTTGTGTAGTCTAGAAAACTCATTTTTACTAGGATATTTGCAATTTTTTTTTTTTTTTTTTTTTTTGCTTTTAGTTTAACGCCCCATGATTGTACATCAATGTAAGAGAGAAGGTGACAATGAGATACATGATAATGGTGGAATCAAGAAAATGTAAGGAAACTGGAAAGTCTTAAGAATAACCACACCTACAGTGTTCACCAAAAGGCTATTTGTCGGGAGCAGGAATCGAACCAGGGACCTAACGCGTCAGAGGTAAGCGCTCTACTACAAAGCTTTCTTTTGTTTAAAGAACTTGTTTACATTGAAATATATATATATATTACGAAGATACTGACATATTTTACAGCCTCACTGAAATTAAAAAAAAAAAGTAGTCAGGGAGAGTTTACTTGTCAGATTTTTATTTTTTAATTTAATTTATGTTTATTTTTATTTATTTTTGCTTTGTTATGTTCCCTAGTTAATTAATGTTTGGGTTACTGAAAATTAAAACCTTTTTAGTATTATTGTTATGTCATCACTTCGGAACCAAAAAAGTTAGATTTTTTTTCTTGTGTTTTCATATAGGAAGTTGGTAAGTTTGTGCCTTAGCATTGGTTTGGTTTCTAGAACGTAATTGAAGGTCATGTTGAGTTGAGTCTTGGCGGGTTTAGAGTTCGTGAAGTGTCAGGCACTGCTTGTGCCCCTGTCTTCTGTCTGTGATGTTTCCTGGCTTTGGGCTGTGAGGTATTTATGTTGAGGAGTACCAACGCAGGCCGCGTGATATACAGGTAGCTACAACACAGCTTCAACAGCTACGAGTGCCAGGTGTTTGAATTTCATCTTTCGTTACGGCGTGACTAATGCAGTATAGTACTAGGTTCAAATTCTATGAAAAAGGGGAGGGCCGTTGCCATAGAAACCACCGTTTCCATAACAACGAATCCTGTCACCGCTCGTCAATCTAAAACTGATTGAGGGAAGAAAGAATCTGCAACAAATGTGATGCACGGAATAAGTCGTGAGTGGGAACCCTTCACCCCTGGTGGGGATATTCATGAAGCTATCAGCTTATGTCTAATTATATTGGAATATATTACCCATTTCTTAATTTCGAACATACTAGGTTCGATCGAAACGAGAAAACTCTTTATCGGACTTCTAAAGAAAATAAAATAAAATAAATAAATACATGACCGTGTTTATTACATATAGAATTCCCAGTCACGACCCCCTTTTCAGTTTTATTTAAAAATTAGAAGAAGAAGATGAAGAAAGGAAAAGGAAGATAGAAGAGGAAAGAGGTAAAGTAAGAAGGTGATAAAGAGGAAACTGTTACTGGATATTTTGAGAAATATGGTAAAGGAAAGTGAATAATTATCGAATTGGGATAATTTCCAATAGCTATTGGGTGAATGTTTGGTATTAAGGTGATCAAAGGTAGACACATGTTAACCCATACATCCCAGATCTAGATCCATTTAACCCCAACTACCGAATTATCCCAATCTAGCTCTGAGATAGATGAGAAAGTTTAATTTAACCGTTTATTCAATATTTCCAGAAAGTTCTAGACTAATATCCAATATTTAAAAAAATGAACGACGAAGTTGATGGCATGTTAGAATCGACCACAGAGGAAAAAAAAAGTATCACATATTTGTCGAGAATTTTGACTTTCACAGTTCTCCCATGATGATCATTCGTTCAGGCTACTTCAGTCCTTTTTACTTCCTTCATAGAGCCAACTTAAATTAAGTTAGTATTAACATTCAATGAGTTTAATTGCTAACTACCATTAATTATAATAAGTCACACATATATGTCAAAATAATTTGTGCACTTAATACTAAACCTACATTTCACTCACACACACATTCATATAGGACAATGTATACTTCGGGTTGTATTTAGTTGAATTAAACTAACCTAACTACGTTTCTATAGACATTTATTACATTTCAATAAAAGAAAACTTAGCTTGACATAACAGGAAAAATTTAATACATAAAAAGAATGTTTCATAAGCATGCACAGAAATCTGCTACTTTCAGCAATATCAAATAACACATTTCTTTTTCTAGATACATTAAAAGTTGGATTACATAAAGAAGAATTCGACAAAAGACGAAAGACAAAAATAAAGGAAAAAAATTCAAAGGTCAATATATTTAAGATTCAGTGCAATGAATACATATCATTGCGGGCAAAAGAAAGAAAAAAAAATATAATTGGTTAATCATTCTTAAAAAAAAAACTTTAGTAACATTTTATTGAATCTCTGTCCCAAGAGGAGACATTTCGACAATTTTATGAGTCTTTGTTCTCACGTCGATAATAACTCCTTTTTCAACTCTCTTTTCGCACTGTGATTTGTGTCCATGAGAGTATTTAATCGTTTTTGTTTTAACTATAGACAAATAGTTGCTTCATATCACATATATATTTATATTTCTCATTTCGTCACTTGACTCACTTGATATAAAATTTCAAAGTTTATCAAGATTAAAGAAAAATTATCGAATCCAGTCACAGACATTGGGAACATATTTCCATATTCCTGTATTCGCACTACTAAATTATTGACCAAATTTCACTTCGTTGAATTTAAGATCACCTTTTTTTTCTAGTATAGATCGTGTAGTCAAAAGATTCTAGTCACTGAATAGTTAGGTTTCCGATCGTAGGGGAAGGATTTGTTTCATAGTTTACTGATAGAAGGATTCGTTGGTGGGGCACACTGTTTCGTAGCTTACTGATTTCACTATGATCTCGCAAAGTAAATTTGGGGTTAGGGTTATTTTTACTTTTCTTACGACCTGCTACTTGTTTTATTTACATGCAGTATTTAACATGATATTCAACTTTAATAGTTACAAACATCAATAACAACTCAACAAAAGGTCATTTATTACAATTTACGCGGTAATACTATATATCACAAATAGTTGGTAAATGTCGGGTGTCAAAAATCTATGGCAACCTAACAAAACCAGGGTAAATACCGAGCCCTTCACATACATACTCGCATATATATATATATTCATATTACTCAATATAATAAATTTCATTTTAATATCCATCGTAGTATTTCGTCGACATTTAATATCTACATAACCTTTTATATTCGACAAGTATTCATATTTTATTGGCTCAAAAACAAAACAAAAACCCTGACTATCAAAATTCACTTTTTTCCCTCATAAGGTTGCAACATTGTACTTTATATGTAAACCCGATAATCAATAATCATTCTCAATTTACTAAAGATCCGCGTATAAAAAAAATAGTTGGTGTTATTTAATAAGTTGACATAAGAGGTGGAAATACAACAAATAGAGCAGGCACGTAACTTTTAAAACTATGTAAGTACATATATAGATGTATATACAAAAAAAAATCAATGTTATTCGAAACTAGTGGGCCCAAACTATTAATACATACACACTATATGACCAATCAATAGAAAGAAAACCAGAAATCAGTCGTCAATGGGTATAATTTGTATGATCAATGAATAACAAATGTTTCTAGGAATCTGAAAGCATAGTGTACCTTCTCGTCAGTTTCTCTCGTGGTGGATTAAATATCGCGAAAATGGTCCTGAGATGTGCTGCAATACCTCCACGAATTGCATCCCTCGATGTCTCAGTTAGTACATACGATCGAAATAAGTGATATGAATATTGTACATTTTCATGAGTTTCAGAAACCGGGGGGGGGGGAGGTTGAAAAATTTGAAAAAAAAATCTCGAAGTAATGAAGACAGAGAGAGAGATAGAGAAGAAGGAAGACTAAGAATAGGGGCGCCAAAGACTTAAGTGGGAAATAACTAACGCTACAAAGATAAAAGTCGAATTTCGCTCTCAACAAAATCCATAGCCAAAATATTCTTAACATGCCAAAAGGGTGGTCTACTCAAATACGTAGACTCAAGGAGCGCCCTGCTGCCAAGGATGCAAGTTCTGTGTCCATCAGATCCCAATCCCACAAGAGTTTGGTTGTAAGATTGAAATCCGATCCCCGTATCCGGCCCAAACCAGCAGGGTCCCGAAAATCCTCCGGAAGGTTAGAGACGGCATTAATTTAGAATTTCAAAAGAAAAAAAATCATCCGACCTCTTGGAAACTAGAAGATTCCAGAATAGTAATGAAATTAGAGTAATAGCTAAGATATCCCTAATTAGAGTTTGCCAAAATAAAAAAAAAAATTAAATAAACTGAATTTTGGATCGGTGATTTCTATGCCAAACCTCACCGATAGCTACCCTGCGCAGACATGCCACCGTCTGGGATGTCGTTAATTTCCCTCGTCTAATTAAACTAAGAAAAGAAATGAAAATACTTAAAGGGACTAGGGGTCGACATCCGGGTACGCTAATGACATGAATATTAATTTAGTAGCGGTTGATTTAATCGGATAGTCCGAACTGAGTTATATGAACACTGCACAATAAATAAATAAGGTAAGCAACGGAAAAAAAAATCTCGGAGAGGCTATGAATGTTAAAGGTACAAATGACCGAAACCTGTACTTTTCAATGATCACAGGAAATAGCAGTTATTTTTCTTAATTATCATTTTTGTCAACCTTTAGAAGTAATTCCCACATGATGCTACCCTATCTATTGAAAGGCTTAAGATCCGGGGCTGTTATTATGAGGTACTTAAATGCGAAGTAACACACAATTCCCAACTACAATTTACTATCCAAGTAGCAAACTCGGTTGGATGAATGTACCGGTGTAGAAGTCAAAACGCGAGAGATTTTTTTTTTCATAAACGAATTCATATTTTCACTATATAACATACACTAGGCCTATCCATTTAAATATAGGGGTCATCATCTCATTCATATTATTTTATATCATATTATTAATATATCATTACATTCATTCATTATCTACTAATTTTTGCGCGAAGTAATATTTTACAGACACCCTATTTCATACATTTTACACGCAGGCCATACACATATTTACATTACACAGTAATAAATATATATAATTATCACAATCTATCACGCTCAAACTACTACACGATAACATTCATCGAACCACGTACTCTTTGTTTCGAAGCACCCAAATTGTATTTACTTCGCAGTTTTAAAAAAAAAGAATCATACGTGTATTTACTGAAAGTTAAATTGTCAACGATTAATCTATTTCTGATTTTCTGATAAAACTAAAGCAACAATGGAATTTTCTACAGCCACGGGAAAAGAGAATTTAATACTACATTTTGAAACAAACAGTAACAGCATATGGGCTTTACTTCTATTAAGAAAATAGGCATTCTTTATTTTAATGGATATTTCGGGTTCTAAACGACATAGCAAGCTGTAATTTTTTAAATAGTAAGATCTCATGCTATCTTATATGAATGTATACTCATCTGAACCGAAAACCATGTCCACGGGATGTAATTTGAGAATAAATGTCCAAAATCAAACAATCTAGATCACTAAGTCATGCGATGTCGTAATGTCAACAAACAATTGACTACCGAAAACAGACACTATGGCGCTGTGGTGGAGGCATAATTTACCGTGTACTGAAATATATACTTGTACTCATTAATCAGAAATTTAATATTTACTCTGGTTTAGTATACTTCGAGTTAGACAAATGGTACTAAATTAACGCATATTTATACACTGTCCTAACCGAAAATTCACACACTCACACAAAACTACTAACTACATACACCACTGTTAGTACTATACATAAAGACAACTAACTAAACCAAACATGCACCATTTAATTACATGCATGTTGAGGAAAAACACTCCCTTGTTGGTATATACAGTTGGCTCTATTTAATTTAGGGGGGCAAAATGAGAAAGGTAACCCTAGGTCCAATTTACCTGACCAATTGTTTACATAATTATTGCCAAAGATTGATGCCCTGGGGGCACCTTAACGAGGTTTATGGAGGGACCCTTCCCCTGAGAGGGGAAAAGGCCCTAAAACAAACAATAACTAACCCATTCCCCCGCTAGAACTGGTTCAATTTGGAAAAGGGGATAGGAGCCCTTTTAAGCTAACTTAAGCTGCCATTATGATTATTTACATTACAACTATCAAACCTACTACGTACATGCACTTACTGTAAAATAAAAAAAAATCACATCTACCTAATACACGAACAACATGCACTAAACAGGTCGTAATTTCCCTAATCCCTAACTGAATCTATGGTTTGAAAGAAGAGGAGGGTAGAATCACACTTCCACTATATTTGTTCTAAAATGATGACATCATGGCGTCATGTAAACACCAATCCTTATTTCACTGAATTGCAGCTTCTTTACCAAAATTTGTGGATTTTCCGGGCTCCTATTCCGTTGTAAATCTTTAACTATTGAATTACATTATATGTTACCTTAGTTGTCCTTGGAAATTCGAATCCTTCCCGAAAAATATTTGGCAAGAAAATCACAAGCTGCTCCTGCTAGTGTGTCTTCGATTATTCTGATCACATTGCGCCGAAAACGCCAGAGGTAGGAGAATTCCTCCAATCAGAACGAAAACTTTAGCCGCGGAAATTACAAAGCAAATAGAAATTTGGCAAATCCAGATATAACCGGATCTGAAAGTGACTATGGACTAGTGAGAGGGGGTGAGGGAAAGATTTGGTACCTGACTAAATTCTACATTGGTCTGAAATTAAGAAAATTTATATCCAATGACGGAACTATGTTTCGGTATGACGTCAGAATGGTAAACCTTGTAACTATTCAACTTATATATCCGAAAATGGGATTTACACTTAATCAAAATATAAATAAAATATATTATTCAGTGGGAATATGGTTACTAATGAAACCTTTCGATTCATTATATTTAATTCGAAGTAAAGAGAGTAAATAAATTGTGTAACTAAACCGAAATTGAATAAAAAAAAAAAAATACTAGGTACAGGGTGCGTAAAAAAAATTGCCATTACTTTCAACTGTAATGGTACATTACATCTATGGGTGGTAAAAATGGTCGTGGTGTGGTAAGAAATACAACGTAATTGTTATTAGTTTATTAGTGTTTCTTCATAGTATAGTTTCACAATTTCTAGAAGGAATTAAGTATTAACGAAGTAATAAATAAGCAAAAGCACACTTTGATTGGCGTTAACTATTTCTCATACTCCATTGAGAATGTTTTGATCCTCAGTTGCGCAAACATCCAGTGTGCGTTTTTTTGTTTGCTTACACTGCCTTATAGATGAGCTCCCTCGTGGCTAAGTGGTTAGTGAACACGCCTTTGGCGTGGGACACCCGGGTTCGATTCCCGGCCGGGGGCCGCGGTGGCTCAGTGGTAGAAGGTTCACCTCTGGTGCTTGGGGTCCCGGGTTCGATCCCAGCCCCGCCAAGTGAACCTTGTGGTGGACAAACACCGTGTGCGTGGGTTTTCTCAGGGTTCTCCCGTTTCCTCCCACTTTCTTCATTCCACTATTTAATTCATTACTCATCACCGTCTCCATTAGCCTAACCGGCATAACCGTAGGACATAAAACTCAAAGGTTTCATTTCATTTTTTCGATTCCCGGCCGGAGCTTATGTGGTTCGGATTCCACGTTAATCTGTAGGTCCACGTCTCATACAGCCTTGCTGCTGAAAGGAACGTTAAAATCAAATCAGCACTGTTTTACAGATGCAATTGTTCGATTCCGAGTTCGAATGAAGCTTTTTACGGGCAGGGGGCGACTTTTATATATACAATCCAAGGATTTTAGTTATTAGTCAGTGATGCAATACATAGACCTATATATATTACAAAATTGAAAGTGACTATGTTTGTGACTCTTAATCTCTTAAGAGCTGCGGTGGCTCAGTGGTAGAGCGTTCACCTCCGGTACTTGGGGTCCCGGGTTCGATCCCAGCCCCCGTCAAATGAACTTTGTGATGGACAAACACCTTGTGCGTGGGTTTCCTAGGGGTTCTCCCGTTTCCTTCCACTTTCTTCATTCCACCATTTCATTCATTGCTTATCATCAGCGTCTCCTTTAGCCTAACCGGCATAACTGTGGGACGTAAAACTCAAAGGTTTCATTTCATTTTTTCTTAATCTCTTTCGAATCTTGTACTTAGGTTCACAGCGGAAGCGACGAAATAACTCGACTCATCCATTGTAGCTCTCTTCGCAACCAGTTTCCAAAATGTTGGCAATAAGTTTGCGAAACGGGATATGACGACTCCAATTTTGGGTGAAAAGTCGCTATAAAAAATAATAGAGAAATTCATTGTCTATAAGCATTGTTTTAAAGTTGTAGATGTAAACTAAACAATATGTTCTACTCACTGGCGCAAATCCGTGGGGGGGATGACGGATACATGTCCCCTCCAATCTTGGAACTGAGGGGGACTTCTCCCCAATAATCCGATTTGAAATGTGTTTTTTGGGAGAAATTTGATTATTTTTGTCCGATTGCTACAAAGGAACGTGAGATAAAATAGATGTCCCCCAGAATAAGCCTCAAATCTGCAGCCTCCCAACGCTGAAGACAACTCTGATCCTCCACAACATTGTTTTTCAACTTCATAAGTATTTTGGACATCGCCAAAAAAAGTATGGTAACGGTCTTACCCCCCCCCCCCCAATGTTGAAGACAGATTTGCGCCGCTGGTTCTACTCACATCTTTGTAAATAGGGCGCAACCAATCCTTTAATTCAGGGATCATTTCAGGTTGTTTCGGGTACTTTTGTTCATATTGTGGTCAAAATAGTTCCGAAATAATTAACACTACAGTACTTACGTTAAGCAATTTTTTTGTAAAAGAAAAAGTGCAGAATAATTAAAAGACCCCAAAGGACAAATATAACAAACATCTTCTTCGCCTTTGTTCACGCAATCTATAGCTAATCTTGTTGCTATCGGTAATGATGTATTACGTGTGTTTCTCAACGGAAACTCTGCGAACTAAAGGACATCAAGTTTGTAGTTGTTCTTCGTTAGAGGGCAAGGGTAACATAACAATGCAGGATTGTGGGGCAGTGAGTATGCTGTATTTCCAAACTCTTCATCAGTTGCGCTGATTAAAACAAACAAACAGAAAAAAAGAACGTAAAAACTGTTTTGAACTAATAATGCTTCTCTACAGATGAACATTTTGTTTGCAGCAAAAAGTCGCTAAATGTGTAAGTAGGTAAATCGTCATTTAAAAATCACCCAAAAAAGTCTCCAATCGGAAAAAAATATTTTTTGTCGCTATCGTAGGGCGACCATACGTCCCGTTTTGACCGGGACAGTCCCGTTTTAGTGGCGTGTCCCGGCCGTCCCGTCAGTAGATGGAAAAAGTAGTATTCGTCCCGTTCTATGTAAATGAAAGAAGTAAATAACAAACCCAGTATCTTTACTCCTTTTAAAAGTATTAATAATTAATAATAACAAAGAGGCAAAAATTGAACTGAAATTCCCTATATTAAACATACTCTATAGTTCGCAGTACTGCTCGAAAGGCAGCAGAGGTTTTAGCAGTTGGTTGTGTGTTGAACAAATTTCAACGTGTCTTTCCTTTTTCATAAGTACCCGCTCTGTAACAAAGAGAGAGAGGAGGAAATCTGATATCAAGGCACTGATAAGAACAAAGGTAGATCTAAAAGTCTAGGGTTGCAAGAACCTGTCCCGTTTTTAACTGAAAATTTTATGGTCAACCTACGCTATCGTTGAGGTCGAATTCCCCTTATTTAGCGACTTTACCCAAAATTGGAAACATTGACCCCCACCGAACAACACCCCGTTATCTTTAGCCTAGCCAGCATAATAGTGGGACGTAAAACTTAAAGATTTCATTTCGAACAACACTCCCAGAAACCTATTGTTATACCATTCCCAAAACACCCTTTTGTACAGTTCTCCCTATTCGAAAAAAAAATTGTAAATAGCAGTGTTCATACATAAATATGGAACTCAATTTCCCTGAATTTTCCAGGTTTTCCAGGTATTAATTTTTCAATTTCCAGGTCTAGTGGAAGAAACTAATAGTACGAGAACACATAAATTTTAAGAATACTATATTTATATATTTGAGAATGGCCACCCTTCTCCCCAATGAACGATTGCAATTAAATATTGAGTCACAAGAAAATAAATAATTAAAATAAATAAAATTTAAGTTGAAAAATATGAAGTTGAGAAACCTACTAAGGGAATTATATAATACTTTTGTTCCATACTTGAATACATTCAAAATATACAAAAATATTGGCTTGGGGAAGAAAAAAGGGCCCGCGAGATTTTAACTGATTCTTATAGTACTCGACAACAGAAATAAATTACTGAAAGAATTTTCAAAATCGGCGCAGGTAAACATGCAGAAAATCGCATTTTCATGTACCGGTTCAAAATGGGGAAGAAAAGACGACCGCGAGATTTTAATTGATTCTTGTGCACGACGAGAGAAATCGATTAGTGAAGGAATTTTCAAAATCGGCGCAGGCAAACATGGAGAAAATGGCATTTTCATGTACCGGTTCAAAATGGGGAAGGAAAAAGGTTCCGCGAGATTTTAACTGATTCTTGTAGTACTCGTCGAGAGAAATCGATTAGTGAAGGAATTTTCAAAATCGGCGCAGGCAAACATAGAGAAAATCTCGTTTTTATGTTCCGGTTCAAAATGGGGAATGAAAAAGAACCGCGAGATTTTAACTGATTCTTGTAGTACTCGACGAGAGAAATCGACTAGTGAAGGAATTTTCAAAATCGGCGCAGGCAAACATGGAGAAAATGGCATTTTCATGTACCGGTTCAAAATGGGGAAGGAAAAAGGTTCCGCGAGATTTTAACTGTTTCTTGTAGTACTCGACGAGAGAAATCGATTAGTGAAGGAATTTTCAAAATCGGCGCAGGCAAACATGGAGAAAATGGCATTTTCATGTACCGGTTCAAAATGGGGAAGGAAAAAGGTTCCGCGAGTTTGAACCGCTACGATGTATGTTCACGAATGTCCCCGTCTTCTCAAATTTAGTTAATTACTGTGACACTGAAACATGTGACACAGAGTCACATTGTGGATGACTGCAATCGGCAACCACTGCACATATACTCCTCCCGCCCCACAGTTTGATTATTTCGATCCATTCCTCACGTGCTAACGGCATGGTTCAACATCTGCAAGAAAGAGGTAAATGTAACGTTCAATTGGCAATAGCTTTTCACCAAATTAAGCTGCATGAAATCTGATTGCATATTTGACATACTGAGAAAATTCTAGTCCGTGGCCATATGTATCACATATCACATCAATTCATAAAAATTTTGAACACAAAATTACGGTCGTCCGTGTGACGTACTCCCAAAAGGCCTAATGTGTATCACCCACCTCTCATTCAATGAAACCACATCCGTGTAGAATTTAGAAAGGAACTTCTTAAGATGTATACAGGATGTCTCAAACGTTCCCTGACATAGGATAACTCTGTTATTATCAGAGTTACAACAAAATGTAAGAGGAAAAACATCTCGAAATATGACGTTTTCAATCTAAAGTGAACACTTTTTAAGAAAAATCGGACGAGATGTTTGTGCTGTATACTCTTTATGCACCCAATTTTAAATGAAAATGCAACGTTGTCATTTACCTGGACCCAAAACATAAGTGAATGAAGTTACTGTTTGAAACGGGGGCTGGCCATCGACATGTTAGCGTAAAAGACAGTAACTTCACTCACGTTGTGGGTCCAGGTAAATGGCAATGTTGCATTTTCATTTCACATTGGACGCATAGCGAGTGTACAGCGCAAACGGGTCATCCGATTTTAAAAATTCCTTCACTTTAGAATGAAAACATTATATTTGGAGACGCTTTTCAAAGTAGTATAATTTAGTTTGTTTAAATTTACAATTTAATACAAGTAGATTCGGATTTATATGCGTAGGATTTTGTATGCATCTAACTAATGAATTCTTTATTTTCATGCTTAACTTAGTGACTTGGCTTTGGACTGCAACTGATTATTGTAACCCATTATTGCTTGAGAAGAAACAAGATATCCGAATCTTCATTTGGAGAAATCAAACGTCTATTGGAAAGCTGGGGATTACAATCATTAATTTCTACATTTCAAGGTGCGTAAATTATATATTCTGTGTTTGTTGTTAAATTACTATTACTATTATTGGGTTTAGAATCAATCAAGCACTTCATGATATTTTATGGGGATCAAGATGGGTGCCGGATAGATAAGTATTTGAGCGTCAGGCTCTTATTTCTTTTCAATTTAATATTTAATAAATGATTATTTTTCTCCCTCATTATTCCACCAAATCGTATTCCAAGATCATATATCCATTTTTGATCGATATATCCATATTTTTGATCTCTTTCATATTTCTATATTTTCGATTTTTGATATTGTTTATATTTCGATATTGCTGTATTTTTCGATATTTCGAACAAGTTTCGATAGTTTGTCAATATCGATTATCTATATCTAAATTCGGATATCCCAAAGCCCTATCGAACCCCCTCCGAAATGAAGTTTTTGGCTATGGACCTGATTAGGGATGCGCACGAGACAAGACGAGACAGAATTTTTATTACGAAATTCGAGACGAGATAGAGCTCTTCCAATAGAAACGGATCCAGTTTTCGAGACGAGACATAACTTTCGCGGCACCTTTTCGAGAGGAGACAATCTCAAATCTTTTCTCTTGCGCATCCCTACACTTGATCATGAGGTATCAAAAAAAAAAAAGTTAATGAGAAATACCGGTAACATGTAAATACAATATAGGTAGCTAAAACATTTTTGTTTTCATTCTTCAGTAATGCATTATTATTAATCTCAGGGGGGCGCGGTGGCTCAGTGGTAGAGTGTTAACCTCCGGTGTTTGGGGTCCCTGGTTCGATCCCAACTCGCGCCGTGTGGACTTTGTAGTGGACAAACACCGTGCTCGTGGGTTTTCTCGGGGTTCTCCCGTTTCCTCCCACTTTCTTCATTCCACCATTTCACTCATTTCTCATTATCTCCGTCTCCAGTAGCCTAACCGGCATAATCGTGGGACGTTAAACTTAAAGATTTCATTTTTTATTAATCTCTGTATTTTATAGTGTATTCTCAAGCTTAAGGTGATGTATAATTAAGTTTTGAATTCAGTTAACTTATTTTGTTTCTCAGATTGTTTTTAAAATGTATGTACAAACGTTTATTTTCATTCTTGAGAGTTTAAAGTGACGTATAGTTATTAAACATAGTATTTATTATTGTACTCTTAACGTGGAAGTGATATACAGTTAACTTTTGAATTCAGTTAACATTTTTCTCTCTGAAATTGCTTTAAAAAGTATGTAAAAACGTTTTTATTTTATTTCTTGAGTGCTAAAAGTGATGCAAAGTTATTAAGCTTACTACTTTATATTGTATTCTTAACCCTAAACTGATACACAGTGCGTTTTTGAATAAATTATGTCAAGTTATTTGAGTGACGAACACTGGTAGAAAATCCTGACTACTACTGGAACATTTTGATTTTAAGGTGACGACTACTGGTGCAAGGATTTTAAAATATTGTTTTTCCTCCAACGGCTACTCCTTTTTTAATTCTAACTACATGGTCATTATAGGAAGGATCAGTGAGTCTTTCCAACTATGGTACAGCTCCGACAGATTCACGATGCTCAGAGAAGAGACAAAATAGTATGTTTTCAACCTTAAAGTGAGAACCACTGGCGTTTTTACCCTGCTATGCAAAAGTAAGTGAGTACTCCAATGGGGTTCCAATGCGGTACTTAATTTCTGCGTTTTAGATATATGGAAATACATGTCTCTAAAATGTAAAGAACTGATTTTTTTTTTTTTTTTACTGAAAACTGCAACTCGGTAAGCCTTATGGATACCGAGGTATGGGAAAATAAACTATAGGTATGTGGTGCTTGCATACTTGACGCTACAATTCGGAAATTGAATTAAAATATGACTAACGGCTATCAAGATGTTGTCAAATAAAGGGAGGACCAACACAGTTAAGGGGTTTTCGTGTTATATGCTAAAATTTCCGAAATCGGTCATGGAAAGTTAATAAACACCAGTAGCAATTTCATCTTAAAGTAATTAGATATCTTCATGGAGTGTTAGAACATCATGGAGTCTACCAAAATTAAATTTTAAAAGCTTTTGAAAATATAATCTGACATTTGTAAACAGTATTTGAAATATGTGTTTACCCAAAATTTCCAGCTAGTACATCTAACATCTGGAGAAACACTGTGAAATAAAAGCGTACGAGATCTTGAAATTTCGGAAACAATTATTGGTGGCAACAAAATTAAATAAGATGGTACTTCTATGGGTTAAATGAGTACCTCAGTATAATTTCGATCGAAAGATTAGTTCAGTCCTAGGTTTTCTTCAGGCAATTCCAAGGGTTCATCGAGCTGTGCAAAAGAATGAAAATTCGCTGTCAATATCTAAGATAGTAACCAAGATATAAGGAATTATATATTTTATGACGTAAAAATAGAGATCTTTACGGATTTGTACTTTTGGCTCTTTCCTATAAGAAAAAAATTCAGAAAACTACTGTATATACTGTAACCCACCCAAGTTTCATAATAAAATGAAACGTTGTAAAGAAAAATTTGTGAGATGAAACTCCAGTTTACTGTTAAGTCGGTTATTTCTCTTGGAGTTGGAAGCACTGCTTAACCTTCGGTTAGATTGCGTGAGTCGTCGATCGGGATGACGTCACGTTGCAGCCGAGGTTCTGGCTTTAAGACTGAAGCGCTTCGCAGTGTATAAAATGAGGTAAGAGTGATAGGTCCTCTGAAGAAAAAAAAAATGGGTCGTTAAAAATTAATATTCTTTCCCTATAATCGTATAGTTTAGTTAACTTCTTTTGAAAATCTATAACAATTCCTGACTATGGTTATTATTTAGAAGCATTATTATTATTCAATATATTTTGGAAGCACATATTTCTAAAAATATTGCGAAAGGAAAAGTAAGAAAGTAAAAATAGTTAATTGAATAGTTCATGTTACTGGTTTTGTGTAGGCAGAATTATGCCTTGAGTTAAAACATGTTGATTCTTGTTTTCCTTGTTAAAACTAAAGTAAAGTCGCTAGTCAGGAAGTTTAATATATTGAAATTACGGAAAATATTAAGGCTAGTGGAGACTTCAAATGAATGATTTATGTCTTAGGTCCGCTTTGAAAAAGGAAAGAAAAAAGAAAGGATTTTATAGAATTACAGTTGAGCTATTGCTCGTAATTCATGCATTTTGACCCATATTTAAGAAATCATTTCCTCCCACATTTTCATAACAAAGAAAGCCACTTTGCAGTAACTTCGAGTTCCATACATTTTTGATTATATTGTTATATAGGTTTCTAAATTCTATATTTTGGATTTACGATTGGTTATAATAATACTTCAGAAAATTTTGTCACTTGGAAAAAAAATCCTTTTGGGAAAAATGTTACTTGCTAACGGCGATTTCGATTAATGATATTATTACTTGTTAAAATTGTTGAATGTTTTCTATATTACTATTTATATAACACGTTTCGGATTGTTATAATAAAATTTTCCATTTTGTTAGAAAAACTTTTTTTACATTTTTCAAGTAGTTGTAGACATATTCCTGATTATCTTAATAGTGATATTTTTTGCATACAGTATAAGCCTTTTCCAGTATTGAACCTCACTCTTCACGTCGTCATTATTCTCAGCCGTGGGGGAGTGGAATTCTCCTTTCTCTCTCCTTTTAAAATTCTTGTATTCTAAAGGGGGAAGTGAGGTGACGTCCGTTCTCGCAGGACTGTGGGTAGTGGGGGCTATTTAAAGATTAAATGTGTATCGTTCATCCGTTACATATATAATTTTTAAATAAAAATAAATTTTATACACTGCCCTGGAAAGGCAAATTTATGCTGGCTTCGAGGTCCGGTTCGGGGAGGTCCAGCAAAAGTGTTCCCCTTTATATTCTAAAATTTATGTGTATTTCTTTGGTGAAATTAACCTCTAAATTAAATAACATATTTTCATTATACTATGCCTTTCTTGTTGAGTTAATATAAATGTTGTATATGAATGTTAACGTAAAATACTTAATACAGTGTTGCCGGGGTCGGATACAAAATTTATGGTTTAGTAGGTCATTGTGTAATAAGCAGATAATTATTGATAAGGTTGTAAAATTAATAGTAATTATCCTTTTGGTTTCTTTGAGCTTAATATTTTGTGGTGTGCTTGTAAGGATGGCACAGTCAAAGGAGACGCATGTAAAGTCTAGATTTTCGGATTCTTCAAGTTCTAGTGGGGATGAATTTCTTGGATATTCTTATGAATTTAGTAATCCTATGTTTGATCATTTAAGGCCTTCAGCCCATATTCAAGTGAATCCTCACGAACCTTTACTAGGTGGTCAAAGTAGACCATTTCAGGATCAAAATTATAACGTGGATCCACAAAGTAATGTGGGACACAGTACACGATTTGCGAATTCCTCGCCTAATTTAAGAGCAGGAGGGAGTCAGAGCTTTCAAAATAAATATAGAGACCGACCATTTAATATGGCAGCTTCATTAAATTTAAATTTTGAGAAATTTGCTTCGGAAGGAATCTATAAATCTTTGTTGCATGATATTAATAGTCTACCTATAATAGATGGTACCAATACTGAGTCTACATTTCAGTTTTTATTAAAACTTGATAGTATTGTCAGAGGTAAGGGTTTGCCTTTAGATCTTGTGTTGGTAGCTTGTCTTTCTCGTACAAAAGGAGAAATGCAAGAAGTTATACAATCGTTTATTGGGGACGCTTCCCCTTGGCAAACAGTTTGTAGACATTTAGTGGTGCGATTTATTTCCACTATTGGTAGAACACAATTCATGCGACTATTTTTCTACGTTCCCATGCGGGAGGAGCAATCATTATATGAGTTCGTAGATAATAAATTATCGATTATTCACGTACTTGATATGTCCTTTGATGAAGCCACCATTTGTAGTTTAATTACTAATATGGTAACGCCTTCTGCCCATCAATTTCTAGCTGAAAGAGGTATGCCTATCGATTTAAATCAATTGTATTTAGCTGCAGAACACTATGACGCCTTGCATAGATATAGGAAAGATTATTATCGATTACGTAATCAAGGTAGTAGCGTACGGGACTTGGTACCATCCCGTAAATCATCTTCCTTTATCGGAGCGAAGAACACAAAACAGCAAGTAGTGTTGCAATCTCGTGAACCAAGAAATTTACATAAAACTTTAGTTTCTCCAGCTATGTATTCTTTACCATCTAACTATAAAAATCTTGATAAGGCGGAATTTTCTCATAACCATAATTTAGAATCTCAGTACTTAACTCAAAATAACTCAGATGTAAATCAAAATGATAGTGAATTGAAAAAACTGTTAGCGATTTCTGTTTATATTGCGGGTATGCGTTTTAAGTGCTTAATTGATACTGGGAGTACGAACTCTTATTTGGCTCGACATCTTTATGATGAACTTAGAAAAAAATGTAAAATAAAGGCAGAAAAGGTGAATGTTCAGACTATCGGTTTAGGAAATGTACAAGTTACAGTGGATATGAGAGTAAGACTATATTTTAAAATTGGAAGACATCAATTTAGTGAAATTTTCTTTATCGTGGACTCTAATGAGTTTGATCTTCTGCTTGGAAATGACTTTCATACAAAATACGACGCCATAATAGACATTGCTGGTAATTTATATAATATAAAAGCTCGGAAGTTAGTGGTTCCTATGATCCGAGCTGATGAACTTTTGTGTGCCCAGACTTCTCTCGCTTCTGCATATACTTCTAGGAATGGGGTGAGTGGAAAGCAGCCGCCATGCGACCTTGGTTGTCCGAAAGCTACACCTCAACCTAGATCTTTTGGTAATTCTCATCAGATTTTGACTCCATCGACATCAGTAACCGGAGACAGCGGAGTTAATACCACGTTTGACCCAGGAGTGGAATTCGTTTTTGATCAGTCCATATTGCATCCACCGGAGACTAAACCGGAGGAATCTCAAGGTAATTATACGGTTCCTGATCAATTATTACTATGTGATTCTAATTTACAGGAATATGTTAATAACTTGTTAACTTCATATTCTGATGTTATTGGAAACAAAATTGGTAGAGTAAAAAATTTCACTTACAAAATTGAACTTGCCGATAAAACTCCCATTCGATTGCAACCTTATCAACTTCCAACGCATAAGCAAAAGGAATTAGATTCTTTTATTGCCCAGCTTTTAAAAGACGATATTATAGAGGAAGTAGATTATTCTCCCTACACATCACCCTACTTTCTAGTAACAAATTCAGATGGAAGCAGGCGGCTTGTAATTTCATACGGAGAGGTGAACAAAAAGGTTATGGTAAACAGCTATCCTTCTCCTAACATGGAGAATGTAATATCTAGTATTTCGGACAATAATATCTTTTCAAAACTTGATTGTAAATCCTGTTTTCATCAAATTCCTCTGGCTGAAGAGAGTAGAAATATTACTGCTTTTGTGACAAAAAATAAAATCTATCGATATAAATCGGTACCAATGGGATTAGTGTTATCACCTTTTGTTTTAAGTAATTTGATGTCAAAAGTCTTTGAAGGGTTAATTGGTAAGAATTTAGAGATATATTTTGATGACATAATTTTATTTAGCAAAGATATTGAGAGTCATAAAGCTCTATTAGAGGAGGTATTATCTCGACTAAGAAATTGGGGAATTACTATATCAGAAAAGAAGTCCTGTCTATTTCAAACTAGTATTAAATATTTAGGGTTTCGTTTTGAAAATGGCAACATGTCAATAGACCCTGAGAGAATTAAAGCTATCCAGGAGATACCAAAACCAAAGAATAGAAAAGGAGTGAACAGAATATGTTCATTTTTCTCGTTCTATTCAAAATTTATTTATGGGTATTCAGAGTTAATTGCTCCCCTTCAAGAATTAAGATCTGTAAAAAAGCCTTTTAAATGGACTAAAGTTCATGATGAAGCCCTACAAAAATTAAAAGATGCCTTTTGTAGTCAGGTCATTTTGAAAGTCCCAGATATGAATTCCAACTTCGTAATACATTGTGATAGCTCTTTGCGTCATTTTTCTGGGGTTCTCAGCCAATATGATTCGGAAGGGAATCTTAGACCTGTATCAATGTTTAGTCGGGCAATTCCACAATCTGATTGGAGTAAAAATATATACGAATTAGAACTTAAGGCTCTTTCTTTATCTTTGGAAAAATTTGAATATTATTTGGCAAATCCCTTTGTAGTATATACTGATAGTAAGAGTTTAACTTGGTTACTTAATAACCATAAAAGACAAAGGAGATATGGAACTATGTTAGAGAAAATCTCAAGGTTTAAATTTCGTATAGTCCATGTAAGATCAAAAATAAATAGTATAGCCGATTTCCTTTCAAGGGTTGGAAACCATCTAGAATTCTATACAAAAGACGATAATACAATGGAAGTCATAAAAGATCATAATAAAACAGTAAATTTGTCTTTCATTAATTTTTGGCAAAATCCTGTGTTTAATGTACCTCTTACAGATCACCAGAGGAAGGATCCTGAATTAAGAGAGATTATCAATAGGTTAGAGCGAAAGGAAGAAGTTCCTCTGTATGTATTAAGAAATAAGATCTTGTTAAAAAAGACAAAAGGTAAAGGGAATAATGGATTTAGAATTGTAATACCTAATTCTTTAATCAGTCGATTATTGAGTATTCTCATTGTCCAATAATTCATGGTGGGCATATGGGATATCGAAAAACCATTGCTAAGGTCGCTGAAAAGTATACCTGGCCTACTTTATATTCTGACATTAAGAATTTTATACAATCTTGTCATTTGTGCCAAACCTGTAAAGATTCCAATCGAAAACCTATGGGTCAATATTTTACAAAAAAGGTACTGCACCCAAATTATACTTGGTTTATTGATATTGCGGGGAAATTGCCTAGTAGTTCTGGATTTGAATATATTTTAATTGTCACTGACGCCTATAGTCGCTTTGTCTTTTTAGAACCTTTAAGACGACTAACCTCAAAAATCATCTGCAATAAGTTACAGGAATTATTTCTTCGATACGGCTTTCCTGGTAAAGTCCTAAGTGATGGCGCTTCTTATTTCGTGAGTGATTACTTCTTGAAATTCTTGTATAGCTATGGTATACAGAGTGTAAAATTCTCCCCATATAACCCACAATCGAACAGAGCCGAACGCACGGTGAGATCGGTTAAAAATTTAATTCGTATTTATGTTGATAAGTCTCAACAGAATTGGGCCCAATTACTATCTAAAATTGCTTTTACTATTAACATAAGTATGAATGAAACTACTGGGACCAGTCCATGTGAACTTTATATGGGACGGAAATTTTACCATCCATTAGATGTTAAATGGTTGATGGATTTAGATCTTTTAGACGATGACCAGGATAAAGAGCAAAAATTAGTTAATATAAATAATAATATTGAACGCGCTTGGAAACATAGTGCGAAAGTTTATACTCAAAAACATAGTCCTGTTAATTTAAATATTGATGATTTAGTATTGGTTAAAAGGTTCATGAAAATTTCAGCAGAGAAACATTTCAATCCAAAAATCGCCCCTCAGTGGGAAGGCCCATACCGCCTTATTTCTAAACCTACACCAAATACAGTTTGGCTAGAAAATATTGAAAGACCATATGTACATATAAAACGCCATGTTCGTTTTTGTAAGAAATATTTTCCACCGAGACAAGTTAATCAATCTAACCCATAAGGTAACACAGAAAAAAATGATGATTTGATGTGAGAATTGAGGTTAACTAAATTATTAATATTGTACTTATATATATATATATTTATATATTTTAGGATGTTTGTTCGAACAAATTTTGTGTGTTGTATATTTTTTATTCCTGCAGGAATGCCTCGTCCGAGAAAGTGAGAGGTCAACCCTTTTCATTTTGTAAATATCTCATCATCATCCTTTGTGTATGTTATGTAAGGAATTGAAAAAGTTACTGTAGAAGTTTGTAAAGAAGGCGTTAGCATTTGAATATTTATGGAAGATTTGGTAATGTATTGAAATTATTTTATTATTCAACTTGGGATTTGTTATGGTTAGGAATTTTTTTTGACCGACCCTCGGATATTATGTAACCCACCCAAGTTTCATAATAAAATGAAACGTTGTAAAGAAAAATTTGTGAGATGAAACTCCAGTTTACTGTTAAGTCGGTTATTTCTCTTGGAGTTGGAAGCACTGCTTAACCTTCGGTTAGATTGCGTGAGTCGTCGATCGGGATGACGTCACGTTGCAGCCGAGGTTCTGGCTTTAAGACTGAAGCGCTTCGCAGTGTATAAAATGAGGTAAGAGTGATAGGTCCTCTGAAGAAAAAAATGGGTCGTTAAAAATTAATATTCTTTCCCTATAATCGTATAGTTTAGTTAACTTCTTTTGAAAATCTATAACAATTCCTGACTATGGTTATTATTTAGAAGCATTATTATTATTCAATATATTTTGGAAGCACATATTTCTAAAAATATTGCGAAAGGAAAAGTAAGAAAGTAAAAATAGTTAATTGAATAGTTCATGTTACTGGTTTTGTGTAGGCAGAATTATGCCTTGAGTTAAAACATGTTGATTCTTGTTTTCCTTGTTAAAACTAAAGTAAAGTCGCTAGTCAGGAAGTTTAATATATTGAAATTACGGAAAATATTAAGGCTAGTGGAGACTTCAAATGAATGATTTATGTCTTAGGTCCGCTTTGAAAAAGGAAAGAAAAAAGAAAGGATTTTATAGAATTACAGTTGAGCTATTGCTCGTAATTCATGCATTTTGACCCATATTTAAGAAATCATTTCCTCCCACATTTTCATAACAAAGAAAGCCACTTTGCAGTAACTTCGAGTTCCATACATTTTTGATTATATTGTTATATAGGTTTCTAAATTCTATATTTTGGATTTACGATTGGTTATAATAATACTTCAGAAAATTTTGTCACTTGGAAAAAAAATCCTTTTGGGAAAAATGTTACTTGCTAACGGCGATTTCGATTAATGATATTATTACTTGTTAAAATTGTTGAATGTTTTCTATATTACTATTTATATAACACGTTTCGGATTGTTATAATAAAATTTTCCATTTTGTTAGAAAAACTTTTTTTACATTTTTCAAGTAGTTGTAGACATATTCCTGATTATCTTAATAGTGATATTTTTTGCATACAGTATAAGCCTTTTCCAGTATTGAACCTCACTCTTCACGTCGTCATTATTCTCAGCCGTGGGGGAGTGGAATTCTCCTTTCTCTCTCCTTTTAAAATTCTTGTATTCTAAAGGGGGAAGTGAGGTGACGTCCGTTCTCGCAGGACTGTGGGTAGTGGGGGCTATTTAAAGATTAAATGTGTATCGTTCATCCGTTACATATATAATTTTTAAATAAAAATAAATTTTATACACTGCCCTGGAAAGGCAAATTTATGCTGGCTTCGAGGTCCGGTTCGGGGAGGTCCAGCAAAAGTGTTCCCCTTTATATTCTAAAATTTATGTGTATTTCTTTGGTGAAATTAACCTCTAAATTAAATAACATATTTTCATTATACTATGCCTTTCTTGTTGAGTTAATATAAATGTTGTATATGAATGTTAACGTAAAATACTTAATACAGTGTTGCCGGGGTCGGATACAAAATTTATGGTTTAGTAGGTCATTGTGTAATAAGCAGATAATTATTGATAAGGTTGTAAAATTAATAGTAATTATCCTTTTGGTTTCTTTGAGCTTAATATTTTGTGGTGTGCTTGTAAGGATGGCACAGTCAAAGGAGACGCATGTAAAGTCTAGATTTTCGGATTCTTCAAGTTCTAGTGGGGATGAATTTCTTGGATATTCTTATGAATTTAGTAATCCTATGTTTGATCATTTAAGGCCTTCAGCCCATATTCAAGTGAATCCTCACGAACCTTTACTAGGTGGTCAAAGTAGACCATTTCAGGATCAAAATTATAACGTGGATCCACAAAGTAATGTGGGACACAGTACACGATTTGCGAATTCCTCGCCTAATTTAAGAGCAGGAGGGAGTCAGAGCTTTCAAAATAAATATAGAGACCGACCATTTAATATGGCAGCTTCATTAAATTTAAATTTTGAGAAATTTGCTTCGGAAGGAATCTATAAATCTTTGTTGCATGATATTAATAGTCTACCTATAATAGATGGTACCAATACTGAGTCTACATTTCAGTTTTTATTAAAACTTGATAGTATTGTCAGAGGTAAGGGTTTGCCTTTAGATCTTGTGTTGGTAGCTTGTCTTTCTCGTACAAAAGGAGAAATGCAAGAAGTTATACAATCGTTTATTGGGGACGCTTCCCCTTGGCAAACAGTTTGTAGACATTTAGTGGTGCGATTTATTTCCACTATTGGTAGAACACAATTCATGCGACTATTTTTCTACGTTCCCATGCGGGAGGAGCAATCATTATATGAGTTCGTAGATAATAAATTATCGATTATTCACGTACTTGATATGTCCTTTGATGAAGCCACCATTTGTAGTTTAATTACTAATATGGTAACGCCTTCTGCCCATCAATTTCTAGCTGAAAGAGGTATGCCTATCGATTTAAATCAATTGTATTTAGCTGCAGAACACTATGACGCCTTGCATAGATATAGGAAAGATTATTATCGATTACGTAATCAAGGTAGTAGCGTACGGGACTTGGTACCATCCCGTAAATCATCTTCCTTTATCGGAGCGAAGAACACAAAACAGCAAGTAGTGTTGCAATCTCGTGAACCAAGAAATTTACATAAAACTTTAGTTTCTCCAGCTATGTATTCTTTACCATCTAACTATAAAAATCTTGATAAGGCGGAATTTTCTCATAACCATAATTTAGAATCTCAGTACTTAACTCAAAATAACTCAGATGTAAATCAAAATGATAGTGAATTGAAAAAACTGTTAGCGATTTCTGTTTATATTGCGGGTATGCGTTTTAAGTGCTTAATTGATACTGGGAGTACGAACTCTTATTTGGCTCGACATCTTTATGATGAACTTAGAAAAAAATGTAAAATAAAGGCAGAAAAGGTGAATGTTCAGACTATCGGTTTAGGAAATGTACAAGTTACAGTGGATATGAGAGTAAGACTATATTTTAAAATTGGAAGACATCAATTTAGTGAAATTTTCTTTATCGTGGACTCTAATGAGTTTGATCTTCTGCTTGGAAATGACTTTCATACAAAATACGACGCCATAATAGACATTGCTGGTAATTTATATAATATAAAAGCTCGGAAGTTAGTGGTTCCTATGATCCGAGCTGATGAACTTTTGTGTGCCCAGACTTCTCTCGCTTCTGCATATACTTCTAGGAATGGGGTGAGTGGAAAGCAGCCGCCATGCGACCTTGGTTGTCCGAAAGCTACACCTCAACCTAGATCTTTTGGTAATTCTCATCAGATTTTGACTCCATCGACATCAGTAACCGGAGACAGCGGAGTTAATACCACGTTTGACCCAGGAGTGGAATTCGTTTTTGATCAGTCCATATTGCATCCACCGGAGACTAAACCGGAGGAATCTCAAGGTAATTATACGGTTCCTGATCAATTATTACTATGTGATTCTAATTTACAGGAATATGTTAATAACTTGTTAACTTCATATTCTGATGTTATTGGAAACAAAATTGGTAGAGTAAAAAATTTCACTTACAAAATTGAACTTGCCGATAAAACTCCCATTCGATTGCAACCTTATCAACTTCCAACGCATAAGCAAAAGGAATTAGATTCTTTTATTGCCCAGCTTTTAAAAGACGATATTATAGAGGAAGTAGATTATTCTCCCTACACATCACCCTACTTTCTAGTAACAAATTCAGATGGAAGCAGGCGGCTTGTAATTTCATACGGAGAGGTGAACAAAAAGGTTATGGTAAACAGCTATCCTTCTCCTAACATGGAGAATGTAATATCTAGTATTTCGGACAATAATATCTTTTCAAAACTTGATTGTAAATCCTGTTTTCATCAAATTCCTCTGGCTGAAGAGAGTAGAAATATTACTGCTTTTGTGACAAAAAATAAAATCTATCGATATAAATCGGTACCAATGGGATTAGTGTTATCACCTTTTGTTTTAAGTAATTTGATGTCAAAAGTCTTTGAAGGGTTAATTGGTAAGAATTTAGAGATATATTTTGATGACATAATTTTATTTAGCAAAGATATTGAGAGTCATAAAGCTCTATTAGAGGAGGTATTATCTCGACTAAGAAATTGGGGAATTACTATATCAGAAAAGAAGTCCTGTCTATTTCAAACTAGTATTAAATATTTAGGGTTTCGTTTTGAAAATGGCAACATGTCAATAGACCCTGAGAGAATTAAAGCTATCCAGGAGATACCAAAACCAAAGAATAGAAAAGGAGTGAACAGAATATGTTCATTTTTCTCGTTCTATTCAAAATTTATTTATGGGTATTCAGAGTTAATTGCTCCCCTTCAAGAATTAAGATCTGTAAAAAAGCCTTTTAAATGGACTAAAGTTCATGATGAAGCCCTACAAAAATTAAAAGATGCCTTTTGTAGTCAGGTCATTTTGAAAGTCCCAGATATGAATTCCAACTTCGTAATACATTGTGATAGCTCTTTGCGTCATTTTTCTGGGGTTCTCAGCCAATATGATTCGGAAGGGAATCTTAGACCTGTATCAATGTTTAGTCGGGCAATTCCACAATCTGATTGGAGTAAAAATATATACGAATTAGAACTTAAGGCTCTTTCTTTATCTTTGGAAAAATTTGAATATTATTTGGCAAATCCCTTTGTAGTATATACTGATAGTAAGAGTTTAACTTGGTTACTTAATAACCATAAAAGACAAAGGAGATATGGAACTATGTTAGAGAAAATCTCAAGGTTTAAATTTCGTATAGTCCATGTAAGATCAAAAATAAATAGTATAGCCGATTTCCTTTCAAGGGTTGGAAACCATCTAGAATTCTATACAAAAGACGATAATACAATGGAAGTCATAAAAGATCATAATAAAACAGTAAATTTGTCTTTCATTAATTTTTGGCAAAATCCTGTGTTTAATGTACCTCTTACAGATCACCAGAGGAAGGATCCTGAATTAAGAGAGATTATCAATAGGTTAGAGCGAAAGGAAGAAGTTCCTCTGTATGTATTAAGAAATAAGATCTTGTTAAAAAAGACAAAAGGTAAAGGGAATAATGGATTTAGAATTGTAATACCTAATTCTTTAATCAGTCGATTATTGAGTATTCTCATTGTCCAATAATTCATGGTGGGCATATGGGATATCGAAAAACCATTGCTAAGGTCGCTGAAAAGTATACCTGGCCTACTTTATATTCTGACATTAAGAATTTTATACAATCTTGTCATTTGTGCCAAACCTGTAAAGATTCCAATCGAAAACCTATGGGTCAATATTTTACAAAAAAGGTACTGCACCCAAATTATACTTGGTTTATTGATATTGCGGGGAAATTGCCTAGTAGTTCTGGATTTGAATATATTTTAATTGTCACTGACGCCTATAGTCGCTTTGTCTTTTTAGAACCTTTAAGACGACTAACCTCAAAAATCATCTGCAATAAGTTACAGGAATTATTTCTTCGATACGGCTTTCCTGGTAAAGTCCTAAGTGATGGCGCTTCTTATTTCGTGAGTGATTACTTCTTGAAATTCTTGTATAGCTATGGTATACAGAGTGTAAAATTCTCCCCATATAACCCACAATCGAACAGAGCCGAACGCACGGTGAGATCGGTTAAAAATTTAATTCGTATTTATGTTGATAAGTCTCAACAGAATTGGGCCCAATTACTATCTAAAATTGCTTTTACTATTAACATAAGTATGAATGAAACTACTGGGACCAGTCCATGTGAACTTTATATGGGACGGAAATTTTACCATCCATTAGATGTTAAATGGTTGATGGATTTAGATCTTTTAGACGATGACCAGGATAAAGAGCAAAAATTAGTTAATATAAATAATAATATTGAACGCGCTTGGAAACATAGTGCGAAAGTTTATACTCAAAAACATAGTCCTGTTAATTTAAATATTGATGATTTAGTATTGGTTAAAAGGTTCATGAAAATTTCAGCAGAGAAACATTTCAATCCAAAAATCGCCCCTCAGTGGGAAGGCCCATACCGCCTTATTTCTAAACCTACACCAAATACAGTTTGGCTAGAAAATATTGAAAGACCATATGTACATATAAAACGCCATGTTCGTTTTTGTAAGAAATATTTTCCACCGAGACAAGTTAATCAATCTAACCCATAAGGTAACACAGAAAAAAATGATGATTTGATGTGAGAATTGAGGTTAACTAAATTATTAATATTGTACTTATATATATATATATTTATATATTTTAGGATGTTTGTTCGAACAAATTTTGTGTGTTGTATATTTTTTATTCCTGCAGGAATGCCTCGTCCGAGAAAGTGAGAGGTCAACCCTTTTCATTTTGTAAATATCTCATCATCATCCTTTGTGTATGTTATGTAAGGAATTGAAAAAGTTACTGTAGAAGTTTGTAAAGAAGGCGTTAGCATTTGAATATTTATGGAAGATTTGGTAATGTATTGAAATTATTTTATTATTCAACTTGGGATTTGTTATGGTTAGGAATTTTTTTTGACCGACCCTCGGATATTATGTAACCCACCCAAGTTTCATAATAAAATGAAACGTTGTAAAGAAAAATTTGTGAGATGAAACTCCAGTTTACTGTTAAGTCGGTTATTTCTCTTGGAGTTGGAAGCACTGCTTAACCTTCGGTTAGATTGCGTGAGTCGTCGATCGGGATGACGTCACGTTGCAGCCGAGGTTCTGGCTTTAAGACTGAAGCGCTTCGCAGTGTATAAAATGAGGTAAGAGTGATAGGTCCTCTGAAGAAAAAAATGGGTCGTTAAAAATTAATATTCTTTCCCTATAATCGTATAGTTTAGTTAACTTCTTTTGAAAATCTATAACAATTCCTGACTATGGTTATTATTTAGAAGCATTATTATTATTCAATATATTTTGGAAGCACATATTTCTAAAAATATTGCGAAAGGAAAAGTAAGAAAGTAAAAATAGTTAATTGAATAGTTCATGTTACTGGTTTTGTGTAGGCAGAATTATGCCTTGAGTTAAAACATGTTGATTCTTGTTTTCCTTGTTAAAACTAAAGTAAAGTCGCTAGTCAGGAAGTTTAATATATTGAAATTACGGAAAATATTAAGGCTAGTGGAGACTTCAAATGAATGATTTATGTCTTAGGTCCGCTTTGAAAAAGGAAAGAAAAAAGAAAGGATTTTATAGAATTACAGTTGAGCTATTGCTCGTAATTCATGCATTTCGACCCATATTTAAGAAATCATTTCCTCCCACATTTTCATTCCAAAGAAAGCCACTTTGCAGTAACTTCGAGTTCCATACATTTTTGATTATATTGTTATATAGTCACTTGGAAAATTTTGTCACTTGGAAAAAAAAATCCTTTTGGGAAAAATGTTACTTGCTAACGGCGATTTCGATTAATGATATTATTACTTGTTAAAATTGTTGAATGTTTTCTATATTACTATTTATATAACACGTTTCGGATTGTTATAATAAAATTTTCCATTTTGTTAGAAAAACTTTTTTTACATTTTTCAAGTAGTTGTAGACATATTCCTGATTATCTTAATAGTGATATTTTTTGCATACAGTATAAGCTTTTTCCAGTATTGAACCTCACTCTTCACGTCGTCATTATTCTCAGCCGTGGGGGAGTGGAATTCTCCTTTCTCTCTCCTTTTAAAATTCTTGTATTCTAAAGGGGGAAGTGAGGTGACGTCCGTTCTCGCAGGACTGTGGGTAGTGGGGGCTATTTAAAGATTAAATGTGTATCGTTCATCCGTTACAATACCTTAATAGACAATTCAGTGGGCGGGGACACAGTAGCTTAGTGGTAGGGTATTTAACTAATCTTTTTTTTGCAGAAACTATTGGAGTATTCACTTAACCTGTAGAGATACGATCATACTTAACTCCCTATTTAATTTTAAAATTAAATAAAAGGAAATATTTCAGTGTAGCGACCCACGATTATGCATTTTAGTCTCAGGGAGATTATGATTAAAGCAAGTGAATGTTGTTGACAGAATTGATGGAATGCAAAGGTGGGAGGAAAGAGAGTACCCCGAGAAAACCCACGAATACGATGTGCACTACAAACTGACTTGACCGTGGATCGAACCAAGAACCCAATACACTAGAGGTAAGCACTCTACCCCTAAGCCATCGTGCCCTCGCCCATTTAATTGTCTATTAAGGTATATACGGTTGTTTTCTGAAATTTCTTCTTCTTACAGCAAATACTCAAAAGTACAAATCCATGTGGGTCTCTATTTTTACGACGTCATAAAATGCATAATTCCTTATATCTCGCTTGCTATATTAGATATTGACAAAAAATGTTCACTTTATTTCAGAGCCCGATGAACGCTTGGAATTGTCCAAAGAAAATTTAGAGCTGAATTAATCTTTCGATCGAAATTGTACTGACGAGTCTGAGGTACTCACTTAACCCATAAAAGTACCATCTTATTTAACTTTTGTTAGGATCAATAATTGTTTTCTGAAATTTCAAGATCTAATACGCTTTTATTGTATGGTGTCTCTCTAGCTGCTAGATGTACTAGCTGGAACTTTTAGGTAAATACATATTTCTAATACTCTTTACAAATGTCAAAATATATTTTACAAAACTTTTAAAATTTAATCTTGGTAGACCCCATGATGTTCTTAAACTCCATGGAAATACCTAATTATTTTAAGATGAAATTGCTTATTAACTTTACATGACCGGTTTCGGAAATTTTACCACCTAACACGAAAACCCCATAACTATATGGATCCTCCCTTTATTTGACAATATCTTGATAGTCATATTTTAATTAATTTTCTAAATTGTACTGTCTAATATGCAAGCTCCACGTACCTATGGTGTCGCTTTTTATTTCACCATATTTCGGTAACTGTTAGGCGTACCGACTTGCGGTTTCGGTAAAACACACACTTCTAACGTTCTTTAAAACGTTATTAAGACATATTTTAGAATATTTAGAAATGAGAGTTCTGGGAATATCATGGTACCCGAAAACCCCCATCAGGGCGTGTGTGTAGTGTATTTAATTGAAACTACTTTTGAGGTTGTTGTAAGCCCTCGTAATTACGTTTCCGAAACTGCACCATCTAGTACGCAAACTCCACAGTTCTGTAGTGTCGCTCTTTATTTTCCCATATCTCGATATCCATAAGGCTTACCGAGTTGAGGTTTTCGGTAAACAGATGTCAGTTCCTTACATTTTAGAGACATATATTTTCATATATCTAAAAAATACAGACATTAGGTACCCCATGGTAGCCCGAACACCATTGAGGTACCCACTTACTTTTGAATGGTAATACATTTTGAGTTGTTGTTCAGCATCAATAAACACTTCATAGTTTTTCTACGTGCAACCCAAAAGTCCATACCTGACCGAACAGATTTTGTCCATTTAATCTCAAAAATGTTAAGATACTTTGTATTGTTAAGTACAACCAAATTAAGCACACTGAATATAACATTTTAAATATTTTCTGATTTTTGTTGCAGGTATTTCGTGCATCAAACCAGGATTCTGCTTGAAAGACAGTCAAAAGAAGCAGTGTAGGTTGTGGCTAAAAGTACGTCCTTTCTGAAGACAGACTCAGTTGTACTTACATTATTTTGTACGAATATATAACCCTAATAAAGATACTGTACTACAAATTATTTCTTTCTTCCATAAATTATAATAAAATATTATCTCTGTTTAAAGAAAATGATTGTTAATGTTAAGTCATTTTAATTCTTTTTCTCTGTAATAAGAACATTATCCCTCGCAATATTTTTATCTTTGTGCTATTGCGATTGGATGAAGTAAAATTCTATACAAAGCACTATTATTTCAGACATGCATTAATAACTAATGTATTGTTCTGTATGTAAGACAATGTGTATACTGAACATGTCTAGCGAAGGTGGTGTTTTAATACAGAATCTGTAACTCAGCTTTTCAGTAGTCAACTTTATTGGGAATCCGAAGAAAGAAGTAAAAAAAATATATATATATATGTTGGACTTACCAGCGCGTGTGTGTTCGAATTCTGGACTAATCCAAATTATCCAGAGAAATCATTATATATTTCTTTGTTGCTATTTCAGATGTATCCTTTATCCAAGTCGAGTGAAACGGAGACTTCATACATCGCTATACTTTGTATGAAATATGTTCCGTATTTACTTAATCACTTTGTAACTTTCTCTAGTGTTGACAAGGCCGCAGGTGTCAATCGAATAGTTTAGTGTTTCACTCATGTCACCTTGTGACTAAGGTACGTCCTGTCGGTATATATATGGTACTGGGTTCAATTAGCGATAAAATACATTTTTAGCGTTAAACAAATGCAAAAATCTACACGAAATGAGATACCGTGATCTCTGACTTACGGATAACACCAAGCAACTAATGGTACTGAGTGTGATTGAGTTTACTAATTACTATTTGGCTAAAATGAGTGTTCCTTTATCTATAGTTCTTTTCGTGCTTTGAATTGCAAAGTTTGAAATAACCGTTTTAAATTATTGTGTATATATATATCTTCCGAGTAATTCTGAGAATCATTGCTCTTTCTTTAAGCAATGTATGAGACTGTTAAATTGCTCTTTCCTTAAAATGTTGCACTAAGAAGGATGCATCCAGGAAAGTCCAAATTTGCAGAATGTCTATAGCAGGGAAGAATAAATATGTTTAGTCGATGGCTGCACAACGCCTCCGCTGTCACACAGCGAATACAGCGGACGTTTAAGAGTATTCTGCACTTACTATTAGGTATCGGCCTGGGAACTTTGGCGCAACTACCCAGTCTCCTTCTTGGTGTTGCATTTTTAATGGCGAGTACTGAGTAGGAATCATATTGTAAGCGAATACGTTTCCGGCTGACACCACACTTTTAATTATTGCGACATTAAAAAAAAAAGACATACCTGTTAATTAAAATGTACAGAGAAGTTATTTCTGGAAAATTCTATTCAGGCCTCTTGTGGTAACAACTGCACTTTAGTAGAAGATACTATTAAGGAAAAGAATGAGGTAAAATAATCTTTATATCGTACTAGCAATGGATGATAACAGCTTAATAAATGATTGTACGTAAATCTTGTTTGAGTTTGAATACAGGATTGTATAAGGCTGTGCATTTTGCATTATTATTGAAGTGCTGCAACTAACTAACTGCAAACCATATGATAAATTCTTACAGTAATATATCACATATTGATTTACTCTGTATGGAAACGAAAATAGTTTAATATATGGTTAACCTCCTTTGTGCCAGGGGCGGATCCAGAGGGGGGCGATCTCCCCGATCGCCCCCCCCCCACAAGAGGAAACTTTCTTATTTTATATATAAATAAACCCATCCATAACAAGTTTGGAGCTCTTAAAAGTAGCAGTATTACCGCCGACCCCCCCCCCAGAAGTCCGTCCTGGATCCGCCCCTGCTTTGTGCCCATCATTTTAAAATTAACGCTTGTGTCACTTTTCAACACTTGACTTTGCAGTAGCTTTCCAACGAATTAGCAGGAAGCCCAAACTTATAGGACACCCTGCAGGTAAATACATTTCTTTGGACAGTTTCACTGCTCCAAACTAAGATTTGAAAAGTGTAGTATTGTTAATTTTATTATTATTGGCACAAAGGAGATCAACCATATTTTAAGCTATTTTTGTTTTCATACAGAGTAAAACAATATTTGACAACATTACAGTAAGAATGTATCATGCACTTTGCAGTATGTTGCAGCACTTTAATAATGGTGCACTATACGTACACTCTAGATCCTGCATATGTCCGATCCATACATTACAAGAAGGCAATACGTATTCGATACAGGTAAAATCTGTATATTTCATATGGACAACCTATTAGCTATATACATCCAATCTATACATTACATATGGCCAACCTGTACGCGACATACGTATAATCTATATGCTGCATGCAGACAGTCTGTAAGCTACATATATGCACTCTGTATGGTGCATACGGATATTCTGTATGCTGTATCTGGACAAGCTGTGTGCGACATAAGGAAAATCTGTATAATACATACGTACAATACGTATACTGTATCTAGTCGTACGTATGGGGCGCAAGTACAATATAGATGCTGTCTCGGGGTTGAACGCAAGAAACATACGTACAGAACGTATATTGCATACTTCTTGAAATCATGCTCCGTCCTGACAGTCAGTGTATGTCGTCATTATTAACCCACATGCTACATACGACCCTGACGTCACAAAGCTAGATATTACCTCCGTATATACTTGTTACTGCAGATAACGTCACACGAATGACGTCATTGCACTTGTGCAGACAGTACGTATAATACATACTTTTTCAGCTATACGTTTGCTGCAGGATGTTATATACGGTTGTACGTTAAGTCCAGAAACTACAGGAATTACGAATGTAACCTACGTTTTTAAGTATGCCACCTACATTTTTTTTTCTCAGTGTGGGAGGAATCGGGAGAACCCCGAGAAAACCCACGGGCACGGTGTTTGTCCACCACAAAGTTCACACGGCGCGAGCTGGGATCGAACCAGGGACCCCAAGCACCGGAGGTGAACGCTCTATCACTGAGCCACCGCGCCACCCTCCGTTAAGCCCCTAATTTACAACTACTTCGTTATTATTCCCCTTGTTTACTTTCAATTTTAATATTCTCGTGCAAACTGCAGCTTGCAGCCTTCTATATCACATCGTCGTTAACAAATCATATGTAATAATTTTCTTTAGGTAATAAGTAAAAGTTCGGGGTGACTTATTGAAACGTTTGGGTTGCGAGCGAAGCGAGGAAGAGTTTTAAAAAATCTATTCCTTTGCAATCCCACAACAATATTGATTTAATAGAACGGCAATACTTTTTCGGGGCGACGCGTCATTTATTCATTTCCAACACTTTTTATTTTTTCTTGGTCATTCGGCACCCTCTTGCTATCAGCGCCACGCCTCGCTCCCCCGCCCCGTAGCTACGATTCTACAGTTAATATAGGGCAATGGAGAAGTATTGTATTTGTATAAATTATAAATTACTTCTGATGCTTCATATATGTATTTGTATATGCACCAGGGGCGCATATAAAAGGTTTATGTCACTAGTGCGGCATTGTTATTTTAGGGGGGAGATATGAAGTAATCGAGCTTATGCAGATGATTGTACAGTTGCAAAAGAATAATGGAGGATTCGGCATTACGTCAGATTATTCAGTGTCAGGGGAGGAATTACTGCCTTACAAAAAGTTTTAAATTTGCATTTTAAGATTTTTCAGCATACTTTATACGAGTGACACTCCCGGACTCCTTTTATTGTCGGAGAGGGGACAGTACGTACATGTGAATGGGCCCCCTAGAAAGTACTTTCCCGGTGGGCCCCTGGGTTGCAGTACGGCCCTGGTCAAGTATACTTTTAGTCATTTTGAACATGTTTCATCTTTAAGATCTCTAACTGAAGCTTCTTTCAGAGCTTAAAAGATGCATGCAGAGATATTGTAAATACGAGATATTGTAAATTTCTTACAATGTAAAAAACAGTGTTAGCTTCTCCACGTGCTTAAGCCTACGTATTAACTTTGTGTCTCCTTTTCACTCAACTTTGGTAATCGCACTTCCTCTGGTCTAGTGGCAAGTGCGTGCGCCGTTGGTGGACGTAGTTCCAGGTTCGATTCCTTGAAGGAGAACAAAAAATAATTTCCCAATGATTCATTTCATTAAACATCTGCCTCCTTTAGCCTAAAGGACATAACCGTGGGACATTAAACTAAGAAAGTTTTTACTTGGGTAACTGGACTTGATTCCCTTGTGCTACGAATGTGCCATATGCACTGTATGCTGCATTAACACCTTTTCTATTACCAGTAAAGAGTAATGCACGTTCAGTGTAAAATTAAGTTAAATTGTGACTGTGATATTTCGTTTGCAATACAGCAATTTCGACGTGAGTAAAAATCTATTATACATAGAGTGTGTGGTCTAATTCCTTTAGCGGCAGCATAATACATGAGTATATACGTGTTATGTTCCAAATGTCAAAAAACTTTAACTGTTAATTATCGAATAGTGTACACAACAATAGTGTACAAACGTATCACGATACATTTTAAGTACATATTGAAGGATGTCATCTTGCCCGTGCCCCAGTGTTCTCTTTTAGATTTAAGTATATTTTATTGTGGGCCGCGGTGGCTCAGTGGTAGAGCGTTCACCTCTGGTGCTAGGGGTCTCGGGTTCATACCCTGCTCCCGCCAAGTGAACTTTGTGGTGGACAAACGCCGTGTGCGTGGGTTTTCTCGGGGTTCTCCCGTTTCCTCCCACTTTCTTCATTCCACCATTTCATTCATTACTCATTATCACCGTCTCCTTTAGCCTAACCGGCATAACCGTGGGACGTAAAACTCAAAATTTCATTTCATTTTTTTTTTCATATTTTATTGTAACTAAATATTCATTTTCTCTTTAAATAGATAAAGTAAGGGTGGTATTAGTTTTATTTCTGTCTGATGCAATTGGCAGTGATGTTTGTACTTTTAGAACTACCAATTTGCAATGTATTGAAAATTTTTCAGATATTTTATTCGTCTCCATTTAATTTGAATGACATTGTAAGGATTGAGATATTCTTGCTTTCTCTCGTAACTGATAACCACGTGATTTTGATGCGTTTACGATGGTTATGTTCTTCATATTTTCGTGGTAAGGGTACATGCATGTTGTTTGCATTTCCGAAAATTAAGTAATTATATTCATTATTTTTGCGTCATAGTGAACATGTAAGATGTCATATGTCTAGTCAGTACTTTTGCACTTCATAAATATAGACCTCAATTTTTCTTTTTGAATTTACTTATTATCGCTGACACGCTCCCACCATCTTCAAATGACATGATCAGTTTGCAAAAGGGCATCGATGTATCATAAGGTGTTCAGTCCGGATAAAACAAAGCACGACATACATCACAAGAAAGCGAGAAGAGTAAGGAATCTAGTTCACATCATCAACGGATAAAAATGCTCCTTTACACAACTTGCAAGATGACCTTTAAACGAAGCTGGACCTAGTTTGGCGCAGGATGTCGCTGTACGGGGGAAGATAATCGCAAAAATATAGAGTTTGGTTCGTGGAAATATTGAACCATTGAATATGAAGAGTCGACAAATCACATCCTATATTGGAAACTTAACCATGAAGAACAATAATATGTATGAGTTGTCATTAAACACAATTTCAAGAATGGAAGCAGAAATCAAATAATTTTGTTTCTGATATAGAACATATCCTGTATATACGTACCTTTCCAAAACTCCGCCAGTGCAAATGAACGAAGAATTCAGAAGGTAAGTATTTATATTTTGATAGTTTTAAGTTAGGTTACAAGCATAGACTAATGGAAATTTTACATTAATAAGTATTTTTGTTTCTGCTTCGGATGAATCGACGTTCCAGAAGAATAATGAAGATTCACAAAATAACATAAGGTAAGAAGTAACAATCAGATGAGTATTTTCTTATGTTTTGTAGTCTCCGATATCGATAAGCTTAACAGTATTAGTATTAGTATTAGTATTAGTGTTACTACTAGTAGTAGTAGCATTGTTTCTTCCAGACATTTTTTTTGAGGGGCATTGTCTCCCCGAAGCTCTGAGAGTGCCCCTCTGGAAGAGACCAAAGTAATATGTCTATAATATAATAAGTAGAATAGTACTAGCAGTGCTCCCCGGAATACTAAAGGTGCCCCCCAGAACATTTTTTTCTGAAAGAACAACTGTGTAGTAGTAATAAACAGAATAAGAATAGAGTTCAAAATTACAATAGAATAGATATCCTGTACTATGACCAGTATAACATTTAAGTAGTAGTGGTTGAAATTTCAAATAGTAGTATTAGTGGTAGTAAAAGATTTTGAAAATAATGCAATTTCATTACTCACAGATCAATATTTATTGGAGATTATTGAAAACGGATTTGAAAATTCTAAATCTGTTATATTTAAGGTAATAAAATCCTTGGGTTAAGATGTGTCCATTTACCGGTATTTTAGGTTAGATTCATTTGAAATAGCTTGCAAAATCAGGTATGGCATATTTTTAGCTGTTGTATTCAAAAATCTAAAATTCTACATGTTCATTATAAACTGATTATTAATAACGATAATAACCCCGTGTGCAAAGTGCCGCCAGCTATCATCGGTCCGACGTCGTCTTTTGGCAGATAGCCACCGAAGACAAGGAAAAATGACTGCCGGCATCGGTCCGCTTTTCGGTTGCAAGCGGAAAGCCACCGAAGCGTAAGCGACGCGGCTACCGTCGTCGGAAAGATAGCTGGCAGTTGTTTTTCGTCAGGCAATCCGACTTTTCGACGAATGACCGTTGATTGATGGTGAGAACTCGGTAACGTTCGCTGCTAGGATATAAGAATAGTAGGTGGCAGCACTGCTACTCATGTAACTATTGTCAGAGGTTCATAAATTTACAGAACTATTTTCGTGTCCGATTACAGCAGAACGTGTTACGTTATTCGTTACTTGGCAAAAATTTCAAATATACTGCGGAAAGCTCTGCTCATTGCAAACAATTAATTCCAATTAAAAATTCTCACTGTTAATTACTATTTGGTCTAGGAATTAATTCGTGCGGGTGGACAAGAGATGGCGCAACGAACGGAGCGTCCCACAGTTCCGTGTATCCACACATGTGTTGCAAACCCCTGTCATCGCGTATCGTTCGTAGTATAGGGCAGTGGATTAAAGCGTCAACAACACCAGTTTGTAGTTAAGTGAACATGGCGCAATTTGTGCCTGATAAAGTGTTTTTGCGGGGTGTCCTGCTGCATTACTTTAACATGCAGAAAAGTGCGACTGAAAGTCATCGTATTTTGGTGGAAGTGTATGGTGACCATGCTCTAGCTGAGCGAACGTGTCAGAAGTGGTTTGCACGGTTTAGAAGTGGTGATTTCGGCTTGGCAGACCAAGAGCGAGCTGGACAGCCAAAAAAATTTCAAGACGAAGAATTGACAGCATTGCTCGAGCAGGATTCGTGTCAAACGCAGGAACAACTTGCAGCAGCATTAGGCGTTGATCAAACAACAGTCTCCAAACGCTTGAAAGCCATGGGAATGATTCAAAAGATGTCACATTGGGTTCCACATGAATTGAAAGACAGAGACGTTGAAAGACGAAAAACCATTTGCGAATTGCTGCTTCAACGACAGAGCAGAAAGGGGTTTCTGCATCGAATTATTACGGGTGATGAGAAGTGGATCCATTACGAGAACCCTAAACGAAAAAAGGCCTGGGTGAAACCAGGTGAACCAGGTCCATCACAACCAAAACGAGATATTCACTGTGCAAAGGTTATGCTGTGCATATGGTGGGATATGAAAGGTGTGGTGTACTATGAGCTGCTGCAACCGGGTGAAACTATGAATGGAGAACGTTATCGACGACAATTAATGCGTTTGAAGCAAGCTCTGGCCAGAACACGACCAGAATGGGAGAACAGACATGATAAACTTATTGTTCAACATGATAACGCTCGCCCACATGTCGCAAAACCGGTCAAAACCTATTTAGAAAATGTCGGATGGGAAGTTTTACCCCACCCGTCGTATTCACCAGACGTTGCTCCTTCGGACTACTACTTGTTCGATTGCATGAACAACGATTTGATTGGACAGCGGTTTACTTCTTCAGAAGATATCGAAACATGGGTCTCTGACTGGATCGCTTCCAAGGATGAGGACTTCTTTCGCCACGGAATCCGTACATTGCCTGACAGATGGGCGAAAGTGGTGGCTAGCGATGGACAATATTTTTCTTAAGGTATTTATGTATTTTGTGTTTGTACT
The DNA here is from genome assembly GCF_964235325.1 of Thermobia domestica. Lineage (NCBI taxonomy): Eukaryota > Metazoa > Arthropoda > Insecta > Zygentoma > Lepismatidae > Thermobia > Thermobia domestica. Next base: position 136,308,370 of record NC_137468.1, on the reverse strand, counting down.
ACAGCTTCAATGTGTGCGTACCAACCGCACGAATTAATTCCTAGACCAAATAGTTACTTTTGATATGCTCGGAAGGCCATGTCTTTGATGTTTTTCTCACTATTTCACTACAGAACATCCACCCATTTCTTCGCAACCATATTCTAACTCAAATCATGCACACAGCCAAACTGTTATTTAATCTACAACCATATGCAACGTATTCCGGACCAACAGTGCATTTTCAAATCCAACCACTTGAAGTTTATGTTTGATATAGACAACTCTACCTACAGACTTATAATCACTTTCATTATGAGTTACAATTTACTTTTCCTTAACACGATCACTGTTGACGCACCAACTGCTCTTTACACAGTTCCTCCAGGAAGAACAAATTGCCGCATTTGCTCTTAATGAAACTTACCTTGCACCATATTTAACATGCTATATACCGAAGTATCACTTACTTCGACACGACGCTCCAACTGGACCACGTCTCTACGGAGGCACAGCTATTGGTATTCGGCAAAGTCTTCCTTATCGTGCAGTTACTGTTCCACCTGCTCTTCACCTTCCTGAACATAACATCACGACAATTTATTTTAGAGGCAAAACAGTTACCATTGTTACTATTTACTATCGTCCAGGCAGAGCTTTCAGCTATGATTTCTTCCGTTATATTGATACCAAGTTCCGGCATTACATTATCATGGCCGACCTCAATTTTCATAGCCGTTCCCAACGTGACAAAGACAACTTTCTCGATTTTGTTCGGAATGAAACACGAGCTGAATTTCATACTTTACCGAAACCTACACGTCGTATCAGTCGCGCTACTCCTGACGTAGTCATAACTTCATCTTCACTATCTCAGTCTATTCACATATCTGTACTTGACTCCACACGTAGCGACCATGTCCCCATCAAAGTCGAACTTCATTGTTCTCCCAACATTCAGCCGAAGCTTCCTCCTCAGAAGGTCTACTGCTACCAAAGGGCAAATTGGGAACAATATCGCACCGATTTAGACACTGTCGTAACTACGCTCACAATGCCTAGAACGCAATACGAACTCGATCGAACAATCACTGGACTTACTACAGCCCTTCAAGACGCAGCACAACGTTCTATTCCAACAATCGAAAATCAGCTACACAAACCTAAGTTACCTCCGCAATATTTACCGTTTATTTCAGCATCTCGGAGAGCTTTCCGTGAATATCTCGCTACGCTTCGGCTTCATCGCCAGTACCTAAGGATCACTCATAATTATATAGTTGCGTTCAAGAGACGCCACTGGATTCAAACTTGCAACACACTAGCTAATGAAACACATCCTACAAAATATTGGCGCAAGTTTCATCAATTAACTGGTAGAGTTTCTCGTACGCCTTACCCCATTGTTCATAATTATCAAGCAATCCTTATTTTTGCTTCCTATTTTCAAGATATCTTTACTCCTCTACCCGGTTGGCATACACCAGATCGCTTACAATCAACTATAAACCGACATACTGATGCAGCTTCTCCTTTCTTTCGTCCGTCTGCTGATCATGATTTAGAACCAAATAATTCTCTAACCATGCCGATTCAACCCGAAACTATTAGTAATACACTTAAAGGTAAACGGAATACTGCACCAGGATTTGACTCTGTTACATATGTACTCATCAGACAAGCGCCTCACTCATTTCTACTCTTTCTTAGCACCATTTATACCTTTATTCTGCGAACTGGATATATTCCACTCGACTGGAAATACTCAAAAGTGCTTCTCTTTCCTAAACCAAAGAAACCTCCATCAGAAGTCACATCCTATCGCCCTATTCACCTCACTAGTTGTCTCTGCAAAATCTTGGAAAGAATTCTTGTCCGGCGCATGCACGACCATCTTCACTCACATAATCTTCTTCCAATACACCAAGCTGGATTTCGACCAAATTTTAGTACTCAAGATCAATTATTCCGCCTCACCACAGCTATTTACAATCAATATAATACAGGTTTTCCTTCTTGCCTTGTAACATTTGATTTGGAAAAGGCTTTTGACAAAGTTTGGCACCCTGGCTTACTATATAAACTTCGTAACTATCTTCTGCCAACTTCGTACATCCGCTTCATACACTCCTTCTTAATAGGACGACTAGCTTATATCTCAATCAATGGAACGCTATCTCATCCTGTCTTGCTGCAATCTGGTGTACCACAAGGCTCATCATTGTCTCCTTTATTATACTTACTGTACGTCGCTGATCTTGTTATTCCTAATAACACCACAATATTTCAGTTTGCTGACGACACTGCTTTTTTCACATCTGGCCGCACCGTACAATCTCTTAATAAAACTATGCAAGTAGCCATTGATGCATTTGTGCGATGGTGTCATGTTTGGAGGTTAAATATTAACTCTTCCAAAACTCAAACCATAGTTTTCTTACCACGTCGACGCCGTTCACGAGTACATCGAAACCCGAATCTACTTCGCCTTCAGGTTGATCTTACGCCTATTCCAGTTTCAAGTACTATTACGTATCTCGGTGTCATTTTTGACACTCATCTTACCTGGACTCCACATCTCACCAAACTCATAGGTCAAGCGCAAAATCGACTTAATCTTCTCAAACGATTAGTAGGCACAACTTGGGGATTAAGGGCACATACCGTTCTCAATACATATAAAACCTTCATGCGGAGTACATTAACCTATGGACATACAGCCTGGACATCTAAGCCCCTAAAGTTCTATCAAAAACTTGCTATATTAGAACGCCATGCTATACGCCTAGCATACCGCATAAGCCTACCGCATCCAACACGTTTACTTTATGAGATGATCGATTTTCCACCATTATTAACGCACCTGGAACAACTACGTATACGTTACATCAGCAAACGTATGGCAAAGCCCCATCCTATGATACTTGATATACTCCGCTACGACCGTGACAACGATGCACCACCAACTTTCATTGACACCTCTCTCCAACACTTCATGACATTGTATCATTTACAGTTAGATGATGACATATTGGACCCCGAAATCTATACAATCTACCGACCGCATGAACTTTCATCTCATATCTATCCATCATATGCACAGTAATACCTATTAACAAGGACCTTCTTCGTCTTCATCAGTTCCTGAATCGCCCCAGGAACAGAAGATAACTTCATTCGTCTGAACTAACATAACCTTGTGATGTGACGTCCAAAGCACTGCATTTCATCCATTCATTACATTTGTTCATTTTCTTACTGCAGTCCTCTCAACTTCCTTTTCCTCTCATAATTTGTGTTTATGTAATAACTGCCAATATTCTCTTCTACCCATTAACCTATTACTGCTTGTGTTATATATTTTTCTCCTGGAATCATTTCAATCCATGTATGTTTAATATTAATGTGATGAATAAAGAAATAATAAACCTGGCAGCCCTTAGACCACCTACATTTCCATAGAGACAATTGATCTACATTACAACACTTACCCGAAGAAAGGGCACAACCCTTTAAACGGGACGACGAACAAAAAAATCTTTGGTGTTAAGATACAAGTACGCTAAAGTGATAGTTATTTTGTGTTTTAACATATATTGGTATAGAACGTCCAGGCTATAAGTTTCGAGCCTTAATTCTTGTCCCGTAGGGAACCATAGATCTCATAGTAGGTGTTTCTTCGTGGACCAATCATTGTGCAAACTGAGAAACTTCCACACGCCACGGTTCTCAGGTTAGTTCTTCGTCCAGATTTATCAATTTTCTGTTTCTCGTCTCTTCCACTTTTCCTTCTACCACGTCTCTCGGGATATTATTAATTCTCCGGCAATCTTCCAATCAGATTCTATTTCTCTTTCAAATCACATCCAATATATATTTTTTACTTTAAGGTGGATCCCTAGGTGCTCTCGGTGCTATGCTAAACGCTGCTTGAATAGTGCGGCGTTGCAAGATAGTGTCGAGTGTTTACTGATGCCAGATAATAAAAGGAGTAATCATGGAATTCTGCTTGGATACTTACTGGAGAAATTAGTTTTCGACTCTTACCACAATTCCCCTTCTCGAACTGCAACGTTAGAATCCAAGAATTTTCTTATTGTGACTACTACAGTAAAGTACAAATTTAGCAACAACGCATTATAGCGTTCTGCGCAAGTTTCGTCTCAAAAAAACTATTTCCCTAGGGTCAAGCAATATATCTATTTCGTGATAAGATTGTTACTTTAAAATATTTTACACAAATAAACATTTCATGAAACGGAGCACTTCTAGTAAGGTCTAACAGCAAATGCCATCTTGAGTGCTCATTGTAAAACGAATCAAATATTTTCTTTTTTTTATTAAATTTTTCGATATCAGGAGACACAACCATACAGGGCCGTGCCGTGGGGAAGGGGGGAGAGCGAGGCTAAGGCCCTGGGCGTCGAAGTAAGGGGGCCAAAAATTCGGGAGAAAAAGGAAAAAAGATAGGAAAAATTGCTTGGAATATATGTATGGGGGCGCCGTCGTATACTCTCGCCCCGGGCGCTGATTTTCCACGGCGCGGCCTGCAACCATATGAATCAGTGTCTTGTGCTGTAGCTGAAACATTACTCTATCCTATAGTACAATATTTATAATATGTAACGTTTCATTGCGCAGTAGTTAAGGGAATGAGCTAAAATATGTACTGACTTCCGGGTGGTGATCCACCTTAATGTCCCACACATATGCTCAGAGCAGGCGTGCAGCCAGAAATTTTTGTTCGGAGGGGTCCAAGTTTTCGGGGGGTCCAATACTACAAGCCAATACGTCTATGTTATATTGAACGTGTATTATTCTGCACCCGAAAAGACGATAAGTAATTGTAAGATATTTTCACCTATATTTTCAGAGAAAAATGATAGAACTAGATTGTTTTTATAAGAGAGAGAGTAGAGTTGAAATGTAAGATCATATTGTCATGCTACATGAATCGTTTCTCATGATGTAGACAAATAGATAAAGCTCTGTTGAGAAAGTGTACAAATGTATGTTCAGTTAAGACGTGTCCGGACTTGGTAGACCCCCTGTGGGTACGTTCCTGGCTCAAAAAGTGAGAGAAACTATAATGATAATATTGAGTGAAATGGTGCAATAAATTAAAATGAAGGAAACGGGAAATTCCCTGGGAAATCCACATGGATGGGTGTTTGTTCACTACAAAGTCTACCTGGCGAGAGCTCAGGATATCCAATATTGTTCAGTTGAGCACAGGGAACGAAAACTCCACATTCCGATTGGTTTGCTCATGAATGTCGTGAAAGTAGTCTGTTTAAGTTTGTGGAAGGAACGCAATATTTAACAAAAGTAAAATGCATGGGGGATAAGGAAAAAAATGACCAAAAGAAACATAAATAAGTGAATTAAATAGGGACGTGTAATAGAAATCAAGAAATGTATTCTCAGTGCAAATAAATTCCATTTAAAAGGTATGGGTATGAGGTAAATTTATTGATTTCTTTTTATTTACGCCCTTACACAACACTGAGTTTATGAAGGAATAAACCCTGTATTTACGTTGCTTCTGAATTGTACTGCAATTTGAATCAAGTGCAATTGACAAGTACACAGACTATCATGCAAGATCACCTTACGCAAAGCAGGCCGTTCCCCACCCCATTTTCTCATCCAAGAAACCTGGATTGCAGAACCAAATCACAGATTCCAGCTTGTATGAGTACAAGGGAAAGATGATTTTTATGAAAGACAGATCGTTATATTCTGTGATTACAGAACGTTATATTCTGTGATTTAAAAAAAAAAAAAAAAAACTGAAAAACAAGTTTCGAGAAAGAAACAAACACTTTCACAGAAGGAATATCGTTTGATACTATTACTCGAAGAATGCTTTTCTGACTATGGAAACCTTCATGAGGCTAATAACTAGAAGCCGGATGTTTACGCATTAAAAACCTGGAAACTAGGCAGGCGAATAGGCGCTTAAAATTTAAAAAGTAGACAGTACAGTAGGCACTAAAATGTATCTCGAAATAATGAAGATAAATGCTCAATACAATTAAAAAATAAATTCAACTCATAGATAATGTTCAAAGAATATAGAAATATACCTGTTTGTTAATATCTTCTTTTATTGTATATATAAAAACGAAGCTTGACATGTATTCCATGTATATTTGGTAAATACGTTCTCTACAACACTTTATCACTACACATAGTAATCCAAAGTTTTACGACTTCTTATCACTACAAACAATACTTATACTTCTCGAACGATGCAAAATCCTTTCTTGAAATACTAAATTATATATTTTCCCCTGCTAAAGTCTTATTTTGAAGCAAATGCATAGAATAGGCAACATTAGGTACCAAAGCAATTATTTAGGCAGGAATGGGCGAAACAGACAAAATAAAATTGGCTTAAATTGAAACTATAACTCCTCATATAAACTTTAAAATTTATATTTTAAGTTATTTTTGATCATATCTTTAATATTAAAGAATAGGCATTTTGCCTAACATCAGATCTTTACTAATAACTTTTAGTTTTGATCAAAAGTATCATTTCGCGAGAGCTATAGAGGAGTCAGCAAGACAAGGTCTCTGACAGCTCGCATTGACATTGCCACTACTCGCGTGTCAAGGCTTTTTTCGATGCATTTATAATGGCAATTTAATTAATGGTGAAAGAGAAAGTGACTGTGGTTGGGAAAACTAATACCAAAGTAAGGGCTGCATTTTCCCTCCGCACGTGGAAAGAAACTTCAGAGACCACCACTTGTTGGCCCTGTTATAGGATGAGGCAATTACTCCCCCTCCTGAGTTTGAGAAATACATCCAGTTTAATAAATTGTATGCTAATATCCTAACAAAGAAACGTGAAACTCTTATGCCAGTAAAAATCTTGTCTCCCCCCCCCCCACACACACACATCTTTAGCAAAGTCTGAGATGACACTGCTGGTGGTTAGTTAGAAAATTTGTTGAAAGGAAACCAGTAATAGCCAAAGTTCTTACGTCTAGGAGCGCATCCAGAAAATTTTGTTGGGAGGGGTTAAAGTTTGGAGAAGGGTCGAATATTACAAGACGCTACTATGTACTATTGAAACGGAAAGATAGTTATTCAGTGCCGTGCAGTGGAAAATCAGCACCTGGGGCGAGAGTATACGACGGTGTCCGTACATATAAATAAAGTCGAAAAACCAGCCGCGAAGCGTAAGAAAATTCAAAAATAAACCCTGCTTTTCCTTGATTTTGAGCACTTTTTATTACTTTTCTGCTTCCATTTTATATATGAGCATATGCACTTTCCTAACACAAATAACATTATAGGACCATTTCCTAAAGCAGGAAGAGGATTTAAGTACATACAAGTAATATTCCAAGTAACTTTTCCTCTCCCTTTTTTCTTTTCTTTTCATTTTTCTCTCGAATTTTGCGCCCCCTTACTTCGGCGCATGGGGCTGGCGCCCTCCGCACGGCACGCCACTGAAGTGATTTTTAAATAAGGCTGCACTTCTCTGCTGAACAAGTATAGTTTGTTAAGAAAGTATATAAATGTATATAAGGTTTCAAAGCATTATGGGGGGGGGGATCCTGACCCAGTGGCCGCCTTCGTGGATGTGCCCCTGTTTATGTCAGTTAAGTTTTCACGCTGTTTCCGAAATACCATCCCCAGACATCAGATCACCCGATCAACTCAGATTTATCACCGTCATTCCCCATACAACGCACAAACATTACACTGACAAATCGAGTGAGATCCCTGCCACCGCCTATCGAGTGGTTCTACTGTGTCGTGTGGCACTTAAGTCAGCACAAGGATTTCGTTCAAACAGTAGCAGCCTAGCAGGTGATCATAATATATTGGCTGATCAGTGTATGTTTTGTTGGCTTTTAGCTTACTAAATAGTCGCTCAGATGTTGCCGTCATTACAGGCAAAGGATGAGATATAGTTGCAACCTCACATTGTTTAACATTACAGAATTTTAACATCCTAACATAAAATGAATCTTCGAAACTTAAAAGCTCCCCTTTTGCTCTGGGTCCCTTTGCATTGCGGGCCTGTTAGATACGCCACTGGCAACTATCAAAGGAGTACTGTAAAATTGAAAAATGACAGGATCAAGCAGAAAAATGCAGAAAGTCGTATGTTCAACAATACTATTAAACTTGCCTAGAGCTCCCCGACATCCCGGTTGTTTAGTGTAGAAATCTGGAAGACTTACACTTGCCAATGTCTGGAAGAGAAGAGGAGAAATAGAAACGCAAAGAGGTTGAAATGGATTCTACACAGTAAGCATAGAATGTAAAAACTCGTATATTCTGTTTCTTGGAGGTGAAGAAAAGTAGGCTTTTTGCTGCAGACAGAAAAACTGGTATTTTTTGACATTTTATCAGTGGCGGCTAATGTTAGCGTTGCAGCGTTGCGCAACGACCAAAGTATTACAAGAAAAATATTATTATCAATAGTAGTAAAGAACAGAAAAAAAAATACTTTTTAATACTTGCATATATACACTTTAAATAACATATTTTTTACTTCTGTAACTGTCCGTTCCATTAATCCGTTTTAAAAAGCGAAAAATAATCCGTCAGAGTCTCTAATTCATATTGTGCTGCAGCGAACATCATACAACGACCAGATTCCTTCAGCGCGGCAATTGGAGCAAATGTTAATTCTCCTTTCCCCTATCTCAGAAGTTAAAGGGACTGGTCGTTGCAGTGCTTTTGCAACACAGCACGGTTTCTAGTGAGCGAGAAGGTTTTTCGCGCTAAATAAGATTTCTGAATTTTCTTCCACTAGCAATTAACAAATGGAATTTGTTTTTATGCATTCATATTTTTAAATTACGGGACCATACTGAAGCAAATCAATATAATGACAATTTAAAAAAGTGATTGAAGAATTACAAAATAAGAAAGAAAATATCTAATAGAGGAGAAAACAAATGAAAGTAGACCCGCATTTATAAGTTAATTCTTAGTTTATATTGATAATGAAGGCTTCTTCTACAGTAATTTGTGAATCAAATATTAATAAGTCAGTATATAGAATCGTTCCCCCCCCCCCCTCCGTGGATAGTATTTTAGTATAAACATATTTCTTTTATAAAATAAGTATATTTTATACTCTTGATAATTTCCACATAAAACTGTATGATGGGGAACGCCACATTGAATTTGGGACTAGTTAGCAATGCTCAGGGGCGTATCCACGAGGGGGGTCCACCGGGTACGGACCTCTCACAAATTTCGAAACTTGACTAACATTTGTAGACTCTCTTAACGAACTATACTTGTTTAACAGAGAAACGATTGATGTAGGCTAAATATTTTATTTTACGCCTCATCATGTACTCTTTCTTCTCTTATTGAAATAATCATTCTATCATTTCGTTTCTAAAAATATAGGTGACAGTAAGTAAGAATTACTTATCGTCTTTTCGGGTGCAGAATAAGACAGGTTCCATATTATATAGACGTTTTGGACCTCTCTCAAATACTTTTGACCCCTCCCAGTTAACATTTCTGTGTGTAGAACTGGCAGTGCTGTTTGTTTTGATGTTCTTTGATTTTTTTTACTTCTGTTACATGCTGATCCTTCATCTGGCGGGTTTCGAGATTTCCTTTCCAGAACATATCACACTGGTAAGCGTTGTTTCTCCTCATGTGGAAATATATTGTGTTCATCGTGCATTGCGTAACAACCAAGACGGATTATTTGGAATGTAGTTTTTTTCTTTTACGCACATGTGTGTGTGTTGATGTATGAATATGTGACATTCGGAATTCATATACCAGTACCTCTTTTGTATCAGTTGTTTTGGTTTTTAAGTATTAGGTTTAACTTTTTGTGTGTGCTTTAATTCTGTAAATAACCTACAAATTCTGAACGAATTGTATACCATGACTTCTGTAAATAACTTACAAAAAACATTGACCAGCTTTCAACTGAGGATAAAACTGCAATTAAGACTTAGACAAAACAAATAAAGGGCAATTCAGGGAGTGTTCGAAAAAAAAAATCCATTTTAAATTTACAGGATATCTTATGGCAGTAGTGTTGTTTGTACCAGATACATTTCCTCGATTTATTTTAAATTTTTCTGCATAAACTGTGAATAAAGTGTGTTCAATGTACATTTTTTTTATAACACTAATCTCTGCTACGAACTCTCTTCAGTCAACGTTGAAGAGGAATTCGGATCACTGTGAGGGACTGAGTTTGCTAGAATGAATCGTTGGCAATAATCTAGAAAAAAATATTCAGTGAATCTACAAAGCTTCTGAAATTAATATTAACTGTACCTATGGCGTCAACAAAAGACGAAAAGTTTTTATCCACATGAGAAAGAATTGACACTTTTAAGGAATTGAATGTCCAAAGAAAGGTTATCACCATTGGTTATGCTTTCCATCGAAAAAGACCTGACAACAAGAATGCCAGAGTTCAACCAGCATGTATTAGACAGATTTGCTCCAATCAAAGAGAGAATAATAAACACTAATTAATTAAGGTGATTAATCGGATAAAATGTTCCGCATTTTTTATATTTTAAAAACAGAATTTTATTTAATTTAACATGTCACATAGCATTTGCATCTAAAGTTATGCTGATTAGTCAATGAGTCAGCTTTATATCTTCTGTCTCTTATCGTTCGTACTGCAACACCCGAAACCACAATCCACCGGCCGCCACTGCATTTTATTAGACGAGGACAGAGACGCAAATGCGCTAGTTGTCGCCCGGGGTAAAAACTCACCTTAGCGCCCCCCTGACCAACCACACCAAAACGCTCCACCAAATATTTGTCCAATTTTGCGCCTTCCCAATCTGGGGCCCGGGGCATAAGCCCCCCCTTAGTTACGTCACTGGACGGGGGAGGAGAAAAGGGTTTTAAAAACGGATAATCTGGTAACTGTAAGTTTGTTTATAATGTTTAATGATTATGTTAAATTGGCCAGTACTTCTTGTGTTGTTACCCAGGGGTGCCCACAAAGGGGGGCTATGACGCAAACTGTCATTGAAATATTTGGGGGGGGGGTTAAAAATCTATATAAATATGTTTGAGAGGGTGTAAAAATTAATCGAAAAGTTTTTTTTTCATGGAAGAAAACCTACGAATAGACAATTGGGGGGTGCGTCATGGACATAAGGGGGGGGGGCACCACTGTGTTACCCACATTTGAAAGCATTAGTGCGTTTGTGACTTGGTGAGTTCTGTGTTAGTCCAGCAACATGATGGCGAGCAAAGTTAAGAGGAACGGTTTATCAATCGAAAAATGAGAAAGAGAAATAACCTTACAGAAAAACTTTGGTACAGTGGACACGTTTTTAACAAAAAGAATAAAAGATTTGTGAAAGCAGCACTAGTGGTTCGCACAATGTGGTAAAAGCGAATACATCGAGTGAACCTTGTTATCTGCAAAACGTTCTTATTTTGCTGGAGGAAGAAAGTTGCCATTTTGTTGTCTTGCCAGTTTGTTAGGTTCCTGATTGTAATAGTAACAATACCAGTTTTGTTAATAATGATCCTGCGGAGTGGTATCTGAATGAATCTACGATTGACATTCTCCAACGATGGTCACAATACAGAAAGCATTTTCTTTTTCTTTTTCTTTCTTTCTTTCTTTCTTTTTTCTTTTTCTTTTTCTTTTTTTTTTTTTTTCGAAATAGCAGATCTTATAACAGGTAAGACAAGAATTTTAAGTAAGAATTGCTGGATTACTTGGAACAGTATATTCGTGCAGCAGTGGTGCCCTTTATTGTGGATCACGTATGTTGTTCAAGGGCAAGACAAATATCGCAACTGATGGCATTTCAGACTGAAAAAATATATTTAGAATTTTCTACTACGTCATGACAAGAGGGACATGGGTTTAGAAGTAAATGCAGAGAAAACTAATTCATGGAGGATCATCGGGATCGTAGTACGGCAAATTGTGGATACGTTAAAATATCAGATAATACTTTTGATAAAGTTGATACTTTCAAATATATAGGATTAATATTAACAGACCAAAACCATATCCACAAAGAAATTAAATGTCGACTAAAAGCAGGGAATTCGTGTTATTATTCAGTTCAAAATCTCTTCTCGTCGCGAATTCTGCCGAGGAATTTGAAGCTTAAAATATATAAAACGATAATCATGCCTGTTGTTCTGTATGGTTGCGAAACATGGTCATTTACTCTGAGGAAAGAACGTGGACTGAAAGTATTCGAGAACAAGATCTTGAGACCCAAGAGGAACGAGAATAGGGAATGGCGGAAACTTCATAACGAGGAACTACATAATTTATACGGTTTACCAAACAGGGTCATCAAATCTAAGAGAATCAGGTGGGCAGGTCATGTAGCCAGAATGGAAGAAAGTAGGAACGCTTTCAAAGTCTTAACTGGAAGACCAATCGGAAAACGGCTATTAGGAAGACGTAGACGCAGATGGAAGGACAATAATAACATGGATCTCGCAGAGATTGGAATACAAAATAGAAACTGGATCCAGTTGACTAAGGATAGAAGTCAGTGGAGAGCTTTTATGAACGCGATATTGAACCTTTGGGTTCTATAGGCAATATAGTTAGTTAGTTCAAGGCAAGATTCTATTGCAACTGCGGAAAATATTTTCAGTAGCATGTTCTGACAGTTGGTGTAATGTGTTAAGATGAGTTTCTTCTGTCGAAAGAAATTTGCATGTCGAGAGCTTTCCTTACGTGGACAAAAAGAAAAATTCAGTTCTCTGTATGATATCCCTACGGCTTATTGCCAATTCGATTCATTTGTTATGGAGCACATTTCGAATGGTATGGAAATCGAGGGAAGAATCATAAACAAGTTACATGTCTTCTATAATATGCGATGAAGGTATTGCACTACTTTCTGATAAGAGTGGAGAAAAAGGGCGCTCATTAATTTTGTCCCTAGGGACACGAGGAAGCTTAATCCGCCATTGATTGTTGAACTTGCCGGCTTTCATTTCGTAGAAATTTACCCTTTTTGCTACTTCTTTCAAATGTGGTTTAATTGCTGCAGTTAATGTACTTACTCCCCTTAAGCGGTATATTTGGTTTTACGAAATAATTTTAACCTGGTCCATTTTATATTGCTTATCATGATATGGCGCTTGTTGCTGAATCTGAAGAGAAAGTCAATAATATATTAGAAAACTTGAGGAGGGGATGTGAATCATATGAGATGAAAATAAATGTTAGAAAGACAAAAGCCATGGTGATCGGATAAAAGGAGTCGATGTTAAATATAGAAGTATGATAGCAGAAAATAGAACAGGTGACTAGTTTTCAACACTTAGGTAGTATTATTCGTGATGATATGAAATGTGAATGTGAATTAAAAGCAAGGATAGGGATGGTGAAAAAAAACCTTTAGAAGGAACGAAAGACTATTTTGTGGAACCTTGAATAGAGTTGAAAAAAAAAGACTCAAAATTCTTCGTGAAAAGTATTGTGCTGTGTGTATCAGAAACACGGACATTACGCAAAAATGATGAAAAATGACTGGAAGCTTTCGAAATGTGGGTGTGGAGAAGAATGAAAAGAATTAGCTGGATGGAGAGGAAAACGGGTGAGAGGGTGTTAGAAATGGTAGGGGAGAAAATAACAATTTTAGATATTATTAAGAAGAGGAAGAAAAACTGATTGGGACATTGACTAAGTGTATCATGAGTTACGTTTTAGAGGGTATGGTTGCAGGAAAGAGAGGGAAACGGCGAAGAAGGTTACAATTAATGGGCGGTATCGAAACAGAGAAATCGTAATTGAAAACGAAGAGGTTATCGGAAGATCGTGGAGCATGGAAGCTTCCCAGTTGCAGAAAATGACCTGCCAACAATAGCAGAATACCTATGATGATGTTCATGAAATCATATTTAATTATTAGCCTAGTGCATTTAGTGTAATGAATATTGACATAGTTACGTAGGACAAAATATAATTCGCAATTCAATTTTAGTGTACACTTAAATTTTTAAAGCAATAAAAACTAGTTAGCTTTAAAAATTAGGCTAATAAAAATACGGGAGCAACTATTGTGCACACTACAGATCCCGCATTGCGCACAAATCTCTCTTGATCTTTCTGAAAACAGATTTTTGTCCAACGTTGCCACAATGGTAGATTTAAAATCTGTGCGCAAACAAGGTTTTCCCTCTGACTAGGACAGAAACAGAAATTAGAAATAAATTTCATATTATATTGAGGATTAACTAAATATAATTTGATCAGTAGACACAAGAAGTCGTGATAACCTCGAAATTTACAATCCAAATATTAAAATTTTCTTGTCTCATACCCTGAACATGTATTACCTTTAACCCCTTGAAGTTCTAGCACCTACTTTTAGGTACTAAAGTAGCGTCTTCATTATTCGATTAAAAGAGAACCAATAAAGCTTTTTACTTAGTTTTTTTTAAAGTCTAGAGGCATTGTAGAACACATTACTTATGGTTTTCACGCCTTCCTGCGTCGAGACATAGGAGGTGATGACGTCATAACTTTTAAAGAATATTTTTTGTTAGGCCTATTTTCATTATTTTTTAGTGGGTTTACTTTTGCATCTAGAAGATTGAAATTTTGTACAAACATTCAGTCCACCGAGTAGTATTTATCATTTCTCAGACGTCTGCGTTGTCACAAGGTAAATCCAGAGGGGCAAAAAGGTAAAAAAAAAAAAAAAAAAAAAAAAAAAAAGCCGAAAAATCCCTTTTTCCGCGATTTCCACCCTCAGATACATGATGGAAACATGTGAATGGTACCGTTTGATAGGCACTTCTATTCTGAAGGGAGTGATGGACGAACTATGATCCTAGGATAAATAGGGATGTCTCAGGAAATTTTCTACCTGAGATCAGGGTCTTTTACGGTAATCTGGGGCATTTTGGGGATTATTGATATTTTTCCCGCCCCTACTATTCAAGATAGATGCTTGAAATTTGTACAGACATTTAGTACATAGTTTTATTACATATACTATGTACAGTAAATGCTATCATTGTTCGTACCTAATGTTACTCGCACAAGTTAGGACGATAATTTTAGTTTCTTCATTTATAAATAGAAACTTTTCTCCATCATAACTGAACTCAATTTATCTTTCAATCATTTACTGAACAACATCTGTAATACTTCTCGGGCGAACTGGTGTGAGGTTTTTTTCGAATACTGTATATAGCTTCTCTATCCTTATGTGTTAATTCCTCTGTATTTTCTAAATTAGCTCAGTCCTAGTAATTTTCGACACAGGTACTCCGCTGCTCTTTTCTTACAAATTTACATAACAGAAGAGAAAATATTTTCCGTCTGGCAACATTGCTTAATTTTTCTGTGCGTAATCCTGTACATAATGACAGCTTGTCAATGGCTTATCAGATAGAACTGATAAAACCGGAAAAGTGTGCGCAATTTCATTACAGCCCAAAATACTGGTAACTAAAATTAATAAAACAGTAACGAAAGATCCAGTTACCTTGAAAATAACAAGATAACTAGAATAGAATATTTGACTACGTGACTTTAAGACAACGTGATATAGTAGTCACCTGCAAAACACAATTAGAATATATTTGAAGTATAATCGAATTAAACATACCTGTACGTGTATTTTATCTAGAACTACTTGAAATGCCCATTTTTTCATATGGGGAGGTTTTATTTGTATTGAACCATCCCTCCCTCTTAGAATCAGCATTCCAATCACAGTGTAGAGATATAATTAAGATAAATAAATTAAATTAAAAAATAAGACACTCTTGAGTCCCCCTTTAATGAAAGTGAAATTAAGAAGAAGAAGTAAAACATCCAAAAGGAGATACTAAACACGTTCCGAAATTCATTTCGAACAGGTCAACCGCTTTTCAGTAATGCGATCGGAAACAACAGACAACGTCACATTCAGCGTGGCAAAAAAAAAAAAAAAAAAAAAAAAGATAGAAAATGCCTGTCTTTTCCATCCTTAAAATGAGAAGACGCTTTAACTCTGGGACACGTTTCCACTTATTTTTAGTGATGAGTTTATATACCTAGTTTTATTTTTCTATTTTGAGAGGTTAGTAAGATACTGTGCCAATAGCTACATGGACCTATCTTAATCTTAACTACGTAACTACATGAACTGACATAAAATAAAGGAGTACTTCCGATCGACGTGCAAAAATGAAATTTAGGATTATTGTGGCTTTCCCGGACTAACCGACAGAAAAATTGCCAAAAGTGAGTATTTTTAATTTTTAGGTGGTCTAAATGAGAAATAAAAAAATTCCCCATATTATTTATTTTTTTAAACATCTATAATCTCAAGTTTTAGGTACTTGGAATTAGAATAAAAACTTGAAATTCGGTAGGCTTGTACATTTTTGTTTGCATTACTTAAGTAAATCAGTATAAATAAAAATTTCCAAATTTAGAGTAGTTTTATGGGGAACTGAAAAATTTTTCCCATGTTATTTATATGCATGGGAAATATCTTTTGCACCTTTTGCACCCCAAAATTATTGGACACTTCCTGTGAGGCTATAGTGATGGAATTTGACATGATTGTAGCTTTTCGAAACTAACCGACAAAAAAATTGTCAAAAGTGAATATTTTTAATTTTTTAGAGTGTCTAAAGGGGAGATGAAGAAATTCTCGGATGTTATTTAAATGGGAGTTTCTTTTAACCTATAATCTCATGTTTCAGGTACTTGCAATTGGAATACATACTTGGAACTCAGTATGCTTGTATATTTTCGTTAGCATTCCTAAATAAATAAGTAAAAATAAAAAATTCCAACTGTAAAGTGGTCTTATGGAGAACTGAAAAATCTTCCCTATCTTATTTATATGGGACGTCTTCTACACCGCAAAATGTTTAGGCACTTCCAGCAGGATTAGAATGATGAAATTTGGTATGATTGTAGCCTTCCTGAACTAACCAAAAGGAAAATTGCCAAAAATGGATATTTTTAATTTTTAAGGGGTCTAAAGGGGAATGAAGAAATCTCCACGTTATTTAAATAGGCGTTTTCTTGGGACACAAAATCTTATCTTTTAGATAGTTGAAATAGGGAAAGAAATTTGAAATTCCGTAGAATTGTGAGTTTAAGATTTACGAGGTCGTAGTCCGAGCAAAGGCGGGGGTATGGGGGTGAAGTCCCCAGCTGGGCAAATTTTAGGGAATATGAAGAGCAAATGCACGAAATTCACCGTTGATACGAAGATTGATACATAAAAGATGCGAGGCCATAGGCCGAGCAAACGCAAGGGCCTGGGGGCGAAGCCCCCGGCTAGGCACAAGGCAGTTAAAGTTATATAGAACTGCATAAGGAAAACGATTATTAATATAATAATATCAATGAGCCTTTTATTGGTAAAGTTGCATAAACGTATGTTATGTACACTGAACTAGTGTTTCATTTAAAAAAAAAACCTTCATAGACTCGTTAAATACCGTACAATGAAAAGTGCTTGTGGCGTATGTCAAATAGAAGCGCTTAAACCATACTACATGTATCCACTCCTGCTTCCTCTTAAGGTGATGTGAAAGTGGTAGACTCATTACAGACTATCATAGCTATTACAAAACGGTGTGCTCCAGTTACCCTAGAATGCTGTGACGGAGCCACTGGTGTACCGGAAGAAAACTAACACTTAGATAGAAGAGGTTTTTTTTTTTTTTTGTCTACGTATGTACAAAGTTTCTTATTCACGTGGGTTACTTTTCGTAAATACGCCGCGAATGAGGAAATCGTAATTAAGAAATTAGGAAAGAGATGCGTTTCCAATTTACAAAATTACAAATCAATAATGATTTAAAATAATAATGATGAGTGTTATTAATTAATGTTTCTTAACAGAAGTCATAGACAATGGCTTAAAGAATTAGTTATTATTATTATTATTATTATTATTATTATTATTATTATTATTATTATTATTATTATTATTATTATTATTATTAGTATTAGTATTAGTATTAGTATTAAGACACTGGTATGGAGCGTGGTGCTGTACGGAACAGAGACGTGGACATTGAGAAAAGCTGAAATATCCAAGCTAGAAGTATTTGAAATGTGGTGTTGGCGCAGAATGCTACGCATATTATGGACCGAAAGAAAAAAGGAATGAAGACGTACTAAGAGCTAATGAATCATGAAGATAATAGGAAAAAAACAGCATGCTTGGCCATCTTATTCGGGTGCAACAGACTTGCGCACACTTGAGATCCAAGATTGCGCACACTTTTCAGTTATACAGATCAAGATCCAAAAATCCAGGTTTGCGCACAGTCTTTTTTACAACGTTGCCAGACTTAGATGTTTATAGGATGTCCCAAAAGTAGGTATACAATACCGTACTGATCAGGCTCATTGCATTTTATATCATTTCTTGTTGTTATCTTTCAGATAGGCTTAGTTTCTTTATTATTTGTTTTTAATGTGTTTTTACTTACATATTAAGCTAGGAAGAGCCGAAACAAATAAACCCATAAACTAGAATGTTATATTTGATCAATGCAGGGGTGTATACCTACTTTTGGGCCAACCCTGTATTATTATGAAAATGAAAAACTAACTTTGTGTTAACCAGATCAAAACAGCATAGTCAATGTGCCAAAAAATTACTTTACTTTCTCTGGCAAGTATGAACCACTATTTGAGACTCAGCATCCACGAAACGGACTTTTCTCCTTTCGCCGTAATAAGATCTTGGATCTCTGCCATCTGCTTAATAGCTTGGAAAGTGCATGTGTCGAGTAGGGGCTAATTTATTTCGACAATTATACATTGATTCTCTGCAAATCCTCATATCTTTATTAGAGATGGGCACGAGCGAGTTCGAGCGAGTTTTCTTTGAAACTCGATTCGACTCAAAACTGACATGTTTGAGCTCGACTCGAATTTGAGTCGAGTTTCGAGTCGAGTCCAGTCAAAACGAGCCAATTCGTCCTAAATCCTGTGTTTAGTTCCAAGTACTCTCTTCAAGTATCCTACATAGATAATATAATTATCAATGATACCACTACTGCATTATTATTATTATTATTATTATTATTATTATTATTATTATTATTATTAGTAGTAGTAGTAGTAGTAGTAGCAGTAGTAGTAGTAGTAGTAGTAGTAGTAGTAGTAGTAGTAGTAGTGTATGAACACCGTGTATAATCTTTGAAAGATATGCGGTTTGTATCTGAATAGTAAAAGTTAATTGACTGTCAATCTCGGTCGTCGTGAAGTCTTCAGAAGGCAAGGACATCGGTCACAAGGTTCTGGGTTTGAGTTCCGGAGGAGCAAGTATTCGAGCTCCAACCAAAAATTGTTAAAAGTTATAGGGCACCTGCCAAACATATTCAAAACTGTTCGGCCCGGGTTTAGTGTCATCAACGGCTCGGTTCACAGCTAATTCACTGTCGAGCTAAACCGAAAAGTGAGACGAGCCAACAGCTCACTTAACCGAGCCGAACCGAGCTGACTACTCACCCCAACCGAGCCGGTTCGAGCTATTGGTTGATTGATTTTGAGTTTAACGTCCCTTTCAGCAGCGAGACTGAGACGGGACCTATGATTAACGTGGAATCCAAACTACACGAGCTCCCGCCGGGAATCGAACCCGGGTCTCAAACGTCAAAGGCGCGTACGCTAACCGCTTAGCCACGAAGGAGCTCGTCGAGCCAGTGGCTCAGTTGAGCTGAGTCGTACCAAGTTGATGGACTCGCTTCAACGGAGCTGGCTGGAGCTGATGGCTCACATGAGCCGAGTTGGTAGCTCATCCCAGCCAAGCCGGCTCAATTGATCTGAGCAGATGGCTCTTCATCCCAACCGAACTGGCTCGAGCTGTTCGCTGAGTTGAACCGAGCAGAGCCAGTTGACATCACTATCCGGGTTAGGCTTAAGATTGGGCTCAAAACTTAGACCGTACAGGTCTCAGTCTTGACGGTAACAACTACAGTATATATACAGGGTGTTTCAGATAAAACGTCAAGTGCTTATAAATCAGAAACGGCTGGGAATAAAAAGATGAAACAAAAACTGAAATAGGAAAATGTCATAGGGCACATCATATGGTGTGCACCCCTGTCAAAATCATCACTAAATGTATTCCACGTTACTGCTTACATATGACTTTCGCTTTCCAATCTAATCAGGCCATGATTTCAAAACGAGTTAAAACGAGCAGAACGAGCGAGCCTTTTATCTAACTCGACTCGACTCGAAACTCGAACTCAAAACCCTGACTCGTGAAAATTACCTTTGACTCGACTCGTACCCATCTCGAATCTTTATGGGTAAATTGTATTGGGTAAATCTTTGAAAGCTCCTGCCTGATAATCTTATTAGGTCTCTCACTAACATATTCCATTGCTTTTCTCTTACAGGCTTCGTTTAGAATATGCTTCTGAAGTTCAAGTCCAATAGTAACTTCAGAATATGCTTCTGAAGTTACTATTGGACTTGAACATTGTACAAAATTATTGACCTGCTGTTACATTTTGAAAAGTGGGGAAAGCCGAAAAATATTACAATTGAATCATTTAGAATAATTTTGATTCCTGATATCCTGAAATTTGTTTTTACAAATAAAAGTAGGTGGTGGTGTTTCCCTTCCAAGTACGAATAACTAGTATTTCAGATTTAGCATCCAGAAATCTCATTTTCTTTTCTTCATTAGATGTTATACACAATTCTGTTTTTATCAACTGACAACGTCGATTCCCGATCCTGTGCGCAATCCTGGCCAAAGATACTGTCAATCAACCTCTTATCTGGCATTTGCTGATAAAGAAGATAAGTGTGCGCAAGTCTGTGACTCCCTCTTATTCGGCACTCCAATTGGATCACCGTGCTGATAGAAGAAAAACCAGGAAGAGGAAGACCAAGGATAGAATATCTAGACGCAGTTACGAAGAAGAATCCTTATCAAAGTACAAAACAGCTCTTCCAAGCGAGAGAAAAGTTTTAAAATTCACATGTTGTCCACCAACCTATGGTTGAGGTGAAGAAGAAGAAAATATTATTATTATTGTTATTATTATTATTATTATTATTATTATTATTATTATTATTATTATTATTATTATTATTATTATTATTATTATTATTATTATTATTATTATTATATTTGTTTCACAGCTTTCAAAAGATTTTCGTAATTATACTGGTATCCAGCACTGGTTGACAAATTTCCCTTTTGAAAAGATTTCTGTTCATAGATGATCAAAAAGCCACAGAGTTCATTAGCCATTCGAAGTCTTCACTTAAAGTTTTTAACTGGTTAAAGGTTCTTCTTCAATGAAATCGATGTTTAGCATTTCTTTCAATTACGTCTTCACCTTGCAAAACAACTCCCGAGCGTCATTTGAAAGTGTCTCGTATTTGTAATATAAACACATGGACCTTATGCAGTGTCGTTTTAACGTATAATTAGCGACATACTAAGGCCTTGACTAATGCATGGTTATCAGAAGTATATTCAGAATCTTTGATTAGTTCGTAGTAGTTGACTAAGTTAATCACATGTGACTAATTAATTTAGAACAGAAGGTATCCTGGTTTAGAAACGGTAAACTTATATTATGAGAATACAAAGGTAATTAATGACCTGTCTTCCTTTCTTCGTTTCCTTTCACCTCATCGCGTGAATTAATTATGAAGCTACGAGTCCTCTACAATAGTAGAACTACGTATTTCTTAAGTGAACAGTGTGAGATGAGTAGAGAATTTCCGGTTTTCTGAGAGATACGTACAGCTGATCGATAAATTATCTTTGCTTATAATTACAACACAATCCTTTTATTGTCGCTAATATTAATTGACTTCCCTTATTGCTGCCACATATACATTCCGAGAAATGAATAAGTTAATTATAATCCGATTTTGTAATGATTTGTAAATTGTTGTGATATCAAACCATAAAGAAAACATTTCGTATTTCATATATTTTCATTTTTACAGAATACGCATCCGCACATCTAGATTTCCGTAGTTGGGACATTTATTTTTCTCATCCCATGTATTGGAGTTATATTAGTTAATCATACCCAAATTAACTTATTAGCTGAACTCCAAGCAGTCCGAATACGAAAAAGTACATACACCCTCCTTACTAAGAACTAATACATTAACTAATCACGTGATTACCACTTGATCAACTAATTTTCTATGAATACCGTCCCAACTAATTTTCTCTGAATACCACCCATTGTTTTCAGTTATTGCTTACAATTTGTATGGAGTCATTAGTTCATAATGGTCAGTTGCCCACATATGTTTCCAGCATGTTATTAATGTGGATTGCTTCAACTTCTGCTATGATCCTTTTATGCAAAGAAAATACTTTGCTGTGTCAAAGTTTTCCCAGTATCTCATAATATCCACGTTCGAGTTGCTTGTTTAATACCAAGTATGAGTTTAAAGGTCTTAGGCTTGAATTATTCCTTCTTCCATGGGTTGCACTGAGGACGTAGCATAGGTGTCCAAACTAGCGAGCCCGGCGCTCACGAGCTTGGCACTCGCACTCAACCGGGATCGGGCTCAATAATTGAGCGCGAGCCCGAGTGAGCCCAAGCCTTAATGGAATAAGTGAGCGCAAGCCCAGTCGAGAGAAGTGAGTGTGAGGCCGAGTGAGCGCAAACCTAGTTGAGGGAAGTCATCGCGAGCCCGAGTGAGTAAGAGCTCAGTTGAGAGAAGTGATCACGAGCGCAAGTGAGCGCGAGCCCAGTTGATGGAGGCAAGCGCGAGCCCTAGTGAGTGTGAGCTCAGTTGAGGGAAGTAAGTGTGAGCTCGAGCGAGCGCGAGCTCAATGGAGTGCGAGCCCGCGCTAGCTTTGCGCTCACGTAGACTCATTTGCTTCTGAGATTAAAAGATAAGAAACACATTCCGTGTGCAGAATTGAAAAGGAAGATTGAAGCAACTTTACTGACACTATTTCAACAAAAATCGATTCAGACAATAGTTTGGGCTGTCGCAAAAGTAGCAAAAGTTAGAAAATTCCGATTAATTATGGGTGGAATTGGAGGGGACAACTGTATTAGGGGTGGAAATTGGAGGGTAGAGTGCGCCATTAATCAGCCCATTTCATAGGTGTTCGAACTTGCGCACTCGCTCTCGGCACTCGCGCTCAACTTAGTTCGGACCCAATAATTGAGCCTGAGCCCGACTGAGTCCGAGCCCCAATGAAATACGTAACCGCGAGCCCAATTCAGGGAACTGAGCCCGAGCGTGAGTGAGCGCGAGCCCAATTGAGAGAAACGAGCCCGAGTGAGCGCGAGCCCAGTCAAGAGAAGTGAGTGCGAGCACGAGCCCAGTTGAGACAGGTGAGCGCGAGTCCGAGTGAGTGTGAGCCCAGTCGAGATAAGTAAGCCCGAGCCCGAGTGAGCGAGAGCCCAGTTAAGATTAGTGAGTGCGAGCACAAGTAAGTGCGAGCCCAGTTGAAACAGGTGAGTGTGAGCCCGAGTGAGTTCGAGCCCAGTCGAGAGAAGTGAGCGCGAGTCCTGTTATGACAAGAGATCGCGAGCGCGAGCCCAGTTGAGGGATATGATCGCGAGCTGAAGTGAGCGCGAGGTCATTTGAGGGAAGTGATCGCGAGCCCGAGTGAGTGCGAGCCCAGTTGGAAGAAGTGAGCGCGAGCGCGAGCGAGCCCAGTGCAAAATGTTCATCAATGAGACGTAATATTTAGTGGCAAAAATGGAAGTGCTATATTAGGAAGAGCCACTTCAAGCTCATGGGGATGGTATGGTGTATTATCCGAAACTAGATTTTTTTCTTTAAATAAATTTAAACTTCGGAAACAAAACAATTCTGGAACCAATTCTTGAAAATAGTTCGGGCGCGAAAACACTGAAACTCGTTCTTGTTTCTATTTTCTAAAGTACGAGGATTTAATGAACTGTAGAGCATAAGTAGCTTAATTAAACAAACTCATGAAGCATTAGAACAAATTAGCAACGTAATTCTGTCTTTTGCAGCTTTAAGTCCAGGTGCAGGTGTTACACTTTTTGATATGAAAGTTTTATTTGGCATTTTTTCTCAGAATAAAAATGTTTCACCCACATTAAACACTTGTTGTAGTTTGTACTTGCTTTCAGAAATAAATTTCAAAAATTCATCTGGATATGCTACTGCTGCTGTAATGTCTGTAGACCATCTTCTCCAATAATTTTGATGTGAAGTTTCTGTCGCACTTTGAATTTGTTAATCTAACCTTTTGATGCTTGAAATTTTCCAGTTGAATGTTCAGTGATAGCTTCTATGAAAAGCGCGTAAAGACATTTAGTTTTCTTACTAATTATTACACCACTTAAGGGCACTTTCTTTTGATTTACGGTCTTAAAACGTTGTAGCGTTCAGTTTTTCCCCTACAATATTTTGAGTATTCTGTTCATAATGTTTTTGTCTGTTTTCATTTGTTTATGTAATTATTATTGTTCACTCTTTTGGTTTGGTGTGTTTTTGAGATTGTTTAACTAGTGTCTTTACAATTGTCAAAATTAGTTTTTATAATTTGTATACTGTGCTTTTGAAAAGAATTTCCGGAAAGAAAGAGGGTAAGTTGAACTGTTCACCGTCCAGAATTGTGCGGCAAGTAAGACAGAGAGATTGGAGCGTGTTACTTATCTAATAATTAGCCTTAAAACTCATAACGCATTAACAGGATAAGTATATCTTTTAAGGAAATAGAACATTTAAAATACAACATTCTTTGTGAATTTTAATCTTCAAAGTTATGAATAAAAACTAACGGAAAATCAAAGTGAAAATAGCAAACGGGTATTGATATCATTATAGTGCTGCTAGCATGTGGTTTTTGCACTTATAAATAATAGTTTTATTAAAAAAAATCGGAAAATACTAAAGACTCATCTGTATTCTTTAAGTATTACAGCACAGCTGCAAAGTATTACAGGTGTAAACTTACTACGGTAAGATTTTCGGCGTACAGTATAAACTGTACAGTAAGTGTTAAATAACTGATATTTTATTGTCCTTCAGGAATGACCGCTAGTATTTTTTCAATGACTATGGTTCAGATTTAATATAAAGTGTCATGTGCCAACGAAATTATAATAGCACAAGTCTTGAAGCAACGAACCTAAATACGTGAAGTAAAAATTAGTTCTTTGATAAGTTTTTTCCCTTTTTTATAAGAAGTGGCGACCCATGCTAAAAATAGAAGTAGCATTTTATGTCTGGGCTAGTACGTTTATAAATAATAAAAAAAAGACAACGCAAAAACACAATATTGCCAAGCGTTTTCCAAATTACAATTTCCGTAGCATTACATAATAAATGGCGACCCAGCCAGGATATTTGCTTCTAGACGTTGACTGCTAGGTTTTGTTTCAATCAAGCCAAGATAGAAAGTATTTTTAATAGTACGGTTATAAACAATTTGTGTTTACTGAACTTTTAAGTGAGCTTCTGAAGGAAATTTAATAGTAAATATCAAAATGTCGAGCGATAGCAGTAGTGGAGAAGATTCTTACGACGAAAGTGTTGGACATAGTTGTTGCAATCGAAAATATAGGTACAGTGTAGCTTATAGTACCTGTAAACGCTGGTATCATTTAAGGTGTCAGCGGATACCAAATACGGAATATGAAATACTAAAAATGAAAAGTGTAAAATGGAGTTGCTCAGAGTGTATGTTAAAAAACGGGACAGATAGAGAAAAGAATATAGATCGCCGTAATGCCGAAATCACAGATAATGGTAACGTTGTAGGGAACAGTGTCGAGGAAATTAAAGTTACCGGTAAGGAAATTGAGATAGATGGTGCTTCAAACGTTACCATACAAAAAGTAAGCAGTGATTTAGTAAATGAAACGGAAGATCTTGTTAACGCTAGTAATCAAACCAGTTCAAACGTCGAGTTTGTAATGCTGTTAGAGAAATTAAACGAAATGTCGATAAAACAGGATAATCAGTCAAAAGTGTTAACTGAAAGATTAGACTGTCAGGCAAGGGAATTTAGTGAAAGGTTAGAAACCCAGGTTAAAGCAATAAGTGATAATTTTGATAGAAAGATAATTGAGTTACAGGGTGAATTAAAGGCTTTTCAGTTAGAGACTTGCGTTGAAATTCGTAGGGACTTAGAACTTGTACAGGACGATGTTGAAACTTTGAAGAACAAGTGTGAAGAAGTAGATTCACAAGTAGAAGACCTGAATGACCGTTTAGTGACTTTAGAAAATGATAAGAAGAGACACGAATCTAGTATTTGTCAGTTAAATGCACGTGTAAATTCATTAGAAGAAGGAAATAGGGTTATCAATAACGAAATAGAGCAAGGCATTGAAAGAAATGTCCATTTGTGTAGCCTAAAGAGTCAACACCTAGACCAACGTTTGAAAGAATTAGAAACGAAGGTGGAAATCTTTAGTTCAGGTGAAAATAAAGCTACATCAGAAAGTAATTGCATTGATAATCGAAAACAACTGCAATATACTGTAGGTTCTAGAAATTGTAGCTTCTATGAAAGTAAGTTGATGTGCGAGGAATTCCAATCGCAAGTAGTTACCGGGATTGTACTACTACAAGTATTGTTACTACAATAGCTAGTACTACTCCGTGCAATCAACGAATTAATGTTACATCGCCTTTTAGTTTGCCTCTTGAACCACTTACGGCAAATACAGTATATGGTATTGAAGCGACAAACGTTCATAGTAATGCTAATAGCTTTTATCCTTTTAACACTACTAAAACCCAGGTAGGTTGTTCAACTGCTGTTGCATGCTCTGGTTTAAGTTCTTTTCAACCAAATACAAATACTTTTAGTGCTAATAGTGTTAACAATCCTTTCTACTTTCGACCAATGAATCAAAGTGATACTGGTTTGAGTCGAAACGTAAGTATGTTCCCATATTCAACTCAAGAGTCTAGTAAACGAGAAAATGGTAACAATACAAGCTTTTCCTTAAGAGATTTAAATGCGTTTCCAAAATATGATGGTAATCCAACGCAAGGTGCCGCTCGAAACTTTTTAAGAGAGTTAGTTCAGTGCATGGAATTGTATAATATGTCAGAAAGGGAGAAATTGTTAGTAATTCAAAGATTGTTGACACATTCGGCGTCAGCGTGGCTAAAGTCAGTTTCAGGAGAAATAAACTCATTCAATGATTTTGTATATCAGTTTAGAAAGCAGTATTTCTCAGCGCGCCTGGAACGTGCACAGAAAAGACAGTTACAAGCTCTTCGTTACGACAAAGTGAAGTTCCCGCGAATGGTAGATTTTGTATGGTACATTGTAAATCAGTATTACAGTATTTGCGATACGGTAAATGAAACAGAGCTAGTAGATCTAATACTCGAGTGTTTACCAGAAGGAGAGTCAAAATTGTTAAGACTAGTAGGTTGTCAGGATACGGAATCCCTAATTGCTCATTTGATGGAATTAGAAGCACAGACGGACGTTGCAGAGTGTCAATCCTCTAATGTGAAGCAAACAAAAAGAGCTTTTGTTAGAAATGTTAATGTTCAAGAGAGTAAAAAGACGAAAATTGATTCTTCGGTGCAAACAGAGCAGTTTTTTGGTAATGGAAACAGTGAAACTTCTGACCGTGAAGGTTATCAGTATTCTTACAAGCCATACCGCTACCAACGGAATAATAAGTTCAGAAGAAATGGTCGTGGTAGGAAAAGGATGTATAATAATGATAATAATAGGGATTATAATTCAAATTGGAGACGTGACGACCCCGAGTTTAATTCGTATCCTAATGAGTCGCCAAGAGTACAATATTCATCAGAGAATAACGAAGGCGAAAGGAATGTAAATTATTGTATGGGAGCTGATTCCACTCAGAGAAATCCTAACAGAAATATGGTAGTGACAGATGCTGTTGTTCATCACTCGCGCGAGGAAAACTTCCCGTGCAGTCGACATTAGAAGGGGGCGATTTCGACTGCAGTTTGAGTCCCCGGCAGTACTCAAATTCCGAAAATACTTGTGGTAATAGATGTTTCGATTTAACGAACACTTTGCATGGTGATAAATCTATTGTTTGTGTTAACAATATCCAAGAAGAGGGTGAAGAAGTTCAAGTTAATAAAATTTCAGTGGATAGCGGTTGTGCATCAAGTAAAATTTCAGAATCGTCCTCAGAATTGGTTTTCAAACCTTGGCAGGATAATTATCCACTTGTACCGCGAAGCCGAAACGTGCCATTGCAAATACGTTTTGTTATCGATGAAGAGAGTGAGTTAAGTAATTCTAGGGTAGAAATAACAAAGTGTCATCCTCCTACTGTAGATTGGGAAGTAGCTGGACTTCCTATAAAGTGCATAATTGATAGTGGCTCAGAGTTAAATTTACTCAGTTTATCTGTTTGGAATAAAATAAAGAATAAATATCCTTCCGCCAAATTACGCCCAGATCCAAATATTGTTTTGTGTGGCTTTGCTGGAAACGAGAAATACTTAGTGAAAGGTTACCAACTTTTGAATGTAGATATCCAGGGCCAGATATTCGAGACGCCAGTGTATGTGGTGAAAAACCTGAAGACTGATATGATACTAGGTGTCCCATTCATTAAAAGATATAATGCTGTGTTAGATTGGAAAAACAAAATCCTGTCCTTCGAGGATTCTAATGAAACAAAAGTTACTGTAAACTTAGATGAATATAATATCTTTTTGGCAAAGTTAGAAGTGCATGATCCGATCCAAGAAGAAGAAGAGGGTGTAATATCCCAAGAAGAAATCGAGAATTACGTTCGCGAAAGAAATGACTTGGATAACGAGACGAAGTCAAAATTATTAACACTGTTGCTGAAATATCGTACGTTGTTTTGTGAGTATCCGAGAAAAATTAAGACAGAGCCGTATAAAATTCAGTTAAAGGATAACGAGCCCGTAGTAGGTAAATCTTACCCAATTCCTCAACACATGCAGGGCGAGTTCGAGAAAACCTTGAGTAAATGGATACGTATTGGTGTAGTGAAAGAATGTGTTAGTCCTTATAAAAATCCAATACATTGCGTTCGCAAGTCATCAGGAAGCGTGAGGCCTGTATTAGATTTGAGACAATTGAATACTAAAGTTATATCACCAAGGGTACAGGTGGAACCAATAACAGACATTTTAAATCGTATGTCAGGGTCTACTATTTTTCTTCATTGGATTCTACGGATTCATACTATGGTATTGCACTTCACCCAGAGTCATCTCTTTGTACTAGTTTCCTTTATTTAGGAAGACAGTTCATCTTTTTACGAATGCCAATGGGATTAAAATCTTCAGGATCAGTTTTTCAAAGTGTTATGAATCATTATTTTGATATTAGTACTAAGGATTTTGTCATATGTTATTTAGATGATGTGATGTGCTTCTCACCTTCGTACGAGGATCATTTTTCTCACTTGGAAAGAGTATTAGAAATTTTTCGAACAGGAAACTTTTCATTGAACTTTAAGAAATGTCAATTTTTGAAATCCGAAATTTTGTTCTTAGGACATGTAATAAGTGGAAATTCCATACAGGTGAATCCTAAACATAACGAGGCCATTCGAAATTTTCCAATTCCCAAAAACAAGAAGCACTTGAAGGCATTTTTAGGGCTTGTTGGATGGAGAAGACGTTTCGTCAGTAATTTTTCTGAGTTAACATCACCTTTGTACGACCTATTAAAGAAAGTGAATAAATTTGAATGGACACCTGAAGCTTTAGAATCTTTCGATAAATTGAGAGTCATATTGAGTTCACCTCCTGCGTTATCTCAGCCAGATTTTAATCTAACATTCCATGTCTATACTGATGCAACTGCCCAAAATCTCGCTGGTTATATAGCACAACATCCTGAAGAACAAGAAGAAATGAATGTAATTGGTTACGCTAGCAGACGTGTTAAAGCCCATGAGATGTCATTATCAATATTTCAGTTAGAACTACTGGCAGTGTTATTTTTGTGCGAGCAGTTTTCATATTATCTATTAGGAAGAAAAGCTATCATACATTGTGATAATGCCGGAGTAAAACATGCGTTGACTCTTAAGAACTTGGATCCGCCCACGATCCGCATGATTCTAAAACTACAGAGGTTTGATTTGGAGTTTGTACATTTGCCAGGAGTAGAAAACAGATTTGCGGACATTTTGAGCAGGTATCCACCTGATGTAAAAGAAAAAGAACCTCAAATATACCGAGTAAACTTCATGTCTCAAGAAGATGATTCACTTCTAAGTTTTGACGAAATAAAAGAAGGTCAAGCTTCAGATGATTATTGTGTAAAGCTAAGATCTTTGGCAGCAGATTTACAGTTTTAAGATAAAGTTAAAATTTTGGATGGCGTAATTTATCAAAGAAATCCTAAAACTCAAAATTGGTTGTTAGTGATCCCCAGTAAGATGATTTCCGATTTGGCACAAAAGATACATGTTAACGGACATTTGGGATTAAGAAAATGTTTAGCGTTCGCTAAATCAGTGTTTTATTGTAAAGGTATGAAGTCTGCCTTCGCGAAATGCATAAAAGACTGCCTTAATTGTGCTACGTCTAAGTTCGCTAATAGAAAAATAGCTAGAGAAACCTATCACATTACTGGTGAGAAACCACACGAGAAGATTTGTGTTGATATTGTTGGTAAACTTCCAGGCAGTTCCGGATACTATTTTATACTTTCCGTTTTGGATGTTTTTTCAAGGTTCATTTTTTTACCCACTAAAATTAGCGAAAACGAAAGAAATTGTTGCAATATTAGAAATGAAATATTTACATCATTATCCTATTCCAGCATGTTGTATTACTGATCAAGGAGCTCAGTTCAATTCGAAAGTGTGGAAGGAATTTTGTACAAAATATAAAATCCGGCATATGACATCCCCTTATAATCCAAAGTGTAATGGTTTAGTGGAAAGGAAACATAGAGACTTAAATACTATCATCAGAGTGTATTGTCATGATAATCACACACACTGGAGTAAAGTATTGAAAAGAGCACAGGATCTAATAAATAATTCACTTTGTAGCAGCACGGGGTATACTCCATCTGAACTATTTCTTTCGTATTCAGCATCAGAACGTTTTAAATCTAACTATCCCTGGCCTAAGGAAATGGAGAATGTGGATATGAAGGATCGTTTCCTAGAAGTTGTGTCAGAAATAAATTCTAAAAAGGACAAAAACACGGTGAAGTCATCAGGAAGGGAAGTGATAATCAAAGAAAGGGATTTGGTTTTGGTGAAAACACATGCGCTTTCCTCATCCTGTAAGAAGAGAATACACAAATACATGAGTACTTACACAGGACCGTATGTAGTGGCTAAACTTATGAAGAATAGTGCTATGTTGCAGGATCTTAAAGGAAATGCTGCTGGCATTCAGAATTTTTCAAATTTAAAAATATTTGATTGTTCCCGAGAGAAAAGAGAAGAACTGTTAAAGGACTATGTTGTAGTTACATGAAGTTAGTTTGTTTTGTGCACTTTTTATATATATCAATATTTACTAAATTTATAGTTTGTTTTCGTCTTCGTGGTATAGATATTCTTTGATAGCATTTGTGTATCTACTGGACACTGAAATAGTGAATTATTTTTCCATTATTCTTCAACAAACTTTTATATATTGAAAACTAAGTATATTTAGTGAAATATTTAAGTGAGGTTAAATAATATAAGCAAAAAAGGACAATTTAAAAACTGTTAATTTTTTTTACTCATATTATTTTTTTGTGTGGCAGGGGAGGATGTAGCGTTCAGTTTTTCCCCTACAATATTTTGAGTATTCTGTTCATAATGCTTTTGTCTGTTTTCATTTGTTTATGTAATTATTATTGTTCACTCTTTTGGTTTGGTGTGTTTTTGAGATTGTTTAACTAGTGTCTTTACAATTGTCAAAATTAGTTTTTATAATTTGTATACTGTGCTTTTGAAAAGAATTTCCGGAAAGAAAGAGGGTAAGTTGAACTGTTCACCGTCCAGAATTGTGCGGCAAGTAAGACAGAGAGATTGGAGCGTGTTACTTATCTAATAATTAGCCTTAAAACTCATAACGCATTAACAGGATAAGTATATCTTTTAAGGAAATAGAACATTTAAAATACAACATTCCTTGTGAATTTTAATCTTCAAAGTTATGAATAAAAACTAACGGAAAATCAAAGTGAAAATAGCAAACGGGTATTGATATCATTATAGTGCTGCTAGCATGTGGTTTTTGCACTTATAAATAATAGTTTTATTAAAAAAAATCGGAAAATACTAAAGACTCATCTGTATTCTTTAAGTATTACAGCACAGCTGCAAAGTATTACAGGTGTAAACTTACTACGGTAAGATTTTCGGCGTACAGTATAAACTGTACAGTAAGTGTTAAATAACTGATATTTTATTGTCCTTCAGGAATGACCGCTAGTATTTTTTCAATGACTATGGTTCAGATTTAATATAAAGTGTCATGTGCCAACGAAATTATAATAGCACAAGTCTTGAAGCAACGAACCTAAATACGTGAAGTAAAAATTAGTTCTTTGATAAGTTTTTTCCCTTTTTTATAAGAAGTGGCGACCCATGCTAAAAATAGAAGTAGCATTTTATGTCTGGGCTAGTACGTTTATAAATAATAAAAAAAAGACAACGCAAAAACACAATATTGCCAAGCGTTTTCCAAATTACAATTTCCGTAGCATTACAACGTAGTCTTAATGCAGCTCTCATTTTTTTCAATTGTTGGATCACGCATGCTTTTTGTTTAAGGTCAAGTCGAACCAGTAGAATTAATGATTTTGTCTTCAGATTACTTGATACTACATACAGTTGATTTATTGATATTAAAAGAACATGATACGAATACAATCGCTTTACCAAGACCTAAACAAATAACAAATTTTATTTTAAATTCAAGTGGCAAAACTTGTAAGTTCAAAGGAGAGATTTTCCATTCAATCAATTCAAAAATTTCAAACAAAAATCTTCAAATTAAAAATTTTAAACCAAATTGATAAAAAAAATAAACCATAGTTTTCAAACTAAAAAATGCACATAAGAATTTTCACACCAAATTTTTAAACTAGTTTTTTCAAACTAAAAAATATACGCGAAAATTTTCAAATTAAAAATTAAAAATCAAACAGCGATCAAAAATTTTTAAGCCTAAATTTTGATTTTTTTTTAAATATTAAGCACAAATTTGAAAGTGATCAGCTACTCAATTTGCATTAAGAATAACTTTCCAGTGACCATCCAATCAGACTGCGCCAAGAATAACTTTCCACTAACGATCTTAAACTCTGAGTTGTGACTAAAGTTCGAAGTGCAAAATTGTTGTTGTTAGGTATGAATCGATTTTAATGATTACATATCAGGTATCATGTCTTAAATTGTTCACACCAATGATCTTAGATTATAAGTTGTAGTTACAATCCTAGGGTTCAAAGTGTGAAATTGGTATGTATATCAATAACTACCTATCAGGTTTCAAGTCCTAAAATATTACACTAATAATATTAGACGATGAGTTGTCCTTAAATTTCAGTGATGAGATATTAGTTCTATATCCTCAAACTTGAATTTTGACAACTTTTTACCCATGAAAGGACACAAGTTAAATCATCCTAATTTACCAGTGTCCTAGAGAATAATTACAGTATTATTTATTTCGACAATTCTAAAACTTAAGGATGGGTCAAATGTACTTCTCCCATTTTCATGGTACTCATGTTCAATGAAAGACAATAGAGCCTTCTATTCATCCATATGGTTATATGTTACAGTCTATGGTAGTGGAAGAGCTTCTTTGTGGCTAAGCGATTAGCGTAAATGCCTTTGGCGTGGGAGACCTGGGTTCGATTCCCGGCGGAGCTCATGTGGTTCGAATTCCACGTTAATCAGTAGGTCCCGTCTCATATAGCGTCGCTGCTGAAAGGGACGTTAAACTCAAAATCAACTCAACTCAACTCTGCCAGTGAACGTTCAGCACAACATTCAAAATTCGCACCTCATGCTTATTGGATTTTCCCACTAAATATAGTGTTACTTTCGACAATATATTTTTGACAATTTTGTACTCAGAAAAGGGGAATAAGCAGGATCAACTATGTACTGTAACCAATGTTACTATGTCATATGAAGTTAGAACTGACCCTGTATTCAACAATGTAACCATAACATAATAATAGTAAAGCCTTATCTAAGAAAATAAATTAGACCAATAACCGACCACGTTGCGAACACGTGGTAGTAATAATATTTCGCCGATTTTTGCCCTTAAAAAATGATAAGCAGGACTACACAATCTTACAAAGTTGTACATTTGAGTCCTAGAGAACGTTTATCAAATTTTGATTTTTGACAATTCCCAAAGTTAAGGGTCGGTCCTATATACCCTTCCCAAAAATTTAGAGTAGTACATCAATGTACCTTTGTCTTTTAGAAGAGAATGGATTCCTATATTCACTCATATAACCATATGAGATAATACTGCCTTATCGAAATAGATAAAATAGGTCAAAAATCTCCAAATTTTGAATTTTTGGCAATTTTATACCCATAAAAGGTAACGAAATGGACCACTCAAATTAACAGTGGAACATATGGTCCTAGAGAATATTCATCTATTTTTTTTAAATAATTCCCAAATGTAAAGGGTGGTCCTATGTACTTTTCCTAAAATTTAAGAGATGTGACAATGTATTTACGTTTTATGAAATGATATAAACACCTATACTCAATCGTATAGACATATAAGGTAATGAGGCCTCATCAAGGAGGATAAAATATATAAAAACCCTTCAAATTTACAGTTTTGGCAGATTTTACCCATGAAAGGAACGAAATGGACCACCTAAACTTACAGAGATGCATACCCTGGTCCTATACTATCATATAAAATTTTTAGTTTTGGAAATTTTCAAAATTTAAGGGAAGTGGTCCTATATACCTCTCTTAAAATTTAAATGGTGTGCGTTAATGCACCCATGTCTTATAAAATGATATGGACTCCTGTACCTGCCGATATAATGATATAAGATAATAAGGCATCATCCAAGAGAATGAAATAGATCAAAAACCTTTCGAATTTACACTTTTGGTAATTTTACCCATGAAAGAGAACAATATGAACCTCTGAAAATTACAGAAATACATGCCTTGGTCCTATACTACCATATCAATTTTTTAGTTTTAGCAATTTCCAAAATTTAATCTACAGGTTGTATGCTCCTTACAAAATTTAGATGGCAGGCCAAGGTATCCCTGCCAAAATTTAGAGGAGTGGTTGTAGACACCCCTAGGTCATTGGCCTGGGCCAGAAACCCAGGAACACAAAAGTTTGCCGAACTGCTGCCATTACTACATACGAGTAACGTTAAAAATTGCACTCCAGTTGCTAAGACTAAGATTTTGAAACTTATCCTACATACAGAACTATAACTTTTACTCATGTAAAATTCTTTATAGGTGTCAATCAACATAGATTTTAACCTGATCGATCCACAATCACAAACTGAATTAATTTCGTCCAAGATACATATATTTCATTCTAGAACAAAACTAGTAGAACTAGAACTCAACGATTTACTTGGATTTTAGTAAAGTCTTTGACAAAATAAATTATAGTATGCTATTAAATAAATTATCACCAAATGAATTAATTCAATATTTTTTAAATTTAATTAAATCGTACATATCCGGAAGGAAATCTTATGTCCAATACACAAAATCATCAGAATATGTAGCTACGTCGAGAGTACCTCGAGGATCAAACCTGGGTCTATTATTTTTTCTGTTGTATATTAATAACTTCCAGTTCTCAATAAAATTTTCCAAGTACCTTATTTATACAGACGATGTAAAATCATATAAAGAAATAATACGTATTACAAATACTTTAGAACTTCAAGAAAATCTTGATTTAGTATATAAATGGAGTGTAAAAAGTAAGCTTAACTTATATATTAAAAAATGTGCATTTGTGGTTATGTCAAGAGTTAAAAAAAAAGTATTAATAGTACTCTTAGTGGCGAGAAATTCGAAGAAATTACCACATGTAAAGATTTAGGGATAAATATTAAGTAATTTATTATTTGATAACCACATCACTCAAGTGGTTCTTAAAGTCTATATACAGTTGAATTTAAGACGTTGAATTTTGGCATATCATCAGGACCATCCATAAAGAGGGGCTAACAATTCCAACAAATGTCGGGGACACGAAGCTTTGGAAGGGGACGGGATAAATATTATTTTCTCTTCTAAAATTTTATAACTTTCCTACAGATCAAATTAAACAAAGTTTGACTTAAGTATATGGGTTTAGCAAATCTCACTCAACACCTCTGGTGACAAGAATGAATTGTAGTCGTAGTCCATTGATAATAGAAGAATTTAATGACATTTGTACTGTTACTTGACTATTTTCAAGCCCACAGAGATTATTACAAGTATTATTAGAATACATGGATGGCCAATCTCTTCATAGCCTCTCTGATACAAGATGAAGCGTGCATGAATTGGATTTGAGTTTAACGCCCTATTTAGCAGAAAGACTATATGAGACGTGAACCTATAGCTTTACGTGTAGCTAGAACCGTGTGAGTCCGCGCTGGACATATCTAACCCGCGTCTCATACACTAAAGGCGCGTACGCTATCCGTATAGCCACAAGGGAGCCCTTTGCACGAATTGGGACAATGAAACTTATAGCAGAAAACCTACAGAAGGAACGAAACCTTTACAAATGTCCCGTGATAGGATAGCAGAAGTAAACGGACAGATTATATTTATCGAAGTTTGAATCATCTCTCGAATGTTTGAAGGGAAATTTTACAACATATGAATGCAAGAATGTTTGAAGAGAAATTTTCCAATATATGAATGTAAGAAAGTTGAGTCCTGCAGTTGAAAGATAACTCATTTGATTAAGATAAACACTCCCAGAAGAAACTAAAAAGAAAAATTTAAAACTTATTTTATACAATCACACATAAGATCATATATCAGATGGATTCTTGGTATGCGGAAATGATAAACATCTGTGCAACTTTTGAAGCCTTTCTCAGAATAAACACCTTGGATGACAGTGATGCAATTAAGACATTAATTACAACCTATTTTGATGATCTAAGTGATATCTTGTCAAAGGGAAAAAATGCATAAGTCAGTACATATATGACCAAGTCTGACCAAGTCATAGAAACAAGGACTTTCATTTCTTTTTCTTAAGAAATTATAAATTGAAGATACTTTATTTGTTTTTCTTGAACTTTTTATTGCATTTAGAATTTTCATTACCGTGCTAGTGACTGTTATTTCAAATGAGAGAGAGTTTAATAAATTATCATTAAATCAGAAACCATTTGAGATCAAAAGAGTTCAACTTTAAGGTAATTCTTTTCGTGATGATATTGACTAATGTGTTTAAAAATAGGTCAATTGGATTTAAAATCTTCAAATTTGTATGAAAAGCCCAATTAGAAATGTATCAAAGCATGAACTCTTTCACCATTTGCATAAGCTGTGTTTCAAAGAGCCCAAGCTTGAGATTATTTTTCTCGTGACCCCATGCACGGAAATATTTAGAAATATCTACATCGATTAAGCGTCCTTCAGTTAATTAATTAGATATTTATCCAAGCTTAAGCACTTCTCACTGTCATTAGCGTTAGTTCTTTGGGTCATGAGAAACTAAGTCATTTAGAACTGTCGTCAATAGAGCATGAACTTGCCTCTGAAAGAACTTCCTCCAAGTGATTAATAACGTCAACTACAAGAACAGAAGATTCAGTGTTCCATCTACTGTTTCACAAAAGTGTTCACTATAGGCGGTCTTCCATATCATCAAGATAGTTTTGTAGCAATTTGTAACTGTTCCGCCAACGATTTTTCTCCATGATAATTATTCCGCCTATGAGAAGATTTGTTTACTTCGGGAACCAAGCTGTTTGTAATTCAACTAGTGTTAGCCCTGTTTCCACTCTGAAGTGACCAGATATAAAAGATCCAAAATTTGCGACAT
Organism: Thermobia domestica; assembly: GCF_964235325.1. Taxonomy (NCBI): domain Eukaryota; kingdom Metazoa; phylum Arthropoda; class Insecta; order Zygentoma; family Lepismatidae; genus Thermobia; species Thermobia domestica. Next base: position 136,270,467 of record NC_137468.1, on the reverse strand, counting down.
GAAATATTGTGTCGTGCGCTAGATTTGCCATAATTTTTTTTGATCCAAAATACGGACAAGCCTTAAAATGACGACCCATCAAAGATATGTGCCCAAATTCAGAACAAATATTTTGAAATTTTTTACCTAAAGATGTCATTTTTAGGTTATCACACAATTGTTTACTGTAATACTTAAATCACTATTGGAAATTAGCATGTTTTATATTTTTTTCGTTAACACAAATATAATAATTCATGCCACTAAATTGCGCATATTAAATCTAACCAAAATAACCTGGAATGGAAAAATGAGAGATGTCTTAAAAACATAACCTATTTTATTAATGATAACTAAAATATAAATTATATGATGAAAACACAATTCTTTTCACCCGAGATTTTAGCGATTCCCGACTCGGAAATTTTGGGGCAGCTCCAAAAATTGCCAAATACGGACGTTTTCCTATTTCATGCTTTGTACGGTATGAGCACGGACACAGGCCCAAAAATACAAACAGTCCGTACAAAATGCGGACATATGGCAACCCTAGAAATATTTATGTTGGACGTTTGCAATTGTAAGTGTTTGTATCATGGAGTTCAGAACTAGTAAGAAAAGAAAGCTTGTTTCACTACATAAATGATACAAATATCATTTACAAAGGCAGAACGTTAATAGTGGCATTTTATTTGGATTTCTACTTAAAAAAAAAAAAAAATGGACAACGTACAGTTTGTACAGAATGTAGAGAAAAAGATTCTAATAGGATCCGCCTAGGAGTATGAACCAAATGTGCTGTACTGTTATAATCATTATTTCTTGCTTCTGGGCGCATAAATTTTACTTCTCATGTGTTAACACCAGTGGTGCTATTCAGACAGTTCGCACCGGTTTGGGCGAACCGGTTGTTAAAATATTTCGAGTTCGCAGAACCGTTTGTTATACCGAGACAAATCTACACACACACACACACACACACATATATATATATATATATATATATATATATATATATATATATATATATATATATATATATATATATATATATTACCAAGCCAAGCGTGAAAGAAAGAAGCCAAACAAAGTATGTGGCAGAACTTGGCAGAACCTGTTTTCAGAATTTGAAAATTAAACCATGCAGATCGTTTGTACACGATTGTTCTCATAAAATTTTCGTTTGTTCAGGATTTATAAACAATTTATATCAAAAACAAAATTAGCGGTGGCAACTTCCAGTAGCAGAACCCATTTTCGGCAACCGAAAACAAACCATGCAGATAAGATTTCTCTCTCTCTCTCTCTCCATATATATATATATATATATATATATATATATATATATATATATATATATATATATATATATATATATTTCTGTTAGCATAACAAGTGTGTGCATTAGGGTGGAGCGAAAAATTTTTTTTTCGAAATTCGAATTTGGATAGGGGGCAAAAGTTGCATCATATCATAGTACTTTACCATAGAAAATTTCAATTCTCTAAAATAATTTTTAGCCGGGGCGCAAGGGGCCCCTTAAATTTCAGATTTTGTAAATTATTTTCCATTTACTATGTAAATATTTAACAAATCTTCGCTGAAAGTACACTGTAATTTGTATTGTTAATACAGGGCAAAAGAAGCATCCTGTATCAGTAAATAACAACAAGAATTTTTAATTCTCTAAAATTATTTTTATCCGAGGCCCTGAAATTTGGGAATAATAAGAAGAAAGGTGATCAACTATAAGCATTTTGCGACTTTGTCATAAAGAAGCTTTTTTTGCTATTTGATAACAGTTTTCTTCTGATATCCTACAATGAACTGGTTGGCAGTGTTGTCAGTAGTATAATAGTCTGGTGGGTGGTGACAGTGATGTAACTAAGGGGGGCAAATGGGGCTTGTGCTCCAGGCGCCGAAATGGGGGACACAAACTTGGCAAATATTTATTTTCACTATAAGGCAAGGACATAAGTTTTAGCAACTAAAAATCATTAAAAAAAATACCCTGGAAATTTAACAGGACAACTTAGGATCATATCCATAGAGCATAAATTATCTTTTGAGCTTCAAATCAATCATTTGAGGACATTATAAAAAACCTTTGCAGCCAAAAAGCATGAAAAGTTAAATTTTAGTTCCAGCTTTTTGTGTTTTCATTTAACTTATCGATTTAAGATTTCCAAAATGTCTGTGTATAATACTTGAGACCACAGTTTGACTGTTTGTCATAATTAAATATTTTATTCTAAAGCAACATATTGTTGATTCGTTCTACACATACACACGTCCCGATATAATTCCAGAAACATTTTGATTTACTGTTATTATGATAAGTCTATAGAATATGTCGAGCTTGCTACTCTCAACTTATTTGTCAATCAGATACTAATTAGTTTTGGTGTTTATCTTGTACTAAAAAAATATGTACTGCAATTTTGAAGTCAAGCTTTACCACTTGAAGGAAAAATGGAATAGGAAAACTACTGTATGATGCCGATATCAGTTATAGTTGGGGAGCGTTTTGGTTGGTTGCTCAGGAGGAAGGGGGGCTAACCGAGTTCTTGCCTTGGGCGACAACTAGGCTAGTTGCGTCGCTGGGTGGTGAGTAAAAAAAATGATACTCGGTTATATTGAAGTTACTTGGACAAAGAAATTGAAGAAAAGAGAAGAAAGGAAAGCCAACAAGCAATCTTACGGTGAAGCTTTTAACCAAAGAGTATTATACTCTACCAGTTACATTATCAATCTTCAGATTCCTCTTCATCTTCAGAAACAAGAAAGGAAGGCGATAAAGAACACGTTGAAGCTGGAGGAGATCCTGATTTTAGTTGGAAGTATTCTTTGGAGAAGGCAAGAAAGCAATCACTGTTTGGATGCACGCAAATGAGAAAATTCTTCCCAAAATTAGCAAAATTGAAGGAGAAAACCGCCGTGACTAGAAGAAAAATTGCAGCAATTGCTACTGCAGTTTTGGGAGAGTTTAATATTGTGAGTCCAGAGCAGTCGCAAAACATAATTGACAGATGTAAAATACAAAGAGAATCGAAAAGTGTAAAAACTAAACAGGCTGTTAATAAAGTGAAACCTCGTGCTATCTATTTTGATGGGAAGAAAGATCAAAAACTCGTGATGTCCGAAAGTCACATAGATATGAAGATGGAAGAACATTATTGTATCCTTGAAGAACCACGTAACAATTTTCCCAGCCTCTTTGACCAGATCAGCATCAGCAAAGAATATTGCTAGTTCCATCTGCCGCGAAATACAAGAAAATAATGTGGACCTATCAGATGTGGTACCTATCGTCTGCGATGGCACTAATACTAATGTTGAGTCAAAAGGAGAAGTGATTAAGAATGCTCGAGAAGCATTTAGGGAGGCTCTTGCAGTTGGGGATATGCTTATTGCATTTCATTGAACTACCACTTTGTCATTTACTAAAAGAAATCGATGATGCAACTACTGGTTCTTACACTTTCTCTGGCCCTATTGATAAATCTCTTGTGAATTGTGAAACAAATCCAGTGTGCGGCTTCGAAAAGATTTTTTCAGAACTTCCTACATTCCTAAATGTGCGTGATTTCAGTTATGATCAAAGGTACTTGTATAAAATATGACAATGTCATAAGATGAAACTGTGATAAAAGCCTAGCAGATAAGAAACCAGGGAAACTTGCGCATGCCCGCTGGTTAACAATGGCTTACAGACTTTTGTGTGTATATATATCAATGCCAAATCCTTCAGAGGAGCTCAAAACTCTTGCAAAGTTCGTGGTAAAAGCATATGCACCAGTGTGGTTCAACATCAAACTGAAACCTCTTGTCAAATACGAAGCTAAATATTTGTTCTTGAACACAAGACTTTCACGAATGTTTGCAAGAACCATACAAAACTTCTGTCAATAAAATCATTTTCAGAAATGCATCCATGCGAATCCTTAGAATATTCTCATTGCTATGATTGGTGACGACAGATCAGCTACACGAATGCTTGCTGCCGATAAAATCCTCAAATCCAGAAAACAGTGTAAACCTTTTGAAATTCGTTTCTTCCAAGTGCCGGTATTAAACTTCGTGGCTATTATTTACACAGAAGTTTCAAACTGAAATCAGTGTAACATAACAGAACCACCAATACTGACTCATGTGACAGATGACAAATTGCAAGAAATTTGCTCTTCAGAAAATACATGTGTTGATATCCCAGAGTTACCATGTCAAACGCAAGCAGTGGTAAGATTAATGAAAATAATTAGTGAAGCTTCTTTAAGTATGTGGGACTCGAGAGAGAGATTTCCTTATTTGTTCGTTTCTTCCAAGTGCCGGTATTAAACTTCGTGGCTATTATTTACACAGAAGTTTCAAACTGAAATCAGTGTAACATAACAGAACCACCAATACTGACTCATGTGACAGATGACAAATTGCAAGAAATTTGCTCTTCAGAAAATACATGTGTTGATATCCCAGAGTTACCATGTCAAACGCAAGCAGTGGTAAGATTAATGAAAATAATTAGTGAAGCTTCTTTAAGTATGTGGGACTCGAGAGAGAGATTTCCTTATTTGTTCCAAAACTGACTCGAGAAAATACATGGTTACTTTCGAGACAAAGTAGCAGTATTTTGCACGAAGACGTGAATGAAACTTATGAAACATTCAATCTAATGTTGGCGGGAGAGTGGGATTGAACTTGACGGCAGTCACCTCTTAGTGGTGAATTCTGGGTTGATGTAGCCTGTAACATTGAATATGAACTTCGATAACTTTAAAAATCCATCTGGACACTACGATGAATCTTAACATCCTCAAATTACAGTCTACTTCAAGCGAAGAGCTGCCTAATAATTACATAAATACCCAATAAACATGTATTTGTTTACAGAATCTATGAAACTTAGGGCCGTTGCTCCCCGGCTAAAATAATATTTTATAGAATTAGAATTTTCCGTGGTAAAATACTACGATATTATGCAACTTTTGCCCCATATCCGAATTCGACTTTAGATTTTTTAAAAATTGTCCTCTTTTCACTTACAAAATCTATCAAACTTAAGGCCCTTTGCGCCCCGGCTAAAAATTATTTTAGAGTATTGAAATTTTCCATGCTAAAGTACTACGATATGATGCAACTTTTGCCCCCTATCCAAAATCGAATTTCGAAAAAAAATTTTTTTGGCCTCTTTTCACTCCACCCTAGTGTGCATTGCAAATTTCAGCGGGAAGGGAGAGTTTGTAGAACACAAATTTTTCACAGCCAAAAACAATTGACCTATTTGAAGAACATTACTTTTCTCTATACATACGAGAAGATTAATGCTCTGTTGTTAGCATGCCAGATTAGTCAAAAGAATTTGACATGTATACAAAATTATTGAAAAAGAAATATTTTTTTAGTAATTTCTGCCCATCTAGGAAAAACAGAAAAAACAAGCTTTTTTGCATTCAGTGCCAATGTCGCGTGTACAGACAGCATACCAAAGTGAAGTGCATTGAGTGTGAAGACATTCCACAAGGAAGAAATCGAGACGCATGAAACGAAGTTTGTCGTGTTCTCACGTAGTAGAGAAGTTAGTTTCAACGTATACATATATTAATTTTCCAAATGTGTTTACATTGAAATGTTTCATGTTTTTATTTAGTATAATTCACTTTTGTATACGTAGTTTCAAGTAAAAATATAGACATCCTTTGGAAAACAGTGCTAGAGGTTAGAAGAATACATTTCTGAAGTGCTGGCAATCTCCGTCACCGCGTGTGCTTTTTTTTTAAAAGAAAAAAGAAAGAAAAATAGCTTAGTTTTTTGTAATTGCAACATTTTTGCGGAATTTTTTTTTTGGCACTCGCACAAAAACAATTACGAAACTTTCTTGTTACTTTTAAAAATAGATACATAGATTATACTGAGTGAAAATTTCTAAATAAAATTTTTTAAAGTAGAAATCTATGGGCAGTTATTTCCAGAGTGAAGAAATCTCTGTACCACGCGTGGTTACGGCAAAATGTAGGCGCGTGTATTTGAGTGTTAACTTTTAGTGGCTTTCTCAAATTCTTTACATTCTATTGATAAATTATTGAAGAATGCGCTATCCAATTATTTCCATTTAAGCTGTAAGTAGTCCCCTAACTATTGGACACTAGTTACAAACATTTCACTCCTCTCTCTCTACTTCATTAATCACAAATTCGTTTCAAGGTAAGTCGGGTGATTGTGATGTATATTTCATGATTTTTATTGAACCTTCGTCCTGTATCTGATCGAGCAATCCTCTACACGGTTTAAAAGCATTCATTAAGACATTGTCTTGTTGATATACAGACAGTAGCGTAGCCAGGATGTGTATTTGTGGGGGGCAAGTGTTATAGGTACATATAGAAAAATTACAAACAAAAATATATAAACACAAGAATATATAAAAATTACAAAAAGTACATTGTCGGATTTCTTTGGGCGGCGGCCCCTCTGGGCCCCTTCCCTACGCCACTGTTTACGGATCTAGGGTCAATATTATCTTGCGCAGAAGCTTTAATTCGAAGAAATTTTAATATCCTTTTTATATATCCCATCATTTTTTTTATATACCAAACTGCCAGGTTTATTGCTTCCAAAATATCCCTAAATCATTATTCAACATTCTCTGTTCTTAATAGTTGACACAACACATATTCCAAATGTTCTGTCATTTGCTGAGTGACAGATACAAACATCCTTCCATTGCAACCAAATAATTTAAATGCATCTTTCAAAGACTTTGCTTCCATCGGTCTGTAATTCATTTTTTGTATATTTTTCTTAGTTTAATCTATTTCTCTCATACAGTATTTAGCTATTAATTACGATTTCTTAGCGGCTTAAACTAACGGACTGTAAAAATCTTTCAATGGTAGTAATAAATATTTGAGTTTTGCTGTTTCAAGCAACGATGAGTTGTGGAGTAGTTATTACCTGACCAGGATAGCAGTGCGGTTTTGGGAGGATGGCGCTGCTGTTGTGTTTACATCAGTTTCTTGGAAAGCGCGGTGGGATAGGGGAGCGGAGAGTTTCACTCTGCAGTGTAACCAACGGGTTTTAAAAGTTGCAGTTTGGATGTTATTCATAGCTTTCTGCTTAATAAAGAACGCCGTAAGTTACGTGGTTATAGTGAATCATTCCTGCAGTAATGCAGATGTATTGTGAATAGTGATATATGAGTGGAAATTACCAATTTAAGAACAACATAGCACAATTGACAATTCAGTGAACTTCTACCGCACTTTCCCAAACGGTGTGCCGTAAATGGGCCGCTGGTGTGCCGCGAGGAATCGAAACAAAATTATTAATTTTATAGCAATCAAAATGCAAAAGGTAGGGGAAAATGTATATTTGTATTTCACATTACTATGAACCTCTACTATGAATCTACAATTTTAAGTTTTATACCAGGTTACTGTTCTGTACATTTCTAATGTTGAAAAAATAGTTATCATTGTTATGACCATTATTGCTTCTTTATTATTGCAGACTATTTCGTAACTTGAAAATTATAAATATCATTTAATCCTTTCGACAAATTAGCTACATTTGGGTTTTAAAAGTAAAAGAGATTTATTTGTTCGTTCGTTATTTAGTGTTCTTCCTTCTTAGTAAAAGGTTGGATTCAGTTTTTAAAAAGAAAGCGTATTTTTAAAAACCTGAGTCCAATATTTCATTGCAATTGTTTTCTATTTTTAAATTAGAATGTAAAATAGGCATAATGATTTACCACGGGGAAAAACCAATGATAGAGCTTTCTTTTATGTAAGAAGAAGATCAATAATCACAAAAAATACCACTGTGTTTTATATTTACAAATAATATCTATAAGTGTGCCGCGAGAATCCAAGTAACACCCGTAGTGTACCGCAAGTTGAAAAAGGTTGGGAAACGCTGTTCTACCGTGTATTAAACAGATTATATAAAAATTGGTTCCATTTTATTCGATGTCATTATAAAACAGGAGCAGCCTGTAAAACGCTGCTCGCTAGTTTGTTCCCAAGTTAATATGGTGTATTTTTGTTGTAGTTGTTTTTTGCTTGTTACTTAAGATGTTCTACAAATAACTTCAATAACTTTTGAAACGGTTTGTCTTAACTTGAGCCAGGGGCGGATCCAGGCTGAATGTTTGGGAGCGGTCCTTCGAAGTCAAATTAAGGTAAGAGTGTATTGCAAAAAAAAAAAAAAAAAAAGTAAAACAATTTTAGAAAAGAAGTAGCTATTGTCTGCAATTTCTAGAACAGAAATGGCAACCTGCGATTTCGAAGGTGGACATCTTTTGAGCAAGAACGCCAGTGTAGGTAATTTCTTGCAATTTATTGCTTTATTTAACTTCTGCAACGTAAAACAAAAAAAAAAAAAGTAAGGCCTACCTATTTTAGGTTTCATTTTACATTTATAATACAAAGTGAACATTCTTAGGTTTTATTTTTAAAATAAAAAATATCCTATTCTGGGAGGGGGGAGCAATCGCCCCGCCCCCTGGATCTGTCCCTGACTTGAACATGTGCGTGAAGTGGTTTATTACGAACAGGACAAAAAGAACTGTGATAGGTTGATTACAAGTAATCCGGTTAGAAACACTGCTGCTTGCATTTTAGTTCCAAAACCGGCCGCCCGCACTCGTTCACTGGTCAGGTAATAACAATCGATTGTTTTTAGATAAAATAAATGTTATGAATTGTTCTTGTTTCGCTTTAATGGATTTAAGCTTTCCAATTTGATTTCAGTCTTCACTTCTACGAGTCTCAAGGTTTCTAATAACGGTGTGACGAATATCTTTCAACAATATGTCGAGCTAGTTCACAATTTACAGCTTATTATATACTAGCGTCAATTACCCACTTCGCTGGGTTAACATAAGAAAAATTAGTAACATATTCCGTTAGTCAGTCTCTTTTTACTATTACTAAATCGATAGAAATAAAGAAAATATAATGAAAAATCAGAAAATCTATAAGTAATCTATAAAAATGAAAATTAAATGTTACTATTGTGGGCCGAATTTGGATTTAAACGTCATCGAAAAAATCACTGTTCGTCTCAGCGACACCGAAAACTATGGATTGGACATTAATATCGATCGTTTTCTATCATTTTTATACAATCATTCTAGTTGTTCTAATCTTGGAACAAAGATATAATAAATAACGTGTAAATAGCAATTAAATTAGCAGAAAAAAAATAATGGACAACTTTTTTTTTTTTTTTTTTTTTTTTTTTTTTTTTTTTTTTTACGTGGATGCGTATTTCTTTGTTTCGTCAGAATTGAAAAAGTAACAATTCGCTCGAAACTAAAATTCTCAAACCGGATTCTCTCCTTATAAGTTATTTTCTAGAAAAAAGAAAATGAAACGATAAACAAAGCAATTACAATTCTTTTATCGTACTTAATCGAGCACAAGTAAAAATGAACAGGGGATTGGTCTCCGTGTGGTAAATGGTTACTGCGTTTGTTCACTCTATTGAAGGTTGTAGGTTCGATTCTGTTGTACGACTGTTTCCCTTTCTTTTTCTAATTGAACCAATACTTCCTACTTCATATTGCTAATAGATATGAACAAGAATGTCTCCAACTAACCTTTTAAAGTAGCTTCAGGAAGTAATCGTCTGTAAAGTAAGACGTTGGTGTTGCGTTCTCATATCCACGAGGGCAGATGAAAGAGCGCTGTTACGAACTGGCTCATTTCATTGTTTTGATTCGAATTGTTACTGTTTTTGTTTTCATTTTCTGTTTCAAGAAAATACGTCTCATAAGGAGAGGGACAAGTCTGGAAGTTTAGTTCAGAACAATCATCATGTGGAGGTGGTGTAATTTCTCAAGTTTTTAAATATATGACGCCTTATGTATGTGCACTACGCAAGTAGTTACGAGAGAACAAGTCCCTAAGTTTAATCAATTGGAATATTCTTTTGTGTTAGCCGAGTGTTACAAGGGTGGTAACGTTTTAGATGCGTGAGATTCAGAACTACATCTTTTTTATTTTTGTTAAAATAACCCTCTTAGGCACTTTATTATGGGCATTGGTTAAAACCACACAGGAAAACTGGCCCGAGCGAATCAGCGGGCAATGGATAATAATGTACTATATTTGTCTCGTGTCAGCAAAAATTTTAAATTTAATTTTAAACTACATGTATTTCCCTCTGTAAAATATGCCTAGCCGATGTTTATGAAGAATTTGAAATGAAATTTGAGAAGTTATTAAAACTCCTTTCAAATTGTATAAAATAATTTTCAATCCGTCAAGTACTTTATGCTAAATGATCCCTTAAATTTGGAGGGGAAATTCTGTTTTGTAACTCGTTTTTATACAACAATTGTGCGCCTGATCCCGGGTTCGATTCCCAATCAGTCCTGTCTTTATGTAATTTCCTGGATTTAAGTCCTGTCTTTATGTAATTTCAGTGAGGAAAAAATTTACAAATTTGAAATGCTTCGAGAGTTCTTCACGATAAGATAATGAATTGAACATTACTATATTCGTGGTCATATAAACTTAGTTTTTATCGTCGCAGCTTTATTATCAACAATAGCATGTCTATCTTACTTTACCGCAAAATATTAAAACGTTTCGCATTATCTATCAAGCATTGCAAAAGTTATAAATTAAGTTCCTTCTATGGACTCGCACTACTGCTCTTTACATTGACTCTGTTGCCTAAACCATTAGACAGCGACCACTTTGCCCTGCAGGCGTTGTCAGTAATGTGTTTTACACGCAATTCCAATCAGTGCCATTACTTCTAATCTTGTGTACCGTTTTTCTTTGTTTGATAGATTCTTTCGAATATCCTTGTGCTGTTGCCACTTCATGCATAATTTGCATTTACAACTTCTGTCTCTCAGGGTGGGCTCCATAGTTTAATTCTTTCTCCCCTCCAAACTAGAGATATCAGGGGTATACCCAACAAGTTTTACTTGGAGGTGCTCAAGACTTTTACATACTAAAAGCGAACCGAAAGTCAGGTTTCAGAATGTGAAAGCATTACCGTGCATAGACTATATATACCTTTTAACCAGTTTCGATCTATCAGAACATATCTTATAATTCTGTTGAGAGCATGTTTGGCAATTATACCCTGTAGAGAATCCGTTGCACCCCATTGCACATTGATGAAATATGAATTTTTGGATTCCGTATATACGACTTCCTTTCTGCTGATATGGATCGCCACTCCACGATTTGACGATTTCTCGAATTCGAAATAGCGTGTGTTGAAATTTAACTTTACCACGATTTTCGATACCTCTAGCTCTTAAGCTATGCAGTTTTCCCCACAATTCCATATGTAAATTTTCTATTACTATAATAATAATAATAATAATAATAATAATAATAATAATAATAATAATAATAATAATAATAATAATAATAATAATATTATTATTATTATTATTATTATTATTATTTAGTTGAAACATTGGTTTTGGCACTGTAAAATTAGAATCACAGGTTGTAGGAAATGTGCCAAACATATTCATAAGATAAGATTTTTTTTTTTTTTTTTTTTTTTTTTTTTTTTTTTTAGGAAGTGCATGTTTGACTTCGCCGTTGCTGTTATTACTGAAACATTTATTCATGAAATAGAACAAAATTATGTTTTCGGAAAACTTCGTTCAAAGAGACCTCATCACAAGTAAAGTAGCGTGTGTGGACTTCGTAATTACAAATCAATACCATGTACAGTATTAGTGTTTTTATGAAACATTGTATATGAGATATTAATAAAATCTCATAAGTGTATTTGAGTAAGTAATAATAATAATAATAATAATGATGATAATAATAATACACAACAATGTTGTAAAAGGCATTCTCCAACTTTTTTGGCACATAACATGGAACTAATCACCGATACCTAGCCATACAGACAATTCAAGTCCAATACTTGAAAATGATAAATAGAGTGGGATCGAGAAGTCAGAAGAGATGTAACGGTACCTGCCGAGTTATAGCCTGCCGAAAACGTGAAGAAATGAACTTTAAAGCTTCATAGTTCTAATACTATGGGACCTACCGTAGTAGAGGCAAGACTTCACTTCGGAACTAGTATGTGCCCTATCCAAAAATGCATATTTCAGAATCCTGCGGTACTTCCACAACAATTTTTATACAGGTAGTTGGTGAGTACTTCAAATTATATGCCCGTAACCGAACTCCTTCTATAAATAATGTTGCGTGAGTACCGCAGGATTCTGAAACATGTATTTTTGGATAGCCCACATATTAGTTCCTAAATGAAGTCTTGACCCGACTTCGGTAGCTTCCATTGTATTAGAGCTATGAACCTTTAAATTTCATTTTTTCATGTTTTCGGTAGCTTGTAACTTCGAAAGAAAGCATTTGTGCACCCAGCTTGATCAATACTTTTTGTAGTATCTTGGTGTCAGGAATCACCTCTCAACCGTTGTCGGTGTTGTTTTGAAACACCCTATATATATATATATATATATATATATATATATATATATATATATATATATATATATATATATATATATATCGGGTGTTGCAAAATAAGTGTTACAACTCTTGGGAGGTGACTCCTGCCACTGAGACAAGGAGAAAAGTTCTCTTGAACTTTTGGCTATCGGACATAGTTTCGGATCTACAAGGTGCCGAAAGCGTGGGAAAATGGCTTTCGGACACCAATAGTTCGGAAACTATACAACGTAAAGAGGGCGGGTAAAAAATTCACTGAAGAAGTCATACCTACTGTGTTGAATTTTGCATGTTTCATAATCCTACAATGCACGCGCAAGGGATTCCCCAAAGGAACGTAGGGAGTCCCGGATAATCTGCCAAATGAAAATTGGTCTAAATGGATATGAATTGATAGGGTTTCTACCAGGTAACAATAATTCGTTTGTATTAAGTCGATATTTGGAACAAATACAAAATGGCGGACAACTTCATGCCCGTTGTGTGGGGTTGCATAATCGCCAGGTACGGATAGTGGCCAACAGTGACGTTCTGAGTATTAAGTGTAGCGAATTTGTACTCAAATGCTGTAGAAAGACTTCTGGAGTGTCGGTAGAGCACAACAGATGAAGCAAGGTGATTCATATGTGTGGAAATACGTAACGAAAAATGCCCAGAAATGAACTCATACTAAGTAAACGTGAGTTCAAAGGGTCGGAAATGAAAGGAATAGCATCAAGAACATGAAAGGCATTGCCAATTCACCAATAATATTTCATCAATCCGATGCAATATGATCTGCACGGTTGCATACCGATAAGGATGCAACAACTGAGGCCAAGTTGAAATTGTGCAAGGGTACTCACTAAGAAACTGGGTAAACCAAATGAATCTCGCTAGTGGGATCTCATGATCGATATTGAAATATGGGCAATGTGCGTGTTGATATCGACATGTAGCTAATGGACAAATGTCAATATGTCCCATTACTGCTGGGACACTGTCGCACGTGCAAAAAATAGGAAAATAACTGCTCGGGTCTTGAATCTGAGGCCGTGGGTTCCCAGTAAGATTGGAAACTGCGACCACTCGAGCGAAAGCGAGAGCTCTAGCCCTGTGGTTTCGAGGGAGCCTCATTTTAACTATATTCATTTCTTTTAGCAGTACCCACTTTGTTTGGCGAGCGCTTTTGTACAGCCTCCCGACATGCTTGTGTGTTTCATTTTGTTACTCCTACTGCACAGCTGTAAACACTCAGAGCTTTAAGACATTTCTCCCTATTTCTCATGTCGTTTTATTTTTCATATGCATGGTATTTCAGCAAGTGTTACATGTGCCAAATTGGTGCTTTTTCGTCTTTGACTTGGCATGTGCACTATGTGTAAGATACGAATTTCTGAAGGTATTTGCCTATATTTCGAGTACGTCATATGTCCCAGAAGATGTGGGAAATGATACAAGTTTGTTATTTTCACGCTCTATCAGAATTTGAACCATGGATTATGAGATTTCTTTTCAGATATGTCGACTGTGGGACAATGTCCCAAACAAAGAGGTACATTGATACAATCGTGTTCTTGTTACGTTCTACCGAAAAGTGCACCAGATGTAACAGCAGAATAGCAGAATTACAACGTTATTTTCCTAGTTTTCGCACGTGAGACTGTGTCCCAGCAGTGGCGAGACATGTTCACATTTGTCCATTAGCTACATGTTGATATCAACACACATATTGGCCACATTTCAATATCGATCATGCGATCCCACTACTGACATTCCTTGAGTTTACCCAGTTTCTTAGTGAGTGCCCTTGCACAATTTCAACTTAGAATCAGTTGTTGCATCCTTATTGGTATGCAACCGTGCAGATCATATTGCATCGGATTGATGAAATATTATTGGTGAATTGGCAATGCCTTTCATGTTCTTGATGCTATTCCTTTCATTTCCGACCCTTTGAACTCACGTTTACTTAGTATGAGTGCATTTCTGGGCATTTTTCGTTATGTATTTGCACACATATGAATCACCTTGCTTCATCTGTTGTGCTCTACCTACACTCCAGAAGTCTTTCTACAGCATTTGAGTACAAATTCGCTACACTTAATACTCAGAGTGTCATTGTTGGCCACCATCCGTACCTGGCGATTATGCAACCACACACAGCGGGCTTGAAGTTGTCCACCATTTTGTATTTGTTCCAAATATCGACTTAATACAAACGAATTATTGTTACCTGGTAGAAACCCTATCAATTCATATCCATTTAGACCAATTTTCATTTGGCAGATTACCCGGGACTCCCTACGTTCCTTTGGGGAATCCCTTGCGCATACATTGTAGGATTATGAAACATGCAAAATTCAATACAGTAGGTATGACTTCTTCAGTGAATTTTTTACCCGCCCTCTTTACGTTGTATAGTTTCCGAACTATTGGTGTCCGAATGTCATTTTCCCACGCTTTCAGCACCTTGTAGGTTCGAAACTATGTCCGATAGCCAAAAGTTCAAGAGAACTATTTTTCTTGCCTCAGTGGTAGGAGTCACCCCTTCAAGAGTTGTAACACTTATTTTGCAACACCCGATATATATATATATATATATATATATATATATATATATATATATATATATATATATATATATATATATATATATATATATATATATATATATAATATTTGTCTGAAAGTATAAAATCTAATGATTAAGTCTGTGTATAATCTAATTAAAAACATCAATTTTTAATATCAACGGGCTTTTTGGGAAATAACCCTAGTCAAAAAAAAAATATATCTGAAGAATAAAAAGAGATCTTTCTTCAGTACACACTATGAGAAACTCTCCTAATCTGTTTCTTTATACGTGTTTCTGATGCGTTCTAAAACATGCACAAACATGCAGCTTTCTATTCAGTTTTCTGAAAAAATCTTGTTTTGACAAAGGTTGTTTTCGATACAAGTCCTTCGATTTATGTATTACAATAGTACTAAATGACATAGAACAGGAACCAGGTTTCAAAATTGCCTTCAAGATGGAATCGAAAAATTTGCCACCCACTTTTATATATATATATATATTACCACCTTTCCCTCTTAATGCTTACAGTAACGGGAAGAAGAAAAAATGTAATAAAATGGCTGGTTCCAGTGAATAACCGGCTAAATCGACTTTTTTGAAAATTGAGATTCTACAGGTAGAAGCTTCTTTTGGTGAGTTCTACATTGTGCAGAAGCGGCTAAAACGAATTCATAAAATTGAGGAAGTTACAGCATTTGGTTATGTCAAAATTAGCACGGTAACTATTGTAAAATTCACCTTTAAATTGCTCTCCTGTAAAATTTACTTTTCCCGACTTAGAAGATTATTAACTGGAACCAGCCAAATATGCCTAACATGCTTTATAAACTATCATTTTTTAAGCTATTAAATCTTGTTTACAGAAGAAGCACTTGCCTATTATTAAGATTGTGTACAATTGCTATGATATATCTTTAATAAGAAACGTAATAGAAAGAAACTATATACTTAAGAAATCTCTACACAAGAGAACAAATTATTTGATTTCTAGAATTAATTCTCAATAATGTTATATCGCTCTTATATCTCAAAAAATATAAATAAATTTGTGATGTCTTTAATGTATCATTCAGCCTTCTTCATCACTCTGATCATTAACTGATATTGGATTTCTACACTCGCTCGGATAACTACACATTGGAATGCACAAAAAGCCGCGATTCTTACATTTGCATTTCAAACTTAAACACTCAAGTTTCTGACAGCTACACATGGCAATCTCTAAACAAGCTTGGAATATCTTCGAGCGTTTTCAAAATTGGCTCAAAATTTGATTGTCCAAGTACCATTCGGAGTCTTCTGGCCTTGGTAGATTGATCTCACTTATCAACGTTTTCCCAAATTGCTGTTTGGCACTGGGATCACTTTATGTGTACTTCGAGTACTTTCAAATTTGTCATAGAAGAAAGGCAAAGCACTGACCCAGGCAGGTGGCCATACATCAAGATAGGGCGCAAAAATACCTTATATGTATTCAGGACTGTAATAGGCTGTAATCCCCATGTGGTGCCAAGAAGACGTTTAAGTAGATTGATACGATGGTAGGCCTTACGGATGATTTCTTTCAGATATGGCCGCCAAGTTAGATGATGGTCGATAGTGAGACCTAGGTAAGTGACTGTTTGGTGTGTTGAATTCGTGTGGCGTCGACACTGATGTTAGGAAGATTCGGATTTTTCTGTACTCAAGAGCGCTTGCGAGGTGGAATAAAAACTATTTCCTGCGTCTTAGCGGAGTTGATGTGGAGTCGCCATTTATTGCACCATCGAAGGAAGGAGCCAATCGCTATGCTGAGAGAAGAGTTAATCTGGTGAATGGTCCGGGCTGTGCATAAAAAAGCAGTATCATCGACATGTTGAAAAGTGTGTACATTGAGGGAAAGTGTCGGCATGTCAGCTACAAACAAAAGATACAGAATAGGGAATAGAGCGGAGCCTTGAGGTACACCAGAGTGAATAAAAATCGGATGAGATAAAGAGTTATTGATGGTTACATAAGAGAGGCGGTTAGAAAGAAAATGAAATGTGAAGCAAAGATAAGAAAGCGGAAGTCGGAAGTGGTGAAGTTTGAGCAAGAGATCTGAGTGTCAAACTTTATCAAAAACTTTTTCGAGATCGAAAAGGATTAGACAAGATGGATGAGCAGTATTATAATGATTTTTAATGAGATTTAAGAGTCTGAGCAGTTGGTCATTGATGCTAAAATTAGGTCGAAATCCAGCTTGATTCTCAGGTAGCAAATTATGGGTAGAGAGATGAAAGTGAAGTCTGGCGATAATGATGCGCTCGAGAATGTTATTAAATACGAAGGTTAGCTGTATTGGTCGATAAGATGCAACAGAATCTGGAGGTTTGTTAGGTTTTAGAAACATTAGGGTAGAGAATGTTTTCCAATCTGCGAGGAAGTAGCCAGTGCGAAGAATACATGTATTTATATAAGAAAGAAGGAGAAGAAGACAGTAAGGTGCTTCTTTGATGTGGTAGTAAGTTATCCGATCCAAACCAGGAGCTGTATTACGCTTGCGATTCACGACAGATGAGATATCGGCAGTAGAGATAGGAGCGGTGAAAGGATTATTGTCGGGAAGACTGTGAGTTTCACTCGGTTGTAGATAAGATGCTGATAGGTTTAAGATGTCAGTAGGATGCGTCTGGGGAAAGTCTGGTGAAAAGGGGGTGAATGTAGTTTGCAGGTAGTCGGCAAAAGCGTTGGCTTTCTCTTCATCTGTATGTAGCGGACAGTCATTAATAAGCAATGGATAAGGCGTCCGGGCAAGCTTGCCTTTCAGCAGATTAAAGTGCTACCTAATGTTTTTTTTAAGTTAGCTAGCTATGGTGTAGCTAGCACCCATTGCGAGGGCTACACCCTCTATTAGGGAAAGAGATTTAACATATTTGTGTCGGAAAAAGAAATATTTTCTGTTGGGCAAAGAGACATTTATGAACTGTATTAAACCGCCATAAGTTTTATTTAATTATTTATTTATTTTATTATACGTGAGGAGGTCCTGTTAGTGACAAGCGGGTTTACTGTGCATGATATGAAGGTGAGATATGGGCCGGTACGTGTGATGTGCTGAGGATACTGATGATGTTATAGTCCGGATGATTTGGAGGTACGGTATATTTATATAATGCGAAAAGCAGTGAGAGAGGTGTAGACGTGTGGTGATGGCTGTGAGTGTAGGGAGCGTCGCTGTAAACGGTTTCAAAAAATAAAGCGTGTTCGTTGTCATACCGTTGAGCTATATATTTAATACGAAGAGCTTCAATATGATAAAGTAGGTGAGGAAATGTGATGCGGTCGTACAATTCACGGGTTGGACTTGGTAATTTAATGCGGTAGGCTAGGCGGAGAGCATGTCGTTCCATTATTAACAGCTTTTCGTAATGTTTTGCGCTTGCTGATATCCAGGAGGTAAAACCATATGTAAGTACGGGACGGAGGAAGACCTTGTAGGTGTTGATAAGCGTAGAAGAATGGAGACCCCACGTTGTACCTATGAGACATTTAAGTAAATTTAATCTATTTTTGGCTTTGCTTACAACGGTAGCGAGGTGTGGACGCCATGTAAGATGATGATCAAATGTTATACCCAAGTATTTCACTGTCTTTGAGTGCTGTATGGCAGCATCATTGACGGTAAGGGCAAGACGAGCTGGGTTTCGATGAACTCGTGATCGACGTTTGGTGGAATAAAGACTATGGCCTGAGTTTTGGTAGCGTTTATTGTTAAGCGCCACGTCCGACACCAATCGCTAAAGCGACGGATAGCTTCATTCATCGCAGTGTTTATTTGAGAGATAGTCTTTGTTAACGCCAGGAAAGCCGTGTCATCGGCGTACTGAAATGTATGAATATTTTGCGGTAAGGACGGCATGTCAGCGACATAAAGCAGATACAGCAGTGGGGACAAGGCAGAGCCTTGCGGAACGCCGCTATGAAGAAAAACAGGATAAGAGACACTGTCATTGATGTAAATGTAAGCCAGGCGGTTTGAGAGAAAATTAAAAATGAAGCGGATGTACGTGATTGGAAGACGGAAAGACAGAAGCTTGAATAAAAGTCCCAGGTGCCATACTTTATCAAATGCCTTTTCGAGATCGAATAAAACTAAACAGGCAGGCTTGGAAGAATTGTAATGATTAGTGATCATGTTGGTGAGGCGAAGTAACTGATCGTTAATACTATATCCTGGTCGGAAACCAGCTTGATGTAAAGGTAACAAATTTTTCGCTGTTAAGTGAGTGTGAAGTCTTTTGACAAGGATGCGTTCCAATATTTTACTGAAAGTCGGAGTTAATTGTATGGGCCTGTAAGATGATACGGAATTTAGTGGTTTGTGTGGCTTAGCAAACATGAGTGTTTTGGAAGTCTTCCACTGAGGGGGAAGATAACCTGTGCGGAGAATAAACGTAAATATAGTTGCTAAAAGGTGTAGTAAGGCGAGAGGCGCTTCTTTGACATGACGATAAGTGATTGAGTCCAGACCAGGGGCAGTATTGCGCTTGCGAGCCGTGACGGAGTTGATATCTGTTACAGTGATAGGCGTAGTAAGAGGATGTGCGGGTAAAACATGAGACGTGCTGGGTTGAAGTTCTGGTGAATTTATGTTAAAGGTATGTGGGGGATGCCTGCGAGGAATGGCTGCTTCAGAAGGAGTGAAAATAGATTGTAGATAGGTTGCGAAGGCGTCTGCTTTTTCTTTATCTGTGTGAAGAGGATTTTCATTCTCTAGAAGAGGATAGGTAGTGTGGGTCTTGCGACCAGTGAGCATGTTGAAACGGTTCCAGTATCTGGATGGGTGTGCATCGTCTGCCAAATTATTGCAAGCTTTTATCCATTGACGGAGTTTATATGCTATAATATAATTGTGAACTGTGCGTTGAAATTGACGATGTAAGTGCAATGACTCTAGATTTCCTGTACGTTTGTAATCTTTGTAGAGCGCTCGTGAACGTCTGATAAGTGGTAAATAATGGGGTGGGAGCGTTGGGCGATAACTATGGGATGTACTAGTCGGAATAAAACGGCTGGTAGCGTCATGGAGTGCTGTAGTTATTCTATCCAAAGAATTATGAAGATCTTCCTCCGTTTCTGATAAAGTTGAGTTTGCAAAAATGCTACTGCGGTAATTTCGATATCCTGGCCAGTCGGCTTTGTCGAAGCGCAATGTGGTACGAGGGACAGGAGGTAAGTGGGGTGCTGGACGGTGTGAAGAAGTGAGTGATAATTTAACGGGAACATGATCACTACCAAGCGGGTCGAGTACTGTGAGAGTACACCGTGCAGAAATACTGGCTGAAGTAATGACAACGTCTGGAGTGGTATCCGAGATCGGTCGGGTAGAATGAGGCAGAGTATGGAATGTGCCGGATGTTTCGGTTGCAATGAAATCTAGAAATTCTTCCTTTTGGCGGGCTGTTCGACTGTGAAAATTTATGTCTGCCATAATGATGTAGGTGCGGAAAGTGTCTGAGATATACTGAAAAAAATTTAGAGGTATGGCATGACCAGGGCGGATGTAAATGGTAGCCAAAGTGACATATATATCTTTGTAGTATAGAGTGGTAATGATGTATTCCGGGATGTTTGGTATTGACAGTAAATGTTGGCGATAGGCGATTGATGGAGAAAACCCAAGGGCGACTCCGCCATTTGCACGGCACATGGGTATGGTTGTGTCATGTCTGAGCAGTGTGTATCGTGAAAATTTGCAGCTTTGTTTAGGCTTCAGATGAGTTTCGTTAAGGAGAAATGCATTGACTTGTTCTTCTAGTAGCAGTTGTTCAAACAGTGGTTTATGTGATTGAAGAGACCGGATATTAAGAAACAGAAATATTAAAGCCATAATGATCGATATACAGTAAGTGAGGTTTTTAAGAGCTAGGTGGAACCGCAGTAGCATGGAAATAAGCATACGGACCTGAATATGTAGCATTTAATGTGACGTTTAGAGTTGCCTGAGCTGCAAGTTGGATTTGTTGGAGTACATATTGTCTTTGAAATGGATGAATGTTTTGCAGAGCTACGGTGAAAAATGCAAGAAGTTGTTCGATTGTGATAGGTTGATATACTGAAGTGATAGGCGGAGATTCAGATTTAGTTTCGGGCGTTCTGATAGGCACCACAAGTTCAGGTTTAGTCTCGTCCATTGGTGGCCTGGCTTTGCATTTGTAACTGAACGTAGGGTGTTGTTCAGGACATGTGGTACATTTAGGCGGTTGGTGGGTATTTGGACAGACCTTAGTGAAGTGAGACCCGGAGCAAAAGCCACACGTTGGTTGATTTGGACATTTTGATGTTGGATGCGAATTATATTTTTGACACTTTTCGCATCGGAGCGGGAGAGGTTGTGGAGTGCGAGATGCCTCGACCCGGTGTCGACGTTTGAAGATAAATGCCCCTGAAGTTAGAAGTTCATCGATAGTTTCTTGGTGCGAAGTAAGAACACGCATCATATATGTCGGGCCCATATTATTCTTAATGCGGATGCATTTCGTAATGACATGGCCTTCCTGTTTGAGCTCGTCGGCAACTTCTTCGTCTGTGATCGACGGGTCCACACCACGTATAACTACAGACAAGGTAGGCGATTTTCGTGGTGGTGGTGGCTGTTTGGCTCTTTTGTCGGCTAATCGTGCCATAGTGGCTGTTTTGCCAAAGACTTCATAGCTGCAGCGGTTCAGAATTTTATAGGCCAGTTTCTCATCTGTGGATTTTATGATGATGCCATTGCGAGAGGGTATTAGTTCAGAAATTGACGTACGAGGTACGTACTTACAGAATTGCTGGAGCAGAATTTTGAGATTGGCGAATTTAGGATCAAACTGTTGAAGGATAAAGTTGTATAACGGTGGACGTTGCGGTGTTTGTAATGGGGGAAATTGCCGGTCGTCTCCTAGATCTATCTGAAGTTCAGATTCAGAATCGCTAATTGTGTGTGCTTTCTTTGATGGCTGGGACAGAGGTTGTCGTGAAAGAGCTGGTGAACGTGAGCGAGATCGAGATCCAGATGGAGATCGACTAGTGCCTTGAGCACGTTTGTGGCTTTCCCTGCGTTGTCTGTCAAGAGCAGCAGCGTCAGCTGGACCTGGGATGATCTGTGGTAATCCGCAATGCTGATATGAGGGTTGTGTAGGAGAAGCCATGGTACTGTGTTAGGAAAACAGAAAACGAATTCGTTTGCCGATAGATATGCCAAGGTCGTCAACTGTGTACAGGTATCTCTGCCTCCAAAGAGGAGAGTATCAAATAAATCTAGAAACCAAAAACAATAGCAAGGGTCATCAACTATTAGGATCAATTTAGTATTTTTGCCTCCGTGGAGGCTTATAATCAATTCGACGGTTGTTTCCTTGGACCTCGAGGAGGCAAGTAATCCAACCGTATACAGAAGATCGCGAGTAAAATCAAACAATGGGGATGGAAACACCAGAGGACTAGTTTATTTTTCTCCGCCAGCAACGGATACCCTATTTTTTTACCTGGTTAGAGATTCCAGGTGGCCAGTTCCACCTAATGTTATGCAAGTTGATTTGTTCATACATAAACTGAAAAAGATATGTCTATGACCTACAAAAGAATTTATACCAGAGATTGTCTGGGACATTGTTATGTACCTTATACAATTTAATTTGTAGATAAAAATAAATATCAATTATATGGACCAAATTTATAATTAATTTTCTTTCCTCATACCTACATCAGCTGTGTAATTGCTTACACACTCACTGCTGCTATCTACGGAGCGCTTGATGAACTACAGAGCAATCAGATACTATTAGGTTCGAGCGTAATTATTGAATTGCTAGTAATTCTAGGTTGATAGGGAAAAAAACTAATGCCAGATTCTGAATGAGCGACCTCAAAAACATGTAATCCACTTGAAATTTTCAAAACAACAATACCAAAGCGGACCAGTGTGATGCTAGGCATATCTTATTTCATGCTCTTTTTTTTTTTTTCAGTTACAATAAGTATTAAGAGGGAAAGGTGGTAAGATATAAACAAAAGTAGATGGCGAATTGTTCATGATTCTCTCTTGGAAGACGATTTTGAACCTGGTTCCTGCTCTATTTCGTTCAGTACCATTGCAGCACATAAACCGAAGGACTCGTATCATAAATAGCCCTTGTAAAAATGCTATTTTAAAAAAAAAAAGGCAAGATTTTTCAGAAAAATGAATAGAAAGCTACATGTTCGTGCATGTTTTAGAAGGTATCAGAGACACGTATAAAGAAAAAAACTTGCAGAGCTTTTCATAGAGCGTACTCGAGAAAGATCTCCTTTCATTCTTCAGAGTTTTTTTCTTTCAGAAGTATTATTTTCCAAAACGTCCCTCAATTGACATTAGAAATGGATTTTTTAATTAGATTAGAAACAAGCTTAATCAGGATTACACACTTGTAGGCAGACAAAGATTAGGTATATATTAATCATCATCAGCTACTGATATCTACGGTTTGTGGGAAAGCAACTCTTGGGCAGCGCCGTGACCAGTTTCGCACACGACAGAATAAAGTCAATTATAACTCAGGCACTATTAGTCCTACACTAACATAGGTATACATTTTATTAAAGAGCATAAAATGACGAAAAACTATTAGAGGAAGCATTTTTTCGAATTAGATCTTGTAAATAATCTGTGGTTAAGAAACTGACGTCACGCGCAACCAATACTAAGTAAAATTGAAAATAACAAGAAAATCGTTATATTTATCAGAAATATGAACTAATATTAAATTGTAGAAGACAATTAGACAAACAAAATAAAACAAGTTCGGACGCTCTAGCTCCAATGGTTACGGAGATATAGTGAATAATAGATATTGCTAAAATTTCGGATTTCCCCGCCTCCCCACCCTACCGTGAGGTATTTGGTCTGGCATCCGGTATTTTGTGATCGGTGATTGCTATATATTCAAAAAATATCGGATGTGAAATTGTTACATGATTTCCCCTTAAACTTGTAAAAGAGAGTACTTTTGTCAAGTATATGCCTACACTAACACCAATTGTCCCTAAAAGTACTATGACACAACTTCAACAGATAAACGCAAAA
The DNA here is from genome assembly GCF_964235325.1 of Thermobia domestica. Lineage (NCBI taxonomy): Eukaryota > Metazoa > Arthropoda > Insecta > Zygentoma > Lepismatidae > Thermobia > Thermobia domestica. The sequence goes on along the minus strand of NC_137468.1, from coordinate 136,246,400 downwards.
CATCTCCTAACAAATCTACAAAAAACAGTAATATTAGGCACCTATCATATGGTCAGAGCTCTTTGAAAACGAAGAACTTTTCAAATAATCTGCACTTGTCAGACACGGCCGTCAGAATATTAAGCAGTGTGACCAGCCAGCAAAATTATTTCGTACTAATCTATGCAGAAAAAAGTAGTAGGCCTATATCTGGGGAAAAAGTACTAGGATTTTACCTGCTCCCGTTTCACCCTATTTATGACATTTTACGATATTAATGTCTTATTAGAAGGTTTTCGCTAGCTCTTCCTCCCCTGTGGGTGGGGGATTGACCCCCCCATATCCTTGAAAGGACTCCAACTTTCAATTTTGTACAGTCAAAATTCGATACGAATCGTGCAAACTACTTACACCCTCTCAATTTTGACTTTATACCCCGAAACTAAAACTCCTGGCGGTATCCCTGGTTAAATGTATTAGAACTCACTGTGAAACCACTAAAGCAACACAAGTATGACAAATATAAATTATGTCGTTAGAAAACAAGAAATATTGTAAAATGGGCTTATTGAGGAAATCAAATTTTAATCCCTTAATAGCCTACTCAAAATAAGAAACAGTCAAAGTCTGAAATACGTGTTCGGCATTATGCTTCCAATTTGAAGGAATTGCGGCCATTTTTCCATCAGCTACTTGTATTGCCGGATCACCAAATATGTGATATTGTTTACTGTGGTCATTTATTAGTTTTAACCCTTTGTTCTTTGACACCTTTGTACTTCTGGTGTGGTGGTTGCCAGGAGCAGTGAATTTTTCGTACATTGCCAAATTTTCATGAGATTCCTTTTTCTCTCCCAAATGTATTTATGAGAAAAGAAGAGGAGGAAAAAAGTCCTAGATTTGCTGGTGAATGCACTAGAACATTAAAATATTATAAAAGGTACTAGATCTAGTACGAAAATACTAGCGGTGGTCACACTGATACTAAACTGAAACCAGTTTAAACCGAGATATAGTAAATAATAATAATAATAATAATAATAATAATAATAATAATAATAATAATAATAATAATAATAATAATAATAATAATAATATAAAACTATTCTTGTAAATAGCGTTTCGTGAGAAATGACTTATACAACCATGTACAGTCAGCGACAAAAGTTCTTTCCGTTTGGTAAAATTTATTTTGAGAATAACGGTAGAACGTACACAGTTTCACCGAGTTTCAAGGCTGGAACGTACAGGAAATTACTTCATTTTTAATTTATTGAAAACTGTACTCGAATTGTTAAACCATTCCGAAGTTATTTACGAAACTAATTTCATAAAACGGAAAGAATTTTTGTCGCTGACTGTACATAGAATTATCAAAGCATGTTTTGTTTTTCTAAGTTTTGTTTTTTTTTAAGAAAAAAATCATCTCCAAGAATAAACTACCCCTTCTGGATTTTTCCTAAAAAAACGAATTACGCTACATTATAATTATAGGGTTGTTAATGTCATATTGATTTATGAAATAAGAACGAAATTGGTAGAACAATTTTTGAATCAATTGCAAATGTTAATTTCCACCCTCCAGTAAACTACACTTATTTTTTTAGAAATTGTAAAAAATGGAAGAAACACGCCTAGGAAATATTATAAAAACTTTTATGTTTTAAATTTGGTTTCGATACGTTGAACAGTATAGTTTTTAGGCGAGTGAACATCTTTATATCGGGACGAACGGATAGATGGATGAACAGGACAGACATCCAAAAACCCGTTTCTCGGCATGAGATCATGAAATATATAAATAAGAGGAAATGCTTTCTTCTCTGCTTACTTTCGAAAGTAAAAGTGGTAAAAATAGAGGAAAACTGAAGAAAAAAATAGATCACTCTCAAACACTTATGCAATAGTATAGTAGGCTAATAAAATAGTAACTTTCATCCAGAGTAATGAAGTTGATGATCGATTAGTATGGCCTACTCAGAGCGCTGAATGGGCTCTAGCATTCCCTCCTTTAGTACAGTGATACTGAAATGGACTCTGGTTCAATATGCGACTCTTTTATATAGATGTTAGGACTCTTTACACATGGACAATTTGTCACGAAAACAGGTTTTACACAGATATGTTTAATTGTAAGACGGATCTCAAATGACACAGTAAACTTCCTCACTAGATGGCAGATTCCATTGTGATGTTGCCAGATCAGTTTCGGAGGGAAAAGATGTTGGACACGATCATGTTTTATACACGACCAGAGCCGTAGCCCCGGCGCTGATAGAAAGAGGGCACTGAACAACCAAGCAGAAAGAAAAAAAAAGTATTGGAAAAGAGAAACGATGCGGCGCCCCGTAAAAGTATTGGCGTCCTTTTAAATTAACATTGTTGTCGGTTGCAAAGAAATAGATTTGGTAAAAAAAAAAAAAAAAAAAAAAAAAAAAATTCTTGCTCGCTCTGCTCGCAACCCAAACGTTTCAATAAGAGTCACAACAGATTTTTACTTAATACTTAATAAGAAAGTTATTATAATATTATAGGAGAAGTCAGTTGAATATGAGCATAGCTAATGGAAATACAAATATATCTAAAAAGAAAAAAAATGATGTTTTACAGAAAGTAGAAGGTCTGACCAAAAGAAAGCCTGATATTTTGTCTACAAACGCTAAAAAGTACAAGGGTATACACAGTTTTGTTCGAGAGTAATAAACAGGCAAGGATATTTGTAAACAGGTTAGGAAGGTAGGTGCGCAGTGCTCTATTTTCCGTAGTACAAGGGTAATATGAGCACTTCGTAGGGCAAATATGAGAAGCATTTCTTTTTTAATATTTTCACATAAAATACAAAGCAGATACAAAAAATGTACAAAAGAAGAAATAGAACATAAATGATTACAATAACGAGCAAAAGATTGTTGCACATACACGTAAAACACAGTTCATTTAAAGAATCCTGTCTATTGGCGTGACGTAAATAACTAGGCATTAAATCTGCTACAATAATCACAAACAAAAAACTGAGGGCACTGAACTTTCACACAAAGGACATGATACCAGTCGTGGTACATATCACACTTGATCCATTTTTCCCCTTTGGAGTCTTTACTAAACTTTCCTTCATATATATGGCAAATACTTTCATCCTCCTTACACTATGTGGATGAGACTGTCCTCTTACTTGGCGTAGCATTTCTGGCGTTTTCGTCAATGAAATTATTATTATCCACTTGAGCTTTAGATTTATTTATGGATGTCTGCTTGTTCACCTTCTCCGCACACATAAACTGTGACGACACCCATCCTACACAGGGATAGAGTGATAGACTGGAAATACGCGAAATGTATCCAAGCTAATTATAAACATGAAGATTGTAGAATTTATATTATCCATGTTATTGCAAATTATGTTATTACGGAATGTCTACTTTAGTTAACATCTGCAAAAGCTCCTCACGTCCATTTATCGTTATTTTCAAATATATATGTTAACTAAAGTAGACATTCCGTAATAACATAATTTGTAATAACATGGATAATATAAATTCTACAATCTTCATGTTTATAATTAGCTTGGATACATTTCGCGTATTTCCAGTCTATCACTCTAGTCTATCCCTGTGCGGGATGGGTGTCGTCACAGTTTATGTATATATATATATATATATATATATATATAGACTGTTCCATAATTCGTGTTATTTTCTACAGCGCTGGGAGAAGATGAAGTTTATACACTATTAATGTAAACTTTGGCACTCTTATTGAGAAATATCTGAATTTTTCGAATTTCTAAAGAAAATAAGAGAAAATTGCTGTTTAGCCCCCCTTTTAGGGGTGTAAACACGAAAGTTCATTTTCCTTATGGGAGATTCAATGTTAAATTTTAGAAGCAGTTTTCTCCAATAATTATTCGTGAAGATTTTGGAGCAAATGAGTTGTATTTGTTACAAAATGCAAAAACACTCATTCACAAAGCTAGTAAAGCCGTTTCAAACATTATTTTGCGAAGGTCCCCCTATTGGGGGGCAAGGGGCGTAAAAAGGTGGAGGGTGATATGTTACCAAAATCCCAAAATTTATTTTCGGAATGCCAGTAAGCGTGAGATTAATCACAAATGTCACAGAATTAATGCTCCAATGTCCTTACATGTAAGAGTGACTGATAATGGGGCTACAGCCCCCTTTCAAAAATAAAAAAAATAACCATAAATATCCTTAGTAGGGACATACGAGAGGAAGGAATTTTTTTTAATTAATGTAAAATTAGGCGTCGTTGTATCAAAAGAGTATGCGTTTTACAAATTTGCAATGTTATTTTGATAACGCACCGCCTTAGGGGGGCACAGGGGGCGAAGCACTCAATGATGGATCTTAATAAAAATTCAAAATTTTGTTCTGGAAATGCCAGTGAGGATCAGATTAATCACAAATGTCGCAGAATTAATATTCCGATGCTCCTTGCATGTGTCAGTGACTGATATGGGCCTACAGCCTCCCTTCCAAAAATCATATTAAAAATTCACCATAAATATCCTTAGCAGGAACATACCGGAAGAAACTATTTTTTAAAAATCAATCAAGTTAAATTTGGTTTTATTGTGCTAAAAAGGTATGTGTCTTTTAATATGGGACGTTACTTTGGTATGGCATCGCCTTAGGGGGCACAGGGTGCGAAACATAAAATGATGGATGTTTATAAAAATTCCAAATTTTATTCTGGATATGTCAGTTTCCAATGTTTTTTTGCACGTGCCAGTGATTGATATGGGGCTACAGCCCCATTCCAAAAAATCACATAAAAAATTAGCCATAAGTATTTTAGCAGGGACATCCGAGAAACCATTCTTTCTTGTCAAATTAATGTAAAATAATTTGTTATCTTAGTAAAAAGGTACGCTTTTTTGAAATATAGAATGTTATTTTGGTGATACCGGATTAGGAGGGCACAGGGCGCGCAGCACAAGCATTTGAATCTTTATTTTAAAAAATCCAAATTTTATTCTGGAAGTGTGAATGAGTATCAGATTAATCACAAATGACACAGAATTAAGATTCCGATGCTCCTTGCATGTGCCAGTGATTGATGTGGGGCTACAACCCTCTTCCACAAATCACGATAAATATCCTTAACAGGGACACACCGGAAAAAGCTATCTTTTTAAAATCAAGTAATGTGAAATTTGGCGCTGGCGTTTTTTTTAATTCGGTATAATTTTGATAACGCACCACCTTTAGCGGCAAAGGGGGCGAAGCATAAGATTGTGGATCTTTATGAAAATTTGAAATTTTATTTTGAAAATGCTAATGAGCGTGAGATTAGTCACAAATGTCACAGAATTAATATTCCGATGCTCTTTGCATGTCCCAGTGACTTATATGGCTTCCAAAAATCACAAAAATTCACAATATCATCATCATAGGTATTCTGCCTTTATTCGCAGGTCACTTGCCGCAGCTGAGAAGCTTCCATGCCCCACGGTCCTCCGCTAAACTTTTCGTCTTCGCGTATGATCTTTCTGTTTTAATATCATCCATTAATTGTAGTCTCCTTCGCCCCCTCCCTCTCTTTCCCGCCACCATACCCTCTAGGACGTCCCTCATGATACAATCTCTTCTTAGGCAATGTCCCAACCAGTTTCTCTTCCTCTTCCTAATAATATCTAAAAGTGTTCTTTTCTCACCCACCATTTCTAACACTCTCTCATTCGTTTTCCGCTCGACCCAACTAACTCTTTCCATTCTTCTCCACACCCACATTTCGAAGGCTTCCAGTCGATTTTCGTCACCCTTACGCAATGTTCACGTTTCCGCCCCATACAGCACAACACTCCACACGAAGCATTTTATGAGTCTTTTTCTCAACTCTTTGTTTAAGGTCCCACAAAACAGACTTTTCTTTCTTTTAAAGGCTTCTTTCGCCATTCCTATCCTTGCTTTTATTTCACGTTCGCATTTCATGTCATTACTAAGAACACTACCCAGGTATCGAAAACTATTCACTTGTTCTATTTTCTCCCCTCCTACTTTTATATTTGACACAGACCCCTTTGTTCCAATCACCATGGCTTTTGTCTTTCTAACATTTATTTTCATCCCATATTCTTCAAAGCCCCTTCTCATTTTTTCTAACATTTTATTGATTTTCTTTTCAGATTCTGCAACAAGGGCCATATCGTCTGCAAATCTTATGCATCTAATCATTCTACCTCCTACCGAAATGCCATCATCATCATGTAGGCTCTTTTTCACTATCTCTTCTAGATAGACATTAAATAGTGTTGGCGAGAGGCAGCATCCTTGTCGAACTCCCCTTCCAATTGCACTCTCTTCCGTCAGTTCTTCCCCTATCCTAACACTTACTTGCTGGTTCATGTATAAGTTTCTTATGAGTCTTCTATCTTTCCATTCCAATCCTATCTTTGTTAGAACTCCCAACAACAATTCCCAATTCACGCGGTCAAAAGCCTTTTCTAGATCAATGAATACAACATACACCTCTTTCCCTTTTTCTATAAATCTTTCACCAATCACCCTTAATAATCCAATAGCATCTCTTGTGCCCTTGCCTCTTCTGAACCCGAATTGCTCCTCCTCAACATCTTTATTTGTTCTTCCATATAACTTTCTGTTCAGTATTCGGAGCAGAATTTTAGCTGCATGAGATATAAGACTAATAGTTCTATAATCCTCACATCTCTTTGGGTTCGATTTCTTAGCCATCGGTATCATGATCGTTTTCAGAAAGTCTCTTGGCCATTCTCCTGTTTCAAATATTTCATTGCATAGTCGCCACAATTCTTTCTTTCCCTTGTCTCCTATATTTTTAATGAATTCAATTGGTATGTTATCTATTCCTGTTGCCTTTCCATTCCTAATCTCGGATATAGCCTTTTCAAACTCATCCCTAAGAATACTAAATCCTTTATCATCCTCGCCTACTTGATTTTCTACTTCAACATTTAGGCTACACGGTCTATCCCTACTCTCATATAAGTCTTCAACGTATTCTTTCCACCTTCCTATGACCTCATTTCTCTCGCTGACTACCTTCCCATTCTTATTTTCTACTGCCATCATGATACTCCCTTGTTTCCTCCGAAATTCCATAGATTTTACCTCCTTGTACATTTCCTCATATTTCCCAACTCTTTCTAATTCTTCTATGTCCTCGCATTTCCTTTTGTAAAACTCTTCCCTCGCTTTGTTTATCTTCGTAATTCATTATTTAACTTTCTGTACATCTTTGTGCCCTCTTCTGTATCAACCTGTTTCCACATCTTCCTCTCCCTCATTTTCGGCAACATCTGCTCTGTAACCCATGGTTTCTTAGCAGTTTTGTGTTCGCGGTAACCTACTGCTTCTTCTGCAGCCTGCTGTAAGCAACGTTTAATATGTTCCCACCGTGCGTTACTACCTGCGCCTATCCTTTCCTCGTTTGAACATTTTTCTTCGAATTTTTCAGCGAAAAGATTTCTTATTTCCTCGTTTTTCAACTTTCCATATAACAACTTACTCGTATGTACTGCAGACGTAATACACACGGACACACGGTTGTAATAGAAACAAATGTTTCCCGAGGAATAAGAATCAGTTGCTGGAAATTGTTCTTTGTTAAAAACAACTCTTTTTTTTCTCTACTATCACTAATTGTTTAAAAAGAACATTAACCTAAGCGTAAAACCCATAAAATCAACTTACTTTTATTCGGCATGCCCTCCTGAACGAGAAAGACATAAATTAATGCGATTTACTAAAGAAACTGTGAACACCTTCTCCAACATATCTGGAGTGATCATCTCTATACTGTGGACAGTCCTCTGTTTCAAGTCCTCTACACTGTTACATGATTTTTGGTAGACAATCAGGTGTAAGATCCGGACTTCTTGGTGGCCATTCGACACTTGACCCCATAGAAATAATCCGTTCCCCAAATTTCTATCTCAAAAGATTTATAGTCGTATTTGAATTTGCGATGCGCTGGCGCTCCATCTTGCATAAACCATAATTCATCACTTTGACCTAAATTTAAACGATCAAGTTCAGCAAATACTTTTTCTCTTAGTAGCTTTTGGTATGATGACGTTGTTACATTTTCATAAAAAAAAAAAAAAAAAAAAGTGCTATCACCTCAGTCGCAGTTATACCACACCAGACCATTATTCCTCGTTTGTCCATTGACACTTCTGATCTCACGTTCGGCTGTATCGATGACCAATATCTTGCATGTGATGAGGACACAGAACCATTTAAGAAGAATTTTGCTTCATCGGAAAACATCACTTGAAATAAGAACATAGGGTTTTCATTTAACTTCCCGATAAACCAGTTACAAAAATAAACACGATCACCATAATCACTTGCACACAATTCAGAAACCATTCGGACCTTGTATGGTTTTACCTTCAAGTTTCTTAAAAATTCTTTGTAGCGTAGTTTTCTTAATATTTAAGCCTAAGCTTCGACGAGCAAGGGATTTCCGCGGTGAACTAGTAACAGATAACAACACCTGTCTTTCTGTTTCTTCTGTAGATACACTTGGAGATCTTCCTGCACTTTTTCTAGATGCAAGATGGGCAGTGTGAAAACAATTGCTGCGGAACTGTTTGTACAAACGTTGAATTTGCATATCGTGTACTTTTAATCCGAGCTTTTTAACTATACGGGATCTTTTTGCTCTTGCAGATTTTTCTGATAAAATGTACCATTCAATTATATTAGCACGCTGATCCTGAGTTAAAGACTGCATGATCGAAGGACACTACAGTATGAATGCACTCTTAAAGTATACTGGAAACGACAAGTAATTATCAAATGATTAAACCAGTCTATCCCCGAGATTCACCTACTATGTAATGTCCATTTCCGAAGAAGTCAATCTAACCCAGTTGTTGATTACAGACACGAAATCCTATTGAACTGTCAACACGTTAACTCGTAAATCGTTGGTGTATTGCGATAAGAAAAGGTCTGAAACTGTTGTCAGCACACATGAACAAGAAGTTGAGTCAGGAATTAGAGGGTGTTCTATAAACAAAATTTTGTTGACATTGCTTAAAATCAGCTTACAGTGGGACGCCAACAAATGATTCGGACGTGTTCCAGTGCTTCTTAAACACACATCTCTTAGCATGCATTCTAAATAGGCCAGAGAGAAGCATGGAAGATAATAAAACAAAGTGGTGTGGTTCTTTAAATGGTTTTGGGACCGGGAAGGGGGAATTGAATCACTAAAGTGGTCGCTGGTACATGAAGGTAGCTTCTAAGCATTATTTTTGGTATATTTCCAAATATTTTGACGCTCACGGGAAATAACGAAAAGTTTGAATTTTTCTTACTGCCTATCTTCCCCAATTTGGAGGTTTGGCGTAATAAAACTAGAAACGCATGTACCATCATAGATCAAAGAGGAGGAAGAAGAGGAATGGTATCGTATTTTCTATCTAAAACTGCTAATTTACAGCAAAATTCGTATAAATATAGAGCTAACTGCTTTCCGCATTTTACATCGAAACTCCAGTTAGACCAATCAAATTTTGAGTTGACGCCACTAAAAGAGATCAACACATGACCATTATCATATTGTCGCTTTAGCTCTTTTTCTAAACAAACATTTTTCGACAATAATTCTAAATGTCACTTTAATAATAAAAAATATTTACCTTCTGCCAGTAGGTCCTTGCGTATAAGGACATTCATCATGAATTTCTATTGTTTTATGAAAGGGGATTGTAGCCTAATATCAGTCACTGGTACAGTCCGCAGAAAAAAAAACTGCAACATGAGCATATATGTTTATTGTGAAACGACGAAGTCTTTTGCTCCAAAATAAGTGTGCAGGGGAGGACGCCGAGGTTTCTCCTGGCGTGATTCATGCCACTTAGACGTTATGTTGATTCCCTGTGCTGTTAGTCGGAGTTTCACAATAAACTTACATGCTCATGTTGCAGGTTCTTTGTTGCGGATTGTATATGGAAATAGCATAAGAGCATTAATTCAGTGCGCCTTGCAATTAATTTCATGCTCATTGGCACTATCAAAATAAAATTTGGAATTTTTATACTTCGGCCCCTGTGCCCTCTAAAGCCAAAAATTACCAACCGCTCTCTTTGTCTCCTGTTACCAAAATAACATTCAGATTTGGAAAATACATAACTTTTTATTACAATAAAGCCAAATTTCACATTAATCGACTAATAGAAAAAAGGCTTCTTCTGGTATGTCCCTGTTAAGGATATTTATCGTGATTTTCGGTGATTTGTGGAAGGTGGCTGTAGCACCACATCAATCACTGGCACATGCAAGGAGCATCGGAATATTAATTCTGTGTCATTTGTGATTAATCTAATACTCATTCACACTTCCAGAATAAAATTTGGAATTTTTATAAACATCCATCATTTTATGTTCCGCACCCTGTGCCCCCCTAAGGCGGTGCGTTATCAAAATAACATTTCAGATGTGAAAAACTCACACCTTTGTGCTACAACGACACCAAATTACACATTAATTGACAAAAAGTATCTTCTTTTCGTATGTCACTACTAAGAATATTTATGGTGATTTTTTTGAGAGGGGGCTATTGCCCCATATCAGTCACTGACACATGCAAGGAGCATTAGAATATTAATTCTGTGACAGTGGTGAAAAATCTGACGCTCACTGGCATTTCCGGAACAAAATTTTGAATTTTTATAAAGATCCATCATCAAGTGCTTCGCCCCCTGTGCCCACCCTAAGGCGGTGCGTTATCAAAATAACATTCCAGATTTGTAAAACGCATACTCTTTTGATACAATGACGCCTAATTTTACATTAATTAAAAAAATACCTTCCTCTCGTATGTAAATACTAAGGATATTTATGGTGATTTTTTTAATTTTTGAAAGGGGGCTATAGCCCCATATAAGTCACTGGCACATGCAAGGAGAATTAGAATATTAATTCTGTGACAGTGGTGAAAAATCTGACGCTCACTGGTATTTCCGGAACAAAATTTTGAATTTTTATTAAGATCCATCATTGAGTGCTTCGCCCCCTGTGCCCCCCTAAGGCGGTGCGTTATCAAAATAACATTCGAGATTTAAAAAACGCATACTCATTTGGAACAATGGCGCCAAATTTCACATTAATTAACAAAAATACCTTTCTCTCGTATGTCTCTACTAAGGATATTTATGATTATTTTTTTTATTTTTGAAAGGGGGCTGTAGCCCCATTATCAGTCACTCTTACATGTAAGGACATTGGAGCATTAATTCTGTGACATTTGTGATTAATCTCACGCTTACTGGCATTCCGAAAATAAATTTTGGGATTTTGGTAACATATCACCCTCCACCTTTTTACGCCCCTTGCCCCCCAATAGGGGGACCTTCGCAAAATAATGTTTGAAACGGCTTTACTAGCTTTGTGAATGAGTGGTTTTGCATTTTGTAACAAATACAACTCATTTGCTCCAAAATCTTCACGAATAATTATTGGAGAAAACTGCTTCTAAAATTTAACATTGAATCTCCCATAAGGAAAATGAACTTTCGTGTTTACACCCCTAAAAGGGGGGCTAAACAGCAATTTTCTCTTATTTTCTTTAGAAATTCGAAAAATTCAGATATTTCTCAATAAGAGTGCCAAATTTTACATTAATAGTGTATAAACTTCATCTTCTCCCAGCGCTGTAGAAAATAACACGAATTATGGAACAGTCTGTATATATATATATATATATATATATATATATATATATATATATATATATATATATATATATATATATATATATATATATGTGTGTGTGTGTGTGTGTGTGTGTAGGATGCTTCACGGTTTATTAAAGACATTCCAACTTGAATTCCTCACAGGTCAACGTCGCACATATTGTGAACATCCATCAGACACAAAGATACATGATTCATCACTGAAACACACTTTTCTCTAATCGTCAGTAGTCCAATGTTCTAAGCCTCGTGCTCATTCGAGGCGCTTCTTTGCCATGATTGAAGTAGACTCTCATTTTTGTTTTCTTTCTTGACCGTGTGCTTTTATTCCCTCGGCACAAGGAATCCTGCGAACACTTTCCGGCCAAATGTCTGCGCCATACTTAGCCATTTTTATGTTTAGGTCTATGAGAAGATTTCCCAGAGCCAACGTTTTTAGTTTTCTGATACCTCTTAGCGATAGCTTTGGTTTTCGCCCACACTTCCCAACTCTATTTTGGCTCTTGTTCATTTCAACAGAGATTCTACTCACAGATTTTGTTCTATCCCAACTCTACTAGCAATGTGTTGCCGTATATGTATCTTATTTCCACCAGAAGTATTTTGTTAACTTCCATTTCACGCGGAGAAAGGTCTTTTGCTTTTCCCATTATGCTGTAATTACAAGACTACACAGAATAAAAGATAGATACACGAAACATGTCACGATCATTTTAAACTGGACCATTCGAACTGTTGAACGCAACACTACTTTTAGAATTCCCCTCCCTCACTAATACCATCTGCTGTTCAACGGTGATATCACCACTTCAACTGTACAGTAAACAAATGAAGTATCCTATATTTGTGGTTTAACCATTAAATTAAATGTTCTAGAACTCTGAAATTAAGACTCCTACATCAATTTTGCATTTTTCGAGCGTGAGTCTAATAATTTGAACACATCTGTATATATTGCATAATATCCAGAGAAACTTGAATACCCACCAGTTATTATTGTAGGCTTCAAGCATTTGGATTTAAGGTTATAATTTTTACCACTCAATTAGTTGCTCTACGACACTTATTTTGCAGTAAAACAAGCTATGAATATAATTACAACAACATTGTAAATGACATAAGTTGACATTGAAAAAGTAAACATATTCTGCAATATCAGCGTTTCAGAAAAAAAAAATCCAAATATATTAAGGATAGCCAGTTCCGAAATTTTTACTTTACGGAATCCGGAAAGTAAAATCGGAAAACTCCGGATTTCGGAAAAAATCCGGAATTTAGATAATTCCGATTTCGTAAAAATTCCGGAATTTTTCCGAATTCTGGATTTTTTCCGGAAAATTTTGGCCATCCCTAGAACACATACAATCAGTAACAAATGATTTTGCTCATTGTTGAAGCGAGTGATTTTCTCTCACTAATTTCAACCTCAAACTATAGAAGTAAGTCTCTAATATTTGGCAAAACATTCACAATATTGTATGAAAATCTCAGTGTGATTAATAAATATTCATGAATGATTATTCAGGAAATTGGAGAGAACGAACTCAGTCTTGATCGGTCCATTTGAATTCAAAGCTATTGAGAGATTGGACATCCTAAGAAAAAATAAGATCGTATTCGGTAAAATTGTAGTTTTTCTATTCTTTTTAAACCAAAGATATCATAGAATTCTTATTTAAATCTTCAGTGCTGGAAGGTTATTGAGTCCTCATGTTTGATTGACTTCGACTGCAAGAGTGGGGATTATGTGAAAACCTCAATAAACACACACATCAAACATACTATGTTAAAAATTGAATAATATTTACGAAAGTTGTAATCGAACATATTTTTTCTAAACTTTGAAGGAAGAGTAGGTTTAATTTCTCCTTGTCAATTGTTTTTATATCTGAATGGTGGAAATGAGTTTGAATCTTCAAAAAGTATTCCATAAAAATACTCTTTTTTTTTTTTTTTTTTTTTAACGAAAAATATTATCATAAATTTTTTAAATGGGTGATATCCATTTTACAAGAGGAAGCTGAATTTCGCCTCATTTTAAAATGATTTTAATCCCAAATACTGTTGATTCCTGAAAAGACAAAGAAAATATACATTATATTATATCAAAATCAATAAATTTTAGAAAATTTATCGGAAACTGAAAAATTCGGCCGGGTGGGGGAGGCGAAGCGGAAGTTAGGGTGGTAAATTCAGCACAAGTCGTTACTGATTTTAGATCCCTACAGAGGTAATTATTTGGTAGTCTCAAAGAAAATATACTAACTATATATTATGCCAAAATTGAGAGGAGGGGATTCGCACTTTCATTATTGACAACTTTTAACCCAAAGCTGTGGAAATATTACCAATGCCAGAAAGAAAATATGCACTATGTTTTATCATAATCGAAACATTTTTACATTGTTTATATTAGGCAATTTTCTTTCATGTACCTATGTGAACTTGCAACATGAGGTGGATCTTGCTTCTTTAAAATACTATTCTGTGAGACCTTGAGCAAGAGTTGAGAAAAAGACTCAGGAATGTTTCGTGTGGAGTATTGTACTGTATAGGTCAGAAACATGGATATTACGTAAAAATGATTAAAACCGACTAGAATATAGAAAAGAATGGAGAGAATTAGTTGTGTCGAGCGGAAAATTAATGAAAGGGAGTTGGAAATGGTGGAGGAGAAAAGACAATTGTAAATATCATTAAGAAGAGGAAGAGAAACTGGTTGGGACATTTTCTAAGAAAAAACTGTATCATGAGGGACTTGCTAATTGTGGCAGGAAAGAGAGGGACGGCGCAAAGGAGACTATAATTAATGGACGATATCTAAAGAGAAAAATAGTCCATGAAGATGAAGAGGTTAGAGGAAGACCGTCCAGCATTGTAGCTTCTCAGCTGTGGCAAATGACCTGTCAATAATGGCAGGATACTTATGATGATAATGATATTTGATGGATTGCAATCTCAAACAGTGGAATTATTTCTGCAAGTGGAAAGAAGGCATCAAATTTGGATAAGTTTTACGAGATTTATCATGGAACAGACGGACAGACACAGAAATGTTAACCCTTTCGCAATCCCATGATACAATTTGTACCATACGGTGTTTTATGGTACATTGCGTTATTTCTCTATTTGAGCTTTTTCGTCCGACTTTTTTTTTTTCTTTTTCAAGTCCAGAGGCATTGTAGAAGACCTTACGTATGGTTTCACACCTTCCTGCGTCGAGACATAGCAGGTGATGACGTCATAATTCTAAAATATATATTTTCTTTTATTATTTTTTGGCGGGTCTATGTTCATTATTTTTTGACGGGCTTATTTTTGCACGTAGAAGATTGAAATTTTGCACAAACATTCAGTCCACCGAGTAGTATTTACCAGATTTTTTCAGATTTCTGCGTGAAAACAGGGGGCATCCAGAGGGGCAAAAAGTTGAAAAAAGGGATATTTTTACCAAAAAATCCCTTTCTTCGGGATTTTCCCGCCTTAGATACAGGATGGTGACATGTGAATGATACCGCCTAAAAGACCGTTTTATTCTGAAGAGAATGATGGGCGAAAAATGACCCTAGGGTAATTAGGGAAGTGTTAGGGAATTTTTATATAAAATATACTTCTGTATACGGGGCTTTTGGACATGTTCGGTATTATTTTTGTGTGGGCTTATTTTTGCACCTAGAAGATTGAAATTGTGCACAAACATTCAGTCCACCGAGGAGTATTTAACAGATTTTTTTCGTATTTCTGTGTTAAAACAGGGGGGTACAGGGGGGCTAAAAGTTGAAAAAGGGAAATTTTTACCAAAAAATCCCTTTCACGGGATTTCCCGCCTTTGATACATGATGGAGACAAGCGAATGGTACCGCCTGAAAGGCAGTTCTATTGTGAAGAAAATGATGTGCAAACCATGATTCTAGGGTAATTAGGGATGTCTTAGGAAATGTTTAAAAATATCCCTCTGAATACGGGAATATGGGAGATTGTCGGTATATATTTTTTTGGCGGGCTTACTTTTGCACCTGGAAAATTGGAATTATGCATAAACATTCAGCCCACCTAGTAGTATTTATCAGATTTTTTCAGATCTTTGCGTTAAAACAGGGGGGTCCAGAGGGGCTAAAAGTTGAAAAAAAGGATATTTAGACCCCAAAAATACATTTTTTGGGATTTTCCCAAGTTAGATACATGATGGAGATACGTGAATGGTACCGCCTGAAAGGAAGTTCTATCCTAAAGAGAATGATTGGCGGATTATAGTCCTATGGTAAATAGAGATGTCTCAGGAAATTTTTTACCTGAGATCATAGTGTTTTAAGGTAGTTTGGATCATTGTGGGGATTCTTTATAAAATTTCTCCCGCTCTTAGTATTCAAGATAGATACTTGAAATTTGGCACACACATTTAGTGTACCAAGTACTATTTATCAGATTTTTTTGAGATCTCTACGTTCACACAGGGCCGTTCCAGAGGGGCGCAAAGTGTGAAAAAAATTCCCTCGAAATTTTTCCTTTGAGATCACTTTTCCCTCTCCTGGTATATGGTATGAGCATGCAAGTGGTACCATTTGAACGCCAGCTCCATTCTGAAGAGACTGAGGTATGAACCGTGATCCTAGGATAAATAGTGACGATGCAGTAGCTGCTTGACTGAAAGTCTAAAAAATACCCCAAAAACCCCGGATCCGGAAAGGGTTAATAGAGTCGAATAGTAGAATCTTCTTCGACGCTCGCTTCAATCAGTGAAATGAATTTAGGCACCATTAGAAAAGATCATGCATAGTTTCGAGTAAATCTTTTTGAAAAGCTATAAAAATAAACTGTACAAGAAATACGTCATCTGGTTAGGTGAAACTCATACTAAAATATATCCTCATCGAGAAATTCATTATGGTGCTAACAAGACGACAACACCTAGTACCGCTAATGAGATAAAGCCAAAAATTATAATGAAATCTTAACTTTTAATTTCGGTTGAAATAAAAAAAATGTCAAGGAAAATTATTAGCGAAACAATTTTCTAATGTGTTATATTACAATCATAAATGTTTTGTAATTTTGTATTATATATTTGTTTATGAGTCTCTAAATTTATCTTTGTTGCACTTGCTACTTTCTTTTTTGGATATATCACGAAAAACATTTTAATTTATTATATATAAGATATTATAAAGATAATCATTTCTGTACCACTATTACATAATAGTTTGCAGGTACTATTACAAAATTAGACATAAACTTGAAATATAAAACCATAACAACGCAAAAGTAAAATTATACCATAATAATTACATAATGGAAAACACCCAGCATTCTGTTACCATAAGTTTTCAAAAGGCATAAAATAAAATTAAATCTATATTTTTATTAAAGAACAAACACCTCATTTAGTTCTTTTCCAGATCGTAAAATGCCAAAGACCGACGAGACGTTTCCACGTTGGATAGAAACAGTTCTGCGCTGTATTAGAAAAGATGTAGAACGAACTTCGCCGGAAACGCAAGAAATGCTTCTTCCAATCTCCCTAATAAACTCAAGTCTTCTTTCACTCAAAGTGCTAGTCTCAATAGCAATTGGAGTGAAAACAAAATTTTCAAGAAGGTTGTTGTATTTCGTTTGCTTTTCAGTTTCTCTGCAATTACCCTAACAGCACAATTATATTCTACATAGCAGGCATATGTCTATCATGATCCCTCAGGTACATGGGAATGTGTCCAGTACATTATGTACCCATGAGAGAGAAATCACATGGATGGCAAGTGATAGTCACAGTCTATGTCTGCCCCTAGGCACATGCCTGACATGTACCTGGGAACGTGCCTAGTATGTTTTAGGTATGTTCCCCATGCCGTAAGCGTCAATGAACCACAAAATTACTTTCCCAAAATATTTTAAATCGCCTATATGCGTAATGTTTTTACACTAAGCGAGTCTGAAAAGCACTTTAAACAAGGAAAAAAAATGTATCCTAGGGTTGGCGCGAATCACCAACCTTTGGATTACTAACCACATGCTCTTCCGACTTGGCCACGGAGGCGATGAAGTAGTGATGAGCGCAAGAGTCTTGGTCTTGCAGTTTTTGCAAGAGTCTTGCATGCAAGACCAAGACCAAGACCAAGACCAGGAATCCCGATGCAAGACCAAGACCAAGACCAAGGGGTGCAAGACCAAGACCAAGACCAAGACCATACCTGCAAGACCAAGACCAAGACCATACCTGCAAGACCAAGACCAAGACCAAGACTCTTGCGCAAGAGTCTTGCACAAGTATGGTACTACTTGATTTTTTATAGAATGTAAAAAGGAAGGGGGGAAATCATTACATCTTTCACGTGAACTTCTAGGCTCCAGTAAAAATACCGCCGGAGTGAATGTCTTCCCAGTAGTTTATGCAATCCATGTGAGTCGATCTGCTCCTGTAAAATATAGCTACAGTATGTCGTTTTTTGAATCGGTTGTTCACGAGACGACCGATAGCATAATTCTATGAATTGTTACAAGCTATAATAACTTCAGTGTCTGATTTACTTTGGTCATCATTTGATCATTCACGACGGCCCATGATTGAATTTTGGGAAATCATACGAAGAATAGTTGTGTCCATAAGAAGTGGATAAGCAAAATTAAACTAGAGCATTAAACTGAGGACACATTAGCTCAGTGGCAGAGCGTTCACCTCTGGTACATGGGGCTCTTGATTCGATCGCAGCTTGCGCTATGTGAGCTTCTTTGGTGAACAAACACCCTGTGCGTGGGTTTTCCCGTTTCCTCGTACTTTCTTCATTCCACCATTTCTCATCATCACTGTTTCCCTTAGCCTCAGTGTAATAATCGTGGGACGTTAAAGTAGATATTTCATTTAATTTCAAAACATATTAGTGGTGTTCTTCTTCCAAAACTAAAGAAATGTAGTATTGAACATCGGCAATTCCGTACACCATACAGGGTTTGTATGATAAGTAATGAGACCAGGTCTGGAAACATTGTTTTATTGATCTGATCTGTACAGGGACTTAAAAGCTTTCGAAGTACTCTCCTCTTGCGTCGATGCACTTCTGCAATCGATGTTTCCACGCTGCAAACGCCCCCTGGAAGTCAGCAGCCGGCATGTCCTTTAGAAATGTGGTCACGGCTGCTTGGATGGCTGTGACGTCTGCAAAACGGGTTCCTTTCAAGCGTGGCTTCAGCTTCGGGAAGAGGAAGAAGTCGGCCGGGCTCACATCTGGGCTGTAGGGTGGTTGTGGAAGGACTTCCACCCCAATCCGGGTCAAAAAGGAGGTCACTAAGAAGGCGGTGTGGGCAGGGGCATTGTCGTGATGCAACTTCCACCGGCTAGCGATCGCCGGTCTTTTCCGCTTGACGCTCCTGTGCAGTCTCTCAAGGACTTGTTTGTAGAAGGCGGCGTTGACGGCTTGTCCTTGGGGTACAAACTCCTTGTGGACCACCCCCACATTGTCAAAAAAACAATCAACATTGTTTTCACCTTTGACTTCGACATTCTGGCCTTCTTGGGGCGCGGGGACGCAGGAGTGTGCCACTCCGCGCTTTGACGTTTCGTTTCAGGGTCGTACTGGAACACCCACGACTCGTCACCTGTTATGACGTCATCTTCAAAGTTAGGGTCACTGTTCATGAGGTTCAACAGTTCCTGACAACAATCAACACGTCGTTGCTTTTGTTCGTCAGTCAACACTCGCGGCACCAGTTTCGCACAGATTTTTCTCATTCCCAATTGTTCCGTCACAATCTTGTGCACTGTTGTGTGGTTCATATCGAGTTCATCAGCAATCAATCTCAACGATAATCGACGGTCTGAGTTCAGGAGATCCCTCACTTTTGCCACAGTTTCGTCCGTAGTCACTGTTGTCGGGCGTCCAGCCCTCTCCAGATCCTCAACGCTTTCCCGGCCGTTCCGGAACGCACTGTGCCAACGAAACACCTGGGCTTTGGATAGGGCTTCCTCTTTGTAGGCCTCCGTGATGAGAGAAAGCGTCTGAGTAGCCGTTTTCCCCAGGCGAACGCAAAATTTGATCGCATAACGCTGTTCGATGGAACCCTCCATGTTTGTTGATTTTCCGCCGTGACAAGAATGTTCACAAGGGCTTTGTCCAAGGCTTGTCCGCGCTCCACTAAGGCTCGGAGCCAACTGACGCGCGGTGCGTTGCTTTGCTCGGACCCCCCCCCTACATCCTCCATCACCGACAAACCCGCTCCAGCGACACGCGCGCCGCGGCGCGGCGAGTCTCATTACTTATCATACAGACCTTGTAGGTGCCGACTACATGGGTATGGCCTTGGCTCTGAGGCTCAAGCATCCATTGGAAATTTTTAATGTGTACTTATAAAATTAATATTGAAATAACATTTTCATGACATTGACAAAAACTTAGCGCATGTGACCGCAAGTTTGATTTCATAGGTGGATGCTTATACGTTGAATAATTGTTTATCAATAAACTTATAGCCCCCTTAGGTATACGGCTTATCTAGCATTCAACGATATAACATTATACAACAATAAATAATCTATATTCACAACTGAGAGTGTTTCGTACTTATTTCAAATAACTTGAAGTTTGATGCCGTTATTATGTATTTCTAATGTAGGTCAAAAGTATTTATATAAATTGAGTTTACACAAAAGACATAAACAGTTGAGTCGTTTTCAGTTTGCACTCAAATTATTCTAAAATATTGGGGCGCGGTGGCTCAGTGGTAGAGCGTTCAGCTCTGGTGTTTGGAGTCCCGCGTTCGATCCCAGCCCCCGCCAAGTGAACTTTGTGGTGGACAAACACCGTGTGAGTGTGTTTCCTCAGGGTTCTCCCACTTTCTTCTTTCCACCATTTTCATTCATTTTTCATCATCACCGTCTCCTTTAGCCTAGCCGGCATATGCGTGGGACGTAAAACTCACAAATTTAATTTCATTTCATATTCTAAAATATTAAGAGGTTTAATTATTATTATTTTATTTTTTCTCTCTTTTTTGGTCAATATTGCAAAACATATTATCATCGTCATAATAATAGCTATTCTGCCATTATTGGCAGGTCACTTGCTGCAGCTGAGAAGCTTCGATGACTGTGGTCCTCAGCTAGTCTCTTTGTCTTAACATAGCAATTTTCTGTCTTAATATCTTTCTTCAACTACAATCTCCTTCGCTCTCTCCCTCTAGCACGTCCCTCATAATACAGTTCCTCCTCAGCCAATGTCCTCATCTTAATTACATCTAAAATTCGTCTTCTCTCCCTGACTGCTACTATTTCTAACACATTCGTTTTCCGTTCAACCCAGCTGATTCTCTCCTTTTTTCTCCATGCCCACATTTCGAAAGTCTAATTGTTTCATCGTTTTTGCGTAATGTCCTTGTTTCTGCCCCATACAGTACATATTAGAATCAGTAAAACAAAATTTAAATATTTAATTGGGAGTTTCTTCAATACAAAGATGAGCTAATCATGGTTGGAAAGAAAAAAATCTGACGCCTTTAGAGTGTAAAAATAATTTTGCAATTTATGGTATTTCAGTAATCTGTGCCGTCTTGGTTTTCTTTCATGCGTCTCACTGTCAGGGGTAGCCTCCCCAGTTTGGGAACCAGTGGAGTATTGGATCTGTTAAAACATATAAAAAAAATTACGAAATGTTGTGATTTATCTTTTAAGTAGTGAAGCGTGATCACCCATTGAAAAAAAAAGTAAAGGTCATCCCTTGTACAGTATCATCACACTTACACGAAGGTAAAATATATTACAGTTAGAAACATACATTGTATTTCCCTCACTATTGACGCAATGTAGGATTTATTATCCCTTATATCCAAAGTAAAATTTACTTATGAAAATCATAGATTTCTTAAAAGCAAAACTTGCAAGACTCTTGCAAGCAAGACCAAGACTGGGTGTGCAAGACAAAGACCAAGACCAAGACCAAGACCGAGGGTTCCTTCCAGTGCAAGACCAACCCAGACAGCATGTTTGCTTGCCGCAAGCTTCCTGTCGCTTTTATTTGATTTTATTTCGCTTTGGCTTATACACAAAAGCTTATTTCTGCTTAGCGCAAGCTGTAGTGCGGGCAACCCACGCTTCACTTGCGAGACGCTTTTCTTTAGATTGAAGTAAAAAGCCAGCGCGCGTTCGATTTTCAGTTGTTCTCAAAAACCACGTGACGCTGACCTCTTAACTTTCGGCGACAAGGTAGTGTTCGCGTTGTTAGCGTCTTGTTAGCATTCAGCTTGAATAAAGGACAAACTTAATTATTTTTTTTAAATTGTGCCGTCTAGTACTCTAGTACTCTAGCCCCACGTACCTATAATGTCGCTCTTTATTTCCTCATATTTCGGTAACCATGAGGCATAACGAATTGTAGTAGTATATTTATGTATAAAGCATAAATGTGAACATCAGATGGCAGCAGATTTGAGCCTACTTATTTCGCGAAAGAATACAGAACTGTTGCAGATATTTTAATATAAACTTCAAGTTTAACTTACAGTATAAACTTTATCTGAACGCTGTGTTTAAAGTGTAAACATTTTTCTGCGTTTTTATATAAAAAGGTAGCAATTTCAAGTACTCGCGGCTAATATAACAACCTATTAGATATTTGTAAGAAGCAACGGCGCGTTGCTTGTCATACTTAAATATTCCTAACCCTACTTATAGTTCTCGCTGCACAAACGGTGATAGAGTATTGCAAACGTATTCTTGAGACTTGTGCAGTCATTCTATTAAAGGGATAGACGAAAGATTTTCATCTTTCGGAGGGAACATTTATTTTTGCATTTACCTCGTGCTTGGCATTGTGGTGAATTCTTTGTCTTTTGTTTTTGCTAACTGGTTCGAAAGTCCGCTCATAATTTGGCACAGCAGCATCACTTTGTGATTAGCGAGCACGCCAACTAATTATTACTAACATCTAGCTTCGTTGATCAGAGTATTGCTTTATCCTTAATTGGTAGTGATCTCAAACCATATTATTACTTGAGTATTGCTTTATCCTTTATTGGTAGTGATCTCAATCTTACTAGACGAAAGAAGAGCTCCGGCTTTTCGGACGTCATCTACGACGACTCATGCCTAAGACACCGGACTTCTCTTCCCAGGGTAAACATCAAGGATTACCCTCGATGGGACCACCTAGGGAATCACGTCGGGAATCGGCACGTTCACAAAAGCGCACCAAACCACCTAGCACCTCACAGTCTTCCGATGGCTCCCCACCTAGGGCCCGCGAACGCTCTCGCTCTCCCTCTAAACCATCCTACACTGAGGCTCTCAAGAGTCCTTCCAAGACCGCTTCTGTTGAATCTGATTCCCATACTATCGCAAGCACTTCTGTTGCCCAACCTATGACTGGTATTACTCCGAATCCTGCGCTACTCACCATTCTCTTCACGCAGCTGGATCCAGCACTCCATAATGTTAAATCTTTCTATCTGAAACTGGTCCGTTACTGCACTCGCCTTGATTTACAACAACTAATCAAAACACAGAATGGCATTATCCTCAAAACTACAAACCCGAATCTATATCAACATATCATCTACAAAGTCGGACCAGCCATGTTCGGCACCAATGCAAAAGTCCAGTTACTACAATCTCCAGGTTTGAAAACACCACCTCCACCTCAACGAACCCCTTTACTGTCTGTAGTGATTCGTGGCGTTGACCCTAGCATCACCGAACAAGAACTGTTAGATGAACTCAAGGCTGATGATATCCATCCCAGTCGTGCACTTCGCATCAAAAATGCAACAGGTCCTACTTACATGGTCAGACTGCTTACTGACAACCAAACACTCATAAATGATCTTCTCCAACATGGTGTTTTTATTTACCGTTGTCACCATCGAGTTGAGGCTTCTCGCACGCCACAACCTCTCTCTCGACGTTGCGAAAACTGCCTCACCTACAACTCACATCCGACCAATCAATGCACTCTTCCATCCATCTGTGCACACTGCAAAGGCCAACACAAAATCAAAAACTGCACCCTCCTTCAACAACCTCCTGTGTGCAACACCTGTAATGGCGACCATCCCACTTACTCTTATCAGTGCAAAAATAAACCGAAGCCGCTGCCAGATAAACCAGAGACAGTGGTGCCGCTCCGACTACATACAAGTGTTTCGACTGGCACTCAAACCTCTTTACTTCCACCTCCCACAGTCGAAAATGTCTTGCAGTTCATCACTCTAGTTTTACAAAATGCTTTCCCGTTTCAACGCGAAGCCATTCTATCCCATGCAACAAAAGCTGCTTATGACATATTCCATATCCATATGGCAGCCACTTATTCCGGCCTATATTCCCATTTTCATTTCCATTCTGAATCTACACCTCCTGATCAAGATGGCGGGGAACAAAAATAAGATAGTAAAATTGCTCTTCTCCAATATCCGCTCGCTCAAGACTAATCGGGTATTGCTTGAAACCATGACGACCTCACTCAACGTTGATTGTCTTGCACTCAATGAAACTTTTTTGAAGCCAACTGACCGGTACTACTTTCCACACTACCACCTGTTACGTAGTGATCTCCCTAATAACATTGCTCGAGGTGGAGCCGCCATTGCCATCAGACAATCCTTACCTCGTCGTCACGTCATACCACCGTATCCTGACCAGTACTCCGAACACGTCATCAGCACCGTCTACTTTCCAGCCCTTACTCTGACCCTGGCAACCATATACGTCCGATCTACTCAACCTTTGCCATACCGCTTTCTCACTTACCTGGATGTCAACTTCAAAACATACGTAGTTCTTGCAGATCTTAATTACCACTCACGCACTTCGGCGCAGAAACAGCGTTTCCAGGACTTCCTACATACCACGCATAGTTCTTGTATTCCTCTGCCCCACCACACACGGCCTGAGAGTGATACCACACCTGATGTGGTTATAGTCAGTAACAATCTGCTCCCCAACTCTTCTGTGGATGTACTTAGCTCGGTTGGCAGCGATCATCTCCCAGTTCTGCTTACAATAACTCCACCTGGCACCAAACCCAAGGAACCACCAGCATCCTCTGCGACCTACAATTTCGCCAAAGCCGACTGGGAGAAATATCGAACCTATATTTCTGAGCAACTGGCTTTTACTCGCACCGAAATCTCATCTTTAGACGACATTGACCATGTTTCCATGTCTCTTAGTACAATCATTGCAGGGGCTACTGAACATGCAGTACCGAAACGTTCCATCCACTCACATCGACCGAGTTTACCACCTCATGCAGTCATTCTCCTTCACCGGTCACATGCCCTTTTGACTGAATACAGGCGGACTCCCGATGCACACTTTCTCATACTGCATCGACAGTTCCAACGCATGGTCAAACAGTACCTCATAGCCCGGAAAAGACTCGACTGGCGAACCTCATGCAACGAGTTGCGCAACGAAACCAATGCCACTAAATTCTGGCACTTATTTAAACGTCTTACTTACCAACGCCGGGGCTCCCACTATCCTATTCTTGTTGATGGCAACGTCCCTACGACGGATTCTGACAAAGCAGTCGCCTTCGCTAACCACTTTGAGGCTGTCTTCACCCCTCACAGTGCTCCATTGTTTTCCCATCCATCACACCGTCATATTACCACTTTGGATAATCCTGAGCGACCATTATTTACACCTGACATGGCCCATCAACCTGATCCGACTAATTCCTTGACAGCTCCAATCACTAGTCCTGAAATAGTAACTATGCTTCGTCGACGCCGCAATACAGCACCTGGGGCCGACACTATCACATATAACCAAGTTCGGCAAGCCCCACCGGAATTCCATAATGTGCTCGCTCAGTTGTATACTACTATTCTCACGACTGGCCATTTTCCAGCTCTTTGGAAGCTCGCCAAAATAGTAGTTTTTCTGAAACCGGACAAAGATCCAACCAACGTCGGATCATACCGCCCAATTAGTCTAACTAACGTCTTCAGCAAAACTATGGAGCGTATTGTGGTCACACGCCTTCATTCTTATCTCCAAACTCATCATCTTCTACCCCCAACGCAAGCTGGCTTCAGACCATCATTCAGCACTACTGATCAACTGCTCAAACTCTCCAGCCTCCTGGTTAACCACTTGAATAAACGACTGCCTTCTGTCCTCATCTCATTTGACGTCGAACGAGCATTCGATACTGTGTGGCATCAAGGCCTTATTTTCAAACTACTACGTATTATTCCTTTACCGTACGTTCGCCTCATAGCAAATTTTCTCCATCAACGTTCAGCTTATATCCAAATTAACCAGGCTCAATCCCCCCATTTTGTTCTTCGCGCTGGTGTACCACAAGGCTCAGTGCTCTCCCCCTTACTATACATCTTATATGTAGCAGATATGCCCCAACCTCGGCCGCCCATCCACGCACTCCAATTTGCTGACGACACCGCCTATATCGCCTTGTGTTCCTCTGTTGATCGTATCAACATCACTCTCCAACCAGCACTCGATAAGCTCGTCAGCTGGTGTCTGAAGTGGAAGCTGAAATTAAACCCCTCCAAGACCCAAATGGCATTATTCGCCCGCAACCGCAACAAATTTTGTCTCACTAGAAATCCCGAGCGTCTACATCTTACGCTTCTTGACTCACCGTTGACCTTGTCAAACAGTGTCAAATATCTAGGCGTCATATTTGACAAACACCTTACCTGGACCGCCCATCTCTCCCTTTTACAAGCTAAGATTAGACGTCGTATAAATTTGTTGCGCTGTCTCTGCGGCACCAACTGGGGTCTCAACACTAGACTTATTCTCCATACGTACAAAGTTTTTGTCCGCCCTGCCCTTACACATGGTCATATTGCCTGGTTGTCAGCTCCACAGCACTTCTACGACAAATTACAAGTCCTGGAACGTCATGCTCTGCGGCTTGCATACTCATTACCGCCACATACTCCTACTCAAGAGGTCTACCGCCGCACTACCATTCCCACGCTCTTACCGCATCTGTATCGCCTGCGCACTCGTTACATACAGCGCCGTATAGCGGAAGGACATCCTATCCTTGGTGAATTGGTAGACCAGACTCCTGCACAACCACGGCATGCCTATCCTCCAGTTGACCATCTACTCGCTTTACATGACCAAGAAGAGGCCACTGCTACCTATAACCCTCGTCGTCGAATATATCATTGCCATCCGCATATCTATAATCCGTAACCTCTATCCTCCACATTTGGGTTTTCATCCACGCTCATGCACTTCTTCTACCGCATCCCTAGATATAATAATGAATATACAACTGTCCATTTAATAGCATCCTGAGCCCATCTATAAACAAAATATACCAACAACTCCGTTTTCACTGGCCCCAGAGAAGGCGTTACCTTCTGTGGCCCGCCCAGTTTCGACTGGGAATGAAATTGCAGGTAAAAAAAAAAAGCGTTGCTTGTCACAATTAAACAGTAACATTTATGCTTATTTTGATGTTTTGCAGAAGCGGATCGGAGACTTGGGTGTTTTCACGGTTGTGCATTTGCTTCAATAATTGGGAAGGCGAGGGGAAAATATATTGTAGCATAGATTTAGTCATACGGTTAAATTATACTGATTTCATACTGTTTTACCTAAGTTCGCTTACTGCGAGCTTCCATATAACTTGTTTGGCGTGTTTTCGCTTGCAATAAGCTTAATAAAGCTTGCCATTGATGAGAGTACGCTTATACTTGGCTTGCGTTGGAGATAATTTGGCTTGTGTTTAACTTGTGAAGACAAGCTTGCCGCAAGCCTTGCCCAGATGTAACTAACTAGCTTGCCCCAAGCTTGCAGCAAGCTAATTGGCTTGCATAGTATAGCTTGCGGCAAGCTAATTGACCTTGCAACAGCAAGTTTGTGTCAACTTGCAGCAAGCTTAAATTGCTGTCTGGGAAGACCAAGACCGCATGTGCAAGACCAAGACCAAGACCAAGACCACCCGGGTCTTGGTCTTGGTCTTGCATTTGCTCATCACTACGATGAAGAGAATGTTGCTTGTAGAGGGATACATTATTGAGGTCTTTTGAATTTGGCTAATGAGAGTGCTCCTTTACCCATGTATATTCGACGATAACAGTTTGGAATCAGATAAAATCTGCTCGCCATGTAATTTTATAACAAAATGACGAATGTGTATTTACTTTATTTCATGGTTTTTCCATATTCAGTTTCAAATGATCGACGAGTTGCCATCTAATCAAGTTGATGCGTTTGTTGCTTCTAGTACACAATCGCTTAGAAAAAGAAGAAACAAATGCATCAAATGTGGAAGATGAATTTAGAATATTTAGCACATCTTGTGCTGTTAGGATATCTGAAACAGTATGTACCTAGAACATGGCAGATATATGTCCCAAGTCAGGACATGAAAGCAAATGACTGTTAGAGTCAGGGGCGTCATTTAAGACTTCGTTTGAGGGTTCAAAAGCACAACCGACATAAGACTTTCATGTTTTGTGCTGGTATATTAGTAGACAATCTATTAAAGTATATGTATTTCTCAAACTCTTGGGGGGGGCAATTGCCCCCTCCTGCCCCTTCAAATGACGCTCCTGGTTAGTGCGAAACTGAGCCAGGTATATAAATACTATATTTGTGGAACATAGTTGCAAATATCAATTAGGTGTAACAAGTACCTAAAACTGTAGGTAGCTGAAGTACATACTTAGTACATGAATATCGTATGTGCCAAGTGTTGGGTACCTAAAAAGTAGCTGGGACACCTAAATGGCACATGCCTAGCACATCTTGTGCAGTTAGAGTAGGAACAGTTCTAGCATTCATTACAGATAGAGGGGGACTTGAATGAGCATATGTATCAGAGTATGCAAAGTTCCATAATAAACGTTTAACTCTCCTCCATTGAACCAATGTCATACCATTGGTTCGCTTTCCATCCGAACGACAGGAACCGGAAGGTTCACATATTGAAGGAATTTCAGCAGGGCTAAGGGCTTGTAGATACGAGGCGCATTTCAAAAGAAAGGACCGATATTTAATTGGAAACAGATAGGTTCAGCAACATTATTTTATTGGGTAAAAACAAGTACATATCCACTTTATTTTTCAACATAGTCTCTATTACTTTCCAAGCACTTTCTTTACCGTGGCACAAGTTTTTTTTATACCCTCTGCATAGAAGTTTGCCATTTGGGAGTTCAGCCACTTCAACACTGCCGGTTTCAATTCATCAGGTTGAGATGAAAGCCACTTTTTTTAGGGCAGAAAGAGGTGATAGTCACTTGATAATGGTGAAGCGAATATTTTCTTTAACTTTTTCATTCACTCGCTGCACCAAGTCGTCAGTCTGAATGCTTGGTCTTCCACTCTTCTCTTCGTCGTGGATATTTGTACGGCCTTCTTTGAATGCCCGACTCCATTGCCGTACCTTTCCTTCACTCATTACACTGTCGCCGTACACTGCACACAATTCTCTATGAATTTCAGCAGCACTTTGTCCTTTGGCATGAAGAAACTTAACCACAGAGCGCACCTGACGAGATTGTGTATGCGCGCAGCAAGGATCTTATAAAATAGAGGATCTGCCCCTACAACAAAATCTTGAAGCCATACTTAACTCTTTCGCCACCCCTACTCTGTCCACTCCGCCCAATAGGATCGCAATGTTTTGAGCCAACAATCATGGCGGAGACGAAAGTAGCGTATCAGACGATGGAGGAAACGAGAGTAGCCAATCAGACGTGCCGATGATCGGTTGTTTTTTGGCTTCATCGATTTAAGAGGATGACTATACATATGGGCCGATCCTCTATTTATAACATCCTTGGCGCGCAGCCATTTTAACACGTTCCAGCACATACGAAAACAAACAGATGACTGGCGAAACTATTCCGGTTGTTTGATAACCAATGAACCAAGTGATGTTACTGCGCAAGCGTGATCCGATTACTATTGCCAGTCGGTTATAATAAAATATCGGCCCTTTCCTTTGAAATGCACCTCGTATATGTAAATTTAAGTTATAAATAAATATTCAAAGACCCATAAACAAATATATGTAAGTTATGTAAATGTAACACATTAGAAAATTGTTTCGCCAACTATTTTCCCTTGATTTATTGAAATTTATTTTATCAATAAACATTCTTAAAGTTTAAAAAAAATTGCCAAAATATGAAAATACATCAGTTGATACATATCACATCGAGTTGAATAAAATGACATAATTGGGGATTAGCTCTCATGCGTAGATTTCGAGAAAACTTTTTATGTCGCTAAAAAGTACGTTGTTCATTGTCTGTCTGAAGCAGTTGATAGTATTTTTTTTTTGTCTTGGTGGGATTAATTATATATTTTATTGTATACTAGCAGCGTTCACCCCGCTTCGCTGCGGTCACCCCGGAACGCAATAAACTTTGTTACTTAGATAATTTTTACTTTTTCGCTTTCAAATTGCAGTAAATGTTAAAATTATAGCGCCTGTCATTTATGTTAACCCGCCGAGTCACATGGTCATGCGGGTTGCATATAAATACGTTTATTTTTACCTATGATGAACTAATAACAAAGGATTTGTACAGTCAGCGACTGTAATAAGTGGAGGTTGGATACATAAGAAATGATAGCTTTTTCCAGTAGCAGGATAGTTTCACTCTATGTCTGATAGTTGGACAACCAACATGACAGCAAATACGTGCCCGAAAACATAACATGCCAGGATATTCCTCCACTTGGAGGAAAAAGTATTACTATCTGAGAGCATCACTTAGAGAAACAACCACGAGATAAATCTGCAGAAATTCCATTCACTTTAAGATCAAAGAGATAGGAATTAATGCAAAGGAAACAGAAAAGAATAATACGCATCATGTAGAGACAGAAAAAGTATGGAAAGCTAAACAAAATGAGAAAAGAAGGAAACAGGGAAAGGAAAGAGCAAAAGACATGGGAATAAATTAAATTTTAACACTTAAGGATAAACAGTGTCCGTCTTTCCTCCTGCCCCCTGTATCCGTCCTGGTTTTTCTCCCTTCATAGGATAAATCTCATTCAGCATCAAACGCGAACATCAAGGAGTGTTTAACTCCTTGAAAAAAATGTAACTCAGTCCAGGCCGAGACTCGAACCCCGGACACTTAGCATAACAGTCAGACGCTGTAACCACTTACCTACACACGCTGCAGCAAGTATGTTTATAAACCAGCCATTACCAGCGCTATCAAATGTCTTAAATCAGCTATTGTCGGGAGTTACCCCAGTTACACTTGAAGTTTGAACTTTATTTACGGTCTTTAGCCATCTACGGCAACAGCCCCCATGTTTTCATTAAAATAATTTGTTCTGTAGATTAAAATCAAGAATATCTTAATCTATACTCTTACTTACTGTTGTATATATATATATATATATATATATATATATATATATATATATATATATATATATATATATATATATATATATATATAGAGAGAGAGAGAGAGAGAGAGAGAGAGAGAGGTGTATAAAAATCGGATTAATGGAGTTTAAAAGAGTGATTTCGTAACTGCAAAATGGGTCTTCAAGACGGTTGTCGCACCACTACTACCACACACACATTAGAAATAAAGCTTCGAAAAGATAACTTGCACATTGTGCCCTGGATAAGTCGGTAAGGTGTCTGCTTATTGAGTAGGCAACTCGAGTTCGAACCTTGAGTACACCAATTACTTTTTCCTTCAAAATACATTTCTATATTTTTATATATGTTATTAATAATTGCTTTCTTGCATTGTTTGTAAATTATCTTAAATTAGTGAAGGTTCAGTAAAATCAAGAAGGTTAAAATACATATATATGATTGTTTTATCCGTATGTAGAGTCCAGAGATGGAGCGGGTCGGGGAACCGCGGGTTAACAGAACGTGACCCACTACAACCCCAAACCCACCAGGACCCACTCTGACTTAACAACGTATTACGACCCACACACTCATTCTGCTCAGTGCATTGTAGACAGCTTCTGAACACTGGTGAATTTGTCTACTTTCAAGGCATCCTTTTTCGTTTCATTTGTTTCTATTGACGAAAGAACTTCAGGCAATTTTAGATATTGATATTTGCAATTGTAATAATAGCAATAGGACTTATTTGAGACGGAGCCTGTGATTTCGTAGAGGAGCTAGCTACTGGGAAAAATGTTTGAATCATGTGTAATATATGAATTATTATATAAAAAATTGAATGTGACTATGTGTGCATGATCATCATATCCAAATTGCAAAGTCAAATGAAATGATTTTTGGTATATACTTAAGCCTCAATCTCAACTAGGAAGTTATCATACAATATCTGTTTCATTATGTTACATATTCTAAGAGGGTCCGAATTTTTGCGAAAAATTTAGTATCTCGCAAGCCGTTCAAGTTGGAGAGCTGATATTCAGTATATTAATTTTTTATCTAATATAAATAAAATAAAGAGTTTGTTTGTGTGTTTGTCTGTAAGTCTGTCTGTCTGTCTGTGTGCGGCCTGGGAATCAGACGAGTGGACCGAGAGTTACAAAATTTTGGTCAGGGGTACCTAGCCCAGGCCCCAGATCAAGACGAAGCCGTTTTTTTTAAAAATTTCGAACCAGGGGGGCCTCAGGTGGTTTTTACCGGAACCGGCTTGGGAACCAGAAAAATAGACCGAGAGTTACCAAATTTTAGTCACAAATACCTTGGTCCACGCTCCAGATCAAAGTTAAACGTTTTTCTCAAAATTCGAACCAGGGGGTCGCAGGAGGGCGGTTATCGGGACATGTAAAAGTAGTAGAAAATTTCCGATATTAGTGTCGAATTCATAGTTTTCGCGGTCGCTGAAATCAATGGTGACACTTCCATTAGCAATGAATTGCAAATTTAATAACAAATATATGCGGACCGGGAGTCAGTGGCAATTGGGGAGGGGGGGGGGAAGAAATACCGAGACATGTAAAAAAATAGCCCAAAATTACCGATATTAGTGACAATTCCATAGTTTTTGCGCTCGCTGAAATCAATGGTGACACTTCCATTAGCGATGACTTGCAAATTCAACTACTATTGTATGCGGGCCGCGGGTCAGCGGGTAGGGGATACCGAGACATGTTAAAATAGCCCAAAATGACCGATATTAGTGTCAAATTCAAAATATTCGCGGTCACTAAGATCAATGGTGACAATTTTATTAGCGATGACTTGCAAATTCAGCTACCATTGTATGCGGACCGAGGGTCACATGTGGGGAAGGGGGGTTACTAAGATGTAAAAATAATCCAAAATGACAGATATGAGTATCAAATCCATAGTTTTCGCGGTCGCTGAGATCAATGGTGACACTTTCATTCGCTAATGACTTGCAAATTCAGGTGAAATTGTATGCGGGCCCGGGTCACATGTGGGGGGAGGTTACCGAAACATGTAACAATTATCTAAAATGACCGATATAAGTATCAAATCCATAGCTTTCGTGGTCGCTGAGCTCAATGGTGAAACTCCGAGCGCATTCACCCCATTCGGCTAAGGGCCAGAAGTCACGGGGGTTCGATACTTAAACTCTTCCTTACAAATCTGTGACCACGTGGTGCATCGTTTTCGGGAATTCCAACTCTAGCAAAGAAAGCAAGGCAACTGATACAATATCTTAATTTCTAATTTTGTATTCACAAACTGGAAAAAGTGAGTAAGCATTTTAGCTGATTACAATAAACATAGAAAAAATTTGGCAGTTTGAATCACTTGGATCTTTTTCATTTCACTTCGATTGATATACTATTCTATTGGAGAAGAGGTTTGAATATTTCACAAAAAATATTTCCATATACTTATTCTTCTCGTTCGAAAAATGAACATTTCAACTAATTCGTGTTGGACCTTTAAAGATTGCTATAGCCTATATTTTTAAAAGAATTATATATTATATTTTTTGATTTTTAAAAATATATTTACAGGTCTTTTGAACCCGTATTACGAACCTAGACAGCGGCTCAAATCTGTCTTCAACATTAGAGGGAGGGGGTAAGACTGTTCACATATATTATTTAAAGCGATGTTCAAAATATTATGAAGTTGATAAACAATGCTGTGGAGTATCAGGGGAGCAGAATTGTCTTCAACATAGGGAGGCAGGCAGATTTGAGGATTATTCTGCGGGACATCAATTTCATCTCACTTTCCTTTGTGGCAATCGGACACAAATCATCACTTTCCTGCAAAAAAAAAAAAAAAAAAAAAAAAAAAAAACCTTCAAATCGGATTTTGTGAGGACAGTCCTCCTCAGTTCCAAATTAGAGGAGACATGCCCCTGTCATTCCCCCAGCTTTTTCTCCACTGAACCTAGAATCACAATTTTACGAAGCTAAAAATCAAGTTTAATTATGGATCACAATGGTTCAGCGAGCCATCAACTTTTATACGCATATTTGTGACTTTAATCTATTTTGGGTTATGTGGAAATTGCTCTAAGCTTGGCTTGTAGATTAATAGAGACCTTTCACAGTTCACAAATATATCATCTTTCCTGAAACTGATAGTTCTAAGACTGATCAGTTGGTCCTATGGGAGTGTAACATCCCTTTCAGCACCGAGACTATATGAGACATGGTTCTACAACTTAACTTGGGATCCCTAACTAAATGAATTCCCTTCAGAAATCAATCTCTTGATAGGTTGATTCCATAACTGTTACATTCTTTTCATTCGCACGTGAGTATTCCCAAATAGAATATGACCTTCCAGAATTCGTACTGTCATTCCACTCGGTATGAACACTAATTTATTGATCATATTCTCATTTAATAGTGGACATGATTTCTTTTTTTCAACATACTGACACATCTAATAATAAAACAAAATATATTAATATTGTTTCTTTCCTCTTCTTTTTACGTTTTTACACAGACCAGTAATTCATTGACAACATTGTGTTTTTAAAAAAGGTGTGTTCAATTCACAGTTAAAACAGAGATAAAACAGCCACCTGAATGCGCCTCAGGTTATATTGCTTTGGTTTTCTGCCTAGTGGTTTGCTCTTCTGCCCTCAGGTTAAATTGAACCAACCTGCTACTTTCATTTCAATTACTTGTATATTTAGTTTCCGATTTAAGCTTATTTTTATATTTTATTAATGGAAAGAAATCTAGAATATCGTTACTCTTGACCTACCTAGGTAGATCATACTTGCAGCCTTATATTATTACCTTAGACGAGAATAAGAAAAAATCTAACAGACGGGCACCATAATACTACAAGTAATGGCCGTTCTTTCGACGAAAAGAGAAAAAATACTACAAGTACTGGCTGTTCCTTTGATGAAAAGTAAAAAGAGTAAATATTACAAATAACGGCTGTTCTTCGACGAAAAGAAAAAAGGCACTTGCCGAAGATTCGAACATGGATCGGCTGATTGGTAGAATAGAACGTTACTCACTACACCACACTCTCAGGTGTCTGTTTTCTTGCTATATACTTTAAACGTTCAGTTTAGGATTTTTGTTTGTCTCGTCTTACCGTATAACAGTTTCTCTGTTTTCCCTGCTTGTCACACTATTCCTGTTATTTGTTGTGTAAATTACATTTGCAAACGTAATATGTTTGGTTGTTTTACTTGGATCCACGGCTTTAAAAGTTTTAAAGGTCAATTACATTACGCGAAATGATTTTCTCATATTTTCCATCGCTTCAAGGGGCAAAAGATAATATCAATGGAAAAAAAAATGCACTTACTTATGAAACAGAAAATCCACCACGATACATGATTCTTGCTCTCATCTCTAGATAGAGAACTTTGAGCAAAGAATATTGATCATTCACCTTCCGTGCAGCCATTATTTTATGCGAAAAAATACGTTACCTGGTGTGGAATCGATTGGAAGTTTTCTAGTTGGAAGCCAAGCATGATACTCAGTGGCGGCTTTAGAGTGTAGGCACGGGGCTACCCAAGAATTTAGAAAAAAATTCAACGCGAAAAGATACGATAAAGAGTAAATATACTTTCCACTTTTTATATTAATGTAGATAATTATTTAACAAATAGCATCAACCACTCCGTAAAATTTATTTCCTCCTCTCATTAATCAATCAAATGTGTGTATGTATCCATAAGTGACGGAGCGGGCATAATCAAAATTAAAATCCGCCCCTGATGATACCGATACCCCCACAGATTACTCTACCGAAAATGAATTTTTACAAATTGTGCAGTGATTCTTTCTAAGACCAATAACATGAAAAGAGGATACTTCAGATCAGTGAAGTTTTGAACGGCACTGGTAATCTCCGTAGATGTTGTTTGTCCTTTTTCAACCAACATTCGTAAGTCATCTTCACCAGATATGTGATTCCACCCTCTCAAGGATTAATCCTCTAGTATGAGAAATAACTCTTCGATTTTTCACGACCGTTTTGTAAAAAGAAAAAAAAACCTTTGAGTTTAAAAGAATTTGGACCTATGTTGATTAGCTGTATTACTCAGAATTTCACCATGTTATCCCTACACGATCTTCCCACAGGAAATCATAAATCAAATAAGTTGGTATTACTAAGTTCAGCCCTGATGTTTGGAGCGAACCGCTAATGTTCTTCCTGTAATGATATCTACACCAAAGTGTATTATCTGTCAGGAAAGTAAATGCACACCTATTTTTTGAGTCTGGCATTCCTGCGCTCCATCCGTGGAGAGTATGAGAATTAAATCAATCAAATGTTTACTGAGGGACAAAAAGAAAAGTTTAATCTCAATAAGACATTGCAGAGGGCACAAGCTGTGAATACGAATAGTGCATAGTGTAAATAAAGGACGACACCGAAAGAGAAAGCCAGAAACAGCTGTTAAACTTAGAAAAAAAGAGTAAAAATTGTTGAAGTGGGAACATAAAACACAAACATAACAAAAACACCGACAACTAAGCGTTCACCGTGCCATGACCTTGGTGTAGTGGTTAAGGTGCTGGCTTACAAATGCAAAGGTCGCCAGTTCGTATCTTCGGCGAGGACATTTTTAAAAATTGTTTGTTACTAATACATGCAGTTCATGAGAGATGCTAAAAGAGGTCGTATTTAGTTTTTCGTAGCAATTATTATTGGTAATGTTTAGTACTGATAATACTTTTTGTCTTTGCGTATTGCTTTTATTCTTTTCTTCACTTCAAAAGAGAAGAATATCCGAACAAATGCCACCAAAATTCCGCATATTTTGAATGTAAACACCATTTGCAATTAGTAAAGAATAAAAATTGAACGTTCCGATGTAGCTGCAAAAAGTAAAAAGAAACACATGGAAGTGGACCATACTCATGGTTATTAAAAATACAATTTCTACATGCCTTACACCTCCCGACCACGTTTCTACGTTAGCAAGTAAGAGGTTTCTGTTTAGGTTAGGCTGGTCAATAGTTTTGCAAAGGGGCCCGGTTTAGTTCTGACGCACCACGGGTGCGAAAAGGGAGCAAAACACTTTTTCTCTCTCCCTCTGTGTGTCTATTTATCTATCTATCTGTAACGCTACTTGTGAATCCCATAACCACCCTAATTTTCAGCGGATTGAGACGAAACTTGGCACAAACATTAATTGTTCAAATATCTTGATGAGTTCGTTAACCAGAATAATCAGACGAAAATGTTCAAAATGGCGGCCTTTCAAACTCTTAAAAACTTCCAAGGGAACCAAATTTCGCCCATAAATAGGTATTCAGAAAGTTTGAATAACTTTTCCGCTTTTACTGAAATATTTGTGTGCAGAGACTTATTGAAATATTGGACCCGATTAATCGCATAAAGAAGGTTCACGCCCTTTTGCTACGGTCAGGATTTTTATTTTTTGCAGGAGGGGTTATTTTCGTATCGGAACAAGATGATTGTTAGTGATGATAAGAAATTACACATTGAAAGTGAAGTAACTTGTGAAACGTGTTATTTGAAAGAATAATATAATAAATGTGCTTTCCTCTAACACAGAGAACTGTAAATCATGTATTTCGAGTTCTGGGGCGTGAATGGCGAGGAGTGTTATTTGATTTGCTTTTTAGTAACACATTGCATTGCAAATAAAGGTAGGCAATATTAGTGGTAAGTAAAACAACAACAACAATAATAATAATAATAATAATAATAATAATAATAATAATAATAATAATAATAATAATAATAATAACAATAGTAATAATAATAATAATAGTTGTTGTTTGTGGCAAGGCAATATCTTCCTCAATTCGTCCTCAAACGTAATGATTGTAACGCCATATCTCCCTTACAAACAAAATATTAGCAATTTATATCGAGAGAACGGGAAATTGTAGAGTGATGGGAGCAACGTTGGATAGTAAGCACTCATAGTACTCAGAAAAATAAGCGATTTCACTGCAAAATGAACGAAGAGTCATTGTCATGGATAGTCATGTAGCCACGGCAGAGCCGTCTTTACGCAAAATGTCAATAACTTATATCGAGAAAACAGGAGGTGATAGTGAGATGGCACCGTGGACCCATAAGGCGCATCGAAAAAATTAGGGGGGGGGGCAGCCAGCCTTACTTATTTCCACATAATAATATAAAATTATATTGTCGAAATACACACACGAGTTAGCTAGTGATATTTCATATTATTATTATTATTATTATTATTATTATTATTATTATTATTATTATTATTATTATTATTATTATTATTATTATTATTTTGACAGTGTCTTTTCATTACGTGTGCATGTTTGACATGAAGCCAAAGAGAAGATCCATCATTCGTAGAAAGAATAAGAATAGTCAGTTACTTTAACTGTGAACGATGCCGAAAAATACAAAAAGAGTGTCTACCTGTAGCGAAAATAAACAATACTTTTTCTCAAATGAATAAAAAAATAAGCAGAGATAGATTCGAACTTGCATGGACGGCGCGAAAAGCCAGTTCATTGTCCACCTTTGATTTTAACTGACTCACCGAACGTGTTTTAGTAACTTACTTATTGCTAATTTTACTTCCTTCACTCGTTTACCTTGCTTTTTCTAATAACTTATAACGACAGGGACACGAACACAGAAACATCGACGACAGTTAAAAATCATAGATGCTCTCCCGCCGAGAATCGAACCCGGGACACCATACACCAAAGGCGCACGTGCTAGCCACTAGACCAGCGGGGAGGGCACGGCTCACCCTCTGTGTCGTTTGGGATTACGACCACTGTATTGCCAGCTATCACTTCTGTGGGTTGTATACTATGATCACATGTTTCTTCTTTGCTGGAAGAGTTAAACCTACATTCTATGTAATACATGAGGTATTTAGACCTACATGCTCTTCATATAATGTAATAAAAGGGTCATGCTGATTATAAGAAAAAGAACATTCCTTGGACAAAACGGAAACTATTGGCATCAGAAATATTTACCTACGAAGCATGCGCAGTAGCATATTTCAGAATAGTTACTGTTTAGTTCAGTAAACGAAGAAAGGGGTATAAAAAAGCAAATATTTCGCGTCAACGAGACCGACCAGAGTTGACAGAGGCGAAAGCAGATGTGTAGTAATACAACAACTTGGTTAAATTGATAATTGGTTCTTTATTCTGTAGTAGATCGTATCACAACTTTACGGAGGAGCAAAGAAAGACTTACTAACGCTGTCATGTAGTAAGCTTTAGTAACACGATCATATAGACACAAATGGATGTAACTGTGAGTACTACAACTTGGATTTAACGAAAGCCGTTTAGATATTCAGTGGTTTGCAGGGTTGTATAAGACACAAAAAGATAAGACACAATACAATTCTTCATACCTCAGCTTCCAGTAACTGGATACATGCAATTTCTGGATAGATACTGAAACTGCTGTTGGATTTTAATTCATGATGTATTGCAGGATACAAAATGCTTTGCATTACTTGTTTGTTTGTAGACAGCTACTAGCTTAGTGTTCTGAAAGGTTCTGTATAAAATAGAGATAGCCAATTCCGGAATTATTACTTTTCGGACTCCCGAAAGTAAAACCGGACAAATTCTGGAATTCGGAAAATTCCGATTTTGGAATAATTCCGGAATTTGGAAAAATCCGGAATTTAGAAATTACTGAATTCCATAATTTTCCGAAATCCGTAAAGTGAAAGTTCCGCTTCCAAAAAATGAATTTATTTTGGTTAATATGAATCGTGGCGGAAATAAGTCTTTGATCAGGTAATTGCGACTGCTTTGAAAGAAATGGGGTGTATGAGAGTTCAATCTGAAATATTTGTAGTTTCGTGTGGAGAAAAAACAAACTTGTGAACCAGCGGTTTAAGAACAACTCAAGTTATTAATGTAAACTTTTCCGACTTCATAAAAGAAATATGAAAGACATTTTGAATCGAAGAAATATAACATACAAGTTTGCAAGCGGAGACAAAGAAACCTAACGTAACCAGACTAAAACCGAATCTTTTACCGCGTAGCGATCGCAGTTCAGTGGTCAAGGTGCGAATGTATATTGTAATTTTTTTTACTTTAGGATTTTTGATGGCAATTGATCGGCGATAACATACGTTTTATTATATTCAGATATTTGAATACTCGGATGTTTCAATACTTGAACTATCAAATCTTCAGGAATAATAATAGTAATAATTACAAGCAGAAACGTGACATTTGGAAAGAATATTTCGGTTTGGATTAATGTTGCTCACGAGAAGAGGAGTTTCTCATCTCGTTTCTAAAACAAATAAAATAACATGAGAATTAACATTTTACATTCGAGACGGGTCAAGGCTAACTCAAAATTTTCGTCTTTCTTTGGAGATGAGAATCGAGACGAGACGAAAAGTATCGTAAACATTTCCCCTCTTGTCTCGATTCTCGAAATAGTGTATGTCCATTCTTTAAGAAACAATTGCTCTGTAAACTGAATCTCATAGGCTATTTCGTTACATTATATTTCAGAGCTCATTGAATTATGCTCTGTGTAGGTATTTTGTAGCAATGCTTTTATATTTACCTATGCATATCCTAAAAATTAGTTTATTATATGCCTTACTGTTGCGTGATATTCAGTTATATTTATTACAGTTATTTCAGGCAAGTTTAAAATTTTTATTATTATTATTATTATTATTATTATTATTATTATTATTATTATTATTATTATTATTATTATTATTATTATTATTATTATTATTATATCAACACCGTGTATAATCTTTAAAAGACATGCGGTTTGTATGTGAATATTAAAAGCTAATTGACTGTCGATCTCGGTCGTCGAGAAGTCTTCAGGAGGGAAGGACATTGGTCACGTTCTGGGTTTGAGT
Organism: Thermobia domestica; assembly: GCF_964235325.1. Classification (NCBI taxonomy): domain Eukaryota; kingdom Metazoa; phylum Arthropoda; class Insecta; order Zygentoma; family Lepismatidae; genus Thermobia; species Thermobia domestica. The sequence continues at coordinate 136,205,506 of NC_137468.1, read as the reverse complement.
TCCGAAGGGGCAAGTATTTTGGCTCGAGCCAAAAATTGTTAAAAGTTATAGGCTTCAGCCAAACATATTCAAAACATCTGGGACCGGGTTTAGGCTTCTCAACGGCTCGAGCGGCTCGGCTTACAGCTCATTCACTATCGAACCGAACCGAGAAGTGAGCCGAGCCAACAGGTCACCCAACCGAGCCGATTTGAGCCATCGGCTTAGTTGAGCTGAATCGAAACGTGCCGATGGACTAGTTTCAACTTAGCTGGCTTGAACCGGTTCACATGAGCCGAGTAGGGGACCCATCCCAACCGAGAAAGCTCGAGCCATCGGCTCAATTGAGCTGAGTCGATGGCTCGTTCCAACTGAGCCGGCTCAAGGCATCGGCTCATCCCAAACGAGCCGACTCGAGCTGTTCGCTCAGTTCATACGAGCCGAGCCGGTTGATATCACTACCCGAGTTGGTCTTCTGCTTGGGCTCAAGAATTCGACCGTGCAGGTCTCAGCCTTGATTTTAAGAACTACAGTATATACTTATATTGGTGATTACGACATTTGAAGTTGTCTCGTAATAATAATAAAAAAAACTCTTGTCTTCTCGTTATCTAGACGAGACGAGATACACTGAAATTGCCCCACGAGATGCACTAAAATTACGAGACGAGATACACTGAAATTGAACCACGAGATGCACTAAAATTACGAGACGAGACGCACCCCTGTCGTGAGCTACACTAAAAGTATTCCACATTACTGCTTACATTTCTCATGGCTTTCGCTTTCCAGTCTAATCAGGCCATTATTTCAAAACGAGCTAAAACGAGCTGAACGAGCAAGCGAGCCATTATCAAACTCGACTCAACTCGAAACTCGACCTCGAAAACAGCTTGATCTTGATCGCTACGCGGTAAACGATTCGTCTTTAGTCTGGTTACGTTAGGTTTCTTTGTCTCCGCTTGCAAACTTGTGTGTTATATTTCTTCGATTCGAAATGTATTTCGTATTTCTTTTATGATGTCGGCAAAGCTTTCATTAATAACTTGAGTTTTTCTTAAACCGTTGGTTCACAAGTTTGTTTTTTCTCCACACGAAACTACAAATATGACAGTTTGAATTCTCATACTCTCTATTTCTTTCAAAGCAGTGGCCATTACTTGGTCAAAGATTTATTTCCGCCACATTTCATATTAACCAAAATAAATTCATTTTTTGGAAGCGGAACTTTCACTTTACGGATTTCGGAAAAATATGGAATTCAGTTAAACTTCCCAATTGAGAAGAATTCCGGAACTCGGGAAGAATCCGAAATTTAGAAAAGTCCGGAATTGAGAAAAACTCCGGATTTCGAAAAAATCCGGATTTTTCCGAATTCCGGAATGTTAACGAAATCAGAAATGTCTCAATTCCGGATTTTTCCGAATTCCGGAATTATTCCAAAATCGGAATTTTCCGAATTCCGGAATTTGTCCGGTTTTACCTTCGGAAGTCCGGAAAGTAATAATTCCGGAATTGGCTATCTCTAGTTTACACACAAACTTTCACAACACTAAGTTAGTAGCTGTCTACAAACAAACAAGTAATGCAAAACATTTTGTATCCTGCAATACATCATGTATTAAAATCCAACAGCAGTTTCAGTATCTATCCAGAAATTGCATGTATCCAGTTACTGGAAGCTGAGGTATGAAGAATTGTATTGTGTCTTATCTTTTTGTGTCTTATACAACCCTGCAAACCACTGAATATCTAAACGGCTTTCGTTAAATCCAAGTTGTAGTACTCACAGTTACATCCATTTGTGTCTATATGATCGTGTTACTAAAGCTTACTATATGACAGCGTCAGTAAGTCTTTCTTTGCTCTCCCGTAAAGTTGTGATACGATCTACTACAGAATAAAGAACCAAATATCAATTTAACCAAGTTGTTGCATTACTACACATCTGCTTTCGCCTCTCAACTCTGGTCGGTCTCGTTGACGCGAAATATTTGCTTTTTCATACCCCTTTCTTCGTTTACTGAACTAAACAGTAACTATTCCGAAATATACTACTGCGCATGCCTCGTAGGTAAATATTTCTGATGCCAATAGTTTCCGTTTTGTCCAAGGAATGCTCTTCTTCTTATAATCAGCATGACCCTTTTATTACATTATATGAAGAGCATGTAGGTCTAAATACCTCATGTATTACATAGAATGTAGGTTTAACTCTTCCAGCAAAGAAGAAACATGTGATCGTAGTATACAACCCACAGAAGTGATAGCTGGCAATACAGTGGTCGTAATCCCTAACGACACAGAGGGTGAGCCGTGCCCTCCCTGCTGGTGTAATGGCTAGCACGTGCGCCTTTGGTGTATGGTGTCCCGGGTTCGATTCCCGGCGGGAGAGCATCTATGATTTTTAACTGTCGTCGATGTTTCTGTGTTCGTGTCCCCGTCGTTATAAGTTATTAGAAAAAGCAAGGTAAACGAGTGAAGGAAGTAAAATTAGCAATAAGTAAGTTACTAAAACACGTTCGGTGAGTCAGTTAAAGAAAAAGTGGGCAATGAACTGGCTGTTCGCGCCGACCATGTGAGTTCCAATCTATCTTGGCTTGATTTTTTATCCATTTGAGAGAAAGTATTGTTTATTTTCGCTACAGGCAGTCACTCTTTTCGTATTTTTCGGCATCGTTCACAGTTAAAGTAACTGACTATTCTTATTCTTTCTACGAATGATGGATCTTCTCTTTCAAACATGCACACGTAATGTCAAACATGCTTCATGTCAAACATGCACACGTAATGAAAAGACACTGTCAATAATAATAATAATAATAATAATAATAATAATAATAATAATAATAATAATAATAATAATAATAATAATAATAATATGAAATATTGCTAGCTAACTCGTGTGTGTATTTCGACAATATAATTTTATATTATTATGTGGAAATAAGTAAGGCTGGCTGGCGCCCTCCCCCCCAATTTTTTCGATGCGCCTTATGGGTCCACGGTGTCCAACGTTAATGCCATCTCATTATCACCTCCTGTTCTCTCGATATAAGTTATTGACATTTTGCGTAAAGACGGCTCTGCCGTGGCTACATGACTATCCATGACAATGACTCTTCGTTCATTTTGCATTGAAATCGCTTATTTTTCTGAGTAGTATAAGTGCTTACTATCCAACGTTGCTCCCATCACTCTACAATTTCCCGTTCTCTCGATATAAATTGCTAATATTTTGTTTGTAAGGGAGATATGGCGTTACAATCATTACGTTTGAGGATGAATTGAGGAAGATATTGCCTTGCCACAAACAACAACTATTATTATTATTATTACTATTGTTATTATTATTATTATTACTATTATTATTATTATTATTATTATTATTATTATTATTATTATTATTATTATTATTATTATTATTATTATTATTATTGTTTTACTTACCACTAATATTGCCTACCTTTATTTGCAATGCAATGTGTTACTAAAAAGCAAATCAAATAACACTCCTCGCCATTCACGCCCCAGAACTCGAAATACATGATTTACAGTTCTCTGTGTTAGAGGAAAGCACATTTATTATATTATTCTTTCAAATAACACGTTTCACAAGTTACTTCACTTTCAATGTGTAATTTCATATCATCACTAACAATCATCTTGTTCCGATACGAAAATAACCCCCTCCTGCAAAAAATAAAAATCCTGACCGTAGCAAAAGGGCGTGAACCTTCTTTATGCGATTAATCGGGTCCAATATTTCAATAAGTCTCTGCACACAAATATTTCAGTAAAAGCGGAAAAGTTATTCAAACTTTCTGAATACCTATTTATGGGCGAAATTTGGTTCCCTTGGAAGTTTTTAAGAGTTTGAAAGGCCGCCATTTTGAACATTTTCGTCTGATTATTCTGGTTAACGAACTCATCAAGATATTTGAACAATTAATGTTTGTGCCCAAGTTTCGTCTCAATTCGCTGAAAATTAGGGTGGTTATGGGATTCACAAGTAGCGTTATAGATAGATAGATAAATAGACACACAGAGGGAGAGAGAAAAAGTGTTTTGCTCCCTTTTCGCACCCATGGTGCGTCAGAACTAAACCGGGCCCCTTTGCAAAACTATTGACCAGCCTAACCTAAACAGAAACCTCTTACTTGCTAACGTAGAAACGTGGTCGGGAGGTGTAAGGCATGTAGAAATTGTATTTTTAATAACCATGAGTATGGTCCACTTCCATGTGTTTCTTTTTACTTTTTGCAGCTACATCGGAACGTTCAATTTTTATTCTTTACTAATTGCAAATGGTGTTTACATTCAAAATATGAGGAATTTTGGTGGCATTTGTTCGGATATTCTTCTCTTTTGAAATGAAGAAAAGAATAAAAGCAATACGCAAGGACAAAAAGTATTATCAGTACTAAACATTACCAATAATAATTGCTACGAAAAACTAAATACGTCCTCTTTTAGCATCTCTTATGAACTGCATGTATTAGTAACAAACAATTTTTAAAAATGTCCTCGCCGAAGATACGAACTGGCGACCTTTGCATTTGTAAGCCAGTACCTCAACCACTACACCAAGATCATGGCATGGTGAACGTTTAGTTGTCGGCGTCTTTGTTATGTTTGTGTTTTATGTTCCCACTTCAACAATTTTTACTCTTTTTTTTCTAAGTTTAACAGCTGTTTCTGGCTTTCTCTTTCGGTGTCGTCCTTTATTTACACTATGCACTATTCGTATTCACAGTTTGTGCCTTGTGCAATGTCTTATTGAGATTAAACTTTTCTTTTTGTCCCTCAGTAAACATTTGATTGATTTAATTCTCATACTCTCCACGGATGGAGCGCAGGAATGCAGACTCGAAAAATAGGTGTACATTTACTTTCCTGACAGATAATACAACGATAACGTTGTTATGTGGTTGTATATAGTATTGGCAATCTGTGCCAGCTTATAAGAAGGTGATCAGAGGCGAATTAGTGGAGCAGTATTATGTGAAAAAAAGATACATAGAGATATCAACAGATTATTCTTTTGTAATCGTAAATTAGAAAAAAAGAGTCGTTGCTATGGATACATAATGAATAAGTGTGTGTAGAGATAGACATCTTATTATGTATGCTTCTCATGAGTGGATATTAAACTCAGTTAAGAAGGTAACAAAACGTATATGAGTTATATTATTTATGAAGTATTTAAAATTAATCCTTCTAAGTGCACGCCGAAACTAATTTATTCGTTGACCTGGAAACAAATTAGTGCCCATTAGTAAACTAAATAACATGCAATGCAGGAAAAGTACATAAACATTAACCCATTAGTGCCCAGAATTTCCCACTTATATTTTGAAAAGTTTTTTTCGCCTATTTGGTCTTACTAGTACTCTAAAATATATATTAAAATATTTTTGAAAAATATTTAGTTTTTTCTTGTTTTTTAGCCCGGCAACTTAAGTTTCCAACAGGCAACATATTCAAGAAAAAGGGAACATTTTGAAAAGTTACAATTTTCAAGGAGAAAATACACTGGAAAATCATAACTATTAAAATCAAATCAATCCTTCCTTTACAGACCCTTAATCTTTCCTTCTGGAGTCTTTCAAATCAATCCATTGAGTCTTTCTCTTTAAAACACATTGTACCCAAAAAACAGTGCTAATCCCGCATCAATATATTATACAAAGAAAATGTAACAATTCTATAACGAAACAGACCCCAAAGTTACTTTACGATTACAACTAGCAATGTCAATCCATGAGTTTTTTGCGCTATGACGAAAAATTGCCATGGCAACTTAAGTTGCCAAGGGGCAGCAATGGGTTAACATATTATACAGTAATTTCAGCACTAAACATTAACAATAATAATTGCAACGAAACACTAAAACGAACAGCTGAGCTCCTAACGACAGGACTTACAGTTGTGGCCAAACTATGTTAAGAACCTCTGTGTTCAATAATCCCCAACGGACTAGAACCAATGTCCACTCGCACGAAGACGTAAGTAATTCGTTAAAGTTAAAACTATACAGTGAAGGTTATAATATTATTATTATTATTATTATTATTATTATTATTATTATTATTATTATTATTATTATTATTATTATTATTATTATTATTATTAACATACTTTTGAATATACAGGGCGAAATTACTGTATAATATGTTAATCTTTATGTAATTTTCCTGCATTGCATGTTATTTAATTTACTCGCCTGGTACTTACATCCTATAACTTTGAGTAGTACCAAATTTCTCAAAAGTAAATTTCATTTCACAAATTCAACCTGTTGTATATAAGTTATTAGGACGTAAAATTGAATGTAATTTATACGAAAAACCCTTTTATGCATTGCAAGACCTGTAACGTTCAAAAATTCACCACAAACTTATAGTCGTATCGACATAAACAAAACAACAACAACAACAACAAAAGTGTGGAGCAGGAAACCACTTTACACAAAAGTCAAAAGTGGGCCATTGAAGACATACGAATTGGCCGAGCGGTTTGGGTCACTAGTCTATCAATCAGAAGTTTATGTGTTCAAACCCTGTAGAAAATATTAGTTTTGTTTTTTCTTAAAAGTTTGTTCCTATTTTCATCAGAGAACCGAGAACATTTGTTTGAATAAATCTTTGGAAACTACTTTTCTCTCAAATTCGATTAGAAGCGAACATTATATGAATTGCAAATCTAACATCCACAGCTGAAAACAAAATATTAAGTATGTTCAATATTTCATTATTATCCTTTGATATGTAGTGAAAAATTAATTATAAGCATTGACAATTTCAGAAGATTCTCCCCGGTAATGGTCAATATATGAACGAGAGAAAACTGATGAAACATTATCAGTCCATTTGAGCATGATCGAAGATAATTTATGGCCACGAAGGGGAAATTTATGTCGACAGGGTCCCAAATTCTCCCACAGGTCAGGCCCTGAAATCATCAATGTTTCAAAGGTATCCTTAACAAATAGAATATTACATTTATTTCTCGTTCTACGTTTTTGAAATGGAAAAATCATAATTTTAAAGAGAATTATAATTAAATAAACGTAAAGATTTATAGAACTAATGAAGTAAATACCCTTGTGTAAGTTATCGATTTCTAATCGGATTAAAACTCGAATATTCGTTTGCATCACACTTTAAAGTAAATCCTCTGTGTATATATAATTCTTACTGGAAAGCATGTTTAACTAAAATTACTTAATCAATATTTTTAATAATATATATTTATTGTAATACTTTTACTATTCAATGTTGTATACACTTAATTTCCTAAAGCAAAACCTCGCAAATGTATAGTTGACTAGTGAATATTATCAAATAAATTATCATTTAGTTTACGTAAATATTGCATCACCTGATTTTAAACTTCGTACTTTAAATAACAATAATAATAATAATAATAATAATAATAATAATAATAATAATAATAATAAAATTATAGTCATATCTTTATCAGAATTTCAGGCTTAATCAATAAATGAATTCAACGTGGTCTCTATTCAAAGCTCTATTTAATAGAAACACAAAGAGAAACTTCGAGAACAGGTAAAAGAAAAAGGTTACTTTGGTGGGATTGGAAGTAACCTTTAAGAGTTTTTTTTTTTTTTTTTTTTTTACAAATTACAGACAAATGGCTTAGACACTTTTTTGTTTTCTTTAAGTTAACTGATTCACCGAACGTATCTGACATATGAGTAACTTGTCTCTATTTTCTACTCGGTTATACACGTTTTACAATCTTTTCCATTAACCTTGAACGACAAGAACACGAACACAAAAACATCCACCTATGTATGACAGTTAAAAGTCTTGCTCGAAATAAATATAAATTTCTGATATTATTATTATTATTATTATTATTATTATTATTATTATTATTATTATTATTATTATTATTATTATTGGTCTCCTACTTCTTGGACAAGATGTGAAAATTCACTACCTTCTTCATATCGCTAAATCAATATCTTCACTGTTTTCTCGTCACAGCTCATACCCTAGCTATCTGAATAGCAGTTTGTCTCATTGTTGCTTGATCTATGATTTTCCCTCGCATAGTAACAGATAGTTTTCTACAGCTTTTAGAGTGAGGTCTTTTGACAGCCTGTAGAAATTTGCATAGTGATTCGTATTAGCAATTACAGTAAAGTGGATCTTTCTGTTTCTACTGTGCATCATCAGCATCATTATATCAGAAGTATTCCGCCATTACCAGCTGGTCACTTACCGCAGCTGAGAACTGCCATGCTCCACGATCTTCTGTTAACCTCTCCATCTTCACATACAATTTTTCTGTTTTGATATCGCCAATAGCCTAATTCTGTTTCTATATAGTCTAATTCGTCCCGTCCCTCTCTTTCCTGCCACCATACTCTCTAGCACATCCTTCATGATACAGTTCCTTCTTAACAAATAACCCAAACAGTGTCTCTTTCTCTTCTTAATAATATTTTTCTCCTTCCATTTCTAATGCCCTCTCATTCGTTTTCCTCTCGACCCAGCTATTTCTCTCCATTCTTCTCCACGCACATATTTCAAAAGCCTTCAAGTGTTTCTCATCATTTTTGTGTAATGTCCATCTTTATGTCCTATAAATACAGCAAAATACAGTACACGAAGCATTTTATGAGTCTTTTTCTTTTCAACTTTATTCCTAGTCCCACAAAATACTATTTCCTCCATTCTAAGGGCTTTTTTCGCCATTTCTACCCTTGCTTTTATTTCACGTTCGCATGTCATATCATCACTAATAATAGTACTCAGATATCGAAAACTAGTCACTAGTTGTTTTTTCCCGCTCCTATTTCTATATTTGACACCGATCGCTTCGTTTCAATCACCATGGATTTTGTCTTTCTAACATTTATTTTCATCCCATATTCTTCACAAGCCTTTCTCAAGTTTTATACATCTTATTAATTTTCTTTTTAGATTCTACAACAACAGCCATATCAACCCCAAACCGTATACACCTCACCATTCTATCTTTTACCGAAATTCCATCTTCATTATGTAGACTCGTTTTCGCTATCTCTTCTAAATAGCTATTAAACAAAACATAATCGGCGGAATATATAACCTCTGTTGAACTCACCTTAGAATTACACTGTCTGTCTACTGTGCATGCAACAGTGAATTTCCATGGAATATCATGAATAATTCTGATAATTTATATAATAGTTATGGACGAATATGTAACAGAACCTATATCAATAATATATATCATTCCTCAAAGTAACGAATACGGTAAACATTAAAAAATCAATAGACATATTACAACAGGGTGAAATAAGTATAAACTTCAGACACTACAAAATACATTTCTCTCGCTTTCCCCACTGGTATAGTGGCTAGCACATGAGAATCAAGTGCATGGGGTTCTGGGGTCGATTCCCCGTGTGGGAAGTTAGGAATTTTAATTGTCATACCTATGTGTATGTTTTTGTGTTCGAGTTCCTGTCGTTCAAGGTTATGGAAAAGATTATAAAACGTGTATAACCGAGTAGAAAATAGAGACAAGTTACTCATATGTCAGATACATTTGGTGAATCAGTTAGCTTAAAGAAAAGAAAAAAGTGTCTAAGGCACTTGTCTGTAATTTGTAAAAAAAAAAAAAAAAAAAACACTCTTAAAGGTTTCTTTCAATCCCACCGAAGTAACATTTTTCTTTTACCTGTTCTCGAAGTTTCTCTTTGTGTTTCTATTAAATTGAGCTTCGAATAGAGACCACGTTGAATTCATTTATTGATTAAGCCTGAAATTCTGATAAAGATATGGCTATGATTTTAATATTATTATTATTATTTAAAGTACGAAGTTTCAAATCGGGAAATGCTGTATTGACGTAAACTAAATTAAAATTTATTTGATAATATTTACTAGTCAATTATACATTTGCGAGGTTTTGCTTTGGGAAATGAAGTGTATACAACATTGAATAGTAAGAGTATTACAATAAAAATATATCATTAAAAATATTGATTAAGTAATTGGAGTTAAACCTGCTTTCCAGTAAGAACAATATATACAGAGGATTTACTTTAAAGTGTGATGCAAACGAATATTCGAGTTTTAATCCGATTAGAAATCGATAACTTACACAAGGGTATTTACTTTATTAGTTCTATAAATCTTTACGTTTATTTAATTATAATTCTCTTTAAAATTATGATTTTTCCATTTCAAAAACGTAGAACGAGAAATAAATATAATATTCTATTAGTTAAGGATACCTTTGAAACAATGATGATTTCAGGGCCTGACCTGTGGGACAATTTGGGACCCTGTCGACATAAATTTCCCCTTCGTGGCCATAAATTATCTTCGATCATGCTCAAATGGACTAATAATGTTTTATCAGTTTTCTCTCATTCATATATTGACCATTACCGGGGAGAATCTTCTGAAATTGTCAATGCTTATAATTAATTTTTCACTACATATCAAAGGATAATAATGAAATATTGAACATACTTAATATTTTGTTTTCAGCTGTGGATGTTAGATTTGCAATTCATATAATGTTCGCTTCTAATCGAATTTGAGAGAAAAGTAGTTTCCAAAGATTTATTCAAACAAATGTTCTCGGTTCTCTGATGAAAATAGGAACAAACTTTTAAGAAAAAACAAAACTAATATTTTCTACAGGGTTTGAACACATAAACTTCTGATTGATAGACTAGTGACCCAAACCGCTCGGCCAGTTCGTATGTCTTCAATGGCCCACTTTTGACTTTTGTGTAAAGTGGTTTCCTACACCACACTTTTTTTTGTTGTTGTTGTTTTGTTTATGTCGATACGACTATAAGTTTGTGGTGAATTTTTGAACGTTACAGGTCTTGCAATGCATAAAAGGGTTTTTCGTATAAATTACATTCAATTTTACGTCCTAATAACTTATATACAACAGGTTGAATTTGTGAAATGATTGGGGTTGGAGTGATCGTAAATATTTTCATAGTTAGGAGCCTGGATATACAGACCCGCTTAGCGTGGGGATTTACTTTTGAGAAATTTGGTACATATTTTGATTTAGTTTGCTTCGGAGATACCTAACTTGCAATAAAAAAAGGTTCTCATTTGAAAAATCCAAGTTGAGCTCCCTGGGTCCCACACAGGGCCGCACATATTTTGACAGGCACGAGCTTCCGATAGTTCCTTTCATATCCTGCAACTTTTGTACCTTCTAAATTTTCGAAAAAACGCATACTATCCGAGATATTTAGCCGTTCCGGAACTTTTGACAAGCACGATATACAGTACTAGCAGCGTTCACCCCGCTTCGCTGCGGTCACCCCGGAACGCAATAAACTTTGTTACTTAGATAATTTTTACTTTTTCGCTTTCAAATTGCAGTAAATGTTAACATTATAGCGCCTGTCATTTATGTTAACCCGCCGAGTGACACGGTCATGCGGGTTGCATATAAATACGTTTATTTTTACCTATGATGAACTAATAACAAAGGATTTGTACGTATGGACACTTGAATGGTCAATTATCTCAAGACACTGGTAATTAAAAATTAAAGTGATATGATAAAAACCATCTAGGGTCCAAATCCTAATAACCCCCCAAAAATAAAACAAAATTGGTTCAGCCGTATTAGCGTGATGAGCTAACAAAGGATTTGTGCGTTCTCTTTTATAATATAGATAAATATTGTTTTGACCTGCGGCCTCGACCAAGATACCCATAAGCTAAATTTGGTAACTCTCAGCCCAGACCACAGGCCGGTACCGGTAAACGCTCCCCATGAGAACCCCTGGTTCGAAATTTAAAAAAACAAACGCTTTGCCTCGATGACCCTTCTATTATGCCCCCGTTCGTAAGCTGATTGAGGCTAAATTTCAAAGTAAACGCGATCTTAAGTTTCACCATTGAGCTCAGCGACCAAAAAAGCTATGGATTTCACACTTATATCGGTTATTTTAGATAATTGTTACATGGCTCGGTAACCTCCCCACACATGTGACCCGGGCCCGCATACAATTTCACCTGAATTTGCAAGTCATTAGCGAATGAAAGTGTCACCATTGATCTCAGCGACCGCGAAAACTATGGATTTGATACTCATCTCTGTCATTTTGGATTATTTTTACATCTTGGTAACCCCCCCCCCCCACATGTGACCTCGGTCCGCATACAATGGTAGCTGAATTTGCAAGTCATCGCTAATAAAATTGTCACCATTGATCTTAGTGACCGCGAATATTTTGAATTTGACACTAATATCGGTCATTTTGGGCTATTTTAACATGTCTCGGTATCCCCTACCCGCTGACCCGCGGCCCGCATACAATAGTAGTTGAATTTGCAAGTCATCGCTAATGGAAGTGTCACCATTGATTTCAGCGAGCGCAAAACTATGGAATTGTCACTAATATCGGTCATTTTGGGCTATTTTTTACATGTCTCGGTATTTCTCCCCCCCACCCCAATTGCCGCTGACTCCCGGTCCGCATATATTTGTTATTAAATTTGCAATTCATTGCTAATGGAAGTGTCACCATTGATTTCAGCGACCGCGAAAACTATGTATTTGACACTATATTGGTCATTTTGGATTACTTTTATATGTTTCGATATTTCAGCCACCCCCCGAGACCCCTGGCAAGGAGCCGAATAGCGTGAATTTGGAAGTTTATTGCGAGAGGAGCTTCATTATTGATTTCAGCGACCGCGAGAACTATGAATTCGACACTAATATCGGAAATTTTCTACTACTTTTACATGTCCCGATAACCGCCCTCCTGCGACCCCCTGGTTCGAATTTTGAGAAAAACGTTTAACTTTGATCTGGAGCGTGGACCAAGGTATTTGTGACTAAAATTTGGTAACTCTCGGTCTATTTTTCTGGTTCCCAAGCCGGTTCCGGTAAAAGCCACCTGAGACCCCCCTGGTTCGAAATTTGAAAAAAAAAACGGCTTCGTCTTGATCTGGGGCCTGGGCTAGGTACCCCTGACCAAAATTTTGTAACTCTCGGTCCACTCGTCTGATTCCCAGGCCGCACACAGACAGACAGACAGACTTACAGACAAACACACAAACAAACTCTTTATTTTATTTATATTAGATAAAAAATTAATATACTGAATATCAGCTCTCCAACTTGAACGGCTTGCGAGATACTAAATTTTTCGCAAAAATTCGGACCCTCTTAGAATATGTAACATAATGAAACAGATACTGTATGATAACTTCCTAGTTGAGATTGAGGCTTAAGTATATACCAAAAATCATTTCATTTGACTTTGCAATTTGGATATGATGATCATGCACACATAGTCACATTCAATTTTTTATATAATAATTCATATATTACACATGATTCAAACATTTTTCCCAGTAGCTAGCTCCTCTACGAAATCACAGGCTGCGTCTCAAATAAGTCCTATTGCTATTATTACAATTGCAAATATCAATATCTAAAATTGCCTGAAGTTCTTTCGTCAATAGAAACAAATGAAACGAAAAAGGATGCCTTGAAAGTAGACAAATTCACCAGTGTTCAGAAGCTGTCTACAATGCACTGAGCAGAATGAGTGTGTGGGTCGTAATACGTTGTTAAGTCAGAGTGGGTCCTGGTGGGTTTGGGGTTGTAGTGGGTCACGTTCTGTTAACCCGCGGTTCCCCGACCCGCTCCATCTCTGGACTCTACATACGGATAAAACAATCATATATATGTATTTTAACCTTCTTGATTTTACTGAACCTTCACTAATTTAAGATAATTTACAAACAATGCAAGAAAGCAATTATTAATAACATATATAAAAATATAGAAATGTATTTTGAAGGAAAAAGTAATTGGTGTACTCGAGGTTCGAACTCGAGTTGCCTACTCAATAAGCAGACACCTTACCGACTTATCCAGGGCACAATGTGCAAGTTATCGTTTCGAAGCTTTATTTCTAATGTGTGTGTGGTAGTAGTGGTGCGACAACCGTCTTGAAGACCCATTTTGCAGTTACGAAATCACTCTTTTAACCCCCATTAATCCGATTTTTATACACCTCTCTCTCTCTCTCTCTCTCTCTCTCTCTCTCTCTCTCTCTCTCTATATATATATATATATATATATATATATATATATATATATATATATATATATATATATATATATATATATATATATATATACAACAGTAAGTAAGAGTATAGATTAAGTTATTCTTGATTTTAATCTACAGAACAAATTATTTTAATGAAAACATGGGGGCTGTTGCCGTAGATGGCTAAAGACCGTAAATAAAGTTCAAACTTCAAGTATAACTGGGGTAACTCCCGACAATAACTGATTTAAGACGTTTGATAGCGCTGGTAATGGCTGGTTTATAAACATACTTGCTATAGCGTGTGTAGGTAAGTGGTTACAGCGTCTGACTGTTATGCTAAGTGTCCGGGGTTCGAGTCTCGGCCTGGACTGAGTTACATTTTTTTCAAGGAGTTAAACACTCCTTGATGTTCGCGTTTGATGCTGAATGAGATTTATCCTATGAAGGGAGAAAAACCAGGACGGATACAGGGGCAGGAGGAAAGACGGACACTGTTTATCCTTAAGTGTTAAAATTTAATTTATTCCCATGTCTTTTGCTCTTTCCTTTCCCTGTTTCCTTCTTTTCTCATTTTATTTAGCTTTCCATACTTTTTCTGTCTCTACATGATGCGTATTATTCTTTTCTGTTTCCTTTGCATTAATTCCTATCTCTTTGATCTTAAAGTGAATGGAATTTCTGCAGATTTATCTCGTGGTTGTTTCTCTAAGTGATGCTCTCAGATAGTAATACTTTTTATTCCAAGTGGAGGAATATCCTGGCATGTTATGTTTTCGGGCACGTATTTGCTGTCATGTTGGTTGTCCAACTATCAGACATAGAGTGAAACTATCCTGCTACTGGAAAAAGCTATCATTTCTTATGTATCCAACCTCCACTTATTACAGTCGCTGACTGTACGTATGGACACTTGAATGGTCAATTATCTCAAGACACTGGTAATTAAAAATTAAAGTGATATGATAAAAACCATCTAGGGTCCAAATCATAATAACCCCCCAAAAATGAAAGAAATTGGTTCAGCCGTATTAGCGTGATGAGTTCACAAAGGATTTGTGCGTTCTCTTTTATATATATAGATGAAAATTGCATACTATTATTTAAAATATTTTATCAATCATTTTTGATTTCT
The DNA here is from genome assembly GCF_964235325.1 of Thermobia domestica. Classification (NCBI taxonomy): domain Eukaryota; kingdom Metazoa; phylum Arthropoda; class Insecta; order Zygentoma; family Lepismatidae; genus Thermobia; species Thermobia domestica. Next base: position 136,190,309 of record NC_137468.1, on the reverse strand, counting down.
TTGAACAATGATGCATATAAGTACTTCTTGTAATTTGTAATTAACATGTTTGAAGTGCGAGTCTCGCTCTGAAATTATTTTTTCAATTGTTCCACTGTATGCCGTACGTAAGCTAAATCATTTATTTATTTTACCATATGAGTAGTAGGAAAGCTAAGTTTCAATTCATTTAAGTGCATTAGTTTGAGCAAATACACAACAAGCCAAGACGTAATTTAAACATGGTGTAATATCCTTGCTTAAATAGTGTGCGACTTCGTTAATGAATATGTAGTATAGGCTTGGCGTCTGCGACCTAATTTTCTTTTTCCTCGAACGATATACTGTCACTCTTTTTGCAGCTCTTTCTTTACAAACAAGTATTTCCGGTTGAGATGATGCAAATAGCCATTCGCTATTATCTAATCGAATTCACAATATAGCTATTACCTAATTGAACAATTCTCTTGTTACAATTTGATTTAATAGATGTTGCATCAACTAATAACCTTATTTCACAATTGATCTTCTTTGTTATGTGCTGGTTTAATTGTAAATGTTTGCTTACATACAGAGCCATAGCGAGGGGGAGGGGACGAGCGGGGCGCTTGCCCCAGGCTCTGATAACAAGAGAGCGCCGAACGAGCAAGAAGAAAGAAAAGTGTAGATAAAGAGTAAACGATACGGTCGCCCCATAATAGTATTGGCACCCTATTAAGGCTAGTTTTAGACGGAAGTTTTAGCCTTCCTCGTATCAAAAATCGTGTCATCGATATCCTACCGTGTAAACTAGCAAATGCTATAGCATTTCCCATGCCATGGCATATCCTATGGCACAGTGGCGGATCCAGGGGAGGCGATCGAGGCAATCGCACTCCCCCCAGAAGAGGAAACTTTCTTATTATATATATATATAAAACATCCCAACCCTTTATATATATATATATATATATATATATATATATATATATATATATATATATATATATATATATATATATATATATATATATATATATATAACATCCCAGAGTTTGAAGCTCTTAAAAGTAGCTCTAAGTAGCAGTATGTCAACCTCGCCGAGAAGTCGGTCCTGGATCGGCCCCTGCTATGGCATTTCTTGTCGATAGAACAGGACTAGCTCAGGAAAGTAATGCTCCCTGAAGTAGGAACAAAAAATACAGTTCTGATTGGTTCGACCCGCTCGGGAGAGTAATGTTCCCGGAAGTGTTTTTTCGCGCGCAACTCTAGCCAGCTGTTTTACGCGCTATCCTAGCCCGTTGTTTTAAGTTGGTCACAAAATTTATATCATGGAGTACAAGGGGAACAAAACGAGCCCTGCGGGGCTTCAAACCCGTTTCTACTACTACTACTACTTATCTGCACAAAAATAAGTAAATCACTTTTTGAGTATTATTTTCATATTATTTTAATTTAAAAAGTGTTATAAAAATGTTTGAAAAAACCTCTTCGGGCTCTGTTTGAACTCACGCCAAAAGAGACTTTCGTTAGTAGCATATAGCGCTAGCCTACCCGGCCACGAAGACCGACAGCAGCAATCGTTTGATTTCTGCTATTTGAATGCAATGTGGCAAGAAATGGATAGTGCCAACCAATTAGAACTGTGTTTTTCGTTCCTACTTCGGGGAGCATTACTCTCCTGAGCTAGTTCTGTTTAGTAGCATTTCCCCCAGCATTTCTGGTCCGATTGCAGCGCCGTGGTGTTAAAAAAAAAACAAAGATTTTGTGTCAAATATTCATGCTCTTGTTTTGTGTAGGAAATTGAACTGTAGTAAAGAAAAATTAGTTAGAGTAGATATGCTATTATTATGCAGATTGAAAAATATGAGGAGCATCCTTGTTTGTACAAAGTTAAAAATCCTTTGTGTCATAATATAACCGGCGAAAATTGTTGTTATAACCACTATAGCTTTAGCTACCTCACGCTTTAGTTTCGGAGCCATAATTGCGCTCTTCTCCAATGATTTGTTTGCTACACCACGACAAGATGCTTATCAAAATAACGGCGCCGACTTTTCAAAATTTATGTGGGTGCATATCAATGGTGGGTTGTGTTAGCGTATACGTTTTTAGGGAAGTCTTGATATTTGATTTTTTGTTTTTTGTTAAAATCTTTTTATGAACACTGTCATAAAGGGCTGTGCTGTGATAAAGTAAAATATACCGGCACTATGAGGATAAGTTGGGGCTGCCCTAGCTCAGTTGCTAACACACCTGACTCACACGACACAGAAATGGGTTAAAACCCGGTTCCAAATTAAAAATCTTGTGTGAGTGACGGAGCCCCGGAACACCCACGTAGTCAGCGCGCATGTATCAAAATGCTACCGTGTAAAAGCACCATATACTTTTGATGCCATACAATATTCTATGAGATTTTTGCCAGCACATCTACTACAACAAATGCTTCCGTCTAAAACTAGCCTTAATATTGTTGTCAATTTGCAAAGAAATAAATTTGTTAAAAGTTTCCTTGCTCACTCCACTCGCATTTCAAACGTTTCAATCAGAGTCACATGCTTTTCCTTCTTTAAAAGTTGTTATATATGATTTGTTGATGGTGGTGTGCTATACATGCTGCCAAGTAATGACTTATAGTATGCGTAAGGGCGTTTTCAAAATCAGAAACTGTCAAAGTCTGAAATACCTGTGTTGCCATTTTGATGATGAGCTTGATTAAGATTACTACGCTTTCTTACCCAATCGGATTAATCACGATTGTGTGAATGAAGGTATGAAAAATGAGGGGAGTGAAGAGACACACGTAAATTGCTGTTTGCGTGAAAATATTAAAAATGGAGGTAAACAAAGAGAATAATAACATTTTCGAACTTGAAGCAGTTGTAAAATAGGAGCTTAACGGATCAGAAATTAACCCAACGAAGTTCGTCTTTTTCAAAGACTCGTGACTACCAGTGACTTTTTTTTTTTTTTAATTCCACTCACATATGAAATGCTTCCAATTTGAAGAAATTTATTAGGATTTCTCCATCAACTACTTGTATCATCAGGATTTTTTATTGTGCATACGTATCTAATTGTGTGATATTTTCATCTATCTATCTATCTATCTATATCTATCTATCTATCTATCTATATATATATATATATATATATATATATATGGTGCCTTCCATTTCAATTCAAGCAGAGCATGTACCATCACCATCTCAGATATTGTTGAAACTTTTTTTTATAGCAACTAGACATGTTTTTAAGAGACCCATATTTTTTGTTTTGTCGAAAAAAATTTCCCGCCAAGTAATGGGCCATCAAAGACAGGGAGTAGAATTTATAAATTGTAGAAGACATGGAAAATGGTCAACTTCGGAGCCTCACCATTCGGCTATGGAAACAGGTAGAGTTATAATTCTTGTTGTGGTATGTACATAGGGATATAAATAAACTATATTTTATTATAGTTTGGTTTGCGCATGTGTATCTTTCTGTACATAAATTAACAAATGAACGTCAATTTATCTGAAAAGTCGAAGTTTGCGATTTTTTTTCGAGCATTTTCGGTTCGAATTTTAAAATTATGTTTTCGCGATTGGTAAAACCTGGTTACCCGCTTTCCGAAATAATTTTTGTATCGCTTCTGGGTGCAACCGTTTTGTCGCAAAAAATTCGAGAAATTGTAAAATTTTCAAAAATCACCATTTTTGGGCGCCATTTTCTCGAAAACACCATCTTTTAAAATTCTGAAATTTTGTCAGATGGTTCAACTTTACACGAATAATAAACACACCAAATACCATTCTCGACCAATGCTTCATGAATTAACTGTAGCCTTTTAAAGTTAGCGAAGTTTCGTCAACTTTGATGTCACAGTTAGCAACACTGGGAACAATAAAAGTGCAATGATTTGATGATGTTTGTGGTTCACATTAATTAAATGAAGTTCTTGACTTTTTTTCATTATTTTGATCAAGAAGGCTCTCTGAAATAGTAAAATGAGCCTCCCCCTACTCCTCCGTTTTCTTAAACCGAAATAATCTGTGGTGGAAATTACAATTACGAAACACAAATTTTAAGTTTACTTGAAATGGCCATCCAATAAATTCTGATGATCTACAAAAAGCCTGAACTATTACCTCAGTGATGATTTGGAATGCTCCAGACAAAGTCTCAATTAAGTGCGATGCCATTACAGTCGAAAAAGGACAAAAAGTTAAAAAAAAAAAAAAAACGAAACGTTTTCTTACGCGTTCCAAAGAAATTTACTGACTTTTTAAACAGAACAATCCCAACATAAGAACGGGTCACTCGGAATTTTACAGTATTCGACTAAAGTGGGTCAGTCCGCAACCTGCGAGGGAAGTGTGTATGTGTGTGTGTGTGTGTGTGTGTGTGTGTGTGTTGTGCAAATTTTAAGTTAGCTGCTACTGCGTTGCTACAAATCAAAGGTGCAGCCTGTATTGAAGCTGTCATGAGTGACCTATTTCCTTTAGTAGTATGATCTGTAGAAAATGACTACTGTATTCTTCAAGAATGTGGTGAATGTCCTAGAGTGGAAAAAATAAGTGTGGAGTCTTTAATTATTGATCCTGATGAAAATGAAAGTGTTACGTATGCCATATGGGAAAACAATAATCTCGTTAAAAGGCCATGCAAGGGTTTCTGCGACGGTATTGAGTGGGGGGGAGGTGTAAAGAATGTGGCAACGTGGCATAACCTTAGGCAAAAACGGATACACAGTATTAAAACCACAGAAGAAAAAAAAATGAAATGAAATCTTTAAGTTTTACGTCCCATGCTTATGCCGGTTAGGCTAAAGGAGATGATTATGAGAAATGAATGAAATGGTGGAATGCAGAAAGTGGGATGAAACGGGATAACCCCGAGAAAACCCACGAGCACGGTGTTTGTCCACCACAAAGCCCACACGGCGCGATCTGGGATCGAACCAGGGACCCCAAGCACCGGAGGTGAACGCTCTACCACTGATCCACCGCGCCCCCACTAAAACCGCAAAAGAATTCGTGAGTATAGTGCAAGTACAAACTCCGGGTATGACTCTTGTTTTGTTGCCTGGAACTGAATTCGACGACTTCCGGAAGAAAAAAAGGGAAAGTATGCGACCGGTAACTGGTATTCAACGAAGTCATATTTGGCTTTCGGAAAATGACGAAGTTTTTATGGCAGTAACGGGTCACCATGAGCTAACTTCATGCTTCCCCCAAAATCGAACTTCTGCAATTGATTGTGTAGATTTAAGAAATCTGCAAAAAGGAACTTTTGTTACATACATATGATAACCAGTGGTGCGTAGCAGAAATATTAGAAATAAATCATGAATTACGTGAAGTTGAAGTGCTGTTTATGCTTCCACATGGACCTTCATCATTTGTGACTATCGACAATGTGCTACGCAGGGACGGATCCAGGACGGACTTCCGGAGGGAGGGGGCGTAATTCTGCTACTTAGAGCTACTTTTAAGAGCTCCAAACTCTGATATCGGATATATTTATATGTAAAATAAAAAAAGTTTCTTCCCCCTAGATCCACTCCTGGACGAGTTGTGAGTGAGCCAACCCCTATTGGAGCACCTGCACGGTTACATGCTATTAGTGAAGAAGACACCAACCAAGCAAATGATTGGTCCATGTAAAAATAAATAAATAAATAAATAAAAATAAAAATAAATCAGTGAAATTTTGTTTCCAAAGACCATTTTAAATAAGCGAACTTGAAATTTGTGCGTTTCGTAATCGTAATTTCCGCCTCAGATTATTTCGGTTTAAGAAAACGGAGGAGTAGGGGGAGGCTCATTTTACTATTTCAGAGAGCCTTCTTGATCAAAATAATGAAAAAAAAAGTCAAGAAAACCTTTTATTCTTCATTTAATTAATGTGAACCACAAACATCATCAAATCATTGCACTTTTATTGTTCCCAGTGTTGCTAACTGTGACATCAAAGTTAACGAAACTGCACTAACTATAAAAGGCTGCAGTTAATTCATGAAGCATTGGTCGAGAATGGTATTTGGTGTGTTTATTATTCGTGTAAAGTTGAACCATCTGACAAAATTTCAGAATTTTAAAAGATGGTGTTTTCGAGAAAATGGCGCCCAAAAATGGTGATTTTTGAAAATTTTACAATTTCTCGAATTTTTTGCGACAAAACGGTTGCACACAGAAGCGATACAAAAATTATTTCGGAAAGCGGGTAACCAGGTCTTACCAATCGCGAAAACAGAATTTTAACATTCGAACCGAAAGTGCTCGAAAAAAAATCGCAAACTTCGACTTTTCAGATAAATTGACGTTCATTTGTTAATTTATGTACAGAAAGATACACATGCGCAAACCAAACTGTAATAAAATATAGTTTATTTATATTCCTATGCACATACCACAACAAGAATTATAACTCTATTAGTTTTCATAGCTGAATGGTGAGACTCCGAAGTTGACCATTTTCCATGTCTTCTACAATTCATAAATTGTACTCCCCGTCTTTGATGGCCCATTACTTGGCGGGAAAATTTTTTTCGGCAAAACAAAAAAATATGGGTCTCTTAAAAACATGTCTAGTTGCTATAAAAAAAAAGTTTCAACAATATCTGAGATGGTGATGGTACAATTATATATATATATATATATATATATATATATATATATATATATATATATATATATATATATATATATATATATATTGCCTGAGTTGAAATGGAAGGCACCATATGTATATAACGTGTGTGTATATGTGTTAGTGTATTTTTAATACGTTAATTAAAAAATAAACCTTGAATTCAGAATTCGCATTCATTAAGCAATTAAGTAGGTCTACTTACTATAATTTCAAATACATGTAGTAGCCAAAATATATTTTGGATTTTAAATAAAAACATTAAACATACTCTTCACCTTCGTCGATCAATACAGTGATTTATCTACACCCCCTAACACCCCTTAAGCACCCCCTAAAATTTTCGGACACCCCCGGAAAATGAATTCCTTACACTTTCCCAACTAGAGGGATGCAATATTAAAAAGATTCATTCTCATTCTGCCTAAACCCCTGCAGGACTTTGTACAAAACATTTTAAATGATCATATCTTTAGGCAGAACGGGAATTCCTGTTCTGCCTAATCTTTGGAGACAGGGAAATGCAGCACTGAAAAGCTTGACTCCTAGCGTGTTTGTATGCAGATCGGAACTCAAGTATAAAATGGCTGTAGTAACGAGGGCGGGAACTAAATCCAAGCGGTCAAAATGCAAGGAAAATTCTGACGAGGACAAAATCCAAAAGACAAAATCACAGGAGTATACATTGGATGTACCACTGCACACCCTATGTGATTACTTTTCCCTTCAATTGTCATATATTCTAGAATGTTATCTGTACTTTTTCAACTGAAATAACTTTTTCTTTCTTTTAAAATGCTGAAAACTCAATAAAACGTAAAAATGTTATAATAAAAGGGTAGATTAGCTTTAATTACTTTCACACATACCCATATGAAAAGTTCTGGGTATTCCTATTTATTATGCCTTTAATACACTTGAAATACGTTTAGCATCTTACAGTAAAATCATTCATTTTAATTACGAAAAGTAACGGTGATGCTATTTGATTTTTAAAATGTTGTTCTTGTGTGCTAGTATATAGCAGTCTTTTATTTTGAGTAATGTATAACTATTTAATTCTGAAATACTGATCAAGATTTTTTTAAAAACAAAAATCAATATGTGAAATATATAGATAGTATAACAGTCTTACGTTTTTTTTTATTGGGTTTTCAGCATTTTGTTAATAAATGTTATTTCCGTAAAGTGAAGAATTTCAGATAACATTTTAGATGCATAACAGTTGAAAAAAATCATTATTTTTTAATCTGTGCCTATGATTCTGTCGCTTGAGTTTAGTCCGTTTTGTCTGAATTTTCCTTGGGGTTTGTCCTCTTGAATTTTGTCCTGCATTCGTAATAATGTGTTTGATAATTCTAACAGAGGCTGTAAGAAGAATAACTATTTCTTAAAGTTTCATCATCAATTTTAGATGTTATTCTTGTTGTTCTTGAAAAAATGACGAGGATACAGTTCTTTATCAGCAGTGTTAGGCTAGTTTTAGACGGAAGCATTTATCGTAGCATTTCTCGTAGCAGATGTGCTGGCAGAAATCTTGTATAATATTCTATGGCATCAAAAGTATATGGTGCTTTTACACGTAGCATTTTGATAAGCATTTTGTCGTGACGTAGCAAACAAATCACTGGAGAAGAGCGCAATTATGGCCGCGAAACTAAAAACAGAGATTTCAGTCGCTATTTCTTCTAAAGCCTTTTGTCGCATATGCTTATTATGATACAAAGGACTTTTAACTTCGTACAAACAAGGATGCCCCTCATATTTTTCAATCAGCGTAATAATAGCATCCATGGCCAAACATGTCTTGAGAATGTGAACTGTGGCACCTTTTACGTACTGCGAGCAGTGGTGGTTTTAGCGGGCCTGTCCCAAAATTTTGAAAAATATATAAACACTAAAAGATACAATAAAAAGTAATATTTTCCACTTTTTATATTAACCCATAACTGCCCGAATTATTTTTTTCCTGATTTTATAATATTTTCAGTTACGTTTGTTCCATATGATCGTAGTAAATGTGAAAATAACGAAATTTTTGTTGTTATTTTTGTAATGTGTTCACTGTGAGCCGTGTCACAAAATTCCACACACAAAATCTCCCAGGCATAAAAAGTTATCCCTATTTGCGTGTCCATATGGACAAACTGAGAAGTTATGGGTTAATGGTAATAATTATTTAAGAAACAGCATCAACCACTACTATGAAAGTAATTTCCTATTGTCATTAATCAATCAAATGTGTATATGTATCCATACGCGAGGGAGCGGGCCTACCCAAAATTAAAATCCTAAAGCCGCCCCTGACTGCGAGTCTTAGCATATTGGAGGTGAACTACTGGAAAACTGAATAAAATTTTGTTGTGAAATGACTTGATACTAGACCGAAGTAAGTTTGTTTTATCTTCGTTTCTGCTACAATCAGTGGTGAAAATTTTCCGATTCATAAAAACATATTCCACTTATTCCTACATCGTTGTATAGCCGTGATGTGAAGTGGAAAATTTTCTTCTATACTTTTCCGGAAAATTTTCCGTTCTTAACAAATATCAGTGATCAAGTAACAATTCCTCAGTATTCATAAATTGATTAAATTCATGTATAGAGATGTTAAAAATTGAAAGATTGTTTAAAGAATCTGAAAATTTTCATGGCTCAGACAATTTTCAGTACTATGTAGGAACAAGTGAAACAATTTTTCATGAATCGAAGAATTGTATGTCCATTACAGTGATGAAAATTTTCCGGAAAATTTTGAAACGGAAAATTTTCCGATTCATAAAAATATCACATATTCCTACACCGTTGTTTAGCCGTGATGTAAGGTGAAAAATTTTCTTCTATATTTTTCCGGAAAATTTTCCGTTCTTAACAAATATCAGTGATCCAGTAACAGTTCCTTAGTATTCATAAAATTGATTGAAATCATGTATAGAAATGTTAAAAAGTGAAAGATCGTTAAAGAATCTAAAAATTTTCATGGCTCAGACAATTTTCAGTACTATGTAGGAACAAGTGAAACAATTTTTCACGAATCAAAGAATGGTCTGTCCTGTACAGTGATGAAAATTTTCCGAAAAATTTTCCGATTCATAAAAATATACTCCACGTATTCCTATATCGTTGTTTAGCCGTGATGTGAGGTGGAAAATTTTCTTTTATATTTTTCCGGAAAACTTTCCGTTCTTAACAAATATCAGTGATCAAGTAACAGTTCCCCAGTATTCATAAAATTGATTGAAATCATGTATAAAAATGTTAAAAAGTTGTATCGAATTGCAAAAAACATGCAAATTACTCATGATTTATTGAATGAATATATATAAGCAGAGCCATAGCTAGAGATTTCAGCTACTCTGAATTTTTATCAAGCTTCTTGGACAGGCCATTGCAACAACCAAAAGCGATCATTATGTGTAAGAGCTGTTTTCAAGAGGCTTATTTTGGACTGTTTATTAAACGTAACAAAACTACCTTTGGTTGGTTTGGTGTATGGAAATTTACAACTATTTACAACGTTTCATACTATCGATAAGAATTGAAATTTCAATACATTAGGAACTACTGTATGTGCTTTTAAAATGTTCGAAATGTGTGACAGCTTCAATTTCCACTAATAATTGTAAACTTTTGTAATTTTATTCTGTATGTGATCACGTAAATAGGATTTTAATTTCGATTGTTTTACGTTAAAAAATATATATTTTGTGAAATGTAGTCTGACGGAATTGAGAAGGAGCCTTCTTTGCGAATTTCTTAATATTAATCGATGAAGGTGAAGAATATGTTTAATGTTTGTATTTAAAATTCAAAATATATTTTGGCTACTACATGTATTTGAAATTATAGTAATTACTTAATTGCTTAATGACTGCAAATTCTGAATTTAAGGTTTCTTTTTTAATTAACATATTAAAAATACACTAATAGATACACACACACACACACGTTCTATATATATATATATATATATATATATATATATATATATATATATATAGATAGATAGATAGATAGATAGATAAAAATATATTCCATGTGTTTTATTTTAAATGTGTATTATTATACGTATAACAGTATGAATATTTTCCTCGATGTCCCTTCTCCACATCAAAACTAAAATGAGATGAAATTAAATAAATAATTTATTAGTGTATTAATATGTAAAAATACATAATTGAATAACATATCTACGAATACTAAGATCAATAAGTTTTATGTATTAATATATATATATATGATTGTCTACAACATAATTAGAAATATATTACTTTACTTATGTATGGAACTAAAATTATCTTAAATCACCTATAATACGGAATTTGTGGAACGAGTCGTCATTAGCATCAGCCGGTATTGGGACTAGTGTTGTAAATAGAAAAAAAAAGCCGTTCGTATTTTTTCAGAAATGTACGTTTTTTTTAGAAAAAAATCATTGCCTCTCGTTTTTTTTCTAAATTTCGTTTTTTTTTAAATAGTCATTTGTAATGCATCTTACGTCTATTTAAGTATGAAATATTTTTATGTAGGTATAATCACCGTAAAATGCAACATAAATTAAACGCTAGATACTGATGCGGTACAAATATTTTACAATTTACATGAATACCATACCTATTAACAATTCGGGTTTCAGCAGTTTTCATCAATATCAACTAAGAAATAAAAGTAGAAATGAAATTTTGCTTTTTCGTGAAAGCAGGCCTTTAATAAGTACGAAAATAATGCCACGAACAGTATAAAATTCAAATAACTTGTCTAAAAGTAAAAACTAATACTAATTTGCCTAATAGTATTTTTCTAAATGTCATATATAAATAATTTGTCGACTAGATATATATGATATGCAGAGCCGGCTCTACCATATATGCAACACGTGCATTTGCGTGGAGCGGCAAGCTTGGATGGGCCGGCAAAATTTGTCATAAGTATATTATTTAAATTAAACATTTCTTGTTGGAAACAGACTTCATTTTGATGGTAGTTACATTTACTAAGCTGGTCTTCTATTTGAATACTACATTCATAAATTATGTTTAGGTTGCATTAGTTTAAGGTCACATGGACAATGCTAAAGCAAATGGTCGAATAAATCCGAGCACAAATTGCTTGATTGTTGTCAAATGCAAGAATTCAATTCTCGAATAGTAGTGAATATCTGTTCCATTTAGTAAGTTATCACAGTTTTGATATGATCACAGTTTTGATATGAAACTAGTCTTGTTTTTGTCAGTTCCTTATCATTGAAGATAGAAACAAGTTTTTTTAAAAACAATGTTAGAAGATGTAGAAGAAAAATCAAGAAATAAAGATAAAAGAGCTAGTTGCACTGGAATTGCAAACTGATACATTGAGATTGAAGCTCTATAGTGAATTCTATAAAAATGATTACCATCTTTCCTCTGCAGGTGTGTTTGCTTTATCTTTCACTAACATAATAGATTAATATTTAAAGAAAAAGGACACAACGGGATTGTATTTTTAGTAAGTATTTAATCCTTTCTGAGTGCGACTGCACTTACCCTCACCTTTGTTGTTCATGCTGGAGTAGCATACTTAAAATAATGACTTTTAAGATTTGTTCTTTCTGGAGAAAGAGGGAGGCGGCAAATTACGCTATTGCACGAGGCGACAAATTGACTAGGGCCGGCCCTGATGATATGTATATAAAAGACATGAATATAGGATGACTCAATTTGAAGTAATGCAGGGTGTTTCAAAATTAATATTAGGGTTTTGAAACTTTGTAGTATCTATTACAGTTAACCTACAATTATAAATATTATATTAAATGAAAGAGCAACTCAAACAGTTTCGTACGCACGCATGCACATGCATTGTTTCTTCTGTCTGCCGTTAGAAAGAGCAAGTAACAAAGATGGAGACTAAAGAGCAGAAAGCTTTTTGTGTTTTAATAAAGACTGAATATGTACAGTGCAACCGTCTGTGTGAAGAATATTAAGGAGACGCTTGCAACTACGTCCTTATCATTTGCAGTTCCTACAGGTCTAAAGCCTACAGACTACGATTTACGTGCCAATTTTGCAAGTGAAATATTCCTGCATAACAATGAAGATTTTCTGGATCGTGTCATCTTCAGTGATAAACCGACCTTTCACCTAATGTCAACACTCATAATGTTTGTATCTAGCCGTCAGCAAATCCTCAGGATATGGTACAGTTGAAACGAGACTCCCCTAAATTGAATGTGTTTTGTGCCATATGGCGGAAAGTTTATGGGCCTTTCTTGCCTATCGACTAGATGTGTGCCGTGTGACTAATGAATCTCACATTGAACACTTGTAGCAAAGACTGTTTGAGGTGCTCTTTTACTTGATGCATTGCTTATAATTGTACGTAAAATGTAATAAGTACTACGAAGACTTACCGTAAAACCCCAAAATTTATTTTGAAACACCCTGCATTTCTCACCAACAGTGTTAGAACTAAGATGTAAAAAGGAGAGAAAATTTTCCTTATAAAGTTATTGTCTACAACGATATTATTATTAGTCGAGACTATAACTACAACAACTACAGGAGTTAGTAGTCAAAAAAATGTAATCAAATGTATACTAGGTGGCCCAGGTGGCCAGAGTGGCACACACGGATGTGTCACTTGTTTAATCCGCTCCTGTGTGGATACTAATTAAGATATCAGATATTATTCTTCCAAAATATGGTTGGACTATAGTTTATCATATTAATTTCTTTTTCTTCTGGTGTCGAATTTCCTTCTCAAATTTCACCCCAGTCAAAAATTCGAGTTTTCTAATTTCGAATTTCCTTTACTTCTTTTTTCCCTGTAGCTTCCTTCTTGCCAGGTATATACCTCGGATGGATAAATAACTGAAGACATCAATTGGACGGGACAGCGCACAGTGTTGCCAATTAGGGAAATTAAAATTCTCCCATATTTGGACAAAAAAATAGAAAATTTTGTTTATAAATCCGTACCTATACGTCCGAGTGCAAGTCAACTTACGCCAATCGAACATTTGTCCTTACTTAACAAACGCAAATACAGATCATTACAATGGGGTAATTAGGGGGCGCACGTAAAATTCGCATTTAGGTTGATTTTTCTAGTTTTTCCTTACTTTTCTGTTTACCGTAATATATTTTTGGTAATTAGAAGCTTTGTTCCTTAAATATCGCCATAATACTTGTAGGATAAATTAGTTGTGTACCATTGTTTAATTTAAGATAGTTTGCGTCTGTCTGGTAGCAGTGTCACCCGCTACAGAAAATTTTAATTCCAGGTTTTAGGGGGAAATTTTGGAAAAATTATATGTTTTGTCTCTATTATTTCCCTCTTGTTGGCTATATCGGAACAAACGTACCAGTATCTGGAAGTCTCGTCTTTGCTCTACACAACGCACTATAGAAAGTTTCAATAGGATAATTAGGGGAAGTACAGTTGAGGTTTACAGTAGATCTTGTTCTCTAATTGGAAAGATAACTGTGATTTTTTAAAGGTAGAATGAGATATTTTTTATTGACATGCTTACTTTATTAGATATCGTCACAATACTTGTAGGATATATTATAGGGATACCAAAGCTTATTTTAAGATAGTTTGTGTGTGTCTGATAGTAGTGTTGGCAACTACAGAAAATTTTAATTCCAGATTTTAGGGGCAAATTTTGGGAAAAAATCCCTTTTTGCTTCTATTTTTCCTTCTTATTGGCTACATTCGAACAAACGTACCAGTGTCTAACAGCCTCATCCTTAGCCTACACAATGCATCATAAAAAGTTTCACTAGAATAATTAGGGGAAGTACAGTTGAGGTTTATAATAAACCATGTTCTGGAAAGGTAAGAAAATGGTGAATTTTTGAGGTACACTGAGATTTTTTTTAATTTCATGATTACTTTGTTATATATCGCAATGATACTTGTAGGATATATTCTTGGATTACTACGGTTTATTTTCAGATAGTTTTCGTCTGTCTGATGGCAGCGTTTCCAACCAAAACAATTAATTTCCGCTATTAGGTGAAAAATTCGGAGAATTTCCCTTTTCCCCTCTATTATTACCCTCTTACTGGCTACATTGAAACAAACGTACCACTACCTGAAAGTTTCCTCTTTGCCCTACAGAACGCACTATAAAAAGTTTCAATAGGATAATTAGAGAAGCTGTAGCTTCGGCATATTTGATTTTTGCTTCTGAGGCGTAAAAAGTGTCAAAATTTCATGTGTATGACAGAATTTTTTTCTTTCCCTCTTTGAATGGAAGCCAGCGACTTCAGGATTTCACTGTACCTTGTCAAAACACCAAAGATTTGTTTAGGTGACTTGAATCCATATGACAGCAGTGGTGCTAGATACAAAAAAAATTTGAAATTCGGTTAGGGAATTTTTTGTAAATTTTCACCCCTACATTTCCCCCAATAATTTCCCACCCGTTGGCAACACTGCAATGCAACTTACACCAAAAAATAGCCACATCCATTTTCTAAAAAAACTAGGCCTTAACCATATCATCGAATGAATAGTTTTTGAGCAATAAGTCACTAACTGGAAATGTAGGAAAACGCCAAAAATGACCTGGGGCCGAAAGGAATAATCACACAATTTTGCTTGTATAGGTACAAAGAAACAAACGATTTGTAAGTTACGAGGGCTTCGACTCAAGTTCTGTTGACTATTTCAATAATCTGCAAGATAAATCAATAAATAATAGTTGCCAGAAAAAAACAGACATTTGAAAAAAAAACATGAAAAAGGACGATGTTTTTTATTAAAAAAAACTTCACAGAAAAAAAAACGTTTTTTACAACACTAATTGGGACCTAAGAAAACAGTAACTCTTGTATTTAGATAAGTGCTATTTCATATCTCTTATAACGTTAGTACATATACTTCTAATCTATAATATGTTATGCCTTTGTATCAGCCACTAGTATTTATTCTGTATTATTCTTTTTGTCTTAATATATTCTTGAAAGAGTTAAAAAAAAAAAAAAAACAGGAAAGTATACGATATGCTATTCTATATTTCTGCCAAAGCAATATTCTAAATTGTAATTTCTACTTAATGAAAGCTTGAGTACAAATCTATTTATTTACTTATTGTCTTCAACAGAGAATATATTCTTCAATTACAGAGACCTGAGCAAAATATTTTAGAAATATGCAATTTTCATATAATAGTTTTAAAAGAAAAAATAAAAGGAATATAGGTAAATATTATACAATTAATTTTATAATATTTATTTAAAATTGGAACAGCTGCTGTAGCAGAAAGACACAAATTAATACACTTATAAATAAATATGCAATGTACGTTATAGAAAGTTATAAAACATTTTGTCGCAATAATTGACAGTGGTATGAAATTAGTTTTAATAATCATACTAAAGGTAGTGTATAATAGATTCATAAGTAGTTCAGAGCATACCTTAAGTATATAAGGAGGAAATCCATCAGGTCCACCAGCCTTTTTTAGTTTAAGTTTCTTTATAGCAATTCTATATTCATTAAAATATATAGTATTTAAATTATGAGAAACAAATATATTATTACTAGTGGGTAAGTCCATAGTATTCGAACAGGTTTAATATACAAATGAAAGGAAATAGGCATACCCGTTTTCAATATGCTATTTTGATATTTTAATATGCTATTATTATGTCTCATTTTTCCCTTTTTGTTGTGAACTAAATTCCAAAAAAGCAGATGTCACATCTAATGTTTTTTTAAATGTTTTACAATATCAGAATATGCAATATCATTTTCTTTAAGTTTCTTCTCGTCTCTGCAAACATAAATCTATTATATTCTGAAAGTTTTGACTTATTCTATAATATTCTTTTAATTTTGTAGCTCAAATAGTAAAGCGTTAGCTTCGCATTCGGGAGGTCGAGGGTTCGATTCCCGCTGCTGATCATACTGACTGTTGTTTTCCAGGGTTTCCTTCAGTCCTACCAGGAAAATGCCGGAATGGTACCTACTAAACAGGCCTGGCCGATACCTTCCCAAATCCTTTCCATTGTTGTTTTCAGATATCCAGTATAAAATAGCCTCTGAGCTGTATCTGGTGATTGTTAAATAAATACAGGGCCGGATTAAGGGAGGGACTTAGGAGGGCTGTAGCCCTAGGCCTCCACAATAATCAAAATCTCAACTGGCAATCTAAAAAAATCAAAGATACGAGGATCATCATAAAATATGACGAAAAATATGAAACATATTCCTTTAACTCTTGCTATTTTTTTCGGCGAAATCAGCAGGGGCCACATTTTTTCTAGCCCCAGGCCTCCAGATGGATTAATCCAACCCTGAATAAGTAAATAAATATTCGTTGCGAACCAACGCGAATATTTCTTTTGAATATATATCCTTTTCGTGGGAACAGTTACATCAAATATTTAGTTCAAAATCTGATAAAAGTTAT
Source organism: Thermobia domestica (assembly GCF_964235325.1). Taxonomy (NCBI): domain Eukaryota; kingdom Metazoa; phylum Arthropoda; class Insecta; order Zygentoma; family Lepismatidae; genus Thermobia; species Thermobia domestica. The sequence goes on along the minus strand of NC_137468.1, from coordinate 136,173,310 downwards.
AAACTGCGTCCTCTACATTACTAGAAGTACTGACAATATTAAAGTTAGTTTCACTTAGGAGTTTGTATAATTGCATAAAATCCGCTTTTCTAAATTTTCGTTCAATAGCATAGTCAGTTCTATATAGTTAACTTTGGCTAGCTGAGGGCTCCGCCCCCAGAACCCCGCTTTTGCTCGCCTACGGCCTCGCGTCTCTTATATACATATATATCAGCTTTTGCATCAAAAGTGAATTTCTTGCATTTGCTCTTAAAATTTTCTGACTTTAGCTCAGCTGGAGACTTCGCCCTCTGAACGCCACGTCTACTCGTCCTACGGTTTTGCACCTCTTAAACCCTCAATTCTACCAAATTTTAAGTTTCTTTTAGCATTTCAACTATCTGAAAGATAAGAAATCGTATTCCAAGAAAACGCCCATTTAAATAAGAAGGAAATTTCTTCATCTTTTCTTTAGACCCCTTAGAAACTAAAAATATTCACCTTTGGCACTTTTTCTGTGGGTTAGCCGGAAAGCTATACTCATGCCAAATTTCAACATTCTAATCCTGCCGGAAGTGCCTAAACATTTTAGGGTGTACAAGATGTCCCATATACATAAGATGGGAAAGATTTTTCAGTTCCCCATAAAACTACTTTACGATTGGAAATTTCTATTTTTATTGTTTTACTTAGGTAACGCTAACGAAAACGTACAAATATACCTATTTCAAGTTTCTATTCCAATTCCAAGTATTTAAAATATGAGATTATAGGTCCCAAAAAAGCCCATTTAAGTAGCTAGGGGAATCTTTTAAGCGCCCCTTTAGACCCCCCAAAATTAAAAATATTCACTTTTGGAAAATTTTCTGTCGATTAGTCTCGAAAAGCTACAATCAGGTAAAATTTAATCATTGTATCCCTACAGGAAGTGCTCAATAATTTTGGGGTGTAAATTTCCCCATATAAATAATATAGGGAAGATCTTTCAACTCCCCATAAAACCATTAGAAATTTTTATTTTTTGTGATTTACTTATGCAAAGCTTACAAAAACGTACAAGTATACCGAATCTCAGGTTTCTATTCTAATTCCAAGTACCTAAAATATGAGATTATAGGTAAAAAAAAAAAAAAAAAAGACCCATTTAAATAACATGGGGAATATTATTTTATTCTCTCGACATATGGCCAAGCACTACAGTATTTCAGGGTATTTGTCTTAAATCTCCTACCAATGGCCAATTAAGATGAAAGCTAAAGGTATTTTACATTTTTGTCTTAGCAACTTGTAATTAATGAAGACTGCACATCTAATTTACCTTACCATCTCAGTGTTACCTCTTCCAATACCCTTTAACTTCCTTTCTGGATGGAGTATAGCTTTATTTGTTGTAGTGTCACAATTAACACATTCTTTGTGAATAAATTACTACTAAATGACGGAGATTAAGGATTTATGGCATTCTAATAAGTACAAATACTCTCTACCGTGACAAAAGAAAGTCAGTCACCACAATACATTTGGTAATTTGCACACTTGTGCCTGCATAAAACATTTATCTTCTCTCGTCTCATAAATAGCTTTTTAAGTAATGAAAAATACACATTACTAAGCAAAAATGTAAGAAGTATCAAATACTTTTTAATAAGACATTTATGTTAGCCTAAGCAAACATACATACTCATTTTCTTTATTTAGATTTGTAATTTCTCCGTGCAAAGAATCAACTTCTTCATGTGTTTGCCGCATAAGTCTCCTTCATCTCCAACAAATTTAATTCTTGTGCAGCTTTTCCGTTACTGTTAGCCAATTCCTTCTCTTTGCTATTCTTATCCTTTATAGCTTCCGGTCTTCTAGATGACGAATTACTTACCGCCAAAATCATTGCTCTACTTAATCTATCTCAACTTTAGAAATCACTCCTGGAGCTGTAACTGCTCCGTACACTGCTCGAAAAACAAGCGACTTTTCTGTCAAGTTTTCTACCAAACACTCTTTATTAACTGAAAAACCTCTTTACACAACAGTATTGTCGTGAAACAAGGTCAGAAGCTGGTGAAATAACTCAGTTGTCGAAATACTATTCACACCTATGTCACGGTGAACGTGAGAAAGAAACGCATCTAGTTCATCTGTCTTCCCACCAAATTATTTAACTGCTTCCTCAAAACACGGGGAATCGCAAAGTTGAAGGTAGTTCCGGTTCACACAATCGGTGACCGATGGAGATAAATACTACTTAAGCATAAACGTTTCAAGGCCAATACTTGCGTACGAGACACACCTAATGAGCTATTCGCCATTACATCTGGTGAAAGACATGAGTCCCCTTGAACAATTCTGCAGGCCAATGGGCATTTTTCAACCAGTTTCTTGAAAAGAGTGATCAAACATATCCTGCACTGGTTCCTAAATGACAGTATCTTCAGATCTTTTAAACCTTTGTAAGCAGCAGAAGCACCGAAACCAACACCTACATCCTGAGCCATCTTGATATTGGACAAATTTGTCAAGTCAATAGTAGTGAGTTTCTGACGTTGTTTATTCCATTCATGACATTTTTACGAATGAATCTGGTTGCAATACTGTACAGCAAGTTGTACAGTTCCCTGTACATGAATGGCAGAAGTGAATCATTAGATTGAAATGTGGCAAGAAAAGGCTCTAACTCAACTGCAACTGACTCACAAGTGCAAGGTTCCTCTTTCTATTCCGGACTATTTCTAGGCTTTCCAGGTCCAAAAGTAAATTCCAGGCAAATTCAAGGTCATTAGACATTCCATTATCAACACTGATTTTGATTCTTGCAAAAAAGTATTTTAATATCCCTCAGTATCTCAGCTACATCATCACTGCACGTAATTGTATCTATCATCATATAGCTATATGTCATCATTGGAATATAAAATACAAATTCTTGACCTACCGTGCAATTTCTTAACTTTACTTGACATGTTTGACCTAGTGTTCAATTTCTTGACTTTCCTGACCTGTATACACCCTGTTCTAACACAGTGAATTTCATTCCTTTTACCCAGATCAATTCTATAAGAGACGATGCCCTCTTTTACTACAATCAGTAGGCCGACTCCGCCATCTCATTTATTTAATCTATCAGTACGATAGACTTTACAAGAATCAGTAAACAATTCTTTATTCATAACTCCAGCATACAACAATGTATCTGTTAATACAGAAATGTTATATTCACAAGACAAGCTATTCAGATAAAACTCGTTAATTTTAGTATTTAAACCGTTTACATTTTGATAATAAATAGTAACGCTATTATGATAATCCATCTATTATATATTTAAAACATCTTCAAGTTTTTAAATACCAATGCATTCCTAACATCTACTTTTTTTTTAAAAGTTTTATTGAACTTGCATCATCCACCAACAAAAATGCACAACCTTTTCCCCGTTTAACTATCCTAGCCTGTCTTATAATATCCTCTCTATATCGAGTTAGACATTGATTTACATACACGATTTGGTCTTTACTGAAGAAAACTTGAATTGCGTTCAAATTTATTTTAGCCTTCCGTTTTCGCAATCATATTCTTTATCAAGCATCGTAAGAAAATTAACAATACCATTTTTAGACTGATTTGGAGTTTATCTCAAACTATGACATACATCAATTGCTTCCCTTTCAACATCTAAATCTAAAGCATGATCGACATTTTTTACAATTTCATTAATGTTTTCATTCGGTAACTGTAGAATTATATATATATATATATATATATATATATATATATATATATATATATATATATATATATATATATATATATATGTAGTATTTCTCCTATTATATTGATCTATATCATGCAATAAGCACGTATCATTTAATTATTTTATTTCCTTTAACTGACCAATTTTAACAATACACGCATTGTCTTACTTTGAATTTTAATTAGGACTGTACTTTCATCTAGTTTCTGGTGAGCAAATTCTAGGGATTTTTCCAGTTCCCATTCAAGTTCTTTACTAAAGCTTTTTAGTTCCGTCATTTCGTCTTTGAGCAACGTGTAGATATAGCTCAAAGATGGAATATCGGGATCTTGAGCAATACTTGCGTGCGTACTTGTGCGTCTATTTCTTGAACAATTTTTACACTTTCATGATTGATTCACATATTTAATATCAGTATTGTTCAATTTTGCAGATTAGAAATGGTATAGATTATAACGATCTGTGTACTGAACTTTGAATGATTCCTGTCTTGATATTGACTTTTCACATTCAATATTCGCATTCATTTTATTATAGTGTCTTGTCTGTTATACGATAACAAACAACCTATTGATATCAAGATGCACTTCGAATATATTAACTCGATGTTGTCAACTATGATAGTAACTATCAATTGTTTGTTTACATTTCACTCTACAACTCACGAGCAGCATGGTTTCCAATGTTTAAATATAGTTAAAACAGACAAATGAGATGTTACGTCAGTGGCGGATCCAGGGGGGAGCGATCGGGGCAATAGCCCCCCCCCAGAAGAGGAAACTTTCTTATTTTATATATATAAATAAAACCCTCCCAGAATTTGAAACTGTTAAAAGTAGCTCTAAGTAGCAGTATGACAACCCACCGCCCCCCTCCCAGAAGTCGGTCCTGGATTCGCCCCTGTGTTACGTATATAAAACAAATCTACATTACTTACTGTTTATGCTAATTCACTTAATTTGAGAACAGAAAACCATCACATTTAAATAAAAACTTCGGAGCACATACGAACGCGTGTTAACTTTCCATCACCAGTGTAGCCAATTTATTCAGACTACTGGAATTCACTGTTGACCTTTTTATGAATATGACCTATTAATTAATGTTACGTGGAAAATCTTTGGAACTCTTTTCTAATCTAATAATAGTGGAACTTTCCTAAATATTACAATCGTTACTTTACTAATACTACTATTATGAACTTACTACGAACCTACTTCTAACAATACTAGAAAATTAACTAAATACCTACTACTGCTACAATGTACCTACCTAATCTATAGTAAGAAACTATACTAAACAACACTCCTACACTATAGTACTTCTAAAATATTTACCTGAGACTTGGAACAGGTGTCAAATTACTGTAAACGGTATTATGATATTTACGTCTTTTGAAACAATATATGTGATTGGGCGAGACACTTATCTAAGCACTTGGGAGCTATAGTAACTCAGGTTGTGGTGTCGGGGGTTCCAGCACGAACGATCGAAGGCAGAAGATAGAAACTGGACTCATTGACTCATTAGCATAACTTTAGATAAAAAAAAGTGTAGAGTATTTTATCTGATTGCTTACCTTATTTAAATAGAAATTTCATTCTCATCTATATGATTGCAACAAATCTGTCCATTATATGATGTTTGAAGTAGGGGTGTTCGATAAGGCTGAGGACCTATCGAACTTCGAGACTGAAAATTTATCGAGTTGTCATCGGTTACTCGAAACCTTTCGAGTATCTGAAATTATCGAAGTTTCGGGTATTATCGAAGTTTCGAGTATTATCGAAGTTTCGGGTATTATCGAAATTTCGAGTATTATCGAAGTTTCGGGTATTATCGAAATTTCGAGTATTATCGAAGTTTCGGGTATTATCGGAATTTCGAGTATTATCGAAGTTTCGGGTATTATCGACATTTCGAGTATTATCGAAGTTTCGGGTATTATCTAAATTTCGAGTATTATCGAAGTTTCGGGTATTATCGAAAGTAGTGATGGACAGTTCGGTTCCTTCACCTCTCCAATGATTCCTTCTTGCAGCCAAACTAGTCAAACAACTTTTTTTATCTGATAAGTTATTGCAAAGGAAAGCGAGTAGAAAGGAAAGCGTGCACAAAGGGATTGCTTTTTCGTCTCCCCCCCTACCACACACACAGAAAGCGTTCATTTTTCCCTAAATTTTATCTCTTGTTTGTTATTTGCTAACAGCTAGTGTATTACACCGGCCATACACTGACGTATTTTTCAGTCGTAGCCATAAAATTTCATGCGCTAGTCTTGTTAGCAGCTGTCAATACGTTAGTGTATGGGACCTGGCGTACGTTTACGTACCGAATTTTTATACGCTTGAAAAGTCTGGCTGCTTTTAACTTCGAGCGTAAATACGGCGCGTAAAAACGGCTCAGATGAAAGGGTTTTCGAGCAGCAGGTGGTCTCTTGCCCTTTCCACGGCCTTCTCCCTGGTCTGGTCTTATTGTTTTCAGAAGAGAAAACCTGTTCTTGAGTTGTCCTCGCGAATCGTTGCTGAGGTTTGCTGGTAGACTCACCAGAAATCTTCATTCCAATCTAGTTTCAGTCTTTCTATACAATACATGATTTCGGCTAAATTAATATTTTCTATTGCACAAAACGAGACATTATTTCCTAATTAAAATTCATAATTAATTTTCAGTACATAGAGGAAAAGGTATTTAAATCCAATACTTTCTAATTAGAATTCGCAAATGATGAGAGCTCCTCCATGGCTATATGGTCAGCGTAAGCTTCTCCGGCGCAGGACATCCTGTTCGATTCTCTACAGAAGCTCACGCAGTTTGGTTCTCAGTTCTCATATAGCCTCGCTGTCTGAGAGGTCGCTAAATTCAAACCCAATCCAATCGAACATGATGTCTTTCGACTACGAATTTAACATTAAATTTAATATTTGACAATTGGTCCCCCCCCCCCACACACACAGAGAGAGGTCAAGATGGTTATAAAAATAAAGTCACACCTTTAGAGTTGCTCATATTCTGATATTAAAAAAGAAGTATAACATGACTTTTAATAGCATGTGACCAATTCCCGCCAAACTAAAAATGTCATGCTATTTAGAAAAGAGAGAGAAAGCAAGAGAAGGGAAAGAAGGTTAGGGCAACCAACAGTAGAGTACGCAGGAATTTATTTCGGGAGCGGTCCAAACTCAATTTGAGGGTATTTTATATTAAAATTCCTAAAATTGTCCCTAAAATTAGGCTAAATTTACACAAAAGTCGAAATTTTTTTGGGGGGGCGGACCCCCAGGACCCACCCCCTGCGTACGTTCCTGGCAACCAACATAAAATGTTACTTCCAGACATACTTTCTCGTTCACTTGGTTCTCTCCGGTCGAATATGAATAAAAATGTCCCCAGTAGCAAAGATAAATTACATTTCACTCTTATGAAGAACACTCCTTCACCAAACAATGTTCAAATTCAGCTTTCTGGTATTTTGTTTTGTCCCACGCTACCCGTACAATATTTTTAAAAGAAATCACTACCAGCATAGAGGCTACAGGTACCTACTAGGTATATTTAAGAATAAAAAGTAATAATCCTGACCTTCAACAAGATATTATCTCGATATCTGCCTGATAGGGATGCGCTCGAGTCGAGACATGTCTCGAATCTCGACTCGACTCGACTCGAATTCGAGTCGAGATTCGAGTCGAGACACACTTTGTAAAATTCGAGACGAGTCGAGACAAACGTATTTCTCGACTAGAATTTTCGAGTCGAGACACGAGTCGAGTCGAGACGGCTCTTAAAAATCTCGACTCGACTCGAATGTCTCGAAAATCTTTCTATAATTTTTAATATTATTTTGAAGAAAGTATTCACTCAGAAACAGCCTTGAAACCAATTCCAGCTTTTATTCCTTCAGAAAGGTACAGAACGCATAAAATTAATAGTTAATCTTTAAAGATCAAGATTTAATTTTCAGCTCAATTCAGTTAATTAGAACTAATAGTTAATGTCGTTGTATTTGGTTGTACTGCAAATATAATGATAATAATAATAATAATTGATTAAAACTATTATCCGTAGTCTAAATCTAGTTTGTATAAAACTATTGCGATAAAGTGAACTTCATAAATTCTCTGAATGAGCAGTTGGTAGTCTATAGTAATTTAGCATAGTTATAATTATTGTGTTTTCGTTCCCATGAACGCAATAGGGTTACGTAACTTCTGGATTATTCGCTTGCCCAACTATTCTGAGGCTTTAATATGTTGCAGCATATCACGAGCTACGGATAATATATAATGTAACATTTGTTGTACATCACATATTATGATACGAGACTATTTTACATAGTATATCTTATCTAATATAAATAAAATAAAGAGTTTGTTTGTGTGTTTGTCTGTCTGTCTGTGTGCGACCTGGGGACCAGACGAGTGGACCGAGAGTTCCCAAAATTTGGTCACGGGTACCTTAGTCCAGGCCCCAGATCAAGACGAAGCGGTTTTTTTTTATTTCGAACCAGGGGGTCTCGGGGGGGCCGTTTACTGGGACCGACCTGGGGACCAGACAAGTTGACCGTGAGTTACCAAATTTTGGTCACGGATACCTTGGTCCAGGTCCCAGTCTAAGGCGAAGCGTTTAGGGCAAAATTGGAACCAGGGGGTCTCAGGGTGGCGTTTAGCGAGACATGTAGTAAAAGTAATCCAAATTGATCGACATTAGTGTCAAATCCATAGTTTTCACAGTCGCTGAGATCAATGGTGACACTTCCATCAGCGATGACTTGCAAATTCAGCTACTACTGTACGCGGGCCGGGTGTCACCGGATGAGGAATACCGAGACATGTATAAATAGCCCATATTGATTGATACTAGTGTCAAATCCATAGTTTTCGCGGTCACTGAAATGAATGGTGATACTTCCACAGGTGTTGACTTCCAAATACAGCCCCCATGTGAAGAATGGGTATATTAAGCTAGTATTACAATAAATGGACTGCATGGATGCCAAGAACTAGTACAGATAAGTACCGTTCACTTCTATGAATAGGTATTTTTTAAAAGGATTTTTGTAAACACTAAGTTATAAAACAATGAACTACATACAGTAGTTATGGTTTTGGTTCCCAACATAAAAGAAATATGGATTGTTCATGAGATATTGAACTTCAACTTTCACTCCTGGAAAATTTCAATTTTGGAGTTAGGCCACTTGGCATCAAAGCAGTTCATTGTAAGATAAATACATTCCGCACATTAGTAACATAGTTGTTCAGGGGCCTTCGATTTCCATCCTCTCAAATGAAAGCTGAACGATTGCTTGATACATGCTGACTATATAGGAGAAATAGTGTATTAAGTTTTCGAGCTTTGGTGCGTATCCGTATTTACACTCTGATATAACTTTAAGTTCACACTCACATCGAGCTAATTGTTTAATGCATTTCGAAAGCTTTTGTTTTTATACAGCTCATTAAGGAAAATCTATTTCATAATCGTAACATTTATGTACTAAGAAACTATGAACGTAAAGTGGACTCGACCTAGCCCCGTGGCCGCTGTGACTCAGTGGCACAGCTCTCACCCTTGGTGTGTGAGGACTCTGATTCTGTGTGTGTGTGTGTGTGTGAACTCCGCGGCTAGTGTACGCGTCTTTGCCGTGGAAGACTCGGGTTCAATTCCCGGCGCGAGCTCATGTAGTTCGGATTCCACGTTAATCAGTAGGTCTACATTTCATATATCCTCGCTGCTGAAAGAGACGGTAAAGTCAAAATCAACTCAACAATATATATGTGTGTGTGCTTATGTGAATTTCCTCGTGGCTGTATGGTTAACACATACGCCTTGATCGCGGGAGACTCTGGTTCGATTTACGGTGGAAGCTCATGAAGTTGTTACCGGTATCCCACTTTAAACTGTAGATCCATGCCTCATATAACCATAGATATAATATATATGCCTTTGATACACTTATTTTCTGACTTGGAAACCATCGAAAATTTCCGGACACAGAGTCCCGTAGACCGAAAATGAGAAACATGAGTAAAACAGCCATAGAAATTTAAGCTTTTTAGGCTAACTTAATCCTTACATATAATGCAACTAGCTTGGCCAAGTTATAATGGAGGAAATGCTATCATTGCAACACTCTGAGATTAGAAAATGTTCGTCAGGTATTACTATCCCCCCTCTACTGCAGAATGAAAACCCTGACTAAAACTCAATATATATATATATATATATATATATATATATATATATATATATATATATATATATATATATATATATATATATATATATAACTATTTTGTGTAATGTAACAAACAGTGGTGGATAGTATTCATGTTTCCTTGCAGAGGTCCTTACGAGGGTTCGTTTCCATCTTTCTCTCCCCAAGAACAAAAATAAATTAAAAAATTGCTATTAATTGTTAATCTTGTACAAAGGACGCAATTAAAGTCCCAGTGTAACACCCCTTCACATTTAGATTTTTCCCCTGGAAGAAAACCAGTTATTATTGTTTCTTGATTTCTCAGTCTCACCTACATAAACATACGAATAGAATTACAGGATAAGACATGTTTAGAGTGCTTGCACGTGACATCTAACTATATTTCTCATCAAATGTGTCACAGATGAAAATTTCCGTTTGTACTGCCTCTATTTTCTGGTACATATGTTTCATTTATGTTGCTAAAATTCGTTAGGAAACAAGTACAGACTGCGCCTGTATGCCTGACAAAACGTAAATGTACTGGATAATTATTCCTTCACTTTCTTCCAGAAAAAAAAGTAACCCATCTCATGTCGGCTAACAAAAGGAGGTAGCGGACCAAAGATAGCCGTTGTTTACCTAAGGTCGTTACACTGCAGGGGTTTCATTCAGTCAGAGGGAAAAGAAAAAATAATTTAAGGTTTCTACATTTGTTTTGAAGTGCAATATACTTCTTCCTTTTATTTTAAGAACCATTTCCTTCTCATTTGTCTGCATCAGAAAAAAATGCAAAAAAATCACTAGAATGTGCCTATTTACCCAAAGTACGTACTAGATCACTAGTTCAATAGTAAAATCACTAAATCTAGTACGAAATCATAAATGTGGCATCCCTGGGTTGGAGCGAAAGTAATGGTTGGAGTAAAAACTAGTCCGTATTTCTACTGTGTTCTGTTGTTGAATTCACAGAAATGTTCAAAAATAAATTCAAGAAGTAAAACACGATCCTACAAAAGACTGTTTACTTGCTCACTGGTTTTAGTATTGTGAACTGAAACTCAAGTGCGCAGTCATGTTGAATACTTCTGTCCCTTTCTACTTTACAACTTGAGGTGGGATGAGGGTCAGGATAGATCTAGTGATATACCGCTAAAGGAAGTGCTTCAGTACAGAGACGGAAGCGGTGTGTATTGTTTATACTACTTACAACGTTACCCCCCACATAAAATATAAATTCACCCTTTCTCCCTTCCCTTTTTCGAATACAATGAACCGACTCTTTTGCTGAAGAAAGATGCTAAAAGAAAATTGAAACATCTGAGTCTAAACTTTCTTTGAAGCGCAGTCTTTTGTATTTTTAAGGTTTTGCGAGTGTTTTCGAGATAGTCAAATCTTTTACCATGGGCTCCTCCTGCGAACTGACCGTGAGTAATCACCCGATCTCGCTGTGCTTAATTTCTCTCGCACAAGTGAAATGGGTTTCTTGTTTCCAAAACAAATAGGAAGTTACCTTGTGCTTTTGCATTTCTGCACACACACAGGTACCATTGTTGTCTTAATGATCAGAAGAAATATCAAAACCATCCGATATATATGATACAAAACAGCTAACAGAGGGAGGCAAAGATAAAAAAGTAGGCCTATACCAAGTTTTCCGCGTGGTACCATTATGGAGAATAAATATTTGATAAAGTCACGTAAATGCGCTTAAACCTATTCCATCTGTCCTTATAATTTTTCTGGTCTCATCAATTTCTCAGGAGAATACGTACAACATATGTCCAAATTCCATATATACTCTTTCTAAACTAATGAGTAAACTCATTAAGAACACCAACTGATATCAATAAACAGGAAAGAAAACAATACTTTATACTTCTATCATTTGGTACACATCTCTATGAAGCACAGCTTGTTTCTTTTCGAAATAGCTCCTTCGTGTCACAGCTGTGGTTAGTTTTGTTTTGTGTTAGGATGAAAGAGAGAAATGCAACATTTGCTTCGCGGTGAAGTTATATATATTATTAAGATGAGCGGTGATAAGCGAGGTTTAACAAAGAGTGCCTTTCGGATGCACAATTTAACGGGTAGTTGCAGTCCGTGTTGAGAATCGAACCAAAGCTATGTAAGACATGTTAATATTGAGCTCTTTTGTGGTAAAAGTGAACTTCAGAAACACAAAAGACTTGAAACATCAAGCTAATGTAAAGCAATTGAAAAATAGCCTACCTATCGCTGCATCTTTTCTGTGGCTAGGAACATGCAGTGTGTAGCAACAAGAATCGTGTTAAGAACTTTTTTTTCGAACATAACATTCCCTTCCACACCATAAAAGACAATATAATGTTTGTTAAAAGAAAGTGCACATAATATTTTTAAATTTTGTTTGTGATCCTATCATGCATAATTATAAATAATGCCTTTCATACTACGAGAATGAGTTCAACTATACGTCATGGCTCCTCGAAAGCGGGGCCGCGGTGGCTCAGTGCTAGATCGTTCACCTCTGGTGCTTGGGGACCCTGGTTCGATCCCAGCTCGCACCAAGTGAACTTTGTGGTGGACAAACACCGTGTGCGTGGGTTTCCTCGGGGTTCTTCCGTTCCTCCCACTTTCTTCATTCCACGATTTCACTAATTTCTCATCATCACCCCCTCTCCTTTAGCCTAACCGGCATAATCGTGGGACGTAAAACTCAAAGATTTCACTTCATTTTTTCCCTTGAAAGCGATATGTTTCAAAATTATTTATTGTTAGATATTGTAAATTTACGGTATCTATTTTAGTGGACGGGAAATTTTGCATCTAATCGGATAATTTCATGGCTTCTAACAGGAATTCGCAGTTACGAAATTTGCATCACTGTCTTTTGAAAGGATGCCTAGAAAAAATACTACTAGAAAATAACTGAAAACACAAAATGGATTTGATAGCCAAATTCACGTCATCTTGGTGCGTCATCATTTTTCTTTAAATATTTGTATTTAGTATTAGATTAGAGTTTAGTGTCCCTTTCAGCATCAAGGCTATATGAGACGTGAACTTACAAATTAACGTGGGTTCAGAACCACAGGAGTTCCCATCGGAAATCGAACCTAGATCTCCCGCACCAAAGACGCGTACGCTAATCATATGGACAAGGGTGTTCGATATTTAGTAATGTGTACATAAAGTTGTGAAATTGCGCTTGTATAATGGAATGCAATTCCTTCTACTGACATAAACCTTCACAATACTTAGCTGGACAAAGTATCTTTAGAAAGAAAATGTCACTCTTTATGTTTCAGTTCCTGGTTCGACTGAAGGATGAAACAAATTGCAATGAGCGTTTTTGGATCCTACTTTGTGTAGTTGATTCATCATAAACTTGGTATTTGATACGGATATGAACTATTACACTTATTTGGTGTTTATTTCTAAATAATAAGTCCTAATACAACTTCATAAAGTTGTAATTCTTCTTTAGTTTGTATCACTTTACACAATGACAAATCCAAAAGGTGTGTTGTATCGGTGCAGTACCAGTTTTTCACGTTTTTCAAAATGTTCCAAAACCCAAAGAATAATCTTTAATTTCTGATATTTTAGTCGTCACAAATTACAATTTTATAATGTAGTCAATGTTTATAATTACTGGGCAGTTGGGCGTTTAAACTAATAACATCATAATAAAGTCAAAACCATAATTTTGAGTTGAATTGATTCTGAGTTTAACGTCCCGTTCAGCAGCGAGGCTATGTGAGACGTGGACCTACTGATTAACGTGGAATCCGAACCACATGAACTCCCACCGGGAATCAAGCCCAGGTTTCCCACGCCAAAGGCAAGTATGCTAACCGTTAGCCACGAAGGAGCTCCACCATAATTTTAGTGGGCGATAAGAAATATCTCGCCAGTGCTTTTACAATAAATAAAATTTTATAAGTATTAAAGAATAGTGGTAAGAGATTTTATAATAGCTCTTTTATTTATGAGATATGAGTATTTAAAAAAAACAACTAAAGAATAGGTTGGCGGAACCACAAAAGACTCGTAAAATAAACTTTCTTATAAATACATACGCACCTTACTCACCTTTTATAATTGCTATGCTTACGTTCTCCATAAAAACAGAAATTCTCTTTTAGTGATACTTTACACAAGATCATGAAGTGGGTTCAAATTTAATTAAAGGCAAAATACAATATAATAATGCTCAAATATTGCCTCAAGTGAGTTTAAAGATTTCTAAACACTAGTGCGAAACCGGGCTCTGCCGTTGCGATCGATTTACAGGCCTTGAGACGAAAGTAAGAAGGGACTTACGCACACAGTAAGTAAAAACAATTAATATGCCTGTAACTTTACCCCTAATGGGTGTATCTTAAAACTAACCTCACCATTTTTTTTCTAATTAAATTCTAGCCCGAAATTATGTATCATATTACCCTATTCCCATTTTGAAAACTTGACCTTAATTCAAAATGGCGGATTTCAAGATGGCTGCCATCAAGGTCATATCTACCATACGACTTCCCCCCAGGACTTGTATCCACATGGTTTTTCTTCACTTTTCTTCATTAACGCTCCGTTTACAAAGGGTAGTAAGGGACTTCTGTAGTAATCTCTAATAACCACATCACAACTCTTAAAAGTTAATTAAAAAAAAAATAGAAAATATGCACCATGGCAAAAATTTGTCATTACAAGTAATGATGCATACATGCCTTCTATCAGGAAAAAAAAGTTTCATTGAAATTGGAGCCGGAGTGATGTCCCTTGTGGGATGTGATTGAACGTCACGTCAGAACACATCGCCCCCCCTTCCCGGAATTTACGGGAATTAGGTGAGCTGAGTGAGCACATGTGGTGCCAGCTCTCTCCAGCGACCTATCAAGGATCATTGCGTGTATGCCAAGACGTGTCGCCGTTTTTATCCATGCCAAAAGTCGACATACTGACAATTAGGTAGGCAGTCATGATGGTCTGGCTGATGTGTGCGTATATTTTAACTCGTACATTTTGTCTCGACTCGAATTTCGAGACGTCTCGACTCGAATTCGAGTCGAGTCGAGACAGAGACTGTCGAGTCGAAACACGAGTCGAGACAGAAACATATTTTCGAGTCGAGACACGAGTCGAGACAACATTTTCTCGAGACGAGTCGAGACAGGCTTAAATCTCGACTCGACTCGACTCGAATGCATCCCTACTGCCTGATAAAACAGCAAAAAATTGCGTTTGACTATCGAAATTCGCTGAAAATTTTTTGCTATTTCGACCACCTGCTGCTTGTTATTTTAAGTACTTTCTCAATTTTACAAGAACTTGTAACAAAATAGGTTCAGAAAGTCACTATTTTTTTCCCGTGATCTTAACATTACTCGTGAAAAAGAAAATGTGAGAAACCGCAATACATGGCCTAATGTTTCTTTCTTTGTGAATTATTTCAAACCTCAGATTGTACATATATTTAAATTTAATAGACCTAATAATCTTATTTCGCCATTAATGCTCACATACTAAGTCTAAATAGCACAATCATTGTACTGCTCGCTTTAGTGTGCTTGCTTTTCAGCCTAAAAGTTCTAGTTCAATCCAGGGTACCAGCTATGTTGAATATTTTTCAACATGTTATTATATCTCGTCATGATGGGGACTGTACCAACACTTATTTGAAAAGCTTAAGTGGACTCAAAACAGAACATACCTAACACCAAAATTGAAATGACACCCATTTGCAGGAAACAGGATTACACTCATAATAGTTCATGTTAACTTGTAGTATGCCATTAAAGCATTTCTCAACCTTTGTGGTGTGGTTACTATCAATTCTTCCCAGATAAACGTTAACTTAAGGTCTATTACCACAAAATATTAAATAACAATGAATATCTGACACTTAAATAATTTTTTTCACGAACAACTCAATCATTTTACTGGGCTCCTCTGTGGCTAAACGGTTAGCGTGCGTGTCTTTGGCGTGGGAGATCCAGGTTCGCTTCCCGGTGGGAGCTCATGTGGTTCGGATTCCATGTTAATCAGTAGGTCTCGTCTCATATAGCCTCGCTGCTGAAAGGGACGTTAAATTCAAAATCAACTCAACTTAATCGTTTTATTATGTTTATAAGTAGCATGTCCATCAATGTCAGGAGAATTTATATAATAATTGACACAACTTCTTACTTAATAGTGTTATTTTAGTGTCATTTTTACTAATAGAGCTGTTTTCAGTTTCGTATAACATACAAGTTTGTTTACATTTTTCTTTTTACTTTCTGCTTAATTCCTTATAACTACGCTTTCTTACAGTGAAATATGTCTTATTCAATGAATACAAGAACTATGAGTATTAAAAACATACAATTCGACGGATCTTTATACTGAGAAAAATGAAAATTTAAAATAAAACAAATCTGTTTATTTTCTGAACCAGTAAATGGAAACTCTTCCGACATAGATTGCTTCAAATCATTGGTTCATAAGTTGTGAAACAAATGTAATAATAATAATAATAATAATAATAATAATAATAATAATAATAATAATAATAATAATAATAATAATAATAATAATAATAATAATAAATTTAAACGAACGAATGGATTCGGTTCAAAGTGTCTTTAATGAGTTAACAGTTTAAACTTCATTTGAAAAAGAAATCTGAACTAAGATTGGGTAGCTCAGTTAATTTTAATAAGCGGTTGGATGTTTGTACCAACATGTAGTAAAATTTAAACAATCCAGTCGTTCAGAATAGTTTAACTTTGTTTGAAAATAACCTAATCTGAATTGAATTGGAGAATAGAGTGTTGTGAATAGCTAATGTTTGGACCGAATTTGACTAAGTTCGAAATTAAATAAATTAAGGTCTATATTGTGGTAAAGCTTCGTGATAATATGCCAAATATCATAGCTACGCCAAATTCACGAAACAGCTATAATCATTTGTAACAACTCCACATTTTATTATTTGTAGTTTCTTATGTTCCCATATAACATACACGTGCAAACCTTTTTTTAAAGACAAATTTAATATTTAGTATACTAAATAACTATAATAATTTTAATCAAGCGTTAAATTTATCTTACTTTCCGTAATCAATTGTAGTTGCGCAAAAACACAGATCTACACTGAGAAAAAAAAATGTAGGTGGCATACTTAAAAACGTAGGTTACATTCGTAATTCCTGTAGTTTCTGGACTTAACGTACAACCGTATATAACATCCTGCAGCAAACGTATAGCTGAAAAAGTATGTATTATACGTACTGTCTGCACAAGTGCAATGACGTCATTCGTGTGACGTTATCTGCAGTAACAAGTATATACGGAGGTAATATCTAGCTTTGTGACGTCAGGGTCGTATGTAGCATGTGGGTTAATAATGACGACATACACTGACTATCAGGACGGAGCATGATTTCAAGAAGTATGCAATATACGTTCTGTACGTATGTTTCTTGCGTTCAACCCCGAGACAGCATCTATATTGTACTTGTGCCCCATACGTACGACTAGATACAGTATACGTATTGTACGTATGTATTATACAGATTTTCCTTATGTCGCACACAGCTTGTCCAGATACAGCATACAGAATATCCGTATGCACCATACAGAGTGCATATATGTAGCTTACAGACTGTCTGCATGCAGCATATAGATTATACGTATGTCGCGTACAGGTTGGCCATATGTAATGTATAGATTGGATGTATATAGCTAATAGGTTGTCCATATGAAATATACAGATTTTACCTGTATCGAATACGTATTGCCTTCTTGTAATGTATGGATCGGACATATGCAGGATCTAGAGTGTACGTATAGTGCACCATTATTAAAGTGCTGCAACATACTGCAAAGTGCATGATACATTCTTACTGTAATGTTGTCAAATATTGTTTTACTCTGTATGAAAACAAAAATAGCTTAAAATATGGTTGATCTCCTTTGTGCCAATAATAATAAAATTAACAATACTACACTTTTCAAATCTTAGTTTGGAGCAGTGAAACTGTCCAAAGAAATGTATTTACCTGCAGGGTGTCCTATAAGTTTGGGCTTCCTGCTAATTCGTTGGAAAGCTACTGCAAAGTCAAGTGTTGAAAAGTGACACAAGCGTTAATTTTAAAATTATGGGCACAAAGCAGGGGCGGATCCAGGACGGACTTCTTTTAGGGGGGGGCGGTCGGCGGTAATACTGCTACTTTTAAGAGCTCCAAACTTGTTATGGATGGGTTTATTTATATATAAAATGAGAAAGTTTCCTCTTGTGTGTGTGGGGGGGGGGGCGATCGCCCCGATCGCCCCCCTCTGGATCCGCCCCTGGCACAAAGGAGGTTAACCATATATTAAACTATTTTCGTTTCCATACAGAGTAAATCAATATGTGATATATTACTGTAAGAATTTATCATATGGTTTGCAGTTAGTTAGTTGCAGCACCTCAATAATAATGCAAAATGCACAGCCTTATACAATCCTATATTCAAACTCAAACAAGATTTACGTACAATCATTTATTAAGCTGTTATCATCCATTGCTTGTACGATATAAAGATTATTTTACCTCATTCTTTTCCTTAATAGTATCTTCTACTAAAGTGCAGTTGTTACCACAAGAGGCCTGAATAGAATTTTCCAGAAATAACTTCTCTGTACATTTTAATTAACAGGTTTTTTTTTTTTTTTTAAATGTCGCAATAATTAAAAGTGTGGTGTCAGCCGGAAACGCATTCGCTTACAATATTATTCCTACTCAGTACTCGCCATTAAAAATGAAACACCAAGAAGGAGACTGGGTAGATGAGCCAAAGTTCCCAGGCCGATACCTAATAGTAAGTGCAGAATACTCTTAAACGTTCGCTGTATTCGCTGTGTGACAACGTGGTGACAGCGGAGGCGTTGTGCAGCCATCGACTAAACATATTTATTCTTCCCTGCTATAGACATTCTGCAAATTTGGACTTTCCTGGATGCATCCTTCTTAGTGCAACATTTTAAGGAAAGAGCAATTTAACAGTCTCATACATTGCTTAAAGAAAGAGCAATGATTCTCAGAATTACTCGGAAGATATATATACACAATAATTTAAAACGGTTATTTCAAACTTTGCAATTCAAAGCACGAAAAGAACTATAGATAAAGGAACACTCATTTTAGCCAAATAGTAATTAGTAAACTCAATCACACTCAGTACCATTAGTTGCTTGGTGTTATCCGTAAGTCAGAGATCACGGTATCTCATTTCGTGTAGATTTTTGCATTTGTTTAACGCTAAAAATGTATTTTATCGCTAATTGAACCCAGTGCCATATATATACCGACAGGACGTACCTTAGTCACAAGGTGACATGAGTGAAACACTAAACTATTCGATTGACACCTGCGGCCTTGTCAACACTAGAGAAAGTTACAAAGTGATTAAGTAAATACGGAACATAGTTCATACAAAGTATAGCGATGTATGAAGTCTCCGTTTCATACGACTTGGATAAAGGATACATCTGAAATAGCAACAAAGAAATATATAATGATTTCTCTGGATAATTTGGATTAGTCCAGAATTCGAACACACACACGCTGGTAAGTCCAACATTTTTTTTTTTTTTAACTTCTTTCTTCGGATTCCCAATAAAGTTGACTACTGAAAAGCTGAGTTATAGATTCTGTATTAAAACAACACCTTCGCTAGACATGTTCAGTATACACATTGTCTTACATACAGAACAATACATTAGTTATTAATGCATGTCTGAAATAATAGTGCTTCGTATAGAATTTTACTTCATCCAATCGCAATAGCACAAAGATAAAAAATATTGCTAGGGATAATGTTCTTATTACAGAGAAAAAGAATTAAAATGACTTAACATTAACAATCATTTTCTTTAAACAGAGATAATATTTTATTATAATTTATGGAAGAAAGAAATAATTTGTAGTACAGTATCTTTATTAGGGTTATATATTCGTATAAAATAATGTAAGTACAACTGAGTCTGTCTTCAGAAAGGGCGTACTTTTAGCCACAACCTACACTGCTTCTTTTGACTGTCTTTCAAGCAGAATCCTGGTTTGATGCACGAAATACCTGCAACAAAAATCAGAAAATATTTAAAATGTTATATTCAGTGTGCTTAATTTGGTTGTACTTAACAATACAAAGTATCTTAACATTTTTGAGATTAAATGGACAAAATCTGTTCGGTCAGGTATGGACTTTTGGGTTGCACGTAGAAAAACTATGAAGTGTTTATTGATGCTGAACAACAACTCAAAATGTATTACCATTCAAAAGTAAGTGGGTACCTCAATGGTGTTCGGGCTACCATGGGGTACCTAATGTCTGTATTTTTTAGATATATGAAAATATATGTCTCTAAAATGTAAGGAACTGACATCTGTTTACCGAAAACCTCAACTCGGTAAGCCTTATGGATATCGAGATATGGGAAAATAAAGAGCGACACTACAGAACTGTGGAGTTTGCGTACTAGATGGTGCAGTTTCGGAAACGTAATTACGAGGGCTTACAACAACCTCAAAAGTAGTTTCAATTAAATACACTACACACACGCCCTGATGGGGGTTTTCGGGTACCATGATATTCCCAGAACTCTCATTTCTAAATATTCTAAAATATGTCTTAATAACGTTTTAAAGAACGTTAGAGGTGTGTGTTTACCGAAACCGCAAGTCGGTACGCCTAACAGTTACCGAAATATGGTGAAATAAAAAGCGACACCATAGGTACGTGGAGCTTGCATATTAGACAGTACAATTTAGAAAATTAATTAAAATATGACTATCAAGATATTGTCAAATAAAGGGAGGATCCATATAGTTATGGGGTTTTCGTGTTAGGTGGTAAAATTTCCGAAACCGGTCATGTAAAGTTAATAAGCATCAGTAGCAATTTCATCTTAAAATAATTAGGTATTTCCATGGAGTTTAAGAACATCATGGGGTCTACCAAGATTAAATTTGAAAAGTTTTGTAAAATATATTTTGACATTTGTAAAGAGTATTAGAAATATGTATTTACCTAAAAGTTCCAGCTAGTACATCTAGCAGCTAGAGAGACACCATACAATAAAAGCGTATTAGATCTTGAAATTTCAGAAAACAATTATTGATCCTAACAAAAGTTAAATAAGATGGTACTTATATGGGTTAAGTGAGAACCTCAGACTCGTCAGTACAATTTCGATCGAAAGATTAATTCAGCTCTAAATTTTCTTTGGACAATTCCAAGCGTTCATCGGGCTCTGAAATAAAGTGAACATTTTTTGTCAATATCTAATATAGCAAGCGAGATATAAGGAATTATGCATTTTATGACGTCGTAAAAATAGAGACCCACATGGATTTGTACTTTTGAGTATTTGCTGTAAGAAGAAGAAATTTCAGAAAACAACCGTATATACCTTAATAGACAATTAAATGGGCGGGGGCACAGTGGCTTAGTGGTAGAGTGCTTACCTCTGGTGTATTGGGTTCTTGGTTCGATCCACGGCCAAGTCAGTTTGTAGTGGACATCGTATTCGTGGGTTTTCTCGGGGTACTCTCCTCCCACCTTTGCATTCCATCAATTCTGTCAACAACATTCACTTGCTTTAATCATAATCTCTCTGAGACTAAAATGCATAATCGTGGGTCGCTACACTGAAATATTTCCTTTTATTTAATTTTAAAATTAAATAGAGAGTTAAGTATGATCGTATTTCTATGGGTTAAGTGAATACTCCAATAGTTTCTGGAAAAAAAAGATTAGTTAAATACCCTACCACTAAGCTACTGTGTCCCCGCCCACTGAATTGTCTATTAAGGTATATACAGTAGTTTTCTGAATTTTTTTCTTTTAGGAAAGACCCAAAAGTACAAATCCATAAAGATCTCTATTTTCACGTCATAAAATATATAATTCCTTATATCTTATTTACTATCTTAGATATTGACAGCGAATTTTCATTCTTTTGCACAGCTCGATGAACCCTTGGAATTGCCTGAAGAAAACCTAGGACTGAACTAATCTTTCGATCGAAATTGTACTGAGGTACTGATTTAACCCATAGAAGTACCATCTTATTTAATTTTGTTGCGACCAATAATTGTTTCCGAAATTTCAAGCTTTTATTTCACAGTGTTTCTCCAGATGTTAGATGTACTAGCTGGAAGTTTTGGGTAAATACATATTTCAAATACTGTTTACAAATGTCAGATTATATTTTCAAAAGCTTTTAAAATTTAATTTTGGTAGACTCCATGATGTTCTAACACCCCATGAAGATATCTAATTACTTTAAGATGAAATTGCTACTGGTGTTTATTAACTTTCCATGACCGATTTCGGAAATTTTAGCATCTAACACGAAAACCCCTTAACTGTGTTGGTCCTCCCTTTATTTGACAACATCTTGATAGCCGTTAGTCATATTTTAATTCAATTTCCGAATTGTAGCGTCAAGTATGCAAGCCCCACATACCTATAGTTTATTCCCCCTCCCCCCTAAAAAAAATCAGTTCTTTACATTTTAGAGACATGTATTTCCATATATCTAAAATGCAGAAATTAGGTACCGCATTGGAACCCCATTGGAGTACTCACTTACTTTTGCATAGCAAGGTAAAAACGCCAGTGGTTCTCACTTTAAGTTTGAAAACATACTATTTTGTCTCTTCTCTGAGCATCGTGAATCTGTCGGAGCTGTACCATAGTTGGAAAGACTCACTGATCCTTCCTATAGTGACCATGTAGTCAGAATTCAAAAAGAAGTAGCCCTTGAAGGAAAAACAATATTTTAAAATCCTTGCACCAGTAGTCGTCACCTTAAAATCAAAATGTTCCAGTAGTAGTCAGGATTTTCTACCAGTGTTCATCACTCAAATAACTTGACAATTTATTCAAAAACGCACTGTGTATCAGTTTAGGGTTGAGAATACAATATAAAGTAGTAAGCTTAATAACTTTGCATCACTTTTAGCACTCAAGAAAGAAAATAAAAACGTTTTTACATACTTTTTAAAGCAATTTCAGAAAGAAAAATGTTAACTGAATACAAAAGTTAACTGTATATCACTTCCACGTTAAGAGTACAATATTAAATACTATGTTTAATAACTATACGTCACTTTAAACTCTCGAGAATGAACATAAACAATTGTACATACATTTTAAAAACAATCTGAGAAACAAAATAAGTTAACTGAATTCAAAATTTAATTATACATCACCTTAAGCTTAAGAATACACTATAAAATGCTGAGATTAATAAAAAATGAAATCTTTAAGTTTAACGTCCCACGGTTATGCCGGTTAGGATAAGGAGACGGTGATAATGAGAAATGAGTGAAATGGTGGAATGAACAAAGTGGGAGGAAACGGGAGAACCCCGAGAAAACCCACGAGCAAGGTGTTTGTCCACCACAAAGTCCACACGGCGCGAGTTGGGATCGAACCAGGGACCCCAAGCACCGGAGGTGAACGCTCTACCACTGAGCCACCGCCCCCCCCCCTGAGATTAATAACAATGCATTACTGAAGAATGAAAACAAAAATGTTTTAGCTACCTATATTGTATTTACATGTTATTTCTCATTAACATTTTTTTTTTTTTGATAACTCATGATCAAGTCTAGGGATGCGCAAGAGAAAAGATTTGAGGTTGTCTCCTCTCGAAAAGGTGCCGCGAAAGTTGTCTCGTCTCGAAAACTGGATCCGTTTCTATTGGAAAAGCTCTATCTTGTCTCGAATTTCGTAACAAAAATTGTCTCGTCTTGTCTCGTGCGCATCCCTAATCAGGTCCATAGCCAAAAACTTCATTTCGGAGGGTGCTCGATAGGGCTTTGGGATATCCGAATTTAGATATAGATAATCGATGTCGACAAACTATCGAAACTTGTTCGAAATATCGAAAAATACAGCAATATCGAAATATAAACAATATCAAAAATCGAAAATATAGAAATATGAAAGAGATCAAAAATATGGATATATCGAACAAAAATGGATATATGATCTTGGAATACGATTTGGTGGAATAATGAGGGAGAAAAATAATCATTGATTAAATATTAAATTGAAAAGAAATAAGAGCCTGACGCTCAAATACTTATCTATCCGGCACCCATCTTGATCCCCATAAAATATCATGAAGTGCTTCATTGATTCTAAACCCAATAATAGTAATTTAACAATAAACACAATATATAATTTACTACGCACCTTGAAATGTAGAAATTAATGATTGTAATCCCCAGCTTTCCAATAGACCTTTGATTTCTCCAAATGAAGATTCGGATATCTTGTTTCTTCTCAAGCAATAATGGGTTACAATAATCAGTTGCAGTCCAAAGCCAAGTCACTAAGTTAAGCATAAAAATAAAAGAATTCATTAGTTAGATGCATACAAAATCCAACGCATGTAAATCCGAATCTACTTGTATTAAATTGTAAATTTAAACAAACTAAATTATACTACAGTTATAGTGACATCAAACATACATTAAATAAGGTATACAGGGTGTCTCAAAAGTCCCCTGACATAGTGTAACTCTGTTATTATCAGAGTTACAACAGAATGTAGGAGGGAAAAGCATATCCAATTATGATGTTTTCAATCTAAAGTGAAGGAATTTTTAAAATCGGATGACCCGTTTGCGCTGTACACTCTCTATGCGCCCAATGTGAAATGAAAATGCAACGTTGCCATTTACCTGGACCCACAACAGAAGTGAGTGAAGTTACTGTCTTTTACGCTAACATGTCGATGGCCAGCCCCCGTTTCAAACAGTAACTTCATTCACTTATGTCGTGGGTCCAGGTAAATGACAACGTTGCATTTTCATTTAAAATTGGGTGCATAAAGAGTATACAGCACATTCATCTTGTCCGATTTTTTAAAAAAGTGTTCACTTTAGATTGAAAACGTCATATTTCGAGATGTTTTTCCTCTTACATTTTGTCGTAACTCTGATAATAACAGAGTTACCCTATGTCAGGGAACGTTTGAGACATCCTGTATACATCATAAGAGGTTCCTTTCTTAATTCTACACGGATGTGGTTTCATTGAATGTGAGGTGGGTGATACACATTAGGCCTTTTGGGAGTACGTCACACGGACGACCGTAATTTTGTGTTCAAAATTTTTATGAACTGGTGGGATATGTGATACATATGGCCACGGGCTAGAATTTTCTCAGTATGTCAAATATGCAATCAGATTTCATGCAGCTTAATTTGGTGAAAAGCTATTGCCAATTGAACGTTACATTTACCTCTTTCTTGCAGATGTTGAACCATGCCGTTAGCACGTGAGGAATGGATCGAAATAATCAAACTGTGGGGCGGGAGGAGTATATGTGCAGTGGTTGCCGATTGCAGAGTCATCCACAATGTGACTCTGTGTCACATGTTTCAGTGTCACAGTAATTAACTAAATTTGAGAAGACGGGCACATTCGTGAACATACATCGTAGCGGTTCAAACTCGCGGGACCTTGTTCCTTCCCCATTTTGAACCGGTACATGAAAATGCCATTTACTCCATGTTTGCCTGCGCCGATTTTGAAAATTCCTTCACTAATCGATTTCTCCCGTTGAGTACTACAAGAACCAGTTAAAATCTCGCGGGCCCTTTATTCTTCCCCATTTCGAACCGGTACATGAAAATGCGATTTTCTTCATGTTTGCCTGTGCCGATTTTGAAAATTCTTTCAGTAATCTATTTCTGTCTTCGAGTACTACAAGAATCAGTTAAAATCTCGCGGGCCCTTTTTTCTTCCCCATTTTGAACCGGTACATGAAAATGCGATTTTCTTCATGCTTGCCTGCGCCGATTTTGAACATTCCTTCACTAATCGATTTCTCTCGTCGAGTACTACAAGAATCAGTTAAAATCTCGCGGTCCTTTTTTCTTCCCCATTTTGAACCGGTACATGAAAATGCAATTTTCTTCATGCTTGCCTGTGCCGATTTTGAAAATTCCTTCACTAGTCGATTTCTCTCGACGAGTACTACAAGAATCAGTTAAAATCTCGCGGGCCCTTTTTTCTTCCCATTTTGAACCGGTACCTGAAAATGCGATTTTCTTCATGTTTGCCTGTGCCGATTTTGAAAATTCTTTCAGTAATCTATTTCTGTCGTCGAGTACTACAAGAATCAGTTAAAATCTCGCGGGCCCTTTTTTCTTCCCCATTTTGAACCGGTACATGAAAATGCGATTTTCTTCATGCTTGCCTGTGCCGATTTTGAAAATTCCTTCACTAGTCGATTTCTCTCGACGAGTACTACAAGAATCAGTTAAAATCTCGCGGGCCCTTTTTTCTTCCCATTTTGAACCGGTACCTGAAAATGCGATTTTCTTCATGTTTGCCTGTGCCGATTTTGAAAATTCTTTCAGTAATCTATTTCTGTCGTCGAGTACTACAAGAATCAGTTAAAATCTCGCGGGCCCTTTTTTCTTCCCCATTTTGAACCGGTACATGAAAATGCGATTTTCTTCATGCTTGCCTGCGCCGATTTTGAACATTCCTTCACTAATCGATTTCTCTCGTCGAGTACTACAAGAATCAGTTAAAATCTCGCGGTCCTTTTTTCTTCCCCATTTTGAACCGGTACATGAAAATGCAATTTTCTTCATGCTTGCCTGCGCCGATTTTGAAAATTCCTTCACTAGTCGATTTCTCTCGACGAGTACTACAAGAATCAGTTAAAATCTCGCGGGCCCTTTTTTCTTCCCATTTTGAACCGGTACCTGAAAATGCGATTTTCTTCATGTTTGCCTGTGCCGATTTTGAAAATTCTTTCAGTAATCTATTTCTGTCGTCGAGTACTACAAGAATCAGTTAAAATCTCGCGGGCCCTTTTTTCTTCCCCATTTTGAACCGGTATATGAAAGTGGGATTTTTTTTTCATGCTTGCCTGCGCCGATTTTGAACATTCCTTCACTAATCGATTTCTCTCGTCGAGTACTACAAGAATCAGTTAAAATCTCGCGGTCCTTTTTTCTTCTCATTTTGAACCGGTACCTGAAAATGCGATTTTCTTCATGTTTGCCTGTGCCGATTTTGAAAATTCTTTCAGTAATCTATTTCTGTCGTCGAGTACTACAAGAATCAGTTAAAATCTCGCGGGCCCTTTTTTCTTCCCCAAGCCAATATTTTTTTGTATATTTTGAATGTATTCAAGTATGGAACAAAAGTATTATATAATTCCCTTAGTAGGCTTCTCAACTTAATATTTTTCAACTTAAATTTTATTTATTTTAATTATTTATTTTCTTGTGACTCAATATTTAATTGCAATCGTTCATTGGGGAGAAGGGTGGCCATTCTCAAATATATAAATATAGTATTCTTAAAATTTATGTGTTCTCGTACTATTAGTTTCTTCCACTAGACCTGGAAATTGCAAAATTAATACCTGGAAAACCTGCAAAATTCAGGGAAATTGAGTTCCATATTTATGTATGAACACTGCTATTTACATTTTTTTTTTTTTCGAATAGGGAGAACTGTACGAAAGAGTGGTTTGAGAATAGTATAACAGTAGGTTTCTGGGAGTGTTGTTCGAAATGAAATCTTTAAGTTTTACGTCCCACTATTATGCTGGCTAGGCTCAAGATGACGGGGTGTTGTTCGGTGGGGGTCAATGTTGCCAATTTTGGGTAAAGTCGCTAAATAAGGGGAATTCGACCTCAACGATAGCGCAGGGTGACCATAAAATTTTCAGTTAAAAACGGGACAGGTTCTTGCAACACTAGACTTTTAGATCTACCTTTGTTCTTATCAGTGCCTTGATATCAGAGTTCCCCCTCTCTCTCTTCGTTACAGAGCGGGTACTTATGAAAAAGGAAAGACACGTTGAAGTTTGTTTAACACACAACCAACTGCTAAAACCTCTGCTGCCTTTCGAGCAGTACTGCGAACTATAGAGTATGTTTAATATAGGGATTTTCAGTTCAATTTTTGCCGCTTTGTTATTATTAATACTTTTAAAAGGAGTAAAGGTACTGGGTTTGTTATTTACTTCTTTCATTTACATAAAACGGGACGAATACTACTTTTTTCCATCTACTGACGGGACGGCCGCGACACGCCCCTAAAACGGGACTGTCTCGGTCAAAACGGGACGTATGGTCGCCCTACGATAACGACAAAAAAAATTCCGATTGGAGACTTTTTTGGGTGATTTTTAAATAACGATTTACCTACTTACACATTTAGCGACTTTTTGCTGCAAACAAAATGTTCATCTGTAGAGAAGCATTATTAGTTCAAAACAGTTTTTACGTTCTTTTTTTCTGTTTGTTTGTTTTAATCAGCGCAAGTGATGAAGAGTTTGGAAATACAGCGTACTCACTACTCCACAATCCTGCATTGTTATGTTACCCTTGCCCTCTAACGAAGAATAACTACAAACTTGATGTCCTTTAGTTCGCAGAGTTTCCGTTGAGAGACACACGTAATACATCATTACCGATAGCAACAAGATTAGCTATAGATGCGTGAAAAAAGGCGAAGAAGGTGTTTGTTATATTTGTCCTCTGGGGTCTTTTAATTATTCTGCACTTTTTCTTTTACAAAAAATTGCTTAACGTAAGTACTGTAGTGTTAATTATTTCGGAACTATTTTGACCACAACATGAACAAAAGTACCCGAAACAACCTGAAATGATCCCTGAATTAAAGGATTGGTTGCGCCCTGTTTACAAAGATGTGAATAGAACCAGCGGCGCAAATCTGTCTTCAACATTGGGGGGGAGGGGGGGTAAGACCGTTACCATACTTTTTTTGGCGATGTCCAAAATACTTATGAAGTTGAAAAACAATGTTGTGGAGGATCAGAGTTGTCTTTAGCGTTAGGAGGCTGCAGATTTGAGGCTTATTCTGGGGGACATCTCACGTTCCTTTGTAGCAATCGGACAAAAATCATCAAATTTCTCCCAAAAAACACATTTCAAATCGGATTATTTGGGAGAAGTCCCCCTCAGTTCCAAGATTGGAGGGGACATGTATCCGTCATCCCCCCCCCTGGATTTGCGCCAGTGAGTAGAACATATTGTTCAGTTTACATCTACAACTTTTACAATGCTTATAGACAATGAATTTCTCGATTATTTCTTATAGCGACTTTTCACCCAAAATTGGAGTCGTCACCTCTCGTTTCGCAAACTTATTGCCAACATTTTAGAAACTGGTTGCGGGGAGAGCTATAATGGATGATTCAAGTTATTTCGTCGCTTCCGCTGTGCACCTAAGTACAAGATTCCAAAAGTCACATTTTTTTGGTTCCAAACAATATGTCTGCTGGGTGAAAGCATAGACTGGAATGTGTTGCCTTTCCTACCTTATCTTTAATCCCATAGTAGCTCCTTTCCCAAAGTTAAAAAAATGCAATTCTTCCTTTCTTAATAGTACTTATGACCCAAAGTATTACGTAAGCATTGTATGTTACTTATGTAGCTCACAGAGCCGCAGCTATGGGCGAGCAAGCAAAGCACGTGTCCCGGGCGCGTGGTTGGAGGGGCGCCTAAAAGAGAGGTTATATATTAGTACTTTTCCTGGCGGTATTTAATACTTTTCATCAGAGTGCGAAATCATGAAATCAAAGTGAGAGGAAAAAATGAAATGAAATCTTTGAGTTTTACGTCCCACGGTTATGCCGGTTAGGCTAAAGGAGACGGTGATTATGAGAAATGAATGAAATGGTGGAATGAAGTAAGTGGGAGGAAATGGGAGAACCCCGAGAAAATCCACGCACACGGTGTTTGTCCACCACAAGGTTCACTTGGCGGGGCTAGGATCGAATCCGTGATCCCAAGCACCAGAGGTGAACGCTCTACCACTGATCCACCGCGGCCCTAAAAGTGAGAGGAGACTGGAGGAGTGAAGAGAGAGAGAGAGAGACAGAGAGAGAGAGAGAGAGAGAGAGAGAGAGAAGAAAACGCTCGCACTTTTACACTTCAAAGTAAATTAAGTCATTTATTTTTTCTGTCCCCCTCCTCCCCCTCCCCTAAGTTCTGTCAAAGTAAATAGCTAAAAACACTCCCAGGCCAGAACCGCATCTACGTTGGAAATTTGATCGAGATCGGTCGGTCGGTGCAAGAGATTAAGAAAAAATGAAATGAAACCTTTGAGTTTTACGTCCCACAGTTATGCCGGTTAGGCTAAGGGAGACGCTGATGATGAGCAATGAATTAAATGGTGGAATGAAGTAAGTGGGAGGAAATGGGAGAACCCCGAGAAAACCCACGCACACGGTGTTTGTCCACCACAAGGTTCACTTGGCGGGGCTAGGATCGAATCCGGGACCCCAAGCACCAGAGGTGAACGCTCTACCACTGAGCCACCGCGGCCCCCGGCCGGGAATCGAACCCGGGTGTCCCACGCCAAAGGCGTGTTCATTAACCACTTAGCCACGAGGGAGCTCATCTGTGAGGCAGTGTAAACCCCCCAAAAAAGAAAGAAAATAAACGCACACTGGATGTTTGCGCAATTGAGGATCAAAACATTCTCAATGGAGTATGAGAAATAGTAAACGTCAATCAATGTGTGCTTTTGCTTATTCATTACTTCGTTAATACTTAATTCCTTCTAGAAATAGTGAAACAATACTATGAAGAAACACTAATTAAACTAATAACAATTACGTTGTATTTCTTACCATACCGTTTTTACCACCCATAGAATTTCAATCTAGCACTATACTGCATTAGTCACGCCGTAACGAAAGCTGAAATTCAAAGACCTGGCACTCGTTAACTGTTGAAGCTGTGTTGTAGCTACCTGTATATCACGCGGCCTGCGTTGGTACTCCTCAACATAAATACGTCACAGCCCAAAGCCAGGAAACATCACAAACAGAAGACAGGGGCACAAGCAGTGCCTGACACTTCACGAACTCAAACCCACCAAGACTCAACTCAACATGACCTTCAATTACGTTCTAGAAACCAAACCAGTGCTAAGGCACAAACTCACCAACTTCCTATATGAAAACACAAGAAAAAAATCTAACGTTTTGGTTCCAAAGTGATGACATAACAATAATACTAAAAAGGTTTTAATTTTCAGTAACCCAAACATTAATTAACCAGGGAACATAACAAAGCAAAAATAAATAAATAAAAATAAATTAAATTAAAAAATAAAAACCTGACAAGTAAGCTCTCCCTGACTACTTTTTTTTTTTTAAATTTCAGTGAGGCTGTAAAATATGTCAATATCTTCGTTATATATATATATATATATATATATATATATATATATATATATATATATATATATATATATATATTTCATTGTAAACAAGTTCTTTAAACAAAAGAAAGCTCTGAGAGCGCTTACCTCTGACGCGGTAGGTCCCTGGTTCGATTCCTGCTCCCGACAAATAGGCTTTTGGTGAACACTGTAGTTGTGGTTATTCTTAAGACTTTCCAGTTTCCTTACATTTTCTTGATTCCACCATTATCATGTATCTCATCGTCACCTTCTCTCTTACATTGATGTACAATCATGGGGCGTTAAACTAAAAGAAAAAAATCTTGCAAATATCCTAGTAAAAATGAGTTTTCTAAACTACACTAGTGGCCCCGCGTAGCGTATTCGCTAACGCTCTCGCCTTCGGTGCGAACGGTCCCGGGTTCGATCCCGGTGGGGGAACTCGGTCGAAAAAGTATCAAAAGATTTTAAGTCCAGCCATCCTGAATGAGGTTTCCTTGGCTTTTCCTCATTCACAGCAGGCAAATGCCGGAGTGGTACCTAACATATAGGTCCCAGGCCGTTTTCTTCCTTTAGTTATGCAATTATGTTAAGCAGCCCTGTAGTAAAACTGCTCCAAGTAATAAATCGTCACATATAAAACGGAATGAATAAACACATAACATTCATTTTGCTACCTTGAAATGTAAAATGTTTCAAAACATTAATATTCAAAGATTTCTCAAAATTCAGATTCACCCATTCCATTGTCCTCAATCATTAACGAGTTTTACAATAGTAAGAATTGTATTCATAAACTACATTACTTACTTAGTACTATATTAAAGCAAGTTACACTAAAAGAATATATAATTAATGGAATATTTAACTAAAGTAATAGTTAAGTAGTGTACTTACCCAAGCACTTGTTTCCTTCCTCTCTTCTTTTCCGTTTGTAAACAACCTCGTTTCGCAAGCAAAAGACGGTAGTTCAATGACGTCAGCCATTTCGAAAGAAAGAGTGTCTATAGGCGGTCTGGATCTCACACACAGATGGACGTATATAACATATAGCTGAAGTATTTAACATACGTATTCGTATGTAAAATACGGAAGATTGTGAGATGTCAGACATCCTGCAGCGACATGATGTAATATCTAAGCGAGTAAAAGGCAGTACCTATGTAGTATATGGATAAAGTACGCTCCGTACAGATTTCCTTAGTAAACGTAACGAATCCTTGTATTTGTACAATATATCGCTGTCCGGATAATGGATTTTTCTCAGTGTATTCGCTTGCAATGGAAAGTACCAGTGACGGCAATTGGGTATGAACACTAAAAAGGGGGACAAAACACTACTAATAACATGGTAGTAAGGGGCATGTAATTAGGTTATAGTGTAAAGCCAAAAAAGTGGGGGCAGCAATTACCTTCATACCCCTAATCGCCGATGGACAGCACATTTGTTAATAATATTCCTAATTTAAGTGAATTTTAAGACTTTGTTAAGGAATAATTTTAGTAGTATTTAATTAGATCTATACGCTTTTATTTGAATCACTTCACTTCAGATTTACAGTTAGTTTCATTATATTTTCATTAACTGTTAATCATCCAACGATGCGTTCAAATGTAGAATATTCACTAATAGTCATTACATTGGCCAACAACTTAAATTAATTTGTTTACAATTAACTAAATTATTTTTTTAAAAACACCAAATTTGTTATATTTAATTTGAACATGTGGTTTGGTCCAGTCATTTGAATCAATCATTTTTTAATTTAAAAGTTGGTTTACATCGATCAAAAGTGTCTGCTTACTGTGTCAAAAGCTTTTCAATAGACCTTACATTGAATGCTGTAAATTTCTTATATCTTATACACTAACATGAGAGGCGGACATAGGGCGTATTGTGAAATTATATACTCAGAAAAAATGTATGTGGCGTACTTAAAAACGTAGGTTACATGTGTAAATCATGTAGTTTTAGGACTTAACGTACAGCAAATGTATAACTGAAAAAAGTACATTTTATACATACTTTCCGCATACATGTTTCGAATAAACGTACTTTCTGTACGAACGAAAGAACTGTATATAGGTGGTCAGGATCTCACATACAGATATACGCATGTAACATACAACTGGCGTATGTAACATACGTATACGTATGTGATATATGGAAGACTGTTAGATGTCATACATCCTCCAACAGCATGATGTAACATCTAAGCGGGGAAAGTCTGTAGCATATGGATAACGTATGCTCCGTGCAGGTTTCTGTAGTAAACATAATGATTCCGTATAAGTGTACAATATACCGCTGTCCGGATAACGGACTTTTCTCAGTATATTAATTAATAAGAATTTGCGTCCAGTGAAGGAGAATATTGAAAGTTCGAAAAATTATATATATATATATATATATATATATATATATATATATATATATATATATATATATATTAAAATAATGAGGAATATCACAGTCGAATCGATAAGTGTTAGTAAACAATACAAATGTTTAGAAGGTGGATGAAAAACAGAGCCGTAGCTAGAGATTTCGGCGCCAGGGGCGAAGTAGAATTCGGCGCCCCTACACTCACCTTATCAAGCTTCCTTTATTTATTTATTTATTTATTTATTTACAAATAAGAGAAACAGCTGTTCTTGTTATGATACGTTGAATTTTTATCATGCTGATTGCACAGACTACTGCAACAACTGAAAGTGATCATTCTCTATTCTTTTACAATTAAAAGATGTTTTTAAGAGGCTTATTTTGGACTTTTTGTTAAACTTACAAAACTGCCTTTGCTGTACACAAATCCACTTTGAGAAAAGTTATAAAAATTTACAACTTTTTACGTTTCATACTATATATAAGAAATGAAATTTTAATACGTTAGAAACTATGTGATTTAAAAATGTTCGAAATGGGTAACAGCATCAATTTCCAGTAATAATTGTAAACTTTTGTAATTTTATTCTGTGTGTGACCATAAAGAAGATTTTAATTTTGATCGTTTTACGGTCAAAAATATTTTGTGAAATGTAACGGAAACTCTGAAGAGACAGTATTTGCGAATTTCTTAATATCGATCGATGGAGGGAAAGAATATGTTTAATGTTCGTACTTGAAATCCAAAATTTAGTTTGGCTACTACGTACACTATGTGATCAAAAGTATCCGGACACCCAAAAAACATACGTTTTTCATATTAGGTACATTGTGCTGCCACCTACTGCCAGATACTCATTATCAGCGACCTCAGTAGTCATTAGACATCGTGAGAAAGGAGAATGGAGCGCTCCGCGGAACTCACGGGCTTCGAACGTGGTCAGGTGATTGGGTGTCACTTGAGTCAAAAGTCGGTACGCGTGATTTCCACACTCCTAAACATCCCTAGGTCCACTGTGTCAGATGTGATATTGAAGTA
This sequence comes from Thermobia domestica, assembly GCF_964235325.1. NCBI lineage: Eukaryota > Metazoa > Arthropoda > Insecta > Zygentoma > Lepismatidae > Thermobia > Thermobia domestica. The sequence continues at coordinate 136,138,746 of NC_137468.1, read as the reverse complement.
GAAACGTGAAGGGACACGTACAGCACAAAAGCGTACAGGCCGACCTCGTCTGTTGACTGACAGAGACCGTCGACTGTTGAAGAGAGTCGTAAAGTGTAATAGACATACATCTATCTAGACCATCACACAGGAATTCCAAACTGCATCAGGATCCACTCCAAGTACTATGACAGTTAGGCGTGAGGTGAGAAAACTTGGATTTCATGGTCGAGTGGCTGCTCATAAGCCACACATCACGCAGGTAAATACCTCGCTTGGTGTAAGAAGCGTAAACATTGGACGATTGAACAGTGGAAAAACGTTGTGTGGAGTGACGAATCACGGTACACAATGTGGCCATCCGATTGCAGGGTGTAGGTACGGCGAATGCCCGGTAAACGTCATCTGTCAGCACGTGTAGTGCCAACAGTAAAATTCGGAGGTGATGATGTTATTGTGTGGTCGTGTTTTTCTTGGAGGGGGCTTGCACCTCTTGTTGTTTTGCGTGGCACTCTCACAGCGCAGGCCTACATTATTGTTTTAAGCACCTTCTTGCTTCCCACTGTTGAGGAGCAATTCGAGGATGGCGATTACATCTTTCAACACGATCGAGCACCTGTTCATACTGCATGACCTGTGGCGGAGTTGTTACACAACCACAACATCCCTGTGATGGACTGGCCTGCACAGAGTCCTGACTTGAATCCTATAGAACACCTTGGGATGTTTTGGAACGCCGACTTCGTTCCAGGCCTCACCAACCTACATCGATACCTCTCCTCAGTTCAGCACTCCGTGAAGAATGGGCTGCCATTCCCCAAGAAACCTTCCAGCACTGATTGAAAATATGCCTGCAAGGGTGGAAGCTGTTATCAAGGCTAAGGGTGGGCCAACACCATATTGAATTCCAGCAGTACTGATGGAGGACGCCACGAACTTCTAAGTCATTTTCAGCCGGGTGTCCGGATACTTTTGATCACATAGTGTATGTTTAAAATTATAGTACTTACTTAATTTCTTAATGACTGAAAATTCTGAATTTAAGGTTACTTTTATTAATAAAAATATTAAAATACACACACACACACACACACACACACACACATATATATATATATATATATATATATATATATATATATATATATATATATATATATATATATATATATATATATATATATATATATATATATATATATATAATGTGTGTGTGTGTGTATTTTGTATGTATGTAGATAAATAAAAAAAAATATCACACAACTAGATACGTAAGCACAAAAAAGAATCCTGGCGATACAAGTAGTTAATGGAAAATTATCCCAATAAATTTAAATTGGAAGCATTTCATATGTCAATGAAATAATAATAATAATAATAATAATAATAAACACTGGTAGCGATCAGTCTTTGAAAAAGACGAAATTCGTGGAGTAAAGTTCTGAACCATTAAGCCCCTATTCTACAACTGTTTCAAATTCAAAAACATTATTATTCCCCTTGTTTACCTTCATTTTTAATATTCCCGCGCAAACAACAACTTGTGTGTCTCTTCACTCCTTTCATTTTTCATACCTTTATTCTCACCGTCATGATTAAAACGATTCGTTAGAAAAACGTGATTAACTAACCAAACTCATCATCAAAATGCCGAATACGTACGTATTTAAGACAGTGACCGTTTCTGATTTTGAAAACGCTCTTGCCTACACTGTAAGTCATTACTTGGCAGCATGTATGTCACATCGTCATTAAGAAATCATATATAATAGTTTTTTTTTTTTTTTTAAGTAATAAGTAAAAACTTGTTCTAACTCTTATTGAAACATTTGGATTGCGAGCGTAGCGAGCAAGAAAATTTTTAACAAATCTATTTTCATTTCCAATACTTCCCTTTCTTCTTGCTTCTTCGGCACCCTCTTGCTATCAGCGCCCGGGGCAACCGCCCCGCTGGCCCCCCAACTTAGCTACGACTCTGATGAGAACTATTCTAAATATAAAGCAATCTATTCTACAGTTGCTAACTGGATAAGGGATAACACAAGCACTTATATATTTAAAAATTAGTTGTATTTAAGGTAAAGTATTTTTTATCTTAAAAAGATATTTTAACTTCCAAAAACTTCTTATTATGAGCAAATGTACTATCCAATGTAATGTAGCATGGTGCATTAATATCGTCACCGTTAGAACAAATGCTATGCTTCAAAGATCGTGAAAGAAAACAGGAGAGTGAATTAGTTGCCACCTTTCATATTAATAAAGTACAACAATACAATTGATATTGTTTTCATTTGGTTATGTTGTACCTCAGATCAAGTGTTAATTCGTTTTCTAAATATTAAATTTTAATTGTTCTAGATATTCTTTGTAACTTTTAAATAGCTTGTCAAGTCACACTTCGAAATTAAAACTTGGTTTGTTTGTACTTGGAGACGGTTGACTTTCCTTCTTTTTGTTGACCCTTTCATTAAGGACTAGATTCTACAAGAGTAGCAGATGTGCTGAGCATATATTACCCAATAGCTGTGCGCGAATTAGGTTGTGTATATTTGAAGGGGGATAAAATAGTTCCTAACAGGAGATAGTTGATTGCTTTGTGAGGGACCACTGTTTCAATTTGTTGCTTTTGGAAGGGATTAAAACAAAATAGAAGGAATTCCGCCCCGGGATTCGTACCCTGCCCTAAAGCATGAGTGGCACAAGCTGGATGGTAGGCCTTGGTTCCATGAGATATTTTACGCCACAGAGGGTAGATTTATTTATTTATTTATTCGAGAAATCTAACAAATTTAGTGAGAAAATTTATTAAATTGAATTACTGCTTTCGCAAAATCATGGATTTAGCTTTTGTTTTTCTTTCGTTCTTTCTTTCTTTCTTTCTTTTTCTTTTAAATCTGTCTGATTTAACTTTGTTAAAACATTCTATGGGAATTTTCACATTCCGATACTATGAAAAGAAATAAAAAGTACTCCTACATTGAATATCACTTGCTAGTCCAAATGTTTCTATTGTTTTGTTCTTTCTTTTTATTCGTTTCCTTAATAGCATAATGTTTATAGGACCTGCATTTAAAACATAGATCTGTCCTGTTCAAACAACTTGAGCAAACTGGAAAACGACCGCGTGCTGAAACAACAGGCAAAAGGAAGAGCGAAGACTGACCACTTCTTTTTCTTCTTCTTTTACGCGCCTATTTTTACGCTAAGTGTATGGGCCAACTTACGGACCGAAATTTACGACATCATTTTACGGACCGAAAATGCGCGCTGAAAATACGCTAGTGTATGTTGGCCTTAGTGTTGCCAGAGATACGGTCTTAAACGTACAAATATGGTACTTTGCTCTTGATACGATATAGTATACGCCCAACACCTCAACCATATTAATCACGCACGGTGTTGCTAAAATGTTATAGCAAAATTTTGTTTTTAAGCCAAATGTATTATCTTCTGTCGTGTTTGCTTTCTCTTAATGGCCACTAGTTCACACATTGCCGCAATCAGATATGATAATGCTTTGGGCGCAAACTCCCCCTTTAGCCTTTCAGTAAAATAAATGTTAGTCAAATCAGTGGTGATTTCAGGGGTTGTCTAGGAGGAATATTTCCCCACAAACATATCTCTGATCATGTTCACCGTGGTTTACCAGTATTTTTGTTACTTTCACCCTCCGTGTATTCAAAATCTTCCGGGGTAGGATTACCATAATTTCTGGATATTTTTAAAAATGGTGTATCTGTTTATTGAGAAGTTAAGAAAAGTCTAATCTTAACTTCCTAAAATGCTTATGTTCATTTTCTATACTTAAAATATATTTTTATATTATTGTCTTAATTATTTTCCTGAGTAAAGTATTCTTGCGAAGAACACCTCATCGTTATTTATTTTTTCATAAATATCAGCACAAGACAGAATTGCAAGCCAAGCACTTGACCAAACACAGCGAAATTTCCCTGTCTTCCATTTTCCCTAAAATTTCGGGCATTAGTTAATCCCAGACAATTTTCCGGATCGGGCTTGAATCTAGGACGTATGATAAGACTACGCGGGGGAAACCTTGAAATCATCACTAAGTTTAATGAAGGTGAAAAACGGAATAAATCTATTTCCTCGACAGTGAATATACAGTGTACCATATGTTATATACAGTTGGTTTGTACATTATGATGAATCCACACACTAGCGGATCCAGAAGCGTCGTTTGGCGTCGTTAGATTGCTTCCTGGACGAATAATGTAGGTTTTAAAAACGTAAGAGTTTTGCATCAATTTAGAATAACGTGGTGCATTATTTTATATAGAGTGTTTCAAAACAACACCGCCAACGTTTGGGTTGCCACATTACCTAATTTTAGCGGATACCACCAGATTTTCAGGTCTTATATTCGTCCCCCGCTTAATCATCTCTTAATCATGAAAAACCACCTGCTTTTTCGGATTGGAGAAAAATCTAAGACGACTTTGTTGATAAAGTGTTGTTATATTCAACGTAAACCGCTACATTTCTGTGTCAATTTCAATCGCGAATGGACAGATGACAGAAACAAGATGAACGCAAAAACTGTCAAATTATTACTACTGGTTTTGTACAATATAAAAGACGTATCATGCGTAGAACTTTATGATAAGATTTTATGTCATCGAGATTTTTTAAAGGAAGTTAAAGGGAATAAAAAATGTAAAAAATTTAGCATAATCATACGCATTTTGGTTCAACCCATGAATACTAATGTATGATCTCATGGGTGCGTATTTCTTTGATAACATTCTGTCCAGTTCAACTGAACACGTCTATGTTGTTACGTAATCTATATGTTCAACTAGTCTTTATATATTCAGAAATGATTGCAAATTGAACCTACGGATCCTTAGCATATTGTTTAGATTAGATTCATTATTAGTATATTTTCTTTTAAAATGTTTATACTGTATTTCATATATTGTGAAACTGTGGTATTTTCGTATGTTAGTATGATTTCAAGTAGAAATCTTTGAAAATGATCAGAAATTTTATAAGAGATGAACCAAGACTCCTAAATATGTTTTAGCTTTCTTACGATAAAAGTTTAGAAATTATTTTGTATTCCTTAGAGAGAAAACCGTATGAACAACATCTGCCATATATCGTTTGCTTTTTTTTTTTTTTTTTTTTTTTTTGGAAACTTGTCTTAGAGAAATTCTTATTAGAGATATTTTACTGTAATACTTATTTAATACTTACTTTACAATTCAAGACTCACATTTGTTGAACTTAATAAAACATTAAAGGCAAAAACTAAATTTTCTTTACTTTAGTTTTGTTAGAAAAGTACATTGGAAGTGTCACTTAACAAAGAAATCACTAAAATAAATAAATAAATAAATATATATATATATAAGGATCGTCAGTATTTCTAATACACAAATTCACATCAGTACTTACGGTTTAGAATCCCCCCGCTTTTCTAATTTCAAAATATGGCAACCCTATCCTGAGACCAAGATAAAACAAAAAGTATAGACCAACCTGGGTGCACAAATGCTTCCTTTTGGAGTTATAGGATGCCGAAAACATGAATAAATGAACTTTATAGGTCCATAGCTCCAATACTATAGGATCTACCGTGGTCCGGTCAAGATTTTATTTAGGAACTAGTATGTTCCCTATCCAAATATCCAAGTTTCAGAATGATCCAAATATCCCATATGATCTTTTCGCTGACATTTTCACTTCAGTAACTTGAACACACTTTCCAGTACTGTTTCAGCTTGAATTAGCAGTATAACCTTGTTTCTCATAGAGAATTCTGATTACAACCGAAGTGCACTGTAATCGTAATCGGTTTTAAAGACATTGGCTTCTTGTTTCTCAAAAGAAAGAAACAATGATAAGTAGTCTATTGTATGCAGGACACAACAGGAGAGATAGGGTCTAATATTTCTTTCAACAACTGCAAAGCAAGTACAGTAGAGCGTCGATTATCCGAACGTCGGTCAACCGAACGACCGCTTAACCGAACTGTGTACTCGCTCGCACCTGTTACTCTCCCACCCTACCGTCCATCATCCCCCTCACTCCCAAACCAAGTTTCCCACAGTAGTCGCCGCACTGAGCCACCGCTGGCGGAACATTGCTTCTAATGGGGCCTTCATAAGGCGCTGCTGACCGGCCAAGCCGCCAGTCACTGTGTTTCAACAATCAGCACACTTCTGTCGGTTTGGCACTGGCTGTAGAAGTACAGTACAGTACAGTACAGTACAGTACAGTTCGATTATCCGAACAAACCAGTTTTCCGAACACCCATGTCCTCCAATTACTTCGGATAATCGACGCTCTACTGTAACTGCACGACCATCTTTCTTTGAAAGGCTGTTTGCAACAATATACGAAGCAGCTAAAAGAACTCTTGAGGAAATAATGTTTTCTATTTTTCCTTAAGAAGTGATCGGAAGTTATTTTAATTTGATATGGAAATTGAATCAGAGCCATTGAAATGTAAGTCAGAGGATGTGTGTTTTTCTCCTTTCCCCTTCATCCCTTTTGTCCCTCCCTGGTTCGATCCCCGACCAAGTAAGTTTGTGGTGGACAACATCGTGTCCGTGGGTTTTCTCGACGTAGGGCCTACTCCCGTTTCCTTCCACATTCCCATTCAACCAATTATTCCATCATCATTCACTTGCCTTAATCATACTTCTTCCTTAGCCTAACAGACATAATAGTAGGTCATTAAACTGGAAGATTTCACTTCATTTCATTTTCCTTTAGTCTTCGCTCTGTCATATGTAAAGTTCTTCCTTGTGCATAGCATCATGCCATGAGGGCATGTAGGGAGTGTGCCTTCAGTCGTAGATGAATGTGGTGTTGTTGGCACCACGCTTCGGCCGCATCCCCCCTCCAAGGTACACATTGAATCTGAGGTTGGTAATACCCAGAGCCGCACGGCATCTTATGCACAAAATCAAATATCGTAAAGTAACCAAGAGCAACAGATACCTGACATATGCATTTAGACCAATCCTCTTTAAAATGGATAATTCATTCGAAAGTTATCGTAGCTTTCACACGCCTACGCCCAAAGTAAGAACAAATACTTCAATTCGGGAAAAATCCCCTTGTGGTATGGCAACCAAAACAATAGGTGTCTGGTGAAAGCAAAAGAGAGTATTTTAAAATGAGTTCCATCAAAATCGGACAATCCGTTCGAAAGTTATCGTCGGATGCCACATGCAAACAGACAGACAGGACGTCCTGTAATAGGGAGCTTCACACCCAAAATTCTCAAGGTTTGTTTCACGACAATCTCAAATACTCGAACGCATTCGAGCGCCGGAGAGTAAATTTTCGAAACGGAAGTTTGATAAGTCTTCAGCCTTATCGACTTTCCTTACCTCTACCTATATCAGTACCTATCTCTATACAGAACTTTAAATTAAACCCTCGAAATCATATTAAAATTATTTTTCTGCCTGCCCCGTTATTGGCGCAATCGGCAAAGTGACTATTAGTAGACTAATGGTGTCTTGGATTCCAATTCCATTCAGGTGATGCATGTTCTCTCTTTCTCTTTCTCTCTTCTGACAGACTGCTTAAACCTTATACAGATATGTGGGGAAAAAAACTTTTCCTTCACTTCATTGCTAAGGAGAGAAGTTTTAAAATAAACACTCTGCATATATGTAATACATATTATATACAACTATGATAACCTCGAATTCATTGTTTCTTCCGAACACTCAGATAATCCCGAACTTTTCAAAATATTCAAGCGACTCGACAAATGCGATCATATTGATATATTTCTGTATTCGCTGCTTTCAAACAATTCGAGACTCTCGAAGAGTTCGAGTGTCTCGAAGTTGTCTAATGTTTCTTACATTTCGAGTGCCTCGAACACTTCGAGAGTCTCGAACATTTCAAGTCTCGAACATTTCGGGAGTCTCGATCATTTCGGGAGTCTCGAACATTTCGGGAGTCTCGAAAATTTCGAGAGTCTCGAACATTTCGAGAGTCTCGATCTTTTAGAGAGTCTCGAACATTTCGGGAGTCTCGAAATTTCCATTATTCGATAAAATTAAAATTCTTTATCTATGAAACGGTTTTGAAATTTTATCGAATTGTTATCGATTACTCGATTATCGGAACAGCCCTAGTTTGAAGTCTACTATTCCTATTATCATGTCTTTTTTCAATTGAAAGCATAGCCATGCTAATAGCCTTTCTTGGAACATCGAATTCCTTAAAAATTTCTTAAGTATTTTCAATGTGAAAAAACACCTTTCTCCTTCTGTTGACGTCTTACGAGGAAGGTCCATAAACCGTGAGAGTTGAATTTTGATGAAAATTTGTGACAAGATTCAGTTCAAGTTGCTAAGTAACGTAGTAATAGTCACTCGATGCGCAAATGCTTCGTTGAGCTGCTACACCGACGCCATCTTGAAATCCAGTAGGCAATGTACAAGAATAAAGAATACCCTTTTGGCACAAAAATGAAAAAGCTTTTGATACATCTGACTTCAGTATTGTAAATCAAGGTAGAGCATCTATATGTGGGAGTACTTCCAGTGCATGATCGCCATTTTGAAAGGCTCCATATTGAATCGCCGTCAAATATGATAAATGGCAAGGAGGTGGTGTGAGGTATCAAATAGCACTGGAATTTACTCCTGAATCCATTTCCGCAACCAAAGTTTACATATTTGTTTCCACGTTAGAGTTAAGAGCTCTCTTACCTACAGGAATATATAAAAAACTGTGCGAGTTAGACTTATGTTATGAAACACGATCGTGCGACCATTTGCAAGATTTTAACTAATGCAATAGTTAATGCAGTACAATAGCCACTATAACAATCAAATCTTGAGACTAGTAAGAGAAATCGTTAATCAAATTGAAATGCCTGTAGTGAAAAATGGAATAGCAGCACTGTAACAAATTATACCTATTTCAAAGTGCGCTATATATATGAGTATGTATGTGTTGCAATTATGCATAGCATTTAAATGCTGTGATGTGAGTTAGGTGCAACAGCACATATGACTTTACAAGAATATGTCTTGAAGTTATTAGAAAATTAATAAAAAAATAATAGAAAAATTATTAGAAAAATAATATAAACTGCTGCACATAAGCAAATATTAACCTACTAACCTTTTGCTCTTCCGTTTTGATGATGGAGATCCAAAACGAAGTGATTAGCACACAGCATCATGGAGCAGTGCACACACTTAACAAATGCACTTTCGTCACAATCTTCATGACTACAGACACTATTTTCTACTAGTCTCCAGAACATTTGTAAATGAATCAACTATTGCTCCTGTTACGTACCCACATTTCAGCCATGCATATGCAAGCATGTCCTTTAGGACTGGCGCACAAAATTAATGATACAAAACATAATGAATTTTCTTTATGTACATTCTGCCATATAACTTGTACACCAAACAAGTGAACACCTGGTGCAATTTGTTATTTATCACAATTTTGATATGAAAACTAGTCTTGCTCTTATTATAAGCAAGTGTTTTATCGTTAAAGGTGGAAAGAGCAAATATTTAATTACTTAACATTGTAGAAAAAAGCAAGAAAGAGGCTTGTTTTATGGATTGCAACTTGGTATTGAATCGTGTAATATTTATTGCCATCTATTTTTAGCAGGTGTGTATGCATTCTCTTATCACTAATAGCAGAACAGACACAAAAAAAAGTGAATTCTAAGTTTCCAGGTGTATCTTCTTCTACGAACTGGCTGTGAACTGATAATTTAAATCCACTTCATTGTTCAATGCGGCAGCAATAAATCAAATATATTTAGATAAACTAACAATAAATATATTAAAGTATTTTAACTTCGTAATATGCACGGTAAATTATAGGTTGTCAAATATGAGTATTGGAAAAGAATGCAATATTCAGCAACAATGATGGTCTTTGCGTATGGTTTCAAGATTCGAGAAGAAAACATAACACACTATAATGGACCATGTAAAATTGCCTAAAATAGATTTTTGGTTGGATACAGTTCAACGTCCCACACTTATGCCTGCTACGCTAAAGGAGACGTGGACCTACTGATTATAATGGAATCCGAACAACTTTGCTCGTTCAACTAATATGCACCAGTTTATATCATTTTTCTAATATATATCCGAACAATCCCTTTGGTATTCTCTGCCCGTCAGCACTATTAGGCATGTATTTCATCGACCAGCAGTCTATTCCATCGCACTTTGAAATAGGTATAACTTCTAGGATGCTGCTATTCCATTTTTCATTACAGGCATTTTAATTTAATTAACGATTTATCTTACTAGTTTCAAGATCGGATTGGTATAGTGGCTATTGTACTGCATTAACTACTGCATTAGTTAAAATCCTGCAAGTGCTCGCACGACTGTGTTTCATAACACAAGTCTAACTCGCACAGTTTTTATATATTCCTGTGGGTAAGAGAGCTCTTAACTCTGACGTGAAAACAGATATGTAAACTTTGGTTGCGGAAATGGATTCAGGAGTAAATTCCAGTGCTACTTGATACCCCCACATCACCCCCTTGCCATTTATCATATTTGATGGCGATTCAATATGGAGCCTTTCAAAATGGCGATCATGCACTGGAAGTACTCCCACATATAGATGCTTTACCTTGGTTTACAATACTGAAGTTAGATGTATCAAAAGCTTTTTTCATTTTTGTGCCAAAAGGGTATTCTTTATTCTTGTACATTGCCTACTGGATTTCAAGATGGCGTCGGTGTAGCAGCTCAACGAAGCATTTGCGCATCGAGTGACTATTACTACGTTACTTAGCAACTTGAACTGAATCTTGTCACAAATTTTCATCAAAATTCAACTCTCATGGTTTATGGACCTTCTTCGTTAGATACAGTTAATATCAATTTTACAAGCTTTGTAGATTCATTAAATGATTTTGCTTAATTCTAGTAAACAATTAATTCTAGTAAACTAGTTCCTGGCTAATCGAAATTCGTCTGTAGCGTTCAGACAGTTCGTGGCAGAGATTAGTGTTATTACAAAATCTGTAAATTGAACCATAATTTATCTAGGAAAATTTAGAACAAACTGTAGAAACATGTCTGATCCAAACAACATTGCTGTCATGAGATGGCTTGTGAATTTAAACCGGGTTTTAGCATCGCAAATTGCAACATCGCATATTTCTTTTGCTTCTGTGTTTCATTCTGTGCTGTCACTCTTCCTCTTTCTTGATCCTCTTTTTGCAGTTTCCATTCTCTTGCTCCTGTCGTCATCAATTTGATATTTTATTGCAGCTTAAAATAATCTGTTGTTTAGATGAATCAATTTCTCTCTTTTGAAGCTGGCCATACAAAATTTGTACGTAGAAGCGACATTATTGTGCTATAGAAAAGTAACCACAAGTTGAAGTTGTGACTGATATTTTTTTAAGCAATCAGTCTGGTGGGTTGTATTTGCATTTTTATCTTATCCATTGTTAGTATCTTATTTATTCACTGGATGAGTCTTTTTTATAATCAAATACGGTATTTACACTTCTATACATAAAATTCTAACGAATATTACTTACCAGAAGTAACAGTTTCTGAATTACTGAACCCAAAATTGCGGATCTTTGCTAACAGAAAAAAAAAATGTAAAAGTACCTTGTAGATCAGAAAAAAAAACTCTTGTATTTCCATTTATGAAGGTTTACTCATAACCAAATTGACTTGACGAGCATAATATGTGTATATACAATCTGCATTAGAAAAAAGTTTATTTAATTATTGGTTGCACCCCTCTCCCTCCAGAAGAACCAGACATAACAGAATCTTCTTTATGGATTTGTGCAATTAATTTGGGTGATCTTTCATGAAGACCTAACTTTTGATTTTTCCAATTCTGAAAGCAAATAAGAAGCTAATGTTTTAGCATTATGCTTTGGTGGTGAAATAAAACTCCCAAAAGGTTCTGCTAGTTTGATCTTTACTACGTACCAAAAATAAATAAATAAATAAAAATAAAAATAAAATAAAATAACCGTAACCTATAATAGACAATAAATCAGCTTTGTTAATTTCGTGTGTTATTTCTTCCTGACAAACCTCAAGCATTACTAGTAGAAGGCAGAGGCTCATTTTGAATCGTTTAGGACGTCCCTTGAAACACTGTAGCTTCTTATAAATAGTTTCTTAAAGCACTGTCTGATTCTGAGCTCAAATCTATATAAGGCTATTATTCGTCTAAATACTGCCGGGTTGGAGGACGAGTCAGTTTCATCGCGGCCCCTTAAACCTAGCTCAAAAAGTCACGAAAACGAACGTAGTTTATGACAATATTTAGTACGTACTTCTTCTGTTTCACTTTTTCATTATGTTCTTGAAGTTTTCTTCTCTAGACTCCAACTGCGAAACGATATTTACTTTTCTAGAAAGTGTGAGTTTTAACACTTCTCAAATATAAAGTGTTTTTTTTTTTTTTTTTTTTTTGTATGTTTGAGTATAAATGATTTAAATCTCTTATACCTGATTTTGTTCATGATTCTTCACCACCAAACAATAGATACGGAAAACAAAACAGAAGATTATTGTATATATCTTTTTTGAACACGCTTCTGAATTGTCTTTTGCCTGCTTTCATGCTCTGCACAATGTCTAAGCTATAATTGCAAGTTTTTCCTCAACAGAGAACTGGGAAAATGGTTTCTTTTGTAAGTTATTTACAGAATTCTTGGTATAAAATTCATTCAGAATTTGTAAGTCATTTACAAAATTAGGACACAAACAACGCAAGTAAATCTAATAATTAAAAACCACTGATTCAAAACATGATCGAGAGGTACATGAATCACGAATGTCATAATACACCCACACACACGTGCGGAAGAAAAACTACCTTCCAAACTACTACCAATGCACTATGAACACAATACATTTCCATAAGAAGCGAAACAATGCTGATTAATGTATACGTTCTGGAAAGCAAACTTTGAAACCCGCCAAATGTAGGATCAGCATGTAACAGGAACGAAAAGTCAAAGAACGTCAAATCAAAAGTTACTGCCACTAATCTCAAATACACTGTAGGATTTCCCATCACATAATTTTATATGGAAAGTTATCGAGAGTATAAAATACATTTAGTCTACTTTATAAAAGAAATACGTATATACTAACATACTATCCACAGAAGGAAAAGATGCTTTATAATTTTTAACATAAATGGTTGGGATAATTTTTGGGAATTACAAATATGATCATGACATCAATCCAGGTTCTAAGGCTTATCAGAAATTATCCTTGATTGGCAATTCATGTCAAAAGTAAAAGCACCCATGGTTGCTAGTTCAACGAATTTTGTTGTGTTCCTAAGGAATCATATTAGTATTTTAATTCTTTAAATATGATCCTATATATTGACTTCCTTTCTGCTAACTTGGGGCTCAGCCTCCAGACACTCGCGTTTGCTCGGCCTTCGGCCTCGTAGCTCTTAAACCCACAATTCTACGGAATTTAAAGTTTCTTTTCCTATTTCAACTATCTAAAATATAAGATTTTATATCCCAAGAAAACGTTCATTTAAATAACATGGGAATTTCTTCATCCCTTCTTTAGATCCCCTTAAAAACTAAAAATATTCACCTTTGGCAATCTTCCTGTAAGTTAGTACAGGAAGGCTACAATCATGCCAAATTTCATCATCCTGATCCTGCCGGATCTGCCTAAACATTTTGAGGTATAGAGGATGTCCTTTATATAAATAACATGAGAAAGATTTTTCAGTTCCCTATAAAACCATTCTAAAGTTGGAAATTTTTATTTTTGGTGATTTATTTAGTTATCATTAACGAAAACGTACAAGCATACCGAATTTCAAGTTTTTATTCCAATTACAAGTATTTACAATATGAGATTATAGGTCCAATAAAAGCTCATTTAAATAACATGGCGAATTCTTCATCCCCCCTTTAGACCTCCTAAAAATTAAAAAAAGAAAATATTAACTTTTGGCAATTTCCCTGTGGGTTAGTCCCCGAAACTACAATCATGCCGAATTTCAACTTTTCAGGTCAACCGAAAGTACCCGTTTTTTCTGTCACTTCATGTAGTTTTATATATAGTTAGGATTTATTAATATTTGCCTCAGAAATTACTGTACAGGAAGCCTTTATGATCTATATAAGCTGAGAACTAACTTGTAAATACGTTTCCTTTCATTTGTGTTCTACCCTACTACATACTTCCTTTCTTATTTTGAAATTCTGCGATCACTTTTTTTTTTTTTTTTTTTTTTTTTTATTATTGAATCATCATATTAGTTTGCTTTAGCAGAGTCACGTAATTTAAATATATGAATGTATAAAAATAAATTCCGTTTATTAGTTGCTAATAAAATAACATTCAGAAATCTATCGCGTAAAGCCTTCTCATTCATTGGAAACTGTAATGCGTTGCACGAGCACTGCAACGACCACTGCAATTAACTAGAAATTAGACCTAATATTCGCTCCAACTTTACGTGCTGTAGAAATCTGGTCGTTGTATGCTCACTGCAAAACAATACAAATTAGAGACTGTAATGGATTACTTATTCGTTTTTTAAAACGAGTTAATGGATTTAATAGTTGTCATCATCAGTGGCGGCGTAAAGGCGGGGCGAGCGGTGCCTCCGCCCTGGGCCCCACTTTGTGGGGGCCCCCGGACGGTAGGTAAAAAAATAATTAGTAAAGAATATTGTTAGCATCAATCACACAAGGACCGCCAAGGTTTATAATCCACACCTTCCTAAAAGTAAACGCAATTAATTATCTATCAATATTACATCAAATAACGGATAGAACAACAGAAATATCTGTCTAATAAAACTAACCAGTGCCGGATTTTCGTATAACTTAAACAAGCTATAGCTTCAGTGCTCACTCCCTTGGAGACGCGCAAAGAAATTTAAAGAAAAAACAATGTAGATTAAAAAATAAGTAAAATAAAAGTTTCATTATCTTGGGACTCCCAAGGAAATTTAAAGGAAAAAAGCTCTGAATATAGGTGAAAAATAGATAAAGTAAACATTTCACGCTCTTGGTGGCCCCCTAGGAAATTTAATGGAAAAGGCTGAATGTAGGTGAAAAAATAATAATACAAACGTTTCACTTTCTTGGAGGGCCCCCAAAAAATTAAAGAAAAATGCTGAATGTAGGTGAAAAAGTGAATAAAATAAAAGTTTCATTCTCTTGGGGTTTCAAAGAAATTTAAAGGAAAAGTGTATGTGGATTAAAATAAATAAAATAAAAAATTCACTCTGTTCAATAACCGCAGAGAAATTTAAAGAAAAAAGCTGTGTTGATTAAAATATTATAAAAGAAAAGTCGAAGTATATTGTATTGTTTACATTCTAAGGTCTTATGAAGCAAGTAACGGGGCCTTGCTACCCTGCTTCCTAAAATATCACTGTTTATTTATTTATTTATTTATATATCAGTTCAAGAGAAGGACACAAAGAATTGTTCAACGTACATAATGCTTTATTAGGGTACAAGCACTCTGTTGCTTACTAAAAGCTCTTTGGTGCAGATAGTCGCTGATTTATTTGTTTTCCTTCTTTCTTCTTTTGTCCTTTACAAGTCGAATTTTCAGCGAGTGAAACCCTTTTGGCGCATAAATTTATACTTCAGCCCACAAATTTAGAGTGAAGAAAATGTCCAATAATTAAACAAGTATTCAGATATTTAAAATACTTCAGCATTATATATGATCAATTCCTGATTGTTCTCATGTGGAACAGTTGTTGACATACTGTTAAAGTTCGGGTAGCATTGTCGAAGGAAAGACTGCTGAGAGTATTTCTGCTGAAGTACTGAAGAAACTTCAACGTGATAGTCTTGATATTAAGATTGCAGAGGTCAGTCTTATGAATCAGATTACAATGGCCGGGCAATATTCTGGAATTCAAATTTTGATACAGACTATAAGCCCTTTGACCATTTTCTTTCATTGTAACAATAGTTCATTGAACCTAGTGGTGTACATGATGCGTACGTTAACGTTCTGGTGGTCACTTTCTCTGGAGCAATGGAAGGTTTGTTTATATACTCTAGATCTACTCACCGATGGAATGTGCTGCAAAAGCACGTAAAAATTGGTCTGAAACGCGAAAGGGACACTAGATGGAGTTCACAAGCAGAAGCTGTGAAGGTACTTTCTAGTCAATTGGACAAAGTAATTTATGTGTTGGAAGAACTGCGTAACACTTCGACTGAAACGTTTGATACTCAAGGAGATGCTAGTCTTCTTCTTGCAAGTATCCAGTCATTTAACTTCATCGCTTTACTATTTTTCTGGCCTTAAGTTCTCTCATATATTGATCGGATCCAAAAATGCCTTCAATCTCAGGATACGAGTTTCATTCAAACTCTTATTCAGTTACAGAGCCTGGTTGACACCAATGATACCTGGAGACTTGACCTGGCCGAGGAAATCATATCCTTAGCTGAAGGAAGTTGCAGAGCATGGTACATAACTGTGGGTACACACAGTAGGAGAAGGAAATGCATGCCTGAAGAAGAAGCAAAGGATGAACCTCTGACTGCACAGGTCAAAGTGAAGCGCTCTAGCAATGAAATTCTAGATGAGATGAGACAACAAATGTATGACATTTTACTCAGATACATGACCTGAACGACAGATATGGATTCCTGTGTTCTATCGCCAACTCTGTGCAGCAGCTAGATGATGAGAGCAAGGAAAGCTAAAAGCATGTTGCTCTGATTTGGCTTTGTTCTACCCGAATGACCTTGATGGCGCAAAATATTTCAGGATTGTAAGGATATAATCCGTTCACTAAGGTGTGCTCAGAAAGCTAAACAAAAACTTGACTTTTCCACACAAAGCATACTGAAATATGTATCTTCAATGGGGCTTGAAATTTACTAAAGTTTGGCAACCGCTCTTCAGATTTTGATAACACTATCCGTATCTGTCGCATCATATGAAAGATCTTTCAGCAAAATGAAATTGATAAAATCATACTTGCACTCCACAATGAGTCAAGAAAGACTCACGAATGTGGCCATTCTTTCTATCGAAAATGAAATAGCATCTACACTGGATTTTGGTAATATAGTTGAGACTTTCGCAGCTACTAAACCAAGAAAGGTAGCATTCTGAATATTGGTGGAACACAGGCTAATATGATAGTGGAACTATTGTCGAAATGGTTTCATGTTTCAACTTAACACAATAAAAATACAAAAGTACCAAAAGAGTAATAAAAAGCAGTCAAGATCTGTCAATTGACTGGTGATAGGTGGTAATGAAAAGTAGGATGGTACAACCCGTAGTAGAATTCTGTACTCACATATTTAATATATTCAGGATTTTTTGTTATAATGTATTCTAATAATAATGTGTTAGTAAGTGGTAATGGAAACTCATAAGTAACAAACTTGACTGAATTATTAAATAAAAAATAATATAATCACAAAACAAGTTGAAATCTGGAAACAATATTAAAAAAGACAAGCACGAGAGAAACATTCTAGTGCCTAACTATTCATTGATATTTCGGCAAAAGCAGTGGGACTAAATAGATAGTATATTTCACTGGAGAGAAACCTAGTAAAAATTAAAATTAAGTGAAGACCCGCAGGAGAGAAATCTATTCTAGCCATTATTTACTGATAGTTCGGTAATATATATATATATATATATATATATATATATATATATATATATATATATATATATATATATTTAAGTATCGTGTATGATCACTGGAGAGAAAGCGAATATTAAAATAAATGGGGCTAATTGTAGAAGAAAAATCTAATCAAATAGAACCCATGTAGCGCAAACTCAGGTGACAAACCATTAATAAATTTAACCATATGAAAAATTACACAGGAGAAGCACCAAAGACGAGAACCGAACAAGAAAATTCTAGAAAACATAGAGCTTACCTTTAGAAATCGCATCGTTTATATAATTATTTGCAATTTTTTCAGTATCAGCTCATTGTTACATTTTGTATGTAAATTTGTCTTTAAATGTATTATTAGGAACATTACTTCCACTATTCCACCTAATAATTACAGTACGCGTTTAAACTAGGATAGTATAGGTGTGGATTCTTTGTTGTTACGTTTTGTTTGTTTTTAAGATTATGTTATTTCTATCGTGGGTTGTAGTTTCCGTTACACTTGTATCCTTAATCCCTTTTCTACCGTGTCCTTTGTTTAAATATAAAGAAAAGAAAAAATATGCAATGATAGTCCTAGTCCAGTTTTATTTTTAGATACCAGCCTAAGCATAAAAAAAATAGGCAGGGATGCTGAATGTCATCCCCATTTATTTAATATATCCCAAATTAAGGTGGTTTAAACACATACACCAACAGGAAAGGGGAGAGGAGGAGTAAATAGAAAGAACGATAACACTAGTTAACAAATTTAAACTTTTTGTTTGTTACATGAGAAAAATCACCTGATCTGAAAGGAACTTTTTGCGCTGAATTCGAATATGCACTCGGTTTCTCTCCATCACGTACAGTTTTCCCGTAACAGAGGGATTTTCGGGAAATTACCTCAAAAATTTCCCTTTTTCAGATATTTTATTCCCCTAGCTCCTGTCCCCTTACATATAGTAACATAGAAATTATACCTAAGTATACCTTGATTTATATTTAATAAACCCTAAAAGTTTCGTAAAAATCGCTTTGTTCTTTCTAGAGAAATAAATATATTTGTATGTATATTGTGTGCACTGTTTATTGCACCTTATAGTAATGCTTTCAGATCTCCTGAGTTGGGGTAAAAACGATTTGCTTTATTACTACAAACACAGACATAAAAATGAATATTTACAATAGTCAACAACACACTTGTATTGCTCTCTGTAAATTAGAAACGTGTATAAAAATAGAATGTACTTCCAACGTATATATTTTTAAACGTACAGTATATGTATATCTTAATACATATATATACAATTCTCCAAGTTTTTTCGTTTTGTTCATGAAATGGTTATCAATATTTGTTATCAAATGTAACAGAATGCAAAAGAACTTCCATTTCCCGAGCCCCCTACCAACTGGGAAGAGATATGGCCAAAAGACTGATGATGATCATGACCTTGATGAACCATCGACATCAACATGTACATCCAAGGATCCAACGTTCATCCCTGACTGTGTTCGCGAGCCACATTTCATCCGGCAATGTGAACTTAATGACCTAGTCCGGATTTGCACCTGACAAAACAAGAGGCGGAACTTCTGGGATCATGGCTCCAGCAGTGGAACTTATTGGATGCAGAAACGAACATATCAGTGTACAGGAAAAGGCATGATCAATTTTCAAGCTATTTCTCAATGCAAGATAATGTGTGCGTATGTACGGATATAAATGGGTTGATGGCGGAGCTAGGAATTCCTTACGTTCCAGAAGAATGGAGGTTATTTATCGACGCGTCAAAGGTCAGCCTTAAAGCTGTCCTTTTACATAATGGAAATAAAAGACCTTCTATACCACTTGCGCACTCAGTGAAGATTAAGGAATCCTATGACACCATGTCAACTTTGCTAAATCTTATAAATTACAAGGACCATTGTTGGCAAATATGTTGTGATCTCAAGGTAGTTGGTATTTTATTAGGACTGCAGTGCGGTTACACAAAGTACCAATGTTTTTTATGTTTATAGGGATAGCCGAGCTGATGACAAACATTATGAAGTGAAGGAATGGGAACCTAGAGTGAATTACGTACCTGGAGAATGCAACGTCAAATACGCTCCTTTGGTAGATCCTAATAAGATATTACTACCGCCACTTCATATCAAGTTAGGACATGAAAAACTTTGTCAAAGCCATGGACACATCTGGTGAAGGTTTCAAGTATTTGCGAGATAAGTTCCCTAACCTGAGTGATGCTAAGATTTCAGCGGGAGTGTTTATTGGTCCCCAAATTAGGAAATTAATGCTTGATGATAGCTTTGACAGAAAGTTAAACAGTGCTGAGCTAGCTGCCTGGACAGCATTTAAGTGTGTTGTGCGCAACTTTCTGGGCAATAACAAAGCTGAGAGTTACATAGAAATCGCACAGGACATGATACAGAAATACAAAGAGTTGGGTTGTAGGATGTCTTTAAAAATCCACTTTTTGCACTCCCACCTCAGCTTCTTTCCTGCTAACCTAGGTGCTCTCAGCGACGAACAGGGGGAAAGATTCCACCAAGATATAATGGCAATGGAGAAAAGGTACCAGGGACGATGGGATCCTTCAATGATGGGGGACTATTGTTGGGGTCTTGTTAGAGAATGCAACATTTCTCACAAAAGAAGGAAGTAGTGTAGGTTTTTGTAACCCAATGGAAGTTTCATATATTGTGATAGTTTTGATTGTCTTTTCATGACCTTTTGGTACATTTGTATTATTGTTTATTGTAAATTGTCACACTTGTAAATTATATTGTATTATATTTTATATATGTGTTTGTGGTAATAAAGCAAAACGTTTTACCTCAACTTAAGAGATCTGAAAGCATTACTATAAGGTGCAATAAACAGTACACACAGTATACATACAAACATATTTATTTCTCTAGAAAGAATAAAGCGATTATTACGAAACTTGGAAGGTTTGTTAAATATGAATCAAAGTATACTTAGGTATAATTTCTATGTTAGTATATGCAAGGGGACAAGATCTTGGGGTGTAAAATAAACGAAAAGGGAAATTTTTGAGGGATTTTCCCGAAAATCCCTCTGTTACGGGAAAATCGTACGTGATGGAGAAAAACCGAGTGCATATTCGAATTCAGCGCAAAAAGTTCCTTTAAGAACAGGTATTTCCTTTTATGTAACAAAACCTTTGTTAACTAGTGTAATGCAAATGAATGTCAAAAATAGACGTGTATAAATCATGATTGTGCGAGAAGAGGCTACGATCTCTTCACTGGCCCCGGGCCCCAGTTTGCCATACGCCACCACTGGTTATCATCATAGGCACTCGGCCATTATTGGCAGGTCACTTGTTGAAACTGAGAAGCTTCCATGCTCCACGATTTTCCGCTAACCTCTTCGCCTTCATATACGATTCTGTTTTGATATCGTCCATTAATTGCAGTCTCCTTCGCCCCCTCTCTTTGCTGCCACCATTCACTCTAGCACGTCCCTCGTGATACAGTTCGTGCGTTTGCACACGACAACGATAATATCGGTGGAAGTCCCGATAATATCGGTGTCGGTATCGGCGTACTTTGCACACGTCGCTGACAATATCGGTGGAAGCCCCGACAATATCGTTGCCGGTGATGAGCGAAGTAAGCGACACACAAAAAATCTTCTCCATATATGAAAACAAATAAAAAAAATAATAATTCGGAAAATTATTTTTTAAAACAAGGACTAAAAAAACTGTTCTGAAGAGGTGTGGAGGACGGTACAAAACTTAGAAAAATAGCCTTATGCCTAAACATGTTTAGATTTAACAGTGCCGTTTTAAATAGATGCTGTAAACATATTTTCGTTTCGATGAGAATTGATGCTGCTGTACATTGCAACCTATATATGTTTTAATTTTTGTTGGAACACTGTTACATATTGTATGTATATTATTTTGTTTTCCATGTAATTAACATTAATGTCATAGTAGATTAAATGATAAGATTCGAATCAGTAATTCTGTTTTACATTGTTCCATACATACACTGGCGCAAATCCCGGGGGGATGAAGGGGACATGTCCCCTCCAATCTTGGAACTGGGGAGATTGTCCCCCCAATAATCCGATTTGAAATGTGTTTTTTGGGAGAGAAATTTGATTGTGCCCGATCGCCAGAAAGGAAAGTGAGATGAAATTAATGTCCACTCAGAATAAGCCTCAAATCTGTCCGCCTTTCAATGTTGAAGACAATTCTGCTCCCCTGATCTTCCATAGCATTGTTTCTCGGCTACAGAAATAGTTTGAACGTCGCTATATATATAATATGGGGACGATCTTACCCGCCCCTCCGCCCCCCAATGTTGAAGACAGATTTGCGCTGTTGCATACATACCTGTCGTTTCTCGTTTCTTTTTGTCCATGAACTCAAAATCCTGGGCAAGGCTTGCATAAACTTTTCGCCATGCTTTTTGCTTTTCAATTCTGTCGTTGAAAAGAGTGTTATCCCATATGCAAGGTCTACATTCCACAAGTTCAATAAGGGTTAAAATATCGAATGGAAAAATTCCTGCCATCTCTAAAAATCTAAGCAAAACTAGAAAGATACGAATGCAATAATACAAAACCTTTTCATTCAGTCACTGTAGCTAAACTGCAGAACTCTGTCGGGTCGATCCCGGTATAAAGGGGAGAGGGAAAACTTGGATACATAGCTTTGGTCTTTGTTTTCAATTGCCATTCCACAAATTATTTTTAAAAAGGAGGGATTTGGGATAGTTTTGGAAATGAGAGAAAAAATCTGCAACAAGTGAAGCTGAAGTCACATCCCTATTGTTGAGATCACAATCAAGAAAATGCCAAATGAGTAACTTGTCGTTGGAGCTTTGGAAAGAGTGTTTGATTGTGCTGGTTTCGTTTCAAAATAATAATAATTCTACCTTGACTTGTCAACAAATATTCTATTCAATCATTGCTTATTGAGTGGAACCGGGAAAAGTGATCTGCACACAATTCTGATGAAAATAAAAGAAAGTAATAATAATCAGGATTTTTTTCCCATATGCTTATGTTCACAATGTATCAAACTTTGAGAATTACGCTTAAATTAATTTCCAGAATGTATTAAAATTTAAAAGCATTAATAGATTAAAAAATATACCATCAAAGAGTGTGTGTGTGTGTGAGAGAGAGAGAGAGAACAAAAATAAAAAAAGGAGTGGAAAATAATCAAGAAATTGGTTATCTAAATTTCCTATATCTTATTTGGTAATAGCTATTTAGAGGGAAACCAGTACTCTTCAGACTTCCCACATTTTATATTTATTTAATAAAGGGAATTAGCTACTTCAAAACAGACTGTAAAAAAAATAAGCTGTTCCGAAGTTGTTTATAGGACAAGATAATAATAATAATAATATTATACAATTGTAATAGAAAAAATGGAAACAACAAAATTCCAAAGACAAGAAACGAAACAAAAATACACAGCGCCTTGTCACTCACTCTCTTCATCTAATCCGCTGGCCGGCCGACATTATCGGTGGCTTGTGCATCCAATCATAAGAAAACATTGCCCCCGACAAAATCGGTGTCGGCAATACCGCCGACAGTATCGGGGGCTTGGCCGACAGCATCTGCGTGTCGGAGGATCGGCCGATAATATCGGTGGCATGTGCAAGCTACGATTTGAATACATTGAAGTCGATTTCACCGCCGACATTATCGGTGCTTCCACCGATATTATCGTTGCCGTGTGCAAACGCACTTCCAACCAGTTTCTCTTCCTCTTCTTAGTAATATTATAATTGTTCTTCCCCCCCACCATTTCTAACACCCTCTTATTTGTATTCCGCTCGACCCAGTCCATTCTCTCCATTGTTTTCCACACCCACATTTCGAAAGCTTCCAGGCATTTTCCTTCATATTTGCATAATACCCATGTTTCTGACCCATTCAGTACAATACTCCACACGAAGAATTTTATGAGTCTTTTTCTCAACTCTTTATTCAAGGTCCCATAAAATAGTCTTCTCTTCCTTCTAAGGGCTTCTTTCGCCATTCCTGTCCTTGCTTTTATTTCATGCTCACATTTCATAGCGCTACTAATAATACTACTCTGGTATTGAAAACTAGTCACCTGTTCTATTTTCTACCCTCCTACTTCTACATTTGATTTTAAAATATGTTACTTTAGGCACATGTGAGAAATAGTAGGAAGTAAAATTCTTTATTACTTTACTACTGCTGCTAATAATAGTTTTTTCTTGCAAACTTTGGTCGTTGCAAAACGTTGCAACACTAATATTAGTCGCCACTGAGTGGATCCCAGCTTCCACCAAGTGAACTTTAGATATTCTCGGGGTTTTCCCGCTTTCTCCCACCTTCCTTATTCCACCATAATCATCCTCTCGTCGTCACAGTTTCCCTTAGCTTTGGTGCACAATCATGAGACATTAAGCAAATAGTAGTAATAAATTATCCAAACACTTTTTAGAAATACAGTGGAGTACCGCTAATTCGAACTAATTGGGACTGTTTGGATTAGCCGAAATAACGGTAAAATCTCGGCTTGAAGTGGATGAACGGGTGTATTGTGTTGTAATACATAGCATATGATATTTGAAAACACGTTTTCTGACTTCAATATGAGTACTGTACTGGAAAAATGTTGAAAAAACTTGATGCCATTATTTTTCCACGTATGTAGTGTGTAATGTTTATGAAACAATGGCGAAACTGCGTGTCGTCCAATAAACTCTCTTCACAGCAACAAAAGACAATAACTTAGTTCATGTCTTGTAACAAGTAATACTAGTACGGTATTATGGTACTATGATAGATACTAGTACAATACTAGTACTGACGCTACCAGTATTGTACGTTCAGCTTTTACAGTACAGTACTTATTCTACTATATTAGTGTATTTCACTCATACTAAACCTATAAGTTTCAGTATTGTACAACACATACTGTATTCCATTTCAAACTTTGTGTAATTGTCGTAATGTGGCTTAAGGCCTAAATACAGGTATTAAAGAAAAAAAACTGTATTTAACGAAAGTCTACGAAAATATGCACCCATTTTCATGTTTTTATTTATTGATTTCCTAATATTGTGTATTTTTCCCACAAAAAATTAAAAAATAAATAAAATTTTCCTTCCGGACCTGTTCGGATTAACCGGATGTTCGGATTAAACGTGTTCGGATTTCCGAAGTTCATTACTGAATTCTGTGTGTGTGTGTGTGTGTGTGTGTGTGTGTGTGTGTGTGTGTGTGTGTGTGTGTGTGTGTGTGTGTGTGTGTGTGTGTGTGTATGTGCTTCTGTTATTTGCGAATTTTTCAATTTTGAACTCTCCATTCGATCAAGCATAAAAAATTATCTGAAAAAAGTTATGGAAATTTTCGCATCACGTTCCCGAGATATTGGCCAAAAAAAATCTGATTTCGGGAGATTTAAGAAGCCATATCTCGGGAACCGTAAGTCATAGAGAGATGATATTTTGCGAAATTTTCAATTTGGGGCCACCATTTTGTGCATGTGTCTTCGTAAAACAATATATCGCAGAACGTTTTAACAGAACTCTTAAACAAAACATGTTGGATAGATTATTTCAAGAATTGTTTAATGAGTATAAAAATAAAGTACATAGAACAGTTGGTATAAAGCCTGTGGAAGTTAATAAGAAAAAATAATTATTTTTAAGTTCGCTCTGGCAATACTCCTGGAGCATTGTCAACTGGTTTTTAATTTTTATTTCGTTTTATTTATTTAGTTTTCTTCCTATTTTCACGCCTCAATACAATAGTTTGTTTCGGTAAGTCTTTGAAAATCCTCTATGTTTTGTTTGAGGTGCCCACTCTGCTTTGACTTTGACGGTTTCCTTTCGCAATTCACTGTTTAACATCATATACTCCTTTTTCTTTCTCCCATACAACTTTCACATGTTTCCCTCATTATCTTGAAATCGCCTCTCTAGCCCGTGGCTTCTTAGCTTGGTCGTCTGCACGATCCCATACCGTTTTCTCTGCAGTCTTTGTGCATTATAATTTGAAACACTTGCAGCTTCAGCTAGTTCCTGTTTCTGAGTTTACACACTTTTCTTTTGATTTCGTTGCGAATCCACACTTTCCAATATTCAGTATAAGCTTCTTCTTTCATCTTATTCTTTTATGTACACAAAAGCAGTGAAGACTAATTTATAACTTACAATATAAAATAATATAAGAACCAATCTTTGTGTTATTCTGAGTATTTTTTTTTAGCTTTTATTTATTTATTTATTTGTTTATTTTTTGTTTCATGTGTCTACGCCAATTAGGGCCTGGCTTACAAACATTTGAAAGTAATTATATTAAATTGCACTTTTGTAAATATCGACCGAATACTAACGACCTTACCTTGGTGGACTTTGGTAACCAAAAAATTGAGAAAAATATGTTGCATTTGAGGTGTATTGCGATAGCTAGCTCTTTCTGTTACACATGGAGTTAATAAAATTAACAAATCGCACATTTTTCAGTTTATTCGCAGAACGAATGAAACACACTTTTGGCCATCATTGCAGGGCATGCCAGCATTATATTTGGAGGAATAACTTTCGCGTTCTTTAAACTACGAAACCTATCCTGTATCATTATGAAATGTGTTAAATTTGTTCATCGAAAGGAAACTTCTCTCTCTCTCTCCCTGTCTTTTTTTTTTTTTTTTGTCTGTTTGAACTACATGGTACTCAGCGGCGTATTTAGGATTTTGTTTCGGGGGACTATGCACAACACGGGGAAGCAGGGAACAATTGCTCACCTGAGTTTGACAATTAAATATATTGTAATTTATGCATAAATTAAATTTTTGATGGCGAGAATTGCAGAATGGTGAATCTTATGTGATATGATACACACAAAAATTTAGCAATGAATCTAAACGTTTATTCTATCCATAGAAGAAAAAGGAAGCATCCTCTTATCAACTCCTCTTAGTTTTGGTGTTAACTGACGATGGCCGACTTGAGTCACAACTAACAACCGTCGAAAATAGAGAATGATAGAAGAAAGGAAAGAAAGTAACAACTAAGAGAAAGAAACAGAAGACAGAAGAGTAGAATGGACGAAAAAAGAAAAAGAAGAACGCAGTTCTAACATGAAATGAAATTTGACAAATACAGTATTATTTCTGAACAAACAGTATAAGAAAATGGAAAGTCAATGAAATTCTTAGAAATGGTAAGAAGGATTATTGTTGTACGTGGAAAGCAAAAAACTAACAAATTTATTTCGTTGGACTTGAGCCCGATATCCCCTTAAATACGCCACTGTTGGTAGCCATCATCAGCGAGTTCTGTCCACAAAAGTTGACCAATCCTTGACAAGTTTAACGTTATTCTTCTTGCTCATTGAGTTAGAAACAAGTTTTTGGCATTTTTGGCACAATATTTATTAATATTGTTTAGAAAATCTAAAATCAACTGATGCGTAACGATAACTTAAATATTATTCTAAAATATTGTTAGCATTTAACGAAACAAACGCCCAACAATGAAAACATATACCAATCGATAAATCTCATCAAACTCAACAAAATGATACGAATGAGTGTAAATCCTCATGCGTAGTGTTTGAGAAAGTCGTGAAAAATGAGCTGTTTTGTTGTTGTAAACCTTAAAATTGATGATGTTTGATAACTACGCCATCTGTTGAGATGTAACTGATACTAAAGTATATCTTCATTAAGCATTTCATTATGATATTAATAAGACGACAGCACACAATATACACCCTATTATTGAAATATGGCCTTAAATTATGGTCAACTGTTAAAACTTTAATTTTTGTTTAATTATAATTTTGTGAAAAGATGAGACATGTGTCAATCGATAGATCACACCGAGCTGAACAAAATGAAATTAGGATTAGGATTAGGATTTAGATTTCTGGGCTTTCGGCATCTATGGCCATGTAAGGAGGTCACGTATAAGGAGTGACGTCAATGTACGATCACACTATCCGAGGTAAGGGGAGGAAGAATGGATTGGGGAAGGAAGCAGGGACCTGCCATCTCGGTATTTCTCTGCTGTGAGTGAGGTAAACCCAGGAAAACTTCACTCAAAATGGCTGACCTGAAAAAGCTTTTACACTTTTTCGACCGACTGTCAATATAGTGAAATACTTGAAGGTAAGTTCTCGTACGCAGTCTTCGAGAAAAACTGATCTTTATTGTACCAAAAAAGCGTGAAGTTTTGTTTCCAATAATAATTGATAGTTGTTCTGCATGAATAGAATATTTACTTAAGTGCTGCAAATGTAAATATGCACTGTTAAGTAGCATATAATATCAACCGTTGTTTGTGAGCTCCCTCGTGGCTATGTGGCCTTTGGCGCGGACTACCTGAGTTCAATTCCCGGCGGAACTCATGTGGCTCAGACTCCACGTTAAGCTATAGGTGCAGGTCTCATATACCCTCGCTGCTGAACGGGATACTAATCAAAATTTAACTAACTACTGTTGTTCGTCTTATCTTTGCTTCTAACGATGACGAAGGTATATACCACGTGGACCTACAGTTCAACGTTGAACCTATACCACATAAGGTCCCACTGGAAATCTAATCCATATTTTCAGCAAAATAGGAGTGTCGATTAACGATGTTGGTGAATTAGCTTATAAGTAGAGCAACCCACTCAAATTTGTTGCATTGTTACGTTCTCAATGATTTTGCATTGTAAATACTGGTTTGAAAAATATTAATACAGTATGTTAAACTTGCAGTTAAACAGAATTTTCCAAGAATTGTGCTATATATTTTAAATTATGCTTTATGCTTTATTTTCTAAAATTATGCTTTTAAAATTAGGTACCAACTATGTGTCTAAATTGCTATTATGCTTTTTATGCTTTATATTCTTTAGAGTTGCCCTACTTATAAGTAAAATGTTGAGATTTACACGTATCAATAATTGGTTGGCATTAATTTCATAGGCCCTTATGCAGAGTCGTTTAGACGTATTATTAGCATCATACTAAAGGCTTCACTACTGCAGGAAACATATGTTAGTCGAACCCTTTAGTATGGCTCTAATAACGCGTCAAAACGACTCTGCATAAGGCCCATAATGTTTAGTATTTCTGGATTCCCAAAACTATTAAAGAATATGGAAGATTCGTTTGTGTAATCTCCAACACAACACAAATGTCTTGATAACAGGAGATTTTATATTATCATGATACAAAATTAGTGAAGTTGTATGTTCTTAATCTGAAACTTTGAGAACTCTAATGAATGTAACGTTATGTATAAATGGTTAGCATTTTCCCTGACGCAGAAGATCAGAATTCGACAACTGTTAAAAACTATAATATGGTTTAGATTGGTTTCGAATCTACTGGCGGATAAAGGGATTTGCCCCTGTCTTCAAATAAGAATTTTTTCTGTGCCTTAACCTGCATCAAGTTTAGTACTCCTTCAAAACAAGAAAAAGAAGAAACAAACGCTGGAAACACAATAACGTGATTTGTTAGGATTAGGAGTGGGGAGCTTTTAGCATCGATGGCCATGTTAGCCTGTCACACATGTGAAGGATGATGTCCCTCAAGATCGCACTGTCCTGGAAATTAGAGAGGAAGAAAGGAATAAGAAGTGGCCTGGAAAAGCTGTTACACCTTTTCGACTGCCTGTCCCCCATAGGGGATCGAACCCGAGACTGCTTGTACCTAAGGCGAGAGCGTTAGCGACTACGCGACCACAATGCGATTTGTTGTTTGCATAAATTCAAATATATTCTTTACTAAAAGAAATTCTACAATATTATTAGGATCTAAAAAGTCCGAAGAGACAAGTCATATTCTACCAATCGGAAGATCTTATTGACCCGAACGAAATAACATGGTTGATTGTAAAAGTTCATGTGTACTTTTTGAGAACATTTGGAAAACAAGAATTAATTTATAAACTTAAAAATTGACGCTTTACAGAACCATGCCACTTATTGATGTAAAGCAGATATTGAAATAGTGTCATGAAGCGTTTCATTATGTCACTACCAAGATAACAATACACAGTACATAATGAGATTTAGCCCAAAATCAACACTAATTCTTAAATTTTAACTTTCTTTAACTGAAATTTTGTCAAATATATGTCGGTCGATAGTGTAAGAAACATGCTTGAGAGTAAATTCTTATGTGTAGTTTTCGAGAAAATCTAACGTTTATGGTGCTAATAAATAGGGTCGTTGTCAATAATGATCGCCAGCTTTGTTTTGTTGGAGGAAATTGGTTATTTATTTACTTACTGTATACACTATTAACTAGCAAATAGTATGTTGTTCTTTGTCATTTCCTATCGTGACACAAACATTCTTTATGCATATAAGCCTACTACTTGTAATCAGGGGCAGATTCAGGATGCTCTTGGGGGGGGGGCGGTGGGTTGTAATACTGCTACTTAGAGCTACTTTTAAGAGCTCCTAACTCTGGAATGGGTTTTATTTATATACAAAATAAGAAAGTTTCCTCTTCTGGGGGGGGGGCTATCGCCCCTTGGATCCGCCCCTGCTTGTAATACCAGTGTCTTCCGCAGAATGTGAAAGATATTTTACAGTAATGACTAACACCCTTATTAAACTTCGAAATCAAATCCAAACACGGTGGGACCACTCGGTCGAAAAAGTGTAAAAGATTTTAAGGCCAACCGTCCTGAGGGAGGTTTTCCTCATTCACACCAGGCAGGCAATACCTAACATACAAGTCCCAGAACGCTTCCTTTCCCAATCCTCTCTTTCTTCCCTTTCCTGGGATAATGTGATTGCCGACGGATATCATCCCTCATACATGACGGGCTAACATGGTCATATATGCCGAAAGCCCAGAAATCTAACTACTAATCCTAATCCCCAAATGGAAACAGAAGTACTACCTGTAATGTTTGTGTTTATTAATAGATCACGCTTAAAAGACTTCCCTTCCGAACATTTTGCAGCAGAGAAGATGGCGACTGGATCTCATTCTGCAATAGACGCCCATCAGACGGAAGTCTTCAGAAAATTCGACACATAAAGCCAAACTCTTCATGCAAATTCATTTAATCCATCACGGCGAAATTAAAATACCGCTAATTTTACAGTAATTATATGATATTTCAAATAGATAAAAGATAATGGAAATGTGGAACAAGAGCGCCATAGACAATATTATTTTATGTGAGATACCGTTATCACGATTTACTTATCTGCTTTTGATTTCGAGCCATTTAGAAAATCGGCATTTATTTTTGCGTTTCTAAATGGTTGAAAACAGAAAGCTACTAGGTGACTCGTGATAATGGTGCCTCATGCAAAATAATAGTGTCTAGGGCTCTCTTGTTCCACATTTCAATTATCTTTTATCTATTTGAAGATATCACATAATTACTGTAAAATTAGCGGTATTTTAGTTTCGCTGTGATTAGGTCTCTTAAGTAGCAGCATATTTTACAGACACGTTCTTCTATATAGTCTATAAAAAAATAAAAAACCGTTGTCAAGAACAGCCTGATTCGAACCCTGGGTTTGGATCTCATGTCATGTTCTTTGTCTACATGCAATACAGCATTGAAGCAGAACAGACATTAAACTCCAATAAAGAAATAAATACATTAAAACAGAGGGAATGCTTCGAGAAAGATAAAATTTTAAGATCGTCTTATATTATTATTAACTGATAAAAAAAAAAAAAAAATTGCTTGTGCCTGCGAACTACATACGGAAGATAGTGTGATGAGAAAGGCCTACTTTGTTTAAATGTGGTCGTATAACGACTTCTGCATTTCAAGATAGGCATTGTAACAGATACACAAAATCATCATTCCACACTCATTTTCTTTGTAAAGAATGAAAGTAGGCTACAAGTTTGCACGGGAAACTTGCCAAGATGATCATTGAGAACTGAGTAGCAAAGAAAAGGTGACGGTTGGAAGGGAAAACAATGATGACGCATGGGTGAAAGGAAGAGCTAACTGTTGACCCACTGAAGACTTGCCGATGGACCATACAGCACACAGGAAACCGTGACTAACAATCAAAAACGACTTAAAAGGATGGCAAAGAAAAACTACATGATGAAAAAGAAGACAACCGCATTATGTTTGTGGAAAAGAAAACAAGATAGCAAGATAAATCTATAATCGTCTGAAGAGTTCTTCCGCTTGCTTTCTTGTCTACCTCTGAATATGATTACAAAACAGTGTTTCCAGGCACATTAATTTCACCCTGGTAAATAATCTTACTAAACATATTTGATAGGAAAGTAGCAACGACTTAACTTAGTACATGCTTTCAGCTGCTTTCCCACGTCATCTGATACACATATATCAACAAAGAGGGAACATTATTCCATAGGTTAAATGTCATTACAAATTGTAATCTACCTAAACATACGTAGTAGGGATAAACTGGACGTACATAAATTTATTCACTGATAAATTTATTCCTCTTAATTAAGACTTTCAATCCAAGCTCGAGTAAGGATTATAGTACAACAGGACGGAATTGGAGCTTAGGTGTTTGATCCCAGCTCGCACCGTGTGGACTTTGTGGTGGACAAACACCGTGCTCATGAGTTTTCTCGGGGTTCTCCCGTTTCCTCCCACTTTCTTCATTCCACCATTTTATTCATTTCTCATCATCACCGTCTCCTTTAGTCTAACCGGCATAATCGTGTGACGTAAAACTTAAAGATTTCATTTCATTTTTTGGAGCTTAGGTTGAGTCTTACATATGAGGCTCTCAGCTACCTTCTGCGATGGGTGATCAGTTGTCTGGAAAATTTATTCTTGTTTTCTCTCTGTATGTCTGTCTCTTTCTTTTTTCCTTTTCGTTTGGTAATCTTTCCCTGACATTTAACAATGAAATTGTGAACGTCTTGTAGGCTGAAAGGCTTTCAAACTGCACTGTACCATAAGGTTACCATGTGACGGAACTTGAAAAAGAGAACATTTTTGGTTTTCATATGAAATATTTATATTAAGGATCAAATTTCTTAACGGCGCGGTAAGTATTATGCCATCTAAGATGAAACGATCCAATATATTTCAATCAAAAATTTTCTTCTGTAGAACTACATATAGTGTAGCCAAACCCAAACTATCCGTTTACTCAGTATGATGTGCTTATTGCGTAGAAAATACGAAACTTGATTTGGGGGCCATTCAAAAATTTTGTGGCCCTGACTTAAAAAATAATTATTGGCTAAGATCGCAATCTTTTGATCTATTTTTTGGTGGTTTCTTAAAATCTTGTTTACGCTATTGATTTATATGGGGGATTTTTTTCTGTTTTCTTTGAAATTAACTTAGATTTTGATTATGTAATTCCTTCTTAACTTCACTTAAATGTCCTTTGATTTTTAAAATTAAATTTACATTATGTAAAAATCTAATATTACTTAAACTAAATTTGATTAGTCTTCTATCTATTAAAATGCTACAATAGCAATTAAAAGCGCCTGAGCTCCAACCTATAACTTTGGCTTTCAACTCTTTCATTTACGGTTATGTGTGATTTCACGTTTAACAGAGACAAACATTTTGAGTATTTGTACTTTAAAAAATGAAATGAAATCTTTGAGTTTTACGTCCCACGATTATGCCGGTGAGGCTAAAGGAGACGGTGATAATGAGTAATGAATGAAATTGTGGAATGAAGAAAGTGGGAGGAAACGGGAGAACCCCGAGAAAACCCACGCACACGGTGTTTGTCCACCACAAAGTTCACTTGGCGTTGGCTGGGATCGAACCCGGGACCCCAATCACCAGAGGCTCTACCACTGAGCCACCGCGGCCCCTATTTGTAATTTAAATAGTCTAAATTAGTTAACTATATCTTTTTCATAAAGTTTGTGATATAAAATTATTGTTCAAAGCCTTTGTATTTTAATAAACCTTCTCTAAAATCAATGCATGTGAATTGTGCTTCCATCTTCCGAGTTCTTTTAAACTATTTTTATATGTTTGTAGTCAATCCTTTCGACAATGAGATCTAGGAAACTACAGGCTCTAGAAAGATAACGTTTTCATTGATCGATTGGAAATTTTGCGTAGATTGTCCAGTTCTAATTGAATATTTAAAAAAAAAAAACATGGCCATTATTTCTTTATTACTTTTTTTAGGGTACACTGGAAGCGTTGAAATTAAAAAAAAAAAAAACAACTAAAGCATCATATCCTTTGTGTTATACATTCCAACACCACAATGTTGTATATTGGGGTTGAATATGTCCCAGGCGTTTGTTCCATGGCCAAATAATAGTGAAAGAGGAAGGATAACCATTTCTCAAGTTTAAGATAAATCTTTATTTTTTGAGTGTTTTTCCCAATGAACACCATATATAACTGACATTATAATTAATTGTAAATGTAATGTATTTGCTTATAGTGTGTACTGCATGCAAGAAGAAAGAAACTGGTCATACATGAATTAGAAACTCCAACCGGAAGTAGGCTCAAATCTTGCAAACGGTGCGAGATATTGAGAAAAAATAATCGAAAAAATCTCCCCTTTATGATACCCCTTGCCGATTTTTTAAATCAAGACGTCTTTCACTTATGTCTGTAAAGGGACATGTACATATGTTGTGAGGAATGAGAAGGAGATTTATGCTTATATGCGAATGATGCGCTGTGTAGAGAACGCAGGTTCAGCTAGTAAATATTAAAACTTTATACCACAAAATTTAATTTTCAGTAAGTAATGGGTAATCAAATAGATTTGAACAAGAAATCGATACTATCAAGTAATTAAAATTCAAGTTCATTTCAAAGAAAAAGAGAAATACCCAATTAAATCAATGAGCTAAAAGCCAAAGTTGGTGCTGGTACTTAACTCTGTTAATGTCATAACGAGAAAACATAATTTATACAAATAACTTATACATGTTGATTACGAAAATATTTTTATTTTCTCGCGCATACAGCTGGATATGTACTTCCTCGAAAAATGAACTTTGCAACAATATTAATATTAACAATTTTGCAAACATATCTACTGAATAACAAATCGTAAAGTTGAAGGAGCTGCCTATTCTACAAAGAGAGAAAAGAAGAGTCTGGTTTTCAAAGAGATGGGTTGTCCGTCACATTTTCCAATTAAAAAAAAAAAAAAAAACTTACTCGGAGCATTTTTAGGGCGCGGAAAAGAGGACGCCTGGTAACCCTAGTGTATCACCAAAACGGAAACTACCTATAAAGGGTTTTAAAGCATTTTCCTTATTGTCGTTTCTCAATTTTGTAGTAATTTTTACCAATGATATCAATAATGAGCAGTTTTGTATTTTTTTTTCCCACAATATATTTATGTTGGTGTTGTTCATATCAATATGGAGTGAATCAGTGGATAGTGCGGTCAAGTAGGTCGTGGGTCAATAGGACGTGACCCACTACAACGTATCACTCACTTTGATCCATCATTACCCCCTGTGACCCACCGACCTACTACGACTCACCCACCCACTCTGTTCAGTGCATTGTAGACAGTATCTTCTAGACATTGGTGAATTTATCTACATTTTACTTTCATGGCTTCCATCTTTCTTCCTTTTAAATTTGTTTCTGTTTACTTACCTGAGATGAGTATATCTAAATGAAAAAAGAACTTCAAGCACTTTTGGATATATTGATATTTGTAATTGTAATAAGTGCAACAGGACTTACTACTTGGCTTTCAAGACAGCCGAATTTTACAGTTTTCCCTTTTTTCCTTTACGTTGCCCTACTTTACCTGGATTTGAATATTTCAAATTCCATCCTATTTTCCACTAAAAACTATCTTTAATTCATCAAGGAAACAATTATATATGATAATTAAATTGAAATTCAATGTAATACAGCCCATGACAAACACTTGACCATTTTATATCGTAAAGGTCAGATAAACCGGTATTGTAATAGCGCGGTGCTTGAGCGATTGACCGCAAAAATTCAAATTCCGATTAGTCATAATTTCTTTTATTACAAATGTAAACTCTTTAGTCAGCAGAGAGGAGGGCATGAATCATGGATCACAGTTGATGACGATGGGTTTTGATAATAGTGGGTCAGAGTAGGTCAAGGTGGGTTGTGTGTCACAGTAGGTCACGGTGGGTGGTGAGTCAGTGGGTCATGGGTCAAGTTTTCATTGACCCACGCCATCTCTGGTTCATATTCAGCCGATTCAGGTCTCCCGTACATAGACCTGTCCAGATTCATGATCTATTTTGCTATATCAATAAAATAGTGCCCAGTTTCATGACTCACTTTTAGAAAGAGAGTGATTTGATGAACACATAAATGGAATGTCTACGGTTTCGGAATGAGTTCGAAAGTGGTGAAGAAGAAGAGGTTTTTTGAAGCTTGTGGTCACAACACTAGGCCCATATTATAATCGTAACTTCCTCAAGCGGTTGTTAACGCTATATCATGTATGAATATGAAATATTAATATTACGTAGAAATTCTTAATATAATCAAGATTTAAAAAAAAAAACATAGTTGCCAATTATTACACTCGATTATTACTAAAACTCTCATCTCTGCTTACATATTATCCAATCATAGAGTCTTCTGGAATTTCTACATCCTCATTAATATGATAGGCCTATATTTTTATTTTCTCTATTTCTTCTCCCATTACTACTCTAGTCTTATAAAATATAATAAAAATGACGACCCAGCTATCTTTACAAGTTATTTACTCTCACTTACAGGTAGAACTTAATACAACAAGAGTGAATGTTTATTGGACAACTGAGACCTTTATTAGAGGCTAAAGTATTAACAATTCCTACGCATAATTGCGATAATATGACCTTTTAAAGAAAGTGGATGGTCCGGTATTTTGAATATTTTGTGGGTGCAGCTGTCAACATTTGTACGTGCTAAATGTCTAATATAACGAATAATTTACATAACGAAATGTGTTTAAATTTTTGTTTTACATATATACAATCTGTTCTTTTTACAGTTCATTCTTGTACGTACATATGAGATGAGATTGTGTCATTTATGAATGTAAAATCAGTTATGGCTGAACAACACGCAGTCTTTTATGCGTGAGATTTCTGCCGCGAGAAGTCACATAATTGTTCACCTCATAGCATGCAATAGAATGGTAGAAGTGGTTTCACAAAAGTTTTCTTTACAGTAAAAGGAATTCCCATTAAAAGATGGCTTTAAATTAAAAAATAAATTATAATATTTAATATACAATGTTCCTCAAAATATGTCTTTTCCGTATTTGGAGAAATAAACTATAGAAGTTGAGCTATGATTTTCTAGGAAGGAACGAAACATAATTGAATTTGTCATCATCCTAAATGTTGGAAATAGATTATATCGGCATTTGTCCTGCATTGAGAGTGCGTTACATTCAATTGGAAGACGATTTTCATATAGTTGTGGATGACAGATATGTGTGACCAGCCTCTAGAAATTCACCAGATATCGAATTCATTGTATGCTTGCAGAAATTTAAAATCGTTAGCTCTTGTTTATCATGTGCCGCTATCGCTTTGACTTGGAGGAAAAATCGATAAACTTATAATATTTTGTGTGGCAGCTGCCTCCCCTCCAACTCAATTATCTAAATAAATGGACTGACCTTACTCAGATATAACAATCAGTTTGAGGTGAGTATCACATTTGAGTGTTGTACTTCTGCTAGTTTGGTAGCGTTGACGCGCGATACTGTTTTCTTGCTTGATTCTATTGTTCATGAGCCTGTGGTTTTCTCCATATATGTTTGTGAGTGCTCAGTTCTCTTGCTTGTATCGTTATGGAGTTGGAGAATAATACTCGATTACGGTCAGAGGACATAAAAACATTATTCACGACGTTATTGGGTCTCCAGAAGAGTTCAGTTGTGTTCAAGTGCCTACAATAAAAAGGGTGTTGAAACAACTCCTGTGGGAAAAGGGAACAAAGAAGAGGAATTCCGGTTATAGTAAAGATCCGCCAGCCAAGGACATTGCTTACATAGTTGCTGCTAAAATAATTCAAGTTTGGAAGACGTCATCTATATGGGGAAAAGCTACTTTAAGTCAACAACGAATTGTAACCTTAATTCTTCAGTATCACGAAAAAGTTCGTCAGTTTCTAAAAATCAGTGAAAAAATAAAACCCTATATGTGATACTAAAATAATGCAATATTAAAAATTTGCCAGAGAAACCTTATTTGATATTGCTTGGTGTAAATGAGCTGATTAACTAATTTATTCTAAATGTGAAAAAGAAAGACGAGTGTCAAAGTTAGA
Source organism: Thermobia domestica (assembly GCF_964235325.1). Lineage (NCBI taxonomy): Eukaryota > Metazoa > Arthropoda > Insecta > Zygentoma > Lepismatidae > Thermobia > Thermobia domestica. Next base: position 136,100,901 of record NC_137468.1, on the reverse strand, counting down.
AGTACCATTTCTTGACATATCTTGACATCACAACTTGTTGTTCTAGGCTATGATGTAATGACAGGTAATACTGGAGTAATGGCCAATATTGAAAATTCTTTAGGAAAGCCACTTCAAAGAATAACTGTTGCATACAAATGAACTTCTACTTACGTTAGACATTTAATCCATGAAATCAATGGTAAAACTACGGAGCCAAATTCATACGGACAAATTGGAATGACTTTACAAAACTGCGAGTCCTTACCACTTGTTGATTTTGAACCTGTAGCTGTTCACCGGATTCAGAACTTCAGTGGTTTGAATTTAAGCATGGATCAAAAGTATATTCTGAATATTTGTCAAGCTATTTCGTTGGGCCATTGTCCTGCAAGTTTGGCTAGGGCAGCAGGAAAGATGGGTGACAACTGCTAATAGAATTTTGCTCCTTTACAACGGAACGGAAAATCCATCAACAGAGTTCAATATTATGATTTTTTACATAATGAATGTTTATGCTCCTGTATGGTTCTATAGTAAAAGTGAACCATCGTGCACACATAGAGCTAAACATTTATTGAAACTTATGTCATTTTCTAGATCTATGGATTCAAATACTAAATCAATTATGGATCCAGTAATAATGCGAAATGTGTGATTTAGTCATCCTGACAATTTACTTCTGCCAATGATATGGGACAAAGATGCGAACATAAGAAGGTTCGGTTGGAGAAGAATTTTGAAAGCAAGAATCCTTATCTGTCAATGTGAGAGAAATCAAAGTTCCTGAGGTCAAATTAAACGCGAAAACCTACATAAAATGATAAGCTTCTCGGAGTGTATCTTGATGGAGCCACCATTAACAAAACACCTAAGCAAAGATGAGCTGCAACTTAACATAAAAATTGTTGCAATTGTCAGTGAAGAACTAACAAGTTTTCCTTGCCACATTCAAGCAATAGAGCGCATGATAAAATTAGTGACAGAAGCGGCTAGTTCTGTATGTAGTGCAGACGCTCGTCGTGGACTTATTTTGGCAACTTTAAAATCTCGGGAGGGGGCGCCAGAGTTCACAATGAAATCAGAAAACAAAAATTAGTAACTGAACGTAAATATTAGACACTTGAGAACTAGTAATCTGCAAACACAAAATCAAAGATAAGTCCAGAAGTGGGACGGAGGGCGGAACTTAAACTGAAGCCCCCTTTTCGTGGTGAGTTGTGGGTTATTTCGAATGTAATAAATTTACTTGGAAATAAGCTAAGAGGTGCAGGAACTATAATGTTGTATCTCAGCTAGTTTTCTGAAACTTTTAAAATTTTATACATTTTCCAAATATATAAAAAGTTGAATACATTTCATTTTATTGATTTTTGACTCATTGTGTCTGATACGGACACAAAAATCACTAACATGTTTAAATAACTTTTACGGAATTTTTACAAACATGCATAAATATACAAGATATTAAGACTTTTCCCCCCATAGGCGATAGGGATTGCAGCAACTCAAAAAGTTGAAGTAGAGTCTTGACATCTTTTTGCATTATATTGGGACTGTCTGGAGAACAATTATTACTACGCAAGTGAAACATAGTATAAAGTTATAACTATTTTGCGTACTGTCCTAAAAAAAATCTACGATTAAATCATTTAAAAAAAAAAATTCAAGCCAATGGCGGCACCTCAAAAAATTGAGGCATCGATCTGAATTTTTTCTGTGCTTTATTAACCACATTTGGCCAAAAATGGCCACTAAGGGTAACAAGATTTCGAATAAACGATTTTTCGATACACCCTATTCCACATGTTTACGTGTGTTCTCAAATTTGTTTAGTTTCCCTTTTTATATCTGAAATAGTTGAACATTACAAGGAAAGGAGTTTGCCTTACAAAGAGCATGAATTGAAGACCTTTCACTACTTTTATTCTGTATATGAAAATAAATATCGATTTTTATTTCTAAGAAATGATTTTTTGAGAATTTTGCTGAAAGTCAATCTTGCGTATGTAATGAGTGCTTTAACTTCTTAATCAATTTACAAGTTAGAAACAAAATTCTGTACATGAATACTACTGTTTTTTGTTACAAAAATTAGTTTATTCCTGTAATAAATTATGAGCATGGATACATTGAATTATGCTATTTTTTCGTAGCATTATCATTTAAAAAAATAACAAAAAAACGCTGTTAGAAATTGTTTGATAGAGCTTCACCGTATCCTTAGAATGACACATCATTTTACAGAGAAATGCTACCCATATCTGTCTTTTAATTTCATAGCCTGAAGTTATACGCTAAGTACCACTTAAGTGTGTTTCCTCATCTCTTTCGACATGAGTCCTGAAGGTAGACAAAGACAACATTTCAAATAGCTCTTGAAACTACACTTCAATGAAATTTCCATAGGTCCTGAAACAGGAAATCCTAAATGTGGACTAAATGTTTTATTTTCTTCTTCTGCTTTTTCATGCAAATAAAAGAACATTTCTTTAAGGCAATTTTGTAGCAATTCCACCCAACAATACAGTAAAACCTCTGAATAATGAACACTGATGGAATATAATTTTTTCTACATAAATGAGTTGTGTCCGTTGTAGACACGTTGGACTTGTTTAGATTATTTACGCCTCATGGGTTAACTCTATGCAGAATACAGCAAATACATTAGTTATAAAATAGACTAATATCAAAAATATTCAAATTACTGGAGGGTTAAGGGGGATACCGAGAAGTCGAAACGAAATTTCAGAACTAAAGGGACCAGCGCCATAACTTAAATCTTTCTGAGGGAGGGCAAGCATTAATATTTGGACCCCCTAGAAAAAGTTCTGTTGGGCTCTCTCACAAAATTCGAAAATAGGTCCCTTCTTTCTATCTTTCTTTTACTCTTTGGGGGCTCCCCGGAACCTGCGGGCTCTCCGCACGCTCCTGGGCCCGTTTCATACATGACAAATTAATTAAGGGGACAATGTTGACAAATCTCAAAGCCATACGAATAAATATTATTTATTACGTATAAATATTATTGTCCCTGATAGTAGAAATTTTTTACTGAAATGGGTCCACGACTCATTTTTGTTTTATTTACCTTTTGTGTGCTATTTCGTTTATGTAATGTAGTGAACCTGTTTGATGCTGCATTTATAATTTCATGTTCGTATCGTATATGGAGTAAGAAAATTTTATTTTAAAGTGGCACCCCCTTGAACGGCTGGGAGCTTCCCTGGAGGGACAGTTGCCCCTCCTGGCCCCCACAAGTTACGACCCTGAAAGGGACGTTGCATGCACATTTCCATCTGATTCTAATATTTTTTCTTTCTCCCTTTTTCTTCTTGAGCTTTTACTAAAGGGACGTAATCCCCTTACGTTCCTCCTCATTTCTACTTCTGTAAAGTAAAATATCGCTGGTAGATGTTCATAAGTACAACAAAATATAGGCCTACTGCAAGTGGGACATGCAATACCCCTGTAAATAACCAGTTAATTGCTTATTGTTTGTACTTAACTGAAAAGAACATGCAGCATTATTATCAGGTAATTAATATAAAAATTATTGAGCCTTTTAGGTCAATATTGAGAATAGGGTCTACATTTATTGTGATATGAAAATAATATTTTGAAACCACATTTGCTCCATTTTGTTTGATGGCCTTCTGCCATTCTTCCGGCAACAGCATAATCTCATCGCTATAGAACCTTGGTGATTTTTGGCTAAAAAACTGTGACAGGTGCTTTCCACATACCTCTTTTGAAACTAACTTAACACTGCTCATGGAGTTCTGCAGAGACCGAAACAAGTTATGATGGCGCTAGATCCCGCTTATATGATGGATACATTATAATCCCAAGTAAGATCTCTCAATTTCTAACGGGTCGTTAAAGATGTATATGCAATTTCCCGTGTCAGAATTGTAATCAGCGCCCTTTCTGTTGACCAGTTCTAGCCATTTCTTTTGAATTGCTAGGTGCATACGCTCTAACTGTCGACAGTACAGATCAGAGGCTCTCGTTCTACAAAGCGGTAGCAGTTTGTGATGCATCATTTCCTTCTAATCGCAACAAACACACAGCATAACCTTGCTGGGTGTTAATGTGGACTTTGCCACATATTGTAGAGCTTCTCTTCGCTTTGACTAATATCGTTTTCTTACATTTATGTAGTTAATCATCAAGTTTTCATCTTTTGACTGTTGGTTTTTAAGAACGTAACTTGAACCAAAAAAAAAAAAAAAAAAAATCTTCACAGACTTGAGCAGCATCTGCTTCTTTATCCAAATAAAACGTTAAAATGTAGTCCAGTTTTGCGGAAAGTTCACTTATCTTCACGGCGCAATTTCCTAAGACTGATTGTCAGAACTCCAACACTTTTGATACTTTGTGGTGAAGGAATTTTCGGTCTAATGTACTAAATGAAGTTTGTTTTCAATTCTGGAAAGTATTTTCTTTAATAAATACGTATGAACCGTCAAGGAACGGACATGAACGTGTCATTCAGACATCCGAGTCAAACCTAATCCATTCGATAGACATAAAAGATATGTTCATGCACAAAAAGCACACAATCCAAATGTATCTCGAAAAATACGATAGGGGATAAGAAATGAATATACCAAGTTTTGTTTTGATATACGGATTAGGTATGACGGGAAAGGTTGTATACCAATACGCTCTGTACATAGAAAACCGAACCTATGACACGACCTATAAAGAGAATATAATATAAAAAAAATATAAACGCAATACTATTTATCCTGATGTCCAGAATTGTACCGCATTCTCTGTAAAATGAAGCGTTTCAATAGTTATAACGTATATTGTTCAGTGACATTTGAAGAGGGAAATTGGGAATAAGTCGCAAAAATGTCTTCCAAAATAGCTCTATTGTGAAGTTGTGCGTCCTCTGAAGCAACACCGGAGCCAGTAGGAGCCAGTGTGCGAATTAAAGATCTTAATGGGGGATAAGGTGCACATCCGATCCCATTCCTCTCAGGGGTATTTCCCCCTTATCTTCCCTAGTAAGACGCACAGAGTACACAATTAAAATATACCTTAAAAAATACTATGAGGTATGCGGATAGAAAGTATATCATTAAAGCAAGATAAACAATATAGTATGACACAGTAAGAACGGAATAGAGAACAAAAGGGCACGGGTAGGATGTTGGTGGATAACTGGGTTTATCCCGATACAACTGTAGCACAGTTGCTGTTTAAAGCGCTTGCTTCATTCTACAGAGAATGTGGTACAAATCTTGATATCAGGATAAATAGTAGCCTACTGCGTTTATATTTTTTATATTATGTTCTCTTTCTAGGTCAAGTCATAGGTTCGGTTTTCTATGTACAGAGCATACTGGTATACAACCTTTCTCCGCATACCCATTCTGTATATCAGAACAAAACTTGGTACACTCATTTCTTATCCCCTATCGTATTTTTCGAGACACATTTGGATTGTGTGCTTTTACCCGGGCTACACCAGAGGGGGCCAAAGTTGATGGAAGAGGTTTCTGGAGGGAATTTTCCCTACAGTCTCCCAATTTTCCCTGTTTAAGTATGTTATGAGCCCCAATACTTAGCAACTATGGAAAGCTTGTTTCATGCTGAAGAGAATACAAACTATAACTTTGCAATGAACAGTGTTGAACCAATAGCTATTTTATTGCGAGTTTACGATTTTCTTTTTACTAACAGGGTTAATGGGCCCCAGGGACTTACTCCGTTGTTCATAGCACTTATTTTTTTTTTTTTTTTTGCATTAACATATCTTTGTTATGTTTATCGAACGGAATAGGTTTGATTCGGATGTCCGGATGACACGTTCATATCCGTTCTGTGAGAATAATTCTTGTCTGTTATGAAAAGGTCCCTAAAACATTGGGGAGAAAACAAGACTGTCTGTGTCCGTAACAGAAAAGATTATATCCCGTAGCAATATATATATATATATATATATATATTCTCCGGACAAAATTATCTGTTCGTAATTTAAGGTGTCCGCTATTGAGGTGTCCAATAAGGGAAGTTTCACTGTACTAATGTGTTGTACTTGTCTGCAAATAGAATATTTTAAGAGTTACTTGCCGTAAATTCTGTTACTGGCCATCTACACTTTTCTTTCTACTGCCTGATTCTCTCTCTCTCTCTTTTTTTTTAAAAAAAAAAAGAAAGAAAAGCTCTAAACTGCAAAGAAATTAAGATTTCTATTCGAACATAAACCGTGGAGCGATAAGGTGTTAGCGACCGGATTATCGTACATGTGCGCACATGCGAATGCATATTTTAACCACTTGCCTTACATATTTTGGTCACAAAGATTTTACCTATTTTTTATTTGCTTTTTGGAATGTACGCTTGATGCCACTAACAACGGTTGAAACATAATATATAATTGACGGTGCTATAACGTCATAAATCCTTTAACAAAAACCTTAACATTATAATCCCGAGTTAACTCTGCAGCAAGTATAGTTGGGTTCGCAGAAAAATGCACACTTTTGTCACAGATCCTACGAGTAAACTCGGGTTAATAATATATTATACATAACAGGATTCCGAGTATACTCGGGTTAATAAGGCAAGTGGTTAAGGCTAGTATGTAATCTAAGGATATTCGCATATTTTATATAATTAGAAGTATGAATCATTTTAGCATCCTTAACGTCGTAAATCGGTAGTTATGTGTGTATTGGACATAGTGATTTAGTTGGACCGGAACACACCGGAATGTCGACCTGGAAAACATTTGTCAAACAATGTTGGAACCCAGTATGAGTTCATATGGAGTCTCCTAAATTCGTAAAGTGAGTTCCGGTATTTTTTTTTTTTCACTAAATCACTATACGCATCCATTTGGAAAGCATCTAATCTACACTCTCGAATTATTATTATTAAGTATTCTGCTTTTTGGGCAGGTCCTGGGACTAATGAGGATTTTTTTTTTTTTCAATTTTAGATTTGGGCCTGGAAATGTTTCTTCTACTTTTGTCGAACTTCAGCTTCCTCTTTTAACCCCCAATATTTTCTCCTATCTTTCAAATCATCGATCAACTGTGTTCTTCTTCCTATTCCTCGCTTTCCTTCCATCTTTCCTTCTATGGCGGTGTGAAGAAGATGTGTCCAATCCAATTGGCCTTTCTACGAAGGATGGTGGCCAGAAGTGTCCTCTTCTCTCCTATCGGTTTTAAAACAGCTTCGTTTGTTGCTCTCTCTGTCCATTTTATCTTCTCCATCTTCCTCCAACACCACATTTCGAAGCTCTCCAAATATTTCTTCTCTAACTTCCGTAATGTCCAAGTCTCTCAACCATACAGTCCAATGTTCCATATATAGCACTTGACCAACTTCTTCTTCAGTTCAATATTGAGCCTGTTAGTTAAGAGTGATCTTTTCTTGTTAAATGCTTATTTAGCTATGGCAATTCTTGACTGATCTCTTTGGTGCAGTAAGCGTCTCGTCAAAATACCTCCCAGATACTTGAAATTATCGACCTCCTCAAGTTCTCCTTGTTCTACTCTGATCCATAAGGGCGTGTTTCCACGGAATATTCTCATGACTTTCACTTTTCGGTGTTAATTTCCACTCCATACAGTTTTCCAGTGTCAACTATTTTGTCAATCATCTCCTGTAGTCCTCCTTCGGTTTTAATCGGTTGTAATCAATTTGGTAGCGTTTTTTATCTCCTGGACTTTTCCACGTGTACAGTTTGGTTTTCCTTAATTTAAACCACGTGTTCATCACCAGATCATGTCGCCTACAGAAATCGATAAGCATTTGACCTCATTCGTTTCTTCTACCTAATCCAAACGATCCCACTACCTTATTCGCAGCTTCTCCCACTACGCTGTTGAAGTCTCCCATTACTATGGCGTTGACCTTTCCTCTTCCTTCCTGATGCAATATGTCACTAATCTGATCATACATTACTTCTACTTCATTATCATCATGGTCGGTTGTTGGCATATACACTTGTTGGCATATATAGAGGTTGTTCAGTCTACATTTGGCCAATTTCGACTTACCTAAAAATTTAGAAGAATCCATGGCGTCAGGGCGGTAAGTGCTCGATGTATTTCCCTTGGTTCCTAACAATAGCCCGACAGCGTAATTTCTACTGTAATAGGCTTCTCTGAAGAACTAGGAGGGGAATCTTGTCCCATTCCCTTTGCACAGCTTTCCAAAGTCCTTCCACAGTTGTCACATGCCGTTTTCCCAAAGCCCGATTCAACAATCCAAATCCACAATAGTCCATAGGACTTGCATCTGGAGATTTAACAGGTACCTCATTGAAAGGTATCACCTGTATACCACTTGCCTCCTCCATCTCCGTGTAGAAAGCGAGGGACGATCGTGAGGTATCTGATGTGGCCTTGTCCATGTGAATGCCCACCAGATTGGCGTCATTTCCGTACATTGTTGAAATCTCATGCTCGTAGATCGGCCGCATGATCTGCTCCTGAAAATACTGCGAATTTATTTTGCAGTTCTTCGCCACCCTACGAATCTTCAGTTTACCTCGGTAACAGTAGCCAGTAACGACCATGAACCCTTTTGGGAAGGATTCTTTACAGACACGGACCCACCTTCTGAAGTTCTTGGCGCCTTTCTCTCGGTACATGATGGCTCTCGGTTTGTCGCAGTCGGAAAGGTAAATCCATGCTTCATCGAGCGTTACGACGTACATCCACCTTTGTTTTGCCAGATGCCGTTCGTACAGCTTCCGGGCGTTACACTTTCGTTCCTTTTGGTGGGCATCCATGAGAAGATGGGCGCGAGTTTTCATGACTTTTTCCAGTTGATGGTGTAACGTTCGGCTCACAGTCCCCAAAGACACGTCAAGACGATTAGCCATACACCTTTGGCGGATTTTCTTGCATTGCCATTTTGCGAAGTTTCCTCTGCATGGTGGAGGTGGCCTTGGTGCATTCCCGCTTCCTAGGCAACTTCGTTGGTGATCGAAATGGTGGAGCTTCGTTGCCCTTGTACTTTTCAATAACATTTTTATTCCACTTAAACTGATGTTGCAACCATTCTTCTTGCACTGTTTTCTAATGACAGAAACACTAAAGTGGGCGTCATAAAGATCCGCAACATAGCCTTCCCAAAACCGACTTAGTTTGGATGGCATTTTGGTCACAGAGCGAAAACCCATACACTTGGAAACAAATTTAACACAACACTCACAACAATGGTCCTGTTTTGTACGTTATTGTCGTCCGCGCGGAAAAACAACTCTGTTCCCAGGAAGCCACTGCACAACACTGCAGGACGCCAGGAGCCAGGTCGGGTGAGTCCATTCTGCCCGGGAGGGGGAAGGAATGAAATCGGCCAAACATAGGCTGAACAACCTCTGTATTATCACAATATCCACTGGTTTTGCATGTAGTTTTACAAACATCAAGCGGTCACTGCAGTATTCCACTTTGGTTACACTTCTTGCTATTTCGTTCTTCATTTCTATCGCGACACCATTCTCGGCCTTATCGCCACCCGAATAGTATATTCTGTAATTTCCCGATACTATCTCATCTTTCCCTGTCCATCTCACTTCACTCAAGCCCACTATGTCCACTTTACATTTGTCCATTTCTACTTTTAAATTTCCAAGTTTTCCCTCAACAGTCCAGGTCCGTACGTCCCAGGTTCCTATGCTGAAATGAAAGTTATTATTATTTTCTCCTTTGATGATTCTTCCCGGAGTAGTCCCCACCCGGAGATTCGAACAGGGGACTATTTTACCTCCGGAATTTTTTACTCAGGAAAAACCTTCATATTTATTTATTCTCCTCCTTCGTCTCTTCTGGGGAAAAGATAATGTGGTTGTCAAGGCTGGATTTAGGAGAAGTGCACCGGAGCACGTGCACCCCCCTCCCCCGTTCTGAATATACACTATCTAAAGTGAGAAACTGGCAGTGGAAATATCAATACTTTCCTAAAATTTCATGTCATGTTCCCGTTTCGGGCTTAAAAGAAAGCAGTTTTGCTAAATACAATAGTTTAAGTCAGTTCCTCATACACATCACAGATACCTAAAGGCATTTTAAAAAAATTAAATTTGATTCAAATTTTACTGATAGTTATTGGTGCACCCTCCCCTCAGAAAATCCTGGATCCGGTCCTGGTGGTAGTATTCCAATTTCCTTTCCAACACTCTCGAATATAATTAGAAAATGATATTCCTATCAAGATACAGTTTTAATTTTATTCATGTACCTTTCCGACAATTGTTGAAACAATTAAGAGAATGGAAAACTCAAGATGCGACACTCTACAAGTTATCGTACTCGAACTTTTTAAGAAAACAACATCCTTATATCCTGCTCCAATCAAAACTTGACAAAGAGGTTAAATAGAAATTGAATGAAGCCAATCAAATCAGTACATGTGTGTGATCAGTAAAACTTCACCAGACGAGCGTTCTGAACTTTTGTACCATTCTACAAGTACGGTCCAATTATATCAGTTGAGATCGAAAGGTCATTTTCGGCCAATAAATTTCATGTTTTAACAGGCAATTCACAAAGTCTGACATCAGATTTTGAAAAGCTTGTAGTAGCGTACCGTGGAAATTCATTCTGTGCATAAATCCGGGACTTAGTTATCATATTAAAATTTAAAATAGTAAGTACGCAAATGAATTGTCATAGCGCATGGATATTATTAGATAATAATAATAATAATAATAATAATAATAATAATAATAATAATAATAATAATAATAATAATAATAATAATAATAATAATATAGATATTACAAAAGCAAGAACATGAACTTTTTGTTTTGCATGTTAGTGGTAAAAGATTCCTTCTCTATGATTCTGTGTGGTTTGCAATGAGTCCAGCAGTTTGTAACAACATTCATTTTAGTTCGTGTTACGACTAACTTTGATTGGCATGGTGATAAGACTAATGATTCACGAAAAAGTATTCCAGTTTAAGATCACATGATAGCAGGTTCGTTGAATGATTTAACTGTACAGGATAAATCACTCAACCAGCTGTCGATTTCTACTTCTTTATATTACGAGTAGTCATAACTAATAAAATGAAAGCTGGGTGAAATTGCATCTCATACTATCATGCAGTTGCTAATTACTAAAATAAAAACGTGTTGCTCGTCAACTTACAACACACACACTTACATCCGGTTGGAAAGGTTACATTAGGTGGTTGTTATCGGTCATATAATAATAATAATAATAATAATAATAATAATAATAATAATAATAATAATAATAATAATAATAATAATAATAATAATAATAATAATAATAATAAAAACTAATAAGCATGAGTCATAAACTATTCCACCTCGAATCATCTTATATGAGTACCGAACATCTGTTAGATCACTAAGTTTTCAAAATACAATAAATAAAAATGAAAGTGACCATGTTCGTGACTTAATAACTCTTGAACCACCTGACCGATTTCGATCAAATGTTCAACATAGATGAGGTTCAGGCCCGGAATGTTTTCCATTATTTATCTTTGACAGTGCCACTTAGGGGAGGGGAGGATATATAAAAATTATCGAAAATGACCGATATTAGTATCGAATCCATACTTTTGGGGGTCGCTGAGACGAACAGTGGCATTTCCGATGCCCTTGAAATCCAAATTCAGCCCCACAAGTGGGAGGAGGAGGAAGGGTATATATATATATATATATATATATATATATATATATATATATATATATATAACGGTATATGAGAAAACGCAAAAACACATTCATCGTTATTTTAAGGGACTTGAATTTTGAGTTACAAAAGGTCCAGCTCACATACCTCCATAGAGGTACGTTGGGTCAACTTGAAAAATTTAAATGAGGTCGAGTAATATATCGTTGGGAGGGTCTTGACAAGAGAAATATTTTGCCGAAAGTTTCAAGTACCTATGTTGACTCCATCCAAAATGTCGGGGGGGGGTATATTTCGTGTCCATAAAATCCGTACCACCCCGTGTATCTTCGAAACGACTGTGAACGAGGAAAAGAAAATACACGTCTATTATTATTTTAAGGGTTTGAAATTATGTGCTATAAAAGTTCCACTCCAGGACTCCCAAATAAAGGTACGAGGTTACATTTGAACATTTCAAATGGCATAGGGTGTCGAGTAGTTTGACAAAAGATCTTTTTCTGTAAGTCCTGAATTTGGTAGTTTGCCGAAATCTAAAATGGTGGTGAAATCAACTTTCGGATTGATGACCTTTAATGACTTTTAGACAGTGTTGGGTAAGTTACTTGTAAAAATGTAACGCGTTACAAGTTACTTTACTTTCTCTTAAAATGTAACGCGTTAGTAACGCGTTACTTCCCCCCAAAAGTAACTGTTACTTTACTTCGAAAGTAACGCGTTACTAACGCGTTACTTTTAGGTCCGAAACTTTAAAAATGTGAAAAACAATTATGATTTCAATTTTCCGTAGTACTATTACTACTCCTATTATTATTATTATTATTATTATTATTATTATTATTATTATTATTATTATTATTATTATTATTATTATTATTATTATTATTATTATTATTATTATTATTATTATTATTATTATTGCACGTTCTGAATCGCTTCTTGTGAATGCAAGGACAAATTTTTACTTGATATATGAACATTTTCATATAATGTAACATTGATAAAATGCCAACTGCGTTACTCGTAGGGATGGACACACGAGCGAGTTCGAGCGAGTTTTCTTTGACACTCGATTCGACTAGAAACAGACATCTTTGAGCTCGACTCGAGAATTCGACTCGAAAAATATCCTCCAACTCAACTCGAATTGGAGACACTTTACTTTTAAATTCTGTCCACCATCATCCTCAAATCTTAAGAAAAAAGTTCTTTCAAATGTTCGAACTGTAAAATATTTTCGTTTTCCATCTTTATAAAAACAACCAGGGTGCGAATTACCGGGGGGGATGAGGGGGATTTTCCCCCTCAATCACATTTTGTTCCCCCCCAAAGAAGTCAGCTGAAGTATCCCCACCGGGGATGCTCGCTTTCCCCCTCAAACTATGCTTAGTATAACTCCAAATTTCACTGATTTTTATTTCTTGTAAATTTAATCTTCTAGCTGTATTTCGAAATGATCGATGTAAACTGTTCAGTTTTGGTCATTTCTACTTACCACCTAATTACCCACTATTTTCAACGTTGTTTAGTAGAACTATATTATTATGACTACGGTTGTTACTAGTGCTGTTGAATTTTTGTGACATTTGCGGTTTTCAAAACCGAAACCGCAAAAGCGGTTTTCAAAACCGAAACCGCAAAAGCAGTTTTCAAAACCGAAACCGAAAAAGCGGTTTTCAAAACCGAAACCGCACATGCGGTTTTCAAAACCGAAACCGAAAAAGCGGTTTTCAAAATCGAAACCGCAAAAGCGGTTTTCAAAACCGAAACCGCAGAAGCTCTTTTTGAAAGCGAAAGCCGCCCGAAACCGTGTTTGCGGTTTTATGAACGAAACCTTGTTTGTCCTTTTCAAAGCAGAAACAATGTTTGATGTTTTTAATTACACCTTTTAACAATTGTGAAAGCATTTATCGATCGAGACAATTGTATTGATTTATGTCTGTGTTTTAACTCTTTTTATTTGCTCCAAGACTATTATGGTAATATATGCAGCACTGTGCGAAAGGGATTGTTCGATGGTTGTACAAGTCACAGCTAAATTAGGGTTGCAATATTTTAAAGTCAGAAAAGTGGGGAGTTCTAAACCGTAAGTACTGATGTGAACTTGTGTGTTACAAATACTGACCTTGGATCCTTCGCACTTTTTTTTTAAGTTACTTCTTTGATGACACTTCCAATGTACTTTTCGGCTGCAGGGAAGCAAACTGGACCCCACCTGATTTTCATATATTTTGTAAATTAGACCACGAGGAACACGAATCTGAAGGAATTTTGACATTCCGAATTTCGGAACTCGAGATATTCGAACTTAAAGTGACCACGGAAGCAAACTGGACCAAAACTAATTTTTATATATTTTGTAAACTAGACTATGAGGAACACGAATCTGAAGGTATTTTGACATTCCGAATTTCCGATCTCGAAATATTCGAACATAAAGTGACCACGGAAGCAAACTAGACCCCACCTTATTTTTATATATTTTGTAAAGTAGACCACTAGAAACACGAATCTGAAGGAATTTTGACATTCCGAATTTCCGATCTCGAGATATTCGAACATAAAGTGACCACGGAAGCAAACTGGACCAAAACTAATTTTTATATATTTTGTAAACTAGACCACGAGGAACACGAATCTGAAGGAATTTTGACATTCCGACTTCCCGAACTCGAGATACTAGAACTTATACAGTAGTTTTACATAGTATGTATAAAATTAACGAAGAAAGTTATGTCGCTTTTTGATCTATCACCTTAGAGCATCGATATGTCACCTAAGACCAGGGGTGTAGCCAGCAGGTTTCTGTAGAAGGTGCTCGTCGTTTTTGAAGGGGGACGAGCTACAATCTAAAAAAAAAAAAAAAAAGATGTGTTGCAGCTAGTGTTTTTGAAGCCTGAAAAAAACTGGAAAATTTTGGTTTTCTTCCAGAAAACTAAAAACACTGTTTTTAGCTTCTTCTTCTTCTTCTTCTTCTTACTATTATTATTAATAACAAAATAATAATAATAATAATTTCATAAATTATATTACAGATAGTTTGTATTATGTTTAACCAAGAACTACTGCCCCCGACCAAACATTATACATTTGTTCATAACTATTTCAATACACAGAACCGAGCTATAAAGGTAAACAGGAAAGTTCTATCGCTTTCTCACCCACCACCATTCATATGTCACCTAACACGTATCTGGAAGATTAAGAATACATCGACAACCTTCTGCAAACGTTCTGGAAGGCCATTTATTCCATCGCGGTAGAGGTTGGTGTTCCGTGAAGCGAAGGAGGTATCAAGTGCATTTTGCACCTCTACTTGGGATTTGAGTTGGCATCCTTTAAAGGTGATTGTCCAAGGAAGGGAACAGATGATAATCGGACGGTGCAATGTCCAGTGAGTATGGCGTATACAATAGTGTTTCCTATCCAAGGCGTAAAATGGTGTCCCGGGTCATCCTAGCCACGAGGAGCTTAGCGTTGTCCTGTAACATAAGGACCCCTTTGGGATTCAGAAGTCTGGCTCCAGAGTTTTGAGTTTCTCTTGAACACTGCTCAACTGCTGACAGTACACAGTTGATTGATGCGATGACCAGCTGGTAGCAGTTCCCGATGCACGATGCCGCGAGCAGTTCATAAACACACAGGAGGACTTTCTTCTGGGGTAGTGCTGGTTTCGGCTGTCTTGGAACCGTTCATGGGATGCTAACCAATTATGACGGCGCCGTGGAACTTCGTACAGGACCCATTTCTCATCACATGGCAACACCTTGTCCAGAAATGGCTCCTTCCTCAGACGAGACAGCAAAGAAACATAGGTGTCTGCTTGCGTTGCCTTTTGACCCGGAATCAAGTTATGTGGGACCCATCGACCCAATTTCTAGTGTTTTCTCAGTTGATGAAGGTGCTGTTGAATGGTTTCGCCACTCACACTGAATTGTCCCCATGCCGTAAGCGTCGGTGGGCCACAAATGGGCAATTAGCGACATCTCGCCAAACATTGGCGGCGCCGCAGCGACGATTCCCGGTGGCCCCTCTACCGTTTTGAAAATTATACCACCAGCGGCAGAGATGCGACAAAGCGTCAACGAACCACAAACTTACTCCCCCAAACGTTAAATGTTAAATCGGCTATATGTGTGATTTAGTTACATTAAGGTGAGTCTAAAAAACACTTTAAAAAGTATCAAAAAATTACCCCGCAGGGGACTCAAACCACCAACCTTATGATTA
Source organism: Thermobia domestica (assembly GCF_964235325.1). Lineage (NCBI taxonomy): Eukaryota > Metazoa > Arthropoda > Insecta > Zygentoma > Lepismatidae > Thermobia > Thermobia domestica. The sequence goes on along the minus strand of NC_137468.1, from coordinate 136,085,047 downwards.
CTAGGCAAGTGTTCTTCCTACTTCGCTACGAAGGCGATGAAGGAAACGTCGCTTGTAAAGGGATAAATCATTAAGATCTTTTTAATTGGGCCAGTCAGAGTGCTCCTTTAACCGTGTATATTCGACGATAACTGTTTGGAATTAGATAAAATGTGTGTAATTTTGTAACAAAATCACGCGTGTCTATTTACTTTATTTCATAGTTCTCCCATACTCACTTTCTAATGATCGACGACAGTTGCCATCTAAATTCATGCAATTATCGCACTTATCTCAAGATTTTTCACTTCATGATGTTGAGGCAGAGGTTATTCTTGACCCCTGGAGCTCACTTTAGAAACAATTCTCCAGGAAAAAATAATATATAATAATAATAACCGCATGCACATGACTGGCGATAGTTCGTGTTGGTTCCTTCACGATTCTCCGCAAAGAATCTAAGAAGTGCGGACCAAAACAAAGTTCTCGCTGGTCGCTGCTACGCGGTGGTAACTTCAACACCCCGACACGAGATATATGTTTCGACTCGACGAAACCCTGCCGCCAGTGGGGGCCAATTATCGCAGACCTCCACAAAAAGCGACAGAACTTTCTTGGTTACTTTTATACATAAGACTGATTTTCTTTGAAATTGCACTTAATTTATTTAAGATTTCCTGACAAAAATGTTATTTATTATTCGTGACGAAAAAGACATAATTATTTTATTAACAGCTATATCTCACTTACTGTTTTACACGAAATAGCATTTAAAAAAAGGGAATGAATTCCAAACTGAAAAACTGAATAAAAACGTTGCTTTTCACCAAATTTTCTATCTGATAAAAAGTTTTCTTAAAACACTAATTACAGCATATAAATAATATAATGTACTTACGATTTAGTACCATTGTTTTATGATAGAATTTATAGTACCTTGTGTAGAAGGCCCATGCCCTTCTCCATCATCTGCATATCGAAATGAAGATGATGGGCACATTTAAATATTGATATGTAAATATATATATTTTGTGATAAAATTAATTGCTTATTAGTAGCACATTCATTGCATATTTATTAGTTATTATGAGTAAAGATATGTAAAACACTGAACATAGTACGTAAACATTAATACAATATTGTATTATATTGTATTTGTTCAATTGTGTTTATTCCTTTTATAGGCTTGTTATAGTGGTTTTTCGGGTTGCATCGAAGTACCGAGTCTTTGTATAATGTATACTAAAAGGGGATGAAGGAAGAATTATATTAATATTCATATACGATGGATAAATTTAAGAAGAAATTGGCAGATTCCATAGGAATCATGCATGCATTTTAGTATGTTGGAAGACAGAGCTAGCATGGACAGACGTTTTTTTTTTTCCCGACTTCTTGTCGCCCAGACTTCAAGATGTGGGGTCTACACAACTCATCATGTATAGAAATCACCAGAAGAAGGAAAAGTAAGACTCCTTATACACAGGAAGTAGCCTACAAACTTCCTTATTGGAACCACACTGAAGTGGATACACTCGGTAGAAACACACCATTTGTATTGTTTCAAAAGTCATAAAATTGTTCGCTTCTACATGCGAAATTTTAGTTTTCTATAGGTGTGATTTTCTATGTAGCGAGCTCTAGCGTCACTTCCACCCTCACTTCACCCAGGACCGGTAATCGTCAGCCAGCGAATCTTTAGCTTGTTCCCAAGATGCAACACCATTTTAAAATGTTTACTTTGTTTTGACTTATTTTCTATGTGTAATATTAATATTTACGTACTAAGTTCAAAAACGTTCTTGGAAATACCGTCAAAAATCCTGATTTATTTTATCATCGTGATCCCTACTCGTACAAGACGTTTGGATCTTGTAATTATCAAAAAGTAAGAATAAATAAATAGGTTTCCTCTATCTCTCTCCATGTATACATGGTTGCCATTGCAGCAGACAGCTTGAAGGGCTTCCGCAGGAAATTGGGCTGACTTCTGCTTCTAGGAGAGATGACAGTGTATGAATAACATATCAATGTATTGTATAAATATTGTTCTTTATTTCTGTGTATTTTAATATGTAATTTTCTTTTCCATAAGTGTGAAATAAGTATGATAAACATTTTTGTTTATATAAACTCTCATAGATTTCTGCTAGGTGCAGAAAGTTTCAAACTTATCCGTCAGGTGCATATAGCAGCACTTGTCAGAGAGGTGAAGGGTTGGTTTTGCCACCAGAAGCAGCGGAACTGGTGTTTTGCAGAAAAGACCACCCGTAAGATAGCCTGAAGGGACAAAAACCTTTGTCAGAGACTCTTGACGAAGCGAGTTTCTGCGTTTCCTGGTTTTTGTCGATAGATATACTTGTTTTCGAGAGAAAACAAGGGGAGTTCGTTCTTAGATTGAGTGGTGTTAACATGTAAGCTATCGTCTCTTACTGTATCAGTGGCGTCTAACCCAGGAGCGTGTGGACATAGTTCCCCGTGGATTCCTGTGAGCCATATTATAACTCGTGTGTGTAGTGAACTTATATTCCACATATCATTCGAGTGTTTATAAGAATGTGTTACACTAAAGCACGTATCTGCAGTGTTTGCATCGAAGACTTACAATTAACTGCTGTTAATAATGGAGCTTAACCATTAACGTCGTTTACTATAACTTTTACTTTTCATAATAAGTGCTAACCGCCACGTTCGGATAAGAGCATATCTTATCCAAACCCCACCAGTAAATATGGGGAAGCTTTATTCTTTTTAATCATGCCAGTGACACTACAAAATTAGCACATCTCTAGTAGAGATTGTTAACAAGGCCTGTATTGCCTATTACACAGAGCCTTCCTTGGACTTATGTACAAGGCTACCAGCATCAGTTTGAATGGCTTCATGGACATTCTAGATGCCTATAGTGGGATACAGCATTATCCAGTCATTTAACGTAGTGAAGAACACTTACCCTCCATGGTGGAATAAGAATGTGGAAGGACTTGTGATGTGGATCTAGAACTGTGTGTGTTTCAAGCATCTGTTTTAACTACAGGAACAGTGTGACGAACTAGCGATGCTATTTACATATTTAACCATTTTGTTTCTTTATTAATTTGGTGAAAAATATAAGTATTTGTGAAATTGATCACTCCTCTGAGACTGTTGAGAGACTATAAACTCTTCGAGAGAATGAGGAGTTAAGATATCTGTATATATACATATATATTATTTTTTTCATTTTAATTCAAAGGTCAACCAGACCTTACTTTATCAACCTATCATCCTCCCCACTTTTGTTGTTTTGGAATATAGAAAAGAAGTGTTGATGGTGTCTATATATATATATAATGATATATAAAAGTTGTGTAAGTGTAAATAGTGGTGCACTACTAAAGGAAATTAATGTGTGAGTTTATTGGAGCGAGTATACCTCAACAGCTTCCACTTTAATGTGTTTATCTATTGGAAATAAAACCATCATCTCTATCCGGAATCTGTGTTCAACTCAATTGCTGCAGGGTGAGTACCTACTGCTAATGCGAATGTTTTGTTTTCAGGAGGGTGATACAAGGAACCATTTTCCCTTGTTTTGTGTATGGCTGACTGGCTCTCTGCATGGAGCCCAGAGAGAAATTTAATGCCCTAGGAACTATAATAACAATCATGAGTATAGTGAGCTCAAACACAGGCTGCTACCTGTAAGTTGTAACGTTTAAAAATTTTTTTTTCTTTTAACCTATTTGGTAAACATTAAACTGACTCACTATAGTAGCGTCTTTGACCATGGTTGTTATGCAGCTAACCCTGAGATCTGCTGTTCCATTATTCTAAATTTGTTATGCTCTACCGACATATTTAATGGAGTGGCGGCTCTTGCAGGAGAGAACCTTTATCTCCAAGAGGGATGACATCATTTGTAGGTGTGTGTAATTTGCATTTTTTTCAAATCTCTATGTAAATTTGAATATCCCAGCCACTCCACTTCATTTATTTTTATTTTATTTTGTGGTGGTGTTCTTAGGTAGTAGTTTTGTGGCTCTAGCTACCTGGCACTTCACAAAAAAAGTGGCGCCCAGCGTGGGGCTGGATTTCACGTGCTGTTTTAGCCACTCACAGAAAAAGTGTCTACCCAGCTACGGGTCTCGATACTTCACGCTCTTGCGCCAACAAAAAGTGGCCTGTAGCGGAAAAGGGCATTGAGTATACTCAATATACTCCCTGGTCAGCATACGATTAAAATTTTCGGTATATGTTTTTTTTCTCTTCCCGAAATTTCCAAGAACGAAGGTGTCTTGTGTTTGAAATTTATTTTGTGTTCTGATTTTATTTGTGTTGAATGTATTTGAATATTTCGAATTGTGTTAGAGAATTCAGTTTTTTAGAACTTAGGGGGGAAGAAACCTTTATAACACCGTTTTGATTTTAGATGGTCTTAACGCGAGCACAGGCTCGAAAAGTTGAAATCATGGACAGAGAGTTCGTGAATGAAGAGTTCGGTCAGAGAGCTGACGAGCTCTCAGATGAGGTACTTGTTGAAGTACATAGTAACAACGAGCGTACCATCAGCTTAGTGGGAGAGGCTGACGTGGTAGAAACGGTCCCACCAGTCACCGGTAGGGAACCGGAAGTACCATTGCGGGAGGACAGGGAAGAAATCAGAGAAAATCAAAGCGAAGTTAGCCCAGCCGGTAACTTAAGTAGTGCTATGGGAAACATAAGTAATGAAAATATAGCAGCAATGCTAATTGAACTTTTGCAAGGTCAAAAGAAATTTGATAAGAAACTTGAAGAAAATAATAGAAGTTTAAAGGAAGATTTGAATTCAAGACTTGAAGAGAGTACGCGAAAACAGGACGAGAATGCTAAGATTTTAGAGAAAAAGTTAGAATCAAAGCTAGTAGAAAATGCGACACAGTTGGAAAATAGATTAGCAGAAAGTTCAAAGGGCTTGGAAAAGTTAGAGAGGAAAATTGACGAAAGTAACTGTACGTTAGAATCAAGTTGTCATAGGCTAGAGCAAGCCATTGAGGCTAGCAACGCTCGTCTTGAACTCCAGCTGGAGTCTGTGAGTTCAAGACTTGAGCAAAGTGAGCGTCAGCTGACTGAGCGTCTAGAGCTCACTACTGCAGAGCTGAGGGGGGAGATTAACCATACCCGAGAAGAGCTGTCTACCCGTGTAGCTGAAACTTCTAGTAGGCTAGACGAAGTACAGGAGAATGCCACAAGCGTAGCCAGACAACTGGAGGAAAATTACTCCGATCTCACTGACAGTATTCAACAGGTCTCGTCTCGTGTTGAACAGACCACGATACAACTGAATAACCAGGTCAGGCGAGTGGAAGTGAGTTTCGCTTCCCAACTAGCAAGGCTCAGGGGGGAAATCGAACAGGAAACGCCACTCGAGGAGATTGCAACGGTAGCATCCAACAGATGCAGGATACTGTACAGGATGTTTGCACGCAATTGGAGAAGAAAATGGAGGAGTGGAAGAACTCCATCCAGAAGGAGACAAGCAAGGTGATTGAGGGGAGACTCGCCAACATCTCTGTCTCCGCCACCCAAGAACGTCCTCCATCTCCACCAAACACCTCGAGTCGCGACCTGTCCGGTTCTCAACCTGGGAACCTCGCTACTTCCCACGAGACAGACCCTGTTCCATCGACGTCTCGCTCATGCACACATGAGACGAGACAAAGCATTGCGACTGCGTTAGGACTGATACACCGAGATGTCACCCTGCCTGTGTATACTGGAAACGAGACAGAGACTGAAACTTTTAACTTTCTCCAAGATCTCGACCGGTACTTCGAGGTTACCGGAGTACCGAACGAGATGAGACTTAGCTTCATCCCGCGTGCTGTCCGGAACACCTGCTACCAATGGTTCCAGGTGAACCGAAGCAAAATTAACTGTTATGAAGATTTTGTATATGAATTTAGGAATTGCTATTTAAGCGAAGAGCGGCTGGCTACTCTAAGAGCAAATATCCTAACTTCCCATTTTGACAGCAGGGTACACAAATCCCCTGCAGAGTATCTGTTAGATTTACTGCATAAAAACAGTATTTTGGAACCCCGCATGTCAGATGCGACGTTACTTAAGGTACTTCCGCGACATTTTCCCAACTGGCTATTTAGGGCAATAGTCTCTTCTCGCCCTAAATCCATTGCAGAATTGTTAAATTTGGTCCAAGAGCTGCAGTCGTCGATGACTAATCGCGACCAGTTCTACCAAACAAACCAGAGGAAAGGGGTCAACATGCTCCAAGTGAGCATGGAAAATGAGGTACATAACCCCTCTGGCCATAGTGGTAAGCACGCTGTTCGAAAGAAAAACAGAACGAGAGAGAACTAGCGTCCTTATCACAGACAGAGACATTCCAACACGAATCAAAACAACCACCAGCGCTCCCCGCCTCGCAACCAGAGCAGCGGAAGTGGGTCGTCTGGCTGGTCACGTGGGGGGAACTCCCACTCCACCCACAACAACGGTCGTGTAGCCCGCGGTAGGAGGGGCGGAATGCGCAGTACGGAGAGACAACGAGGAAATTCCTTCCGTCAAGAGGACGAGGAAATACAGTTACTCGAACGTTATGACCGGGCGCCCCCTTCTACCAGCCAAAACATAAACAATACCAGGACTAACCAATCTTCTTCTCCTTCGTCACGAGAATGAGGATTGTCCGCATGTGCTTGAAACAACAGTAGGATGGGACTGGAGAAAACGAGTACACCCGAGTTGTCAAATTTAAATTCCAAGTATGTGCGACATTTAGAAGATAACTTAGAAAGTAGACATTTTGAGGAAAACTCTTGTGAAACCGCAGTAAAGGAAATTTATGTAACTCAAGAAGAAAAAGAAGAAGAAAATTGTAATTTTTGTTTGGCAATAAAGTCAAAGAAGCATTTTAGTGAAGGCATCTTAGAAAACAAATTAACATTATTGTGTAGGAATGGAGAAAACATTGATTTAGATAGGGCTATCTATGAAGAGGCGAACGGAATTTTTAAGAATTTGTTTGATTCTAGTAACGATGAACTACCTACGAATAACGTCATCTCACTGCCAGAGATAAAAGTAGTTTTGTTTGGAAAGGAAGTCAATTCTTTATTGGATACAGGGGCCACTTGCTCCGCAATTTCGAAAGAAATTTGGGACACAGTCTCAAATAGCCACCCCACACCCGCATTTTTGAGTGCGAAGAATATACGGGTTACGTCTGCTTTTGGAAATAAATCAGCGACGATCATAGGCCAAACGCTGTTAGTCATTCAGATACATGGGAAGGAATTTCATACACTAGGCATTATAATTTCAGGTCTGAACAGATCTTTGATTCTAGGGTCCAACTTCTTTACCGAATCTCGTGCCGTGTTAGACTATGACACCGGCCTTCTACATCTCAAACATCCTTATGATGTAGAAGTGAAGTTTAGATCAGTAGATTGCGAGACTGAGGATCTAGTAGTTCGTTGTTTAGAGTTGAGTGGAGAGTGCGAGAAACCTTTCAGTTTTATAGATGAAGTTGATAATTTTGAGTGTAATTTTTCCCCGTCAGACGAAAGACGGAAGGCCATACGGGTTAGTGCACAAAATGAGCCTAAGACCTGCAGAGAAAAGGCAGCTCGTGCCCCGAACTTGGATGACGGTAGATTCCCAAGTGTCCAAGAAATGGCAGTTCATGTATTCCCACCAGAAGAGTGGATGAAAGTGAACACACGTGCCTCCCACTCAGAGATAGAGGAGTTTGTATCGAACTACTCAGATCTCTCAGCCTCTCAAAGAGAAAGTTTTAAAGCTGTGCTTCTTAAGCATCAAGCGCTTTTTGATGTCAAGCCAGGTTGCATAGCTAACTACGAGCATGAGATCGGAGTAACGGACGAACGTCCAATAAAAACAAAATTATATCCTTACCCAAAGAGATTCAGGAATTTGGTATCGAATGAAATTTCGCGTTGGTTGGCCTGGGGGGTGATCAAGAAGATGCCTACAGCATATATAAACCCTCTGGTAGTGACACCGAAGAGTGACGGACGTATTCGGGTCTGTATAGATGGCCGAGCTCTGGCCAAAATTTCAGGAGATCTTTCCGACAGACCAATGCCACCCCTATCTGTTCTCCAAGACATCTGTGACAATTCTTGGTTCAGCTGTGTCGATGCAACCGAGATGTTTTTACAGATCAAAGTAAAAGAAAGCGACCAGAAATATTTAGGATTCCTACATGAAGGCATTTCGTATGTTTTCCAGAAACTTCCATTTGGTACAAAACAAAGCCTTGCTTCTTGCGTCAGAGCATTAGATATGCTGATTGGATCAGAAGCTAGAGAGTACTGCGGCGCATACGTAGATGACCTGATTCTAGCCGACAGGAGCTTCGATGATCACATAGTACACCTCGACAGAGTGTTGGGTTTACTTACTGCGGGCGGCCTAACTCTCAGGCTGAAAAAGTGCAATTTTGCCAGAAAAAGCTTGAACATACTTGGATTCCATCTTTCGCAATCCGGTATCGGCAAAGATCCGGCGAAAGTGAGGCAGGTGTTGGACTTTAGAACACCCCGGAACGTAAAGGAACTGCGTTCCTTCATTGGGTACTGCCAGTACTATAGATGTTTTAGTAGAAAGTACTCAGAAGTTCTCCATCCGTTGTTCCAACTTCTAAAGAAGAATGTCTTTGACCATGGTTGTTATGCAGCTAACCCTGAGATCTGCTGTTCCATTATTCTAAATTTGTTATGCTCTACCGACATATTTAATGGAGTGGCGGCTCTTGCAGGAGAGAACCTTTATCTCCAAGAGGGATGACATCATTTGTAGGTGTGTGTAATTTGCATTTTTTCAAATCTCTATGTAAATTTGAATATCCCCAGCCACTCCATTTATTTTTATTTTATTTTGTGGTGGTGTTCTTAGGTAGTAGTTTTGTGGCTCTAGCTACCTGGCACTTCACACTTGTCAAAACGTTTGTCTTCAAACTGTCAAATACAAATCGCCGTAAATTGTGTAATCTGCTGTCACAAAAAGTATACCATACTATTTTCGGATGGCTATAAGAAAGAAATACCATACTATTTTGTGATCGGTATGGTAAAATACTATTTTTCCATACTATTTTACCGTAAATTATTAATTATATGTAAACTTTGTTATTTTTAAATGACTGAAGCGAAGTAATCTCACGATGATGTTTTAACATCTGGCCATTAGGAGTGCCAGGAAATCATTTGGGGGGCTGGCCCCGATGGGCCCCCCCGTGGCTACATCCCTGCCTAAGACGTACCTAGTAGATCAAAAATAGTACCCATCAGTATCAACGACCTTCTCCCAACGTTCGGGGTGGACATGGATTCCTTCGCGGTAGAACTTGGTTTACCGTGAAGCGAAGAAGGTATCAAGTGTATTTTGCACTTTTACTACGGAGTTGAACTGGAGTTCTCTAAGGTGAGTGTGCAAGGAATGGAACAGGTGATATTCGGACCGTGCAATGTCCAGGGAGTATGGCGGTTGCAATAGTGTTTCCCATCCAAGGCGTAGGATGGTGTCCCTGGTCAATCTAGCCATGTGGGGCTTAGCGTTGTCCCGTAACGAGAGAACCCCTTAGCGATTGAGAAGTGCTGGCTCCAGGGTTTTGAGTTTTTCTTGAACACGGCTCAACTGCTGACAGTAAACAGTTGCAATAATGTTCTGCTCTGACTAGCCGGTAACAGTTCCCGATGCACGATGTCGCGAGCAGTCCACCAAACACACAGCAGGACTTTCTGCTGCATTACTGGTTTCAGCTGTTTTGGAACCAGTTTATGGGATTTTAACCAATGGTGACGACGCCATGGAGCTTCTCATCACATGTCAACATCCTGTCCAGAAATGGCTCCTTTCTCAGACGAGACAGCAAAGAAACACAGGTGTCTGCTCGCGTAGCCTTCTGGCCCAGAGTTAATTCATGTGGGACCAATAGACTCAAATTGTACTGCTTCCCAAGTTGATGGAAGTGCTGCCGGATGGTTTCTCCACTCACATTGAATGTTAGCCCCAGTTTCTCACAGGTCCCTCCGCTGTTCGCCTCAATTGCTACCTGAAGATATTTATTTTGTACATGTGTTGGTCTTCCGGCACGTGGTGCGTCTTTCGTGAGTGTTTTGTCACCGTCCTTAAACTTTCTAAATCACCCTTGCAGTGTCTGCGTAATCACGACACCCTCACGAAAGGCCTGAGATATCTTCCGCCCCGCTGCAGTGGCGTTTGACCCAAGTTTGAACTCGTACAGCATACACGCCCTTATGACGCTCTGTGGAGGTTCCATATTCACTCTGTCCTTACACAAGTTCACGTTGTAACTGAACTGCCACAAGCAGGTAGAGTGTTGGATATACCCACACCAACATCTGACCTTCGCCTTTTCTCCATTCGCATTCAACTCATGGTGTGAGGATCAATTGAACACAAACCTCCACAAAAAGCGACAGAACTTTCTTGGTTACCTTTATATATCTCACAGGACATAATATTTTTCGTATAGAGAATATATCTATATTAAACTTAAAGTTTTAATATCTCGAGTTCCGGAAGTCGGAATGTCAAAAATCCTCCAGATTCGTGTTCCTTGTGATCTAGTTTATGAAATATATAAAAATCAGAGGTGTAGCGGTTAAGATTGTCAGAGTTGTAGCGGTTTACGTTGAATATGCCAAGACTTTATCCATTAAGTCGTCTTAGATTTTTCTTCAATCCCAAAATGCGGGTGGTTTTTCGTGATTAAGATACGTTTAAGCGAGGGACGAATATAGAACCTGAAAATCGGGTGGTACCCGCAAAAATCGGGTTATGACAACACTAAGCTAAATAGAAAATAAGGTATATCCCTATTTAAGATCACTACACCTGCAACTCATGAAATCCAACTTGAAATCTCATCCACTTAGACTGAGATCTTTTATATTATCATTACTTTTTCACCTTGTTTTTAAATAGTACTGCCACTCTTTCTTATGTTAACAAAAAAACACCACCTCCATTTCTTAAAAAAAAGAAAAGAAAAAAATAGATCGCAATACACAATTTTATTGTTGATTTGTTGCCACTCCGATAAATGAGAATGTTGTGGTTTTGCATGTGTTGACTGGTTTCTTATCGCAAGTCCCAGACACCTGCAATAGTTCATACGTGAAGGGAACGCCGATCATATTTTATTCTACTGTATATCATTTTACTTCCCAATAACGATAGCCGTGCCTCTTTGTGAGAAACTGCAACTTATTTTTTTTATTCTGCCAATTGTAAAAGTATACTAAACAAGAATTTCCCTACACATTAAGACATTTTAAGAAAAAATATCTTCTTTCCCCTCTGCAAATTTTGAGCATTTTTTCCTCCATCTGGCAACTGTGAGTCGAAGATGGGAAAGATTCTTTGCTGTTTTCTCGTCATTACTTGACATTAGTGCTGTCGAATTTTTGTGACTTTTGCAGTTTTCGTTTTTTTTGAGAAAACCGGTTTTCTGAAAACCGAAAACCGCAAGTGCGGTTTTCAAAACCGAAACCGCAAAAACGGTTTTCAAAACCGAAACCACAAATGCGGTTTTCAAAACCGAAACCGCAAAAACGGTTTTGAAAACCGAAACCGCAAAAGCGGTTTTCAAAACCGAAACCGCAAAAACGGTTTTCAAAACCGAAACCGCAAAAGCGGTTTTCAAAACCGAAACCACAAATGCGGTTTTCAAAACCGAAACCGCAAAAGCGGTTTTCAAAACCGACATTTTGGTTTTATGAAATTTCACTTTTTTCAAAAACCGGTTTTCGGTTTTTTCAAAAACCGATTTCGACAGCACTAGTTGTTACTTGCAACTGTACCTTCGTACCCTTCAGTTCGTCATCGTTTCTGAATTTGAATGTACTAATTGCGTATAACAAAGCCACATATAGATTTATAAATGTTCTTAGCGGTTCGCCAAGAAGAAGTAAACAAACAGCTTCTTCTACCATACTTGGCGAAGTTCGGATATGTCATATTCATCCTCTATATTTGTATCGATTATCATCTTATTTTAATTTTTGTTATAACATGTTATTTCATTTTTCAGTGTACTCTTTGTTAGCACATGGTCTTCATTCCCTAGTAGGTTGTGTGTATGCAACTCAAAAGTTGCATTTAATTTGTGATAATTAGCATAGTAATCACTGCTTTTACAGTTTACGGAAATGAACTTTTGAAACTGTACTCAAAATATGAGATATAGGTATTCTCTCGTAAGTATATGTTAACGTACACGCTGGGGGATACGCTCCTAGTGAGCAGACATGTTAATGAAGGTGATTTTTAGGTGAATAAGCGAATAATTCAAGATTTGTTTCAGCATTTGTTAATACGACTGGTTCTCCGTGTCATTGTCCGTGTCTGTGTAAAAAAAAAAAAAAAAAAAAACGCTCCAGTTGAAATGCTTAAAGTTAACTCTTCATTTTTCCATCTTTTCGCTGTACAGTTTGCTGTCCACGCAATTAATGTTGTCTGAAAAACTTCAGTGTAATGTTTTACTTAGTGAATCAACTCATTTTCAACCTAACAGTAAAGTAATTTTTAAGTGTTGACTTTCCGTGCCCATCACGGAATCGATATTTGGAGAAAAAAAGTCGTGATGAGCACAGCTTTAGCGGGAAGTAGAAGCACAAGCTCGAAATTTGAATTGAGAGATTTTAAATATTTGGCCTTCGATTTGACCTTGATGTGAGAAATCGGGACTAGCAACAATCCATTTCTTATTTGATAGGCTAATATCTAGATTTTCTTTAAAAAAATGCCCGGTTTAACTGATAATTTTAGTGGTTTTCACAAGGCTGAAGTAGGTTTCTTTTCGCAACCTGTATGTATTAATGAAAAGTGGAAGCTTTATCGCTCAAGCCGAATTATTAACTAAATAAACCTTAGAGAGCTACGGGGACAAGAGTGAGTACAACATTAAAACACGTTCAGAAAGGTTTAGTGGGGTGTGTGTATGTCAGACAATATATATGTGCATAGTTATTGTCGGTAGATTTATTAAACTAATAAATCTCTTATTTATTACAGATGTCACACACACACACACACACACACACATATATATATATATATATATATATATATATATATATATATATATATATATATATATATATATATATATATATATATATATATATATATATATATATGGTAAGGCATTTATTGTCTCATTTTGAAATTTGAACCTCCAGACTATGTCCTTTGGCCTAATTTTATCCCCCCCAATATAGATTATCTAATTCGCACACTGAAAACAACACGAATCAAAGTAAAATAGACTACCGGTATCATTGCACTCCTAGTTCACTCACAGAATGTATTGATTTGGAGCTGTCAAAATCTACGACAAAATCTTCCAGGTGCTTGCAATCAGTACACGTGATTTCCCTAAGGCTGTCCTCATCTTTAAAAAACAGCAAGTGGCACTACGAACTTATCTGTTTCTCTGTGTGTCTGTGACTGTCGGTCACTGACATACGTAGTTCATGCTCGATTGTTTCATTCTGAGAAATTCACTTACAAGAAATAAACATTTGTTTCCTAAAAAAATATACATATATTGTAGTTACTCATCCGAAATGTAACGCGAAAAAAGTAACGCAAACTAGGTACGTTACTTAAAAATTTGTAACGCGTTACCGTTACAGTTACTTTGGGAAAAATGTAACGCGTTACTTGCGTTACGTTACTTCCCAACACTGCTTTTAGATATCTATGGCGTACGAATTTGGTCCTTTTACGTTTTTTTTTAAATCTATTTTTAGGCAGGGTGTAAGTATTGTAAATACTTTTATAAAACTAGAAAATGATGAGTTATTGGGTTGAGACTCTTCTATGTTTATGTTACATTCCAGCCCACAGTTCACGTAATTTTTAGCTATATCAAAACGATCTAATTGTATTAAATAAGACACGTTACCTTGTGTGATTATTACCTTTTATTCCTTTTCACTTGACTTAATTAATAATATTTTTCCTTGTTAGTTGTCATAGCAACTTTTAAATAAACAACTATCTGCAAGGTGACCAGAATTTTCACTTGTGAAAACGGGACGCATACGAATCGGCTAGGGGGGGGGGGTATCTGACTTCAGGATTGCATTTTGGGACTCAGCAGTGGTCTCAATTTACAAAATACACAAGTAAAAGTGATAGCACACCGTTTCTAACTTTACGTGTACCACACAACAAATAATGGTTCCCGATTGCAAGTTCTACCCAACAATTCTTTTAACTAGTTGAACACTCAGAATTTCCACTTGAACCACGAACATTCAATTCCCATTTGAAAATCCAGAAGTTCTAGATACGGCTGAACCTTCCCAATGAGTGCTGGTAGGAAGAGAATAGAATTTGCATTGACGATTTATATTTTGAATAATAATTACGGGACACCTAGGTCATTTTTACTTAAAAACGGGACATTTAGGCGTCCCGTTCGAGAATCAGAAAAAAACGGGACAACGGTTGGAAAAAAGGGACTGTCCCGGCTAAAACGGGACGTCTGGTCACCTTGATAGACTATCTGTTGTTACAGTAACGAAGAGTACCGATTATACATATAAAATCAACACATATCTTCAGCTACTAACTGTAAGATTAAATATTTCTTTTTATTTTTTATTTTTATTTTTATTTATTTATTTTTTTGGAACAAAATATACAATTTTTATTCGCTATTACTTTAGTATTACATTTTGTGAAACAGTCGCATATATCATGTTTAAACATCTGATAAACGTAAAATAATAATAATAATAATAATAATAATAATAATAATAATAATAATAATAATAATAATAATAATAATAATAATAATAATAATAATAATAATAATAATAATAATTCTATTTCATCACACTTCTACAGCTAGCACTCCATTTTCGACAACGACAAACACATTAAATGTTACCAGAACACAGAACAGGAACTGGAGACCACAGTTTAGCACTATAATTTTTTAAAAAAAGAAAGAAGTCCGTCTAAGTTCAATATCTTAGGCAAATCTTTTCGGAATTAGTGATAAAAAAATTGAAATAAGAATATAATGCCAGCGAAGAAATATAAAGGGAAATAGAACGGATTTACTAAATAAACTTAGAAAAACAAATCGCTGTCCATCACCATGTTTATACTACTTATTTTAAGTAAAAAATTTCTTGTGCTGATGGGAAGGAAAATGCTGACTGCAATTTCTTTCTATTTAGAATCAACATCATTATATACTTTTCTTCTTCTTCTTCTACACAACAGATTGTGTACTTTTTTGCACCGTTGCCCAAAACCAAGATATAAAAATAGAAGAAATTTACAAAATAAATATACAATATCATTGTAAGACTTTGTTTCTGTGCATCTTGTCCCTAGTTTTGTAAACGGAGGCCTATTTTGCTGTTATACTGTATTGCCATGAGAGTAAGGTTTTAAGAAAAGGCTATTTCAAAAGTAGGAATAAGGAGTTGAGAAAATATGGACATCAAAAAGAGAGATCAGTACTACCAGAGTGTAGAGAAGTGGTAATCACTACAGAATTTAGACATGTAGGACAACGTAGTTTCAATTCCTTTATAGA
The DNA here is from genome assembly GCF_964235325.1 of Thermobia domestica. NCBI lineage: Eukaryota > Metazoa > Arthropoda > Insecta > Zygentoma > Lepismatidae > Thermobia > Thermobia domestica. Next base: position 136,069,473 of record NC_137468.1, on the reverse strand, counting down.
CAATTCCAACTTCTTAAAATAATGACGGACATGTTTTAGCGTTTTCTCATATTCGCAGATACGCCGGGTGGTAGCGAACTTTATGGAGACGAAATGTCAATCCCCGCCATTTTGGATGGGGCCAACATAGGGACTTGAAACTTTCGGCAAAATAATTCTCTTGTCAAGACCCTCCCAACGATATATTACTCGACTCTCTTTGGCATTTAAAATTTTTCAAGTTGACCCCAAGTATATGGATGTGTCTAGAGGGTGGACCTTTTATAGTTCAAAATTCAAGCCCCTTAAAATAATGATGGATGTGTATTTTCTTTTCGCCACATTCGCAGTCGTTTCGAAGATACACTAGGTGGCAACCAGACTTTATGGACACCCGATATATATATATACAAATGATGTAAAGTGACCGATATTAGTGTCGAATTCATACTTTTTGGTGTCCCTAAGTTGGTTGGTAACAATTTTAGTGCCCTTTATGTCCAAAATGAAACGTACTCACCCGGTGCGAAGAACGAGCATTCTACTAGTCACTTTATGATCATCATATTCTGCCATAACTGGCAGGTTACTTGCTGCAACGGAGAAGCATCCATGTTCCACGGTCTTCCGCTAATCAATTCGTCTTCAGGTACGATTTCTCTGTTTTGATATCGTCTATTAATTCTAGTCTCCTTCGCCCTTTCCCTCTCTTTCCTGCTACTATACCCTCTGAAATATCCCTCATGATACAGTTCCTTCTTAGCCAGTGCCCCAACTAGTTTCTCTTCCTCTTCTTAATAATATCTAAAAGTGTTCTTTTCTCTTCCACCATTTCTAACACCCTCTCATTCGTTTTCCACTCGATCTAGCTAATTCTCTCCATTTTTCTTCACACCCACATTTCGTAAGTTTACAGTCGTTTTTCATCCTTTGTTTCTGACCCATAAAGCACAATACTCCATACGAATAGCTTTATGAGTCTTTTTCTCAACTCTTTATTCAAGATCCCATAAAATAGTATTTTCTTCCTCCTAAAGGCTTCTTTCACCATTCCTATCCTTGCTTTTATTTTATGTTCACACTTCATATCATTACTAATAATACTACCTAGATATCTTTATAAATTTATGTAATATTTAATTGAATCTTCGTGATTCGAAAAATTCAAAACAACTATAAAATTACAGCTTATATACAACTAATGGGAGGACAAGCTAGCATTATTTTTTATGTGAAAATACTATTTATATAAGTGCAAACACAGCATTCAAAGATTCGTTGTTGTCTGAAGAGTTAGTACCTTGTCTTTGGCGCGGATTTGAACCACATTCTAAAGTTATAGTTCCATGTTTTATGTCATTTTGATGCCAACAACTAACTTAACCGTAGTAATCGCAAGTAATTTTAGGTTACCGGTCACCCCAAGAAGAAAGGGTTTTTCGAACATATTTAGTAATATTTTATAGGCAATAATTAAAAGCGAAGGACAGAGTTTAAGTTTTCTTGACCCATAGGCTTATAGTACTCTCATACATAAAACACGTAATATTTATTTCGTTTTCTTTAACAGATAGCTGCAATACTTTGTTAGCTACTATGACTTATAAAAACAGACTCAGCTGTTGTCAATAGTTAAAAAAAAAAAAAAAAAAAACTGTTACCTGATTGGTTAGTATGGCCAGATACAGATGGTGATCAGAAAAATGGAAACATATGTAGTAGGCAACACGTCAAATGTATGGGTTGGCAGTGGTGTCGTGACGCCCGCAGCGCCGGACCGCTGGTGGTGGTGTGTTAGGTCGGTCTCCATACTACGTCAGGCGCAGTGGAATAGCAGTGTCCAGTGGCTGCAGCAGACGGAGGTAGTGTAAAATGGGAGACCTCTCAGATTTTCAAAGAGGGCAAATTATTGGTGCGCGGTTATATGGTGTGAGTGTGACGGCAGTGGCTACTGTGTTAGGTGTGTCGCGTGGGACAGTGTCGAAGGTGATGACGGCCTACACAACACACGGGAAAACCACATCGGGGAAGCGGAACAGTGGGCAGAAGAAAATCATGAGTGACAGGTCACGCCGGATATTAAAGTGCATTGTCACGCAGAACCGTCGTGCCACTGCGGAGCAAGTGACGGATGACCTCAATCAGCACCCCCCCCCACCCTGTTTCGAGAATCACAGTCCGCCGCGAATTACATGACATGAACTTACGGGGTCGTGTTGCACGGGCCAAACCACTCATCAGGGACCATAATGCTTTCGCACGCCGCAAATGGTGCCGTGACCATGCAACTTGGACCGTTGAGGACTGGAAACGTGTGATATGGTCGGATGAGTCATCCTTCACCCTATTCCCAACCACGGGCCGTGTTTATGTGTGGAGAACGCACAAAGAAGCTTATGACCTGCAGTGTCTCCGCCCAACTGTGAAACATGGCGGCGGCTCGGTGATGCTGTGGGCCGCCATATCATGGTTTTCATTGGGTCCTGTGGTCACACTTAGCGGACGAATAACTGCCAACGATTATGTCGCAATTTTAGGAGACCACTTGCATCCTATGGTCCGGATGTTGTTCCCGGACAATGACGCCATCTTCCAGGATGATAATGCACCCATTCACACAGCTGGCGTTGTTGCAGCGTGGTTTGAAGAACATCGGGATGAAGTTCAACACCTCCCCTGGCTCGCCCAATCTCCAGATCTGAACATAATTGAACATCTGTGGTTCGTCTTGGAAACACGACTCCGGCGACGATTTCCACCTCCATCCTCTCTCACAGAAGTGGCCGATGCCCTGCACGAGGAATGGTGTAAAATTCCACTTGCAACCATTCACGATCTCTATGCCTCCATCCCACGTCGCATCAAGGCTGTTCTGAAGGCGAAAGGTGGCCCGACACCATGTTAATCTGGTAAGTTGCAATTTCGTTCAGGTGTTTCCATTTTTCTGATCACCATCTGTACTTTACTTTATTTAACTTGGAAACATGTGAAATAGAATTATCTTTCTTTCCAAATAATAGTCTTGTGCTTAACTATATATCTATATTATGATATTTAAATGAAATGGTTCCGGGTAATTCCAGGGGATGCTTTTCGGACCCACTATCTATTTTGCAAGTTGTTTATGAACTAATTTTTATATCACGATAGCGAATTGTCTAAGTAACAGCAACAAACAAATAATTAAAAAAAAACTGGCTGATAACATTTTGTTGATTGTCTTTTTTAAATTATCTTGCGAATTCAAGAAGCCCACGTTCTTGGAATTCCTAGGGTTAAAATACATAATAATAATAATAATAATAATAATAATAATAATAATAATAATAATAATAATAATAATAATAATAATAATAATAATAATAGTAATAATAATAATACATATTCCATTCCTGATTTCTTGTGTTGACTTTATTTGTATTCTACAAATAAATGTTGTTTATAGGTTGTAATTAGAAATAAAACATTTTTCTTCCCATGTATTTGCATTGAAAATGCAATGACACTCTAAAGATCACACACGTGTTTCTAAAAGAAAATGAAAGGAAATCTAATTACCTTGGAATGTTCTGCATATCAATGGAGAAGGATGATGAATGCATGAGATTTATAATGAAAGACAAATTATGGAATGTAGTTAAACAAAAGAAAAGAACCACGATAAAACCAAAGATTATCAGATAGTACAACACAGGTTCACATGATTAATCTTTAATGTTCAGAGATCGAACCATTAACCCCTCTTAGTAGAGGTTAAACCTTAGGGAAAGATAATTATTTTTTAGTTAATTAATCAGTCGCTTTAAACGTATTTTTATTTCAAGTTAAGTCAACTGCTCATTATTCGATGGGATACTATACTCATAATATTTAAATCGCTTTAATAAATCATGAAACATTAATTTTAGGGACTGCAATAGGCAAAACTCTCTGGTCGGGTGGTGTAGCTCAGCATATCTAGAATGCAATCTAGTACACGTTGATTCAAGTTCAAATATCTTCTAATTGCTTCACGATGTCGAGTTAACACTGAAAACCTTGTGCCTTAGCGGGAATATGAAACCCGATATTACACGCACGGAAATTACGCATTATAATCATTCACACAACTCAAATATTGCAAAATGTTTTTCTAGAATGAACACTGGCATTTTAATGGAGTCGACAGTTGTACAAGTTCCATAGTTTAAGAACTCGAAGATTATCGCCGTAGACAGTGGCCACTGCTATAGGTGCAAATAGATACATATGTAGCAAAGATGAACGAAGACTTGAGTAATTTGGCTAAATGGTCAGCAGATAATTGTTTGATTATAAATCGAGTCAAATCAAAGTCAATTTTAATTACTTCCAAATGTGTAACAACGTTAATAGATGCTTCACTAGTTTCCAATATAACTTTAGAAGGCGTAAATATTCCCTTCTCTTCCTCTGTGAAAAATCTTGGCGTCATACTTAACAAATATTTGACTTGGTCTGATCAAATTAACGCATCATGCAAGAAGACTTTTGGAATGCTTCATTCTCTCAGCAAATTAAAAAATAATAATAATAATAATAACTTTCTACCAACACAGTTAAAAAAAAAAAACTCTTGTTCAAACTCTAATGGTACCACATCTGGAGTACTGTGACATGGCCTTAACTGACGCTGATATACATTTACAAAACTGTTTCCAGCGAGTGCAAAATGCTTATATACGTTTTATTTTTAACTTAAAATTCTCCGATCATGTAACAACATTCTTTGAAAAGCTACAATGGCTGAAGATGCAGTAACGCGTAAATTGCACTCGTTGGTACTGCTCTATAAAACATTTACTTTTACAGAACCTTCTTACCTTCTAAAACACCTTAATTTTTAAAGCGATTTCCATGACAGAGACACAAGATTACGTTTGAAGAGAAACGTAAATCGTGAATGGAAAATGGGAAGTCGCTGACTGATTTTTTAAAACGGAATTTTGTATTTAGTAATTTTAGTAAATATGAAACAAAAATAAATTTTGGAATTCTTGCTTCATATGTATGTTTTAGGATTAACTAATTCATATTGGACTTCCGAAGAGAAAGATCAAAAGAATTTAATGACCGTGTCTATAGCGACAACTCCCAGTCATGACCCCTCTTTAGTTTTATTAGAAATAGGGAAAGAAAGAATGAGAAAGAAGAGAAGGCGGTAGGAGAAAGGAAGAAAAGAGGAAGAGGAAAGGAAGAAAAGAAGAAGGAACTAGAGATAAAGGATTACTGGATAATTACGGAAATATGGTAAAGGAACTTGAATAGTTATTAAAAGGCAATTCATATTCAAAAGTTATTATTTAAATACTTGAGGATCAATTCTGAAGTGATTCCGAAGAGACACATGTTCCTGCGTACGATCCCGACCTCGATCAGGCACGTAGCCAGGATTTCGTGAAGGGGAAGGGGTCCATGACATGAAATAATGTGGTCATCACACCATACATCAAATACTCACATCAAATTTTTATTACTCACTTACCTATATATTTATTCATTTGTATAACGTCGATTTATTTTTCAAACACCCTATACTCTATCATTACGCGCAAGACTGTTCAAAGCAGTCTTATTATATATATTAAAATCAAAACATCACTCTAGCACGTTAACCAACACGCGTGGGCTCGTATGAGCTGATATCAGATTCTTTCAAAACAAATCATAGTATACTTCACTTTACGGCTTTGAATTATTTTGTATGTAGCAAAAACTCAATATCCTTAACTATATGCAGTTATATTTCAGAAAATGTCAACAATGCGATCGTTCACAGAAAGCAATGGAAAGAGAGAATTTGAAACTGCAGCCTGACAATAAAATAAAGCCATATAGACAAACTTCAAGTTAAGGGGAAAAGCAAAGTTTACTATTATTAATAATTTGATTACTGAAGGCGCCGCGGTGGCTCAGTGGTAGAGCGTTCACCTCTGGTGCTTGGTATCCCGGGTTCGATCGCAGCCCCCGCCAAGTGAACTTTGTGGTGGACAAACACCGCGTGCGTGGGTTTTCTCGGGGTTCTCCCGTTTCCTCCCACTTTCTTCACCACCATTTCATTCATTACTCTTCATTACCATCTCCTTTAGCGTAATAGGTATAACCGTGGGACGTAAAACTCAAAGATTTCAATTCATCTCATTTGATTACTGGACTATATAAATTACTGTGCCTTTCAGGAAAATTAATTTACAATGTAAATCATCTAAATACCTATTCATATAGGCCAGAACTAATATTTACTCATCATTTAATGCAAAAGAAGGGGCATTTTCATGTTGACCAGTTCAGTAAGTATCGGAGTAATAAAAACCTAGCGGCGACTAGTTCTTGACCCGACACTAGATGTCATTAATAGTACGAAAACTAACTTTGCACTACTAAATAAATTTTGTACATTGTCATCGATAACTACGAGTAATCTAATAAGTAGTTACGGTACAGTGTTACTATGAATTTGAGTTACGAATTGGTTTATCCGTTTAAATTGACTACAAGAGATGACTGATTAAGTAATACACTATCCATAAGTAAATTAACTATACATTCTCACATACAACACACTAAATTATGCATAATAATAATAATTATTATTATTATCTCGTAGAAGATTAAAAGCTAGGAGCTAATTATCGCTCCGGTCATACCATTACAAACAGAAAGTGACATTTGGCAAGAATATTTCGGTTTTGTTTAATGTTGCCCACGAGATGAGAAATTTCACATCTTGTTTCTAAAACAAACAAAATATTTAATAACATGAGAATTAACATTTAACATTCGAGACGGAATAAGGGTAACTCAAATTATCATGTCGCTTGGAGATAAGAATCGAGAGGAGACGAAAAGTATCGTAAACTTTTCTCGTCTTGTTACGATTCCCGAAATAGTGCATGTCCATTCTTTAAGTAACAATTGCTCTGTAGATTGAATCTTATATGTTATTTTGCTACTTTGTATTTCAGAGCTCACTGAATTATGGTCTGTGTATATATTTTTGTAGCAAAGCTTTTATAATTACATCTGCATATTCTACAAGTTAGTTTATTATATGCCTTACTGTTCAATGATACTCAGTTACTTTTATTACAGTTATTTTCCTTAAAACGTACAGTGGAATACTTTCTACATGAAACTTTAGAAGAAAGGTTTCGTTTAAATTTGGGTAGTTGCAGAGGTGTCTTTTGAAGGTACGGAACCCCTTCCCCGAAATCTCTATGTTTAAGTAAGCTTTGTCAAATTTTAGAGCAAATTTAAAATTTTAAATACCATTATTATTATTATTACTGAATTGTTGTTAACTTATTGGTTAAACCTGTTCCTCCCAGCTCCCGCGTAGTGGGCATTGTGCTCAACAAACACCGTATGTGTAGGTTTTCTCCGGGTTCCGCTTCCTCCCACTGTCTTTATTTCAATGTTTCTTTCATTGTCATCATCGACGTCTTCTATAACATAGCCGGCATAACCTTTCCTTAAAAACAAATTTTCTCACGGCTCTTGTGAGTTCTGTATCCCTACTTTCTACATGAAATTTGCCTGGAAACTTTCCGTTTTAACATTTAGCTAGTTGTAGGGACGTACGCAGAGGGTATGTCCTGATGGTCCTGACACTTCTCTCCGATCCCGACAATTTTGTAACTTTTGCCAAATGATAGGGGTGACTTTACAGATTTTAATACAATGGGTACTCATGTGGAATTTGTCTTCATTATTATTATTATTATTATTATTATTATTATTATTATTATTATTATTACTGAATATTTGAGACTTCAATATTACGTCCTATTCCAACGCAAATAAGCATACTGAAGTTAAGAAAAATGAAAAGAAATTTTTTGGACCACCTATAAGGATGAAGTGCCTTATAAGATATACTTTGGAAGGAAAAGAGGGGGGAAAGAAGTCAGCTACTGCACAATATAAAAATTGAATCTTCGGATGCCTTAACAGAAACTAAATAGGATTTGTCTTCATCACGATACGTAGTAACACCCTTTCTTTAGGTAAAAGATATTGGATTATGTATGCGTTATATTGATATTTTTTAAAAAAATATACATACAAATATAGGAAAAGAATAGTTCCTATTTACCAATTTTGGTTGAACGAATATATATGGATAACAATTTTCTATTTTATAAAAAATAATACTCAAAAAAATTATTTACTTACGTTACGTATGCAGTTTACTATACGATTCCACTGTATAAGAAGAAGAAGAAGAAGAAGTAGTAGTAGTAGTAGTAGTAGTAGTAGTAGTAGCAGTAGGAACGGATTAGAAGCCCCGCAGGGCTTGTTTTGTTCCACCTTGACTGCCATGTTAAAAATTTAACCTCAACTGCTTCTTTAATTTTCTTCTTCAACACAACAAAGTGACAATTTTCATGTATTGCAACTATAATACACAATACATACACCAGAAGGTTTGAACCAGGCCAGCAACCAGCCACAGAGATATAGAGGGGCCATGAATATGTTAGGGGGGGCGACAAGTGATTAAAAATTCTCTTACACATATCTAAATTGTGTTTTCTGTGTTGAGGTCTGGAGGTGCCACGGAAAGTTTAGGGGGCCAGGCACCCTAGCCCCCTTTGGTTTCGGGCCTGGTTTGGACAATTGCAAACTGCAACCAATCAGAAACGTGTTTCTAATTTCTATGGCTAGGGTCGAGTGTTAAAAGAAACATGCTGTTCAGAATATGCTGTCTACAATGCAATGAGCAAAGTTGGTCGGTGCGTGGTGGTTCGCAGTGGGTCATGGTGAGTGGTGGTTCGCAGTGGGTCATGGTGGCTGGTGGTTCGCAGTAGGTCACGGTGGC